>NC_047043.1:16883919-17483919 GCF_011762595.2 Tursiops truncatus
GTTTCCTTATTTATTTTCATTTTGGATGATCTGTCCATTGCTGAAAGTGGGGTGTTAAAGTCCCCTACTATGATTGTGTTACTATCAATTTCCCCTTTTATGGCTGTTAGCATTTGCCTTATGTATTGAGGTGCTCCTATGTTGGGTGCATAAATATTTACAATTGTTATATCTTCTTCTTGGACTGATCCCTTGATCATTATGTATTGGCGTTCTTTGTCTCTTGTAATAGTGTTTATTTTAAAGTCTGTCTTGTCTGATATGAGAATTGCTACTCCAGCTTTCTTTTCATTTCCATTTGCATGCAATATCTTTTTCCATCCCCTCACTTTCAGTCTGTATGTGTCCCTAGGTCTGAAGTGGGTCTCTTGTAGACAGCATATATATGGGTCTTGTTTTTTTTATCCATTCAGCCAGTCTGTGTCTTTTGGTTGGAGCATTTAATCCATTTACATTTAAGGTAATTATCAATATGTATGTTCCTATTACCATTTTCTGAATTGTTTGGGGTTTGTTATTGTAGGTCTTTTCCTTCTCTTGTGTTCCTGCCTAGAGAAGTTCCTTTAGCATTTGTTGTACAGCTGGTTTGGTGGTGCTTATTTCTCTTAGCTTTTGCTTGTCTGTAAAGGTTTTAATTTCTCCATCGAACCGGAATGAGATCCTTGCTGGGTAGAGTAATCTTGGTTGTAGTCTGTTCCCTTTCATCACTTTAAATATGTGCTGCCACTCCCTTCTGACTTGCAGAGTTTCTGCTGAAAGATCAGCTGTTAACCTTATGGGGATTCCCTTGTATGTTTTTTGTTGTTTTTCCCTTGCTGCTTTTAATATTTTTTCTTTGTGTTGAATTTTTGATAGTTTGATTAATATGTGTCTTGGCATGTTTCTCCTTGGATTTATCCTGTATGGGACTCTCTGTGCTTCCTGGACTTGATTGACTATTTCCTTTCCCATCTTAGGGAAGTTTTCAACTATAATCTCCTCAAATATTTTCTCAGACCCTTTCTTTTTCTCGTCTCCTTCTGGGCCCCCTATAATTCGAATGTTGGTGTGTTTAATGTTGTCCCAGAGGTCTCTGAGATTGTCCTCAATTCTTTTCATTCTTTTTTCTTTATTCTGCTCAGCAGCAGTTATTTCCTCTCTTTTATCTTCCAGGTCACTTATCCGTTCTTGTGCCTCAGTTATTCTGCTATTGATTCCTTCTAGAGAATTTTTGATTTCATTTATTGTGTTGTTCATCATTGTTTGTTTGCTCTTTCGTTATTCTAGGTCCTTGTTAAACATTTCTTGTATTTTCTCCGTTCTATTTGAAAGATTTTGGATCATCTTTACTGTCATTACTCTGAATTCTTTTTCAGGTAGACTGCCTATTTCCTCTTCATTTGTTTGGTCTGGTGGGTTTTTACCTTGCTCCTTCATCTGCTGTGTGTTTCTCTGTCTTCTCATTTTGCTTAACTTACTGTGTTTGGGGTCTCCTTTTTGCAGGCTGCAGGTCCATAGCTCCCATTGTTTTTGGTGTCTGCCCCCAGTAGCTGAGGTTGGTTCAGTGGGTTGTGTAGGCTTCCTGGTGGAGGCGACTGGTGCCTGTGGCTGAGGCTGGATATTGTCTTTCTGGTGGGCAGGACCGCGTCTGGTGGTGTGTCTTGGGGTGTCTGTGACCTTATTATGATTTTAAGCAGCCTCTCTGCTAATGGGTGGGGTTGTGTTCCTGTCTTGCTAGTTGTTTGGCATAGGGTGTCCAGCACTGTAGCTTGCTGGTCGTTGAGTGGAGCTGGGTCTTAGCGTTGAGATGGAGATCTCTGGGAGAGCTTTTGCCACTTGATATTACGTGGAGCCGGGAGGTCTCTGGTGGACCAGTGTCCTGAACTCGGCTCTCCCACGTCAGCGGCATGGGTCTGACAGCAGGCAGAGCACCACGACCCGTCAGCCACACGGCTCTTTCAGATATACCTTGGATGATATGGACTCTGAAAATTCAAGTTACACCCGAGATTACATTCCCCTGTGGTTACTCATCTGGATCACAGACATGTAGGACCTGTCTGCCCTGAGAGGCCACCTCCAGTATCTTCCCCATAAGCATCTTTGCCATAAACATATAAAGCAATTTTCAACTGAATCCATTAGCCTTCTGTGATATGCACTACCTATAAAATTCTTTTTTCACACTTCTTAGACTGCAAAGGCTTTGGGATGGGGGGGAAGGCAAGGTAGAGTTGGAAGGAAAAATGCCTTGGATTAGTCTTAGGTAGTGCGATTTTCATTCTAGGTGAATTTCAAATGTATTTCTAGATTTAAGAGGTTCTAGTGAAGTTCTAATTATCTCTCTAATTACAACACATACTGAGGTTAAGCGTTCTTATCAAATGGTGCATTAAAAATGGGTTTTATTCCCAGGCTGGATCTAATAGGGTGAAATACTGGCCTGAACACATAGAAATTGGTTCCCTCATTCATTTCACTTACCAGATTGTGAAAGATTCTGAGGGTCGAACCATCATTATCCAGTGCAATGATGTTGCCTAGAAACGAAGATAAGTTCCAGTGTAAATTAGACTATAATAACTTTATCCTTTGTGCAATTTGTGTAATGTTTTTGGCAAATAGCAACTGATGGATCATAACTGAAATACGTAGACTGTTGTTAGCAAAGCATTACGTGTGATTGTACAGGTGAATTGAGGAAATGGGTGGGCCAACAGTGCTTTCTAAGAACAAGTGTAGTGATCACACCACACTTTTTCCTCTATAATCTTCAGTGACTATGAATATTCCCCTGAAGAAAGCACAAACTCCCCTGGACCTCCTCCTCTCCACCTGCTTAAAACCTTTCAACAGCATCTCATTGCTCTTAGAAAAAAACATTTCTCAGCATGGCCCACAACCCCACGTAGTCTAGCCTGCCCTTATTGGTCTAGCCTCATCTCAAAGCTGGCTTTGCTATCCTGCTTGCTTTCAGTTCTTCATAAGCACTTTTCCCCTTCCCATCACAGAGCCTTTGCACAGGTTTCCCTCTCTGATTATAATGTTCCCTGCTCTCTGAACCCATTCACTTCTATTCATTCTTCAGATCTCAACTCAAGAGCTACTTTCTCCAGGAAGGCTCCCCTGAGCTTTGTGATTAGGTCAGCTCTTTCCTGGCTGTGATAGTACCATGAATGGCTCAATTACATGTTTGTCACATTGCCATTTTTTAAGTTTTATAGTGTGTTTTTTTTCTACTTTAAACATGTTTACATGGTAAAAAAAATCAAAATGAAATAAAAACATATATACTGAGCTATCTAGCTTTGATTTCTGTTCTCATTTACCCCACAACCTCTCCTTTTATAGACAAACATTTTTTTTATTAGTTCCTTATTTATCTTTCCGGTATTTCTTTTTTGCAGGGACAAGTACAAAATATGTATCTTGTTTCTCCCCTGTTTGACACAAAAAAGAACATACTTTATGCGTGTTCTACAACATACTTTTTCTTCCCTAACAATGTACTCTGGAGCTGATTCTATATCAAGACATAAAGAATCTCTCTCCTTTTAGAGCTGCGTAGAATTCTACTGTGAAACTCTTGCACTGTTTCTGGAACCAGTTCCTTAT
Organism: Tursiops truncatus; assembly: GCF_011762595.2. Taxonomy (NCBI): domain Eukaryota; kingdom Metazoa; phylum Chordata; class Mammalia; order Artiodactyla; family Delphinidae; genus Tursiops; species Tursiops truncatus. The sequence continues at coordinate 16,887,514 of NC_047043.1, forward strand.
GCTGGCAGTTGGCTTGTTTTCAGTCTTTTACTATTACAAATAATGCTGCAATTAATAACCACATGTGCATGTCTCTGTCTTTTCCACGTGCAAGTTCTATGTAAATACCCACAAATAGGATTACTGGGTCAAAGGATAAATGCATCAGTAATTTTTTTTCTTTTTTTTGCGGTACGCGGGCCTCTCACCGCCGCTGCCCCGCCGCGGAGCACAGGCCCCGGATGCGCAGGCTCAGCGGCCACGGCTCACGGGCCCAGCCGCTCCACGGCATGCGGGATCCTCCCGGACTGGGCCACAAACCCGCGTCCCCTGCATCAGCAGGCGGACTTTCAACCACTGCGCCACCAGGGAAGCCCATACATCAGTAATTTTGATAGAAATCACCGTATTACCCTTCCTGTGGGTTGTACCACTTCCCACCTTCACCAGCAAAATATGAGTGTCCAATTCCCCACAGCTTCACCAGTCGTGTTGTTCAACTTTTGGTTGGGAGGTAAGAAATTGTACTCAGGGCAGTTTTAATGTGCCTCTGTCTTATTTTGAGTAAGGTTGAGTATCTTTTCATGTGCTTAAGGACCATTTATAGTTTTTGTGTGTATGAACTGACTGTTCATGTCTCTTTGCCCATTTTCTGTTGGGCACTTAATCTTTTCATTCCTGTTAACTAGGTGCTTTTATTAGTTGATATTAACCATTTACCTGTGATGTATGTTGCAGATATTTTCCCCAGTTTGTCATTTGTCTTATGACTTTCCATGTTGTGTTTTCAGGTAGATAATATCTCTCTCCTGCTAAGACACCAGGGAGGGCAAGTCCCACAGGTCTTGGGCTACCACTATGTCCCCAAATCTGTTTCTTCATCTGTAAAAAATGTGAACCTTGTTGTAGGGCCCCTTCACCTCTGAAAGTCTATGATTTCATTTTCTCTTCTTACCTTTTGGTTTATTAAGGTTCCCCTGCCTTCCCTTCTCCTCTGCCAACCCCCGCCCCCGCCTTCCCCTCCCTTTGCCTCTCTGCACTTGGGCTCAGCGGTCACACATACCATTGGGAAATGTGGAAACTCACATGGTGTTACCTGAGAAGTGCCTAGAAGGGCTCCCTCCCCCATATATCCCACCTGATTTTCACGTGAAATTTCACCGTTAGTGATACATTGTTTTCTCAATTCCCACTAACTTTATTCAGGTCTCTGTTACTTCTTATCTGGACTCAAGCTGGTCTCCAAGTTGCTCTGCCTGGATCACTTCTTTTCACCCTTCAGTCTATATGCTGCCTCCATATGACATTTCTTACAGAAGAGCTTTGATCACGGTACTTTCTAACTTTCTTGTATTGTCCATTTCTTTTATTGTTAAAGTTCCAAGTCCCTTCATGATAAGATCTCAAACTGTATTTTCAGCTGCAAGTCTCATTGTGCCATCCCTGGTCCCTTTCCTTCCATTACGTAGGCTACTCACTGTCATCCATCTCCATCCTCTTCTCAGGCTGGTCCTTCCATCTGACATGTCCTCCTTTCAACCAGGTCTGATTCTACCTACAAGATATTACCCATTTCTCATCATCCTCCTCTCAAGCTGGGATTAAACTCTGCTTTCCCGGTGCCCTCATAACAGTTTGAATAAAAGATCATACTGCATGTTTTTCTTGGAAGGAATGTTCATGGCTCTCTCTGGAGTATAACCTCTTTGAGGGTATATTTTTTCATCCTCATAGGGTCTGTAAGTAATAGTCTCTAGGGCATTTATTGCCTAGCATTGAAGCAACGCTCACTCCCAGGAACTTTAATTTTAATTTAATTTGTACAGTACTCCTGGGATGGTAGAAAGTTAGGTAAGAGTTAATTAGTTTAGCAGATTTGGTTTTTTCCTCTTAAATTATGCTTCAGTAAAATATTAGTGTATACCTTTGTGTATGGGCATGTGTGTGTATGTTTATGTGTGTGCGCAAACACAAATGCCCACACCATTGCATGCTTATGGAAAGGGAGTAGTGTTGAAAGAGAGGAAAGTATATAGAGGTGAGAATAGAGGGGAACTGAAGAGAACATTCTTCACTTTATGGTTTTTCCAAGGAGCAACTGCGCTCTTTCCTGAAACCGTCCACCTCTTTGTCCTGCCAAATTATATCTTTCCCATCTCTTTGATTTTGGATAAAATTTATCCATGGAAACTTTTCTAGTTAACCCATAACGACCACACCCCTTGCATCTCTCTGATAGGTTAACACATTCTGCATGGATGTGTTAAGACATTCTTGAAACAGTCTAGTGTATCTTGAGGCTATCTTTTATCCATCTTATCGCCTCGTTGTCCTTCCTGAGATAGTACTTCCTAATTTAATCTTAGAGCCTTTCCAGAGGAATAGTTCATGACTCTTTGAGAGTGAAAGAATTCTGCAGGATATTTGATCTGGGTCAGACCCTAGTGCTCACCTCCATAACCCTCTCATTTAGCTGTGCCCATGGCTGCCTGGATTGAAGACTACATTGCTCCAGCCTCCCTTGCAGCTAGCTGTGGCCATGTCACTAAGTTCTGGTCAGTGAGATGTAAGTAGAAGTGCCACATGTAACTTCCAGAAGTGATTTTTAAAGCAAGAAGGTGCTCCCTTTTAAGCCCTCTCTCCTTTCCAGTGGAGAGGGATGTCAAAATAATGGATGAAGCTTGAGGGACCATCTTAGACTATGAGGTGTGATCCCTATGCTAAAACTGGCAGTATAGCAAGGTAGAGCCACGTCTGTGATGATTTTCTGCTGATGCATTTCTAGATACCTGCCCCCAGTCTTCTTTTATTTATTTATTTTAAAATTATTGATTGATTTATTTGACTGCACCGGGTCTTAGTTGCAGCACATGGGATCTTTGTTGCCACATACAGGATCTTCAGTTGCAGCATGCGAACTCTTAGTTGCGGCACGTGGGATCTAGTTCCCTGACCAGGGATCGAATCCAGGCCCCCTGCATTGGGATCGTGGAGTCTTAGCCACTGGACCACCAGGAAGTCCCCAGGCTTCTTTTACATGAAAGAGAAGTAAGACATTTGCCTTGTGCAGGTCTTCATTATTTAGGGTTCCATTATTCACGGCCAAACCTAATCCTAACTGAATATAGTCATAAAAAAGACCAAGATCTGGAGAATTACCAACAGGCCTCACACAAGATTGACATATTAAAATCACTTTGGAGTGATAGTACCTCTCCTTATTTAAGCCATTCCCAGGAATTTGAAAGAAAGGAGCAAAAAAATTCCAGGCTGGCATGATACCACAAAAGAAACTACCCGAGAAGATTCTTGTTGAGAATGTAGTGACGTGGGCATTACATACAGTAGAGAAACTGAGCTCCAGGAAGGAAAGTGACTCTCCCTAGACCACCCACCTCGTTAGTTAGGCTCTGAACTCTCCTTCCTTGAGTTTCCTAGGCCAGTTCTCTTGCCTCAGCACATTTTATCTGCAAATTTAATCCACTCTCCATCAGGAAAATTGGTTATACCCTGGGAAACTGGGCAGAAGCAGAGTGGAATATTCATCTTAGCTATAAGGCCGTGGGTAATCAAACACTGAGCTTTCATCTACCACCCACAAAAGAGAAGTTTAGCTTTCAAAACGTCTGCAAAAAAAGTTCTTTCAAGTTGTGTCTTTCTGACTGTAGGAAATGAGTCCTGCATGAGATGATACATGATAAAACACTTTGTGTGGGGCTGAGAGGTGCAGTGGAAGGCAGTACTTTCCTGTCTTCCTGTGGAGTTAGAAATCTCCAGGTCCCAGGAGTCGACAGGTGGACCAGTCACAGTTACAGTTACAAAGTTGTGCTTGAGATCATGAAATGGAAACATAAATATGACAAACATTTTCTTTGGTACTAGATGACAATTTCCCAGTGCACAGAGCTCTTCAAAAAACAATATCGCTATTTAAAAACAAACAAACAATATGCTGTTTCTTTCTACTAAATCTTTCAGCATATTTCTTATTCATTGCAAATTTCTAACACCTGTCTGTGTATAAAGGTGCTAAATCTGAGTTGGATATAACAAATCCTCATATAATGGGAGTTATGCTTTTTCAAAGGCTTTCCTCCCCGTCATTTCAGGAAAGTTGCCTATCTTAGAATCTCAGGTTTTTAACACTGACAGAAACCTCTTAGTTCAATATATAGAGAATCTAATCCCTTCATTTATAAATGAGAAACATTGAGGTCCTAAGAGAAGAAAGATTGTGCTACAGACTAGCTCACCTAGCTCTAGGTCACAGAGCTAGCTGAAGTTTTAATAAGTATCTCTTCAACTGCTTTTAAATCTTTTCAGAACAGATTAAAAAGAAATATAGGACTTCCCTTGGTGGTGCAGTAGTTAAGAATCCACCTGCCAATGCAGGGGACACAGGTTCAAGCCCTGGTCCGGGAAGATCCCACATGCTGTGGAGCAACTTAGCCCATGCACTGCAACTACTGAGCCTGTGCTCTAGAGCCCGGGAGCCACAACTACTGAGCCCACGTGCCACAACTACTGAAGCCCGCGCACCTAGAGCCCGGGCTTCGCAACAAGAGAAGCCACCGCAATGAGAAGCCCGTGCACTGCAACGAAGAGTAGTCCCTGCTCACCGCAACTATAGAAAGCCCGTGCACAGCAACGAAGACCCAATGCAGCCAAAGAAAAAAGTTTATTAAAGAAAAAAAAACTTAAAAAAAAACGAAATATCTTTTCTTCTGTTTTCCAAGCCACCCAGCAGTCCAGATGAGATCTCAGGTTTAGAATCATAAATATGGGACAACAAAGTACTACCGTATACAATTCAAATATTTTTCCTTTACCCTGAAAGAACAAAATGTATCATAACCATTCATTCTTTCTCACCTTTGTCGTCAGCTTTCTATGCATGGGTTGAACTGGCTTTTCTTTGCACTGAGGTGTGTGTGTGTGAAGATGTCATGTATTAACAGCAAATTAGGAGCATTTCAGAGCAGAGGTCGGCCTCGCTAACACAACCGAGTTTCTGTGTCACGGTGGTGCTGGATGCAGCTGCTGCTCTTAGGTGTCAACAAAGAAAGCCCAATACAGTGGAGACGTTAGCCTAGGGCTAGAAGAAGCCTTCTGAGAGCAGCCAAAGTCCTCATTTGGAGCTTGCCACGTAGCTGTGTTGGCTGTTGGTCTGAGCAAACTGCTAGATGCCCGGAGGCCCCTAGTAACCCACTGCTAGCTCCCAACACCTCTTATATTTACATGGAACAAACTACAGGCCCCCCAAAGGGGCAGCAGATACTTGTGAAAAGAGCCATAGTTCTAAGAGAAGGAGACTGAGATCGTAGCCACCACTCTGCCTCTAACTGGGTGATGTTTCCATCCCATTCGCCTGCGTGGTCAAAACAGTAGTTGGCCAAGCTTTCAGTCCTCAGACAGAAGTTATCAGGAAAAAGTAAAACAATTAATGAAATAGCATGCTTTGGGGGAAGAGGAGAGAGAATGACGTATTAATATAACATAACTAGGAGGTGATAAAAATCTACATCTTCTATACATGGTTTATCTGATTTACTACCGGCAGTACCACTAGTATATAAAATATCAAAGTTCTGTTTGATGCATTCCAGGGAATTCAGTATTTTGCCTTTATTGAAATTGATTAGGGTGTGGTACTTTTTACTTTTCATTTCAGACATTTAGAATGAGAAGGAATTGCTTTTCTAGCTTCAACTTAAGAAAAACAGCTAATGAATTCATCAGTATTTATTCAACAACAACTCAGTTTGCACAGGCCTGTGCTCAGAGATATTGGGATTAAAGCTTGGACCTGCCTGATTCTTGGAGTACATTTTAGGCAGCATGTAATTCATACAAATGCCCTCTTGAGCACCTATTCTAGATGAGGCAAAGAAGGCTGTTTTGACGTTACTGTTTTGAGACGGCCACTTGGTAATTGCCATCTTCACTTCCTTATTTTTTCCTTCACAGGGAACACAAACATTTCAGAACTCTTGTCACTGGTGTTTAGTGAAAACTAATAGAAACTGATTGTCATACAGAACACAAAGGATATAACTGGTTTCACAATTACTTAGTGCTCCCAAAAAACAAACCATAGGGACTTCTAGCTAAACACGGCAGATAAAACAAAACAAAACAAAACATGACCGGATCTCCATTCCCTCTCGAAGCCCCACTAAGATGACAGAGAATGAAAAGGCACACATCAATAAGGACCATGGGAACAAAAGAGGAAATAGCATTATTTTGAAAGCCAGAAAGCAGATGGATGGGCAATAACTGACCGACTAGACAGGAGAAAGCTGAATGGCAAGAGCCTGTAAGAAGCAAAGCCAAAAATCTGGTTTGATGAAGCCACCGAGGCGCCAAGAGTCTCAGCAGTAGAGGCACCAGCTGCCTCCAAAGGGGTGTGGGCGAGACTGACACCAGGAGGAGTGATTAAGAATCTGTTTAAGGAATACTTGGACCTAGATTCCCTATGGTATCCTGCACCGCCAGTGACTATACCTCCTCAACTCAGTACAAGACTGAAGGTTTATTCTCAAAAGAGGTTGAGTGAGACTGCTCTGGAGGAGGGAATACTGGACACAGCTGAGGGCACTCGTGACAACTAGAAACAGGGAGGCTAAGAGGGGCATCTGCAGACCAACTAGTGGCACCGCCAGCAACATGTGACCCCCGGAATGCTGCATGTGCACTGGCAGGAGAAAGGAGCCTTCCTCCTTGGGTAAATGGATCAGCCCAGGAGACAGTGTCTGCAGGCATTGGGGTAACTGTGGTAAGAGTGATGTCCACATCCTAATCCCTGAAGCCTGTGACTGTGTTAGGTGACATGGCAAAGGGGAATTAAGGTAGCAGATGGCATTAATGTTGGTCATCTGCCAGCCACAGTAGGGAGAGTGTCCTGGTTATCCAGGTGGGCCAGTGTCATCCCCAGGCTCTTTAGCAGTGGAAGAGAGAAGCGGAAGAGGTCAGAGTGATGTGATATGAAGAAGACTTGACCCACTATTACTGGCTTTGAAGAGGGAAGGAGAGGGCCAAAGGTCAAAGAATACAAGTGGCTTCTAGAACCTGGAAAAGGGAAGGAAATGGACTCTTCCCTGGAGGCTCCAGAAAGGAATGCAGCCCTGCCGACAACCTAATTTTAGCCCAGCAAGACGGAATCAGACAACTGACCTCCAGAACTGTAAGATAGTAAGTTTATGTTGCTTTAAGCAGCCAAGTTTGTGGTAATTTGTTACCGTTGCAATAGAAAACTAGTGCAGACACAGACTGTTGGGGGAGCCCAACGGTGAATCTCATTTGTTGCAGATCCCACGCATACTTTCATTCCTCAGACAGGAACTTTTTAGGACTTCTGCCACTAACTTTTTAGGACTTCTCTTGAAAATGGACAGCCAAGGAGTAACAGATATTTGAAGGAAGTATCTAACATAAAAGGCAAAGTTCAAAATTAATAAACACCACAGAGGGAAGAGACCATTCAGGGAGCAGAAGAAAATGTAAAAAACAAACAAAACTCTCAGAGAAATAAGATATTGCATCCATGAAACAAGAACAGAGTGCTCTTGAAAAGGAGCATTCACAAGACTTAAAGCAGTCTTAGAATTTAAAAATATAATAGAATAAATAAATATTAAATAGAATGGTAGAGAAATAAAGTTTTAAAAACCAAAAAAGAGGTCAGTGGCAACCCATCGACATGGGTCTCTGTTAAAGATATCAAGAATAGGTCTTACTTTAAGAGATACCAAGTAAAACTTAAAAGAAAACAAGATTGATTGCTATGCTCAGAAACACTTGGTACTCCAGGGCAAAAGTTAAGTACAACACAACCAAATAAAGAATGATTGTCCATGTAACCAACAGAGATATCATTTGTCAAATCTCTTATGCCTGAATAAAAGGGCATGTGATATTCTGCGGAGATAATGCTCACGAACTCCCAAAGCACGGTGTGACGGTTGGCCTGACAGCTATTCTGCGGCATTCTGTCCTGGCCTCCTGCTGGCCCGCAGCCTTCTCAGTTGGTTTTACATGGACAAGATATAAATACAATGAGGAAAGCTTTGATGGTCAGCCTGGTACCTTCACCTGCTATCTGAACTAAAATTTTGCCAGAACTACCACTGGAAATAAAGTTTTCGGGGCTCTGAGGGGAGTTGTGGATGGAGGCTTATCAATGCCTCACAGTACCAAATTGTTCCCTGGTTACGATTCAGAAAGCAGGGGATTCCAAGCAGAAGTACCTCAGAAGCACATTGTGGCCCAGAACGTTGCAGGTGATATGAGTTACCTTATGGAAGATGATGAAGATGCTAACAAGAAACGATTCTCCCAATACATAAAGAACAACATAGCTGCAGACATGATGGAGGAGATGTACACGAAAACTGTACTACTGTATGAGAGAATCCGGCCTATCAGAAGCAGCCTAAGAAAGAAGTTAAAAAAGAAAAAAGAGTTGGAGCTGTTCCAGAATGTCTCTTGCTCAGAAGAAAGATCAAGTAGCTCAGAAGGCAAGCTGCCTCAGAGCTCAGGAGTGGACCACTGAGAGGTAAATCAAACCACAACTTTCTATGAAGATTTTTCAGATAAAGACAATAAACTTATTGACAAAGCAGTGAAAACCACCACCACCAACAAAAACCTTCGTAAAAGTAAAACAAGTGAAAACAGTTTTTAAAATAAAATAAGATTAAAAATAATTATCTGTAAAGGATATCCAATAGAAGTCCCATAATAAGTAGAAAAGTTATTAGATTGAGTCAACATGCAATTAGATGAATGGAAAAGGACCCCCACTGAGATATATCATTGTCTTTTTTTCCCAGAAGTCCAGTAACAGAGATGATTCTAAAAAATTCTAGAGAAGAAAACCTGATTATGGACAAAGGATCAGGCATCAGAAGGTCTCAGAGGTCTTAAAAATAATATTGGAAGTAGAAAAGCAGTGCCTTAACAATTCTGAAGAAAATAACTTCCACCTTAGAATTTCCATCCACGCTGTTAGACAGGTCTGCAGGTGGGGTAGCATTTCAAACATTCAAAGTCTCAAAAAGTTGCTGCCTATGCACCCTCTTCCAGGAACCTACTAGAGAATACCCTCCAAAATGAGGAGAAAGAAAGGGGACACCAGTAGACAAGAAAGAGGGCATTCTACAGAAGAAAGGAGCCAAGGGAACCTCAGGGTGATTACTATGAAACAGGGCCAGAGAAGACCGAGTCCAGATTGAATAGAAGGATGGAGGGATCCAGAGGGATGACTCCAAGGGGGTGGGGGAAGAAGTTGATCATTCATCTGTTGTTCTTAGGAAATGTATACTTACTGCAGAGTTTGGAGCCGAATAACTGGCAAGCACATAGAAAAGCTTTAGCAAACAACTCAAAACAAGACAATTAATTACTCTGAGGAGCAGAGCAAAAATCCTCATGTAAGAAAGAAAATATAATCCTAGTTCACTATGAGATCTAGTTATAAGTAAACGTCCATCATTATAATAGGGTCAATATTAAATACTCATTTAACTCTGACTGGTGATATATGATATGTCTATGTAAAGAGGATGGTGGCGAGGGAAAGTACCTATGTGTACGTATACTACTTGTGTGTAGTAGATTGCAAAAATGGCCACAATTTTCTTCTCCCGGTATCCTTCACGATGAGACTTTATAGCACCTCCCATCAAGAGGTGGAGTCTATTCCTCTTCTACTCAAATCCAGCTGGCCTTGTGAGAGAATGAAGTGGGAGTACCAGAAAGCCAGTTCTGAGCCTGGGCCTCAGGAAGCTGCGTGTGCTTCCACAGATGGAGGGGGGACCGGGACCCTGCCCATCCTCTGTGTGAATGCGCCTGGCCTCTCCTGCTAGAGGATGGAAGACCACGAGGAGAATGGAAGAGCCCCCCTAGCTGAGGCCACTCTGGTCAGCCAGCCCCCAGCCACCCCAGTAACTGACCACAGCTGACCATGAGCTCAGCCAAGACCAGAATTGCCCAGCCCAGTCCAGTTCAAACGGCTGATCCACAGAATCGTGAGTGCATAGAAATGGCTGGTTTAGGCCAGTACCTTTGGGGATGATTTGTTACACAGCAAAAATGAACTGATACTATGCGTACGTGCGCCAGTATGTCTACAGGAGGATGTTAATGCAGTAAAGTGAAGGTTTTGTGTTCTATAGTGGGAAATCATTCCATCTATCTAAATCTGAAAAAGCAAGCAACACAAGAGAAGCAGGTTGTTTAGAAACATGACGACAGAAGCAGTGAATGGATTTTAAAATGGATATCCAAGGAATGTAAATCAGGGGTCGGGACGGATAGTGGTTTTCATTACAGGCTGTGTAGAATTGTTTGATTTTTAAAAATTAAGTACGCATTTCATTTTGATAAAACTGCAAATTAAGTGGAAATAAAAAAGAAAAATAACTAGATTTCCCAGTTATTGGCAGTCAGCTGGTGTAGAGCATCGGCCATTGCCAGCAGTAGTCACGTGTTCAACAAACGCCCCAGCAGCTGAGGAATTTCCTACTAACACCTTAAGCCACAACCAACCCAGTTTTCCCTTTTGATTAGTATTCAGTCTTCTAGCTTGCATACTTGTGGTTAGTACACAGTGGGAGAATAGAAAAAAAAGCACATGCAAAGTCAGCTGCTGAGTCGCAGACACTGCAGGTGTTCTTCACGTTGGTAGCCTCCATCCTAACAGAGTCAAATAAGGACCACAGACATCAAAACATAATGGAAAACTAGCTGCAACCAAAGCAGGGCATGGAAAAACTGGTCACTAAAAATCATGCTGTGGTAACATTGTTGAATTGGCCTGGGGAAAAGATGGAGCAAATCCCCGTGCTCAACACAGAAAAGTGGCACTGTGAACTCAAAACACACACAACTGCAGCAACAATATCTATTGTCAGACAGTCACCCTCTTCTTCCCTCCTAGTATACTTTCTGTGCTTTAAATGTACTTTTATCTTTGTAATGATTCTTTTTAAGTCAGCTTATAGAATTCTCTTTCCTCTGTTACATTGGGAGAAAGTAAGTGATATTTTGAGAAGACACAGAAGGTAAAAACAAGATACTAGATTCTAAATGATGTGTTTATTAGTCAGAACAGATAGATGCTGTAGTAATGAAAGCCCCCAAGTCTCTAGGACTTAACATCACAGGCTACATCTTCAAAGTTAGGTCTTCAGAAGAACTCTGGTTATCTAATTCACTCAAGATCCGAGCTGATACACCCTGCCATGAGCACTTCCTCTCAAAGCTGACCGGAAGTGACACTCATCACTTCTGCTCGTATTTTTTTAGCCACCTTCACATGGCTGTGTCTAAATTCAAATGGGTGGGAAAATGCAATTCTACCAAGTACCCAGAAGGAGAACTGGAATATTTGTGACATATGCCAACTCAATATGCTATTCTCCCTGCTGTTCAACATAGTCATACGTCACCTAGAATATAAATGAGTTATGTGTATTTTTAATCCAAAGTATAGGAACTTTTCCTCGATGAGTTTTACTCTGGAAAATTATTGTGCTTTAGAAGCAGATGATGCATCTGACTAAGGGGGAGGGCCTGGGAGGTTACATGAGGTTTGAAAGTTATGTAAAGTAATGTGGTTTCCTTTTTTTTTCTTCCTGCGGTTTAATGATGCAGCACAGTATTTGTAGACCAATCCTGGTCTTCCTCAAGTGGTTTCTATAACAAGATAATTTTCTTTCACCCTATCACTAAGCAGTTTGCTTTTGCTTCCAAGTAAAGCCTTATTTGTGCCTAAATTTTGAAGACTGTGACTATAAGGGCACACCACTTTCTGCCTGTTTAAGAAATAATCGGGGGGCTTCCCTGGTGGCGCAGTGGTTAAGAATCCTCCTGCCAATGCACGGGACACAGGTTCGAGCCCTGGTCTGGGAAGATCCCATGTGCCACAGAATAACTAAGCCCGTGCACCACAACTACTGAGCCTGCGCTCTAGAGCCCACGAGCCAAAACTACCGAGCCCGTGAGCCACAACTACTGAAGGCTGTGCACCTAGAGCCTGTGTTGCGCAGCAAGAGAAGCCACCGCAATGAGAAACCCGCGCAACAAAGAGTAGCCCCCGCGCAGCAATGAAGATCCAATGCAAACAAACGAGATGATTAATTAATTAATTATTTTTTAAAAAAAGAAATAATCCGAGGTGGTCTGGATGTAAAAATGCTAATGCATGCATGAGAAAACTTTATTTAAATCTCAAAGCAACAGTTGCACTTTGAGAAGGAGAGGTTCAGGTGAGCAGGGCCTGTGGATCTGGAGGATCAAAGCAGAGTTTTCAGATGAGACACTGGAGTGGGGAAGGTGGGGAGTAGGTTTCTGTCCCTGGGGACCAAGGAAGGAAACTTATTTTCCTACTGTTATTTTTGAAGAACTTCAGTGTATAAGCACTGGGCTTCTCTCTTGCATCAGGATGGAAATAGAGAAGTAGGGGTTCTAAATATTTAGCCAAAGTCCCAAAACCCTTTGATACGACAGCTTCGAATATGTCATGCATCACATCCAAGTATGGTTACACTTCCTTGCTAAAATCCAAACAACCAGGAAGCTGAAATAATCAGAACCCTTTATTGCCTGGCAGTAAGAAAATAACACATGGCAAGGAAATCAGTTGAAATCAGGCACACCTTCAAGAGAAAAGCAATTATCAGAATGTTACAGGGTCGGGACTGATCGCAGCCAAATTTCTTAACTTCTTTAAAACATGTGGCACATTCAGGCAGAAATAAACTTCGCTGAGATGAACCATTGACCACATGTGGCTCATTTTGAATTCTAAAATCTTTATTATGGAAGGTTCCATCTAGTCAGAATTATAAGCAGTAAGTTCTTTAACATGAGGCCTAAGGAGATCTGCTGTGAATATTTGTTGTGGATACTCAGACCCATAAGTATGTGCCTTAAACTTTAAACCATCTCTTCAGGGTTCTGAGAGAACCCTCTAGTTCTTACTCACGAACATGCTGGTGACATGTGACAACCGGGGGTCTGAAGGAGTGATCTGAGCTGGTCTGCTAAAATCACCTCTATGTGAGAACCTTGGGGCTAGACCACTTCTGTCTTACAGAAATATGATGCAGGACGTACGTGTGAGCCTCAGAAGTAATTTTAATTTTTCTAATAGCTACATTAAAGAAATGGAAAAATAAACTAGCAAAATAAATAGTAATATTTTTTATTTAACCCAATATATCCAAAATATTATCATTTCAACAGGTAACAATATAGGAAATTATTCATGAGGTATTTTCCATAGTGCTTTTTTTTCCCCGCTAAATCTTTGAGATCTGGTGTATAATTTACACTACAGGACACCTCAGCAGGGATGCACCTCTCTTCAAGAGCTCGGTAGCTACATGTGGCTAGTGGCTATCTTGTTGGATAACACAGGTCTAGATGGCTGTTAAGGACTTTGTGTTTGTCCCTCCAAAATTTATGTGTTGAAACCTAACCCCCAATGGACGGTATCAGGAGGTGGATTTGGGATGTAATTATGTTTAGATAAGGTCATGAGGATGGAGTTCCCCCCGCCCTCACCCTGCCATGCTGGGTTAGCGTCCTTATAGGAAGAGACTAGAGCTTGTTCTCTCGGCCATGTGAGGATACAAGGGGAAGACAGCTGTTTGCAAACCAGGAAGAGGGCCCCGCCAGACACCAGTTTTGCCAAAGCCTTAATCTTGGACTTCAGCCTCCAGAACTGAGAGAAATAAATGTTGTGTAAGCTCCCCCAGTCATGGTATTCTGTGAGAGCAGCCTGAGCAGACTTAAGTCAGTGGCTTTGCTTTTTTCCACTATCAGTTTGAATGCCATGGTTCTCTGTCTCTGTAGTTAGAATGTAAGTATTAGAAAGGCAGGGACCAAAACTTATGCTCACAGCCGTAAGTCCATTGCCTAGCACAGTGCCTGACACGAAATCAGCAGCTATTGTTGAATGAATGTGAGTACGTGTATGCACTCTCTGTCAGCTGTGTCCTCTTGCTTCCTGTGGTGATGGAAAGGGCAGGTAGAACACAGGCATTTCTGCTTAGTCACTTCATGCCAGTTTTGTGTGGGTACATTTGCACCTAAAGAATTGCCCAATGAGAACTAAAGATATGACTTCTTTGATTTATCAAAAAAAATTATATTCGGGGGGAGGGTGAAATAGGTAAAGGGAATCAGCTGTATGATGATGGATGGAAACTAAATTCTGGGTGGTGAGCAAGCTGTAGTGTATATAGAAGTAGAAATATAATGTTGTACACGTGAAACTTATATAATGTTATAAACCAGTGTTACCTGAATAAAAAAATAAATTTAAAAATTACATTCAGAATATGATTACTTTTAAATACATTGTATGAAACAGTAAACATCGTTATTGCCAATTTATCACAATGTTGGGTTAATTCAGATTCTCTACCAAGCATTCTGGAGGAATGGTAAATTTGTAATTTTGTTGTTTTGTTTCATCATGTTAGGTTTTTGGATGAATCCTGTTCTAATCCTGGTTAATGGAACTGTGTGCAACAAAGAGGGTAAAAGAAGCCTCAGTGATGGCCATTCTTCCCTGTAAAGACCTTTTTTTTTTTCATTTAAGAGTACCATTTAGAGAATTAAAACAGGTCGCAGAGTAACACTTGAATATGAGCTAGCATAGCTGGGTCTGTTTCTTCCGCGGTACGAATGATCTCTTCTTTGTATGTATTTTCCTTTGTGTTGTTTCATCTGTGAATCTTCTTTCCCAACAACCGTCTCCAAAAATGCTGATGAAATGATAAGACACCTCCACAGCAAATGATTTTCCTTTAATTGTTTCACTCTAAAACAGAGAGTTTTAGAACTTTTCTAATACCATCTCCTTTCCAAATCTTCAAGATCATCAAACTTCTTTCGGGTGGGGAGCTTTTTAAAAAGATTAAAGGGACAGAAAATGTAGACAACGGAAATGACAAAAAATATAATAAATAAAGAGGAGGATGAGACTCGGGACATTTCCAAACAGGAAATAAAAAGCAATATGGAGTGTGCCAGGCGGTTGATTAGTAAACATATGTTATTTTTCTTGAAAAAGAAGTATTAAAGGACTTCGCCTCCAGAGATTATATTTCATTGGCTCTGGTGTGGGTCCTGCTCATTGCATGTTTTTAAGTCTCATGGGTGATTTTGATGACCAGCCATAGTTAAGAACCAGTGGTTTAATTTCCTATATAAATTAAAAGAGGGGGTATATAATAGGGAGATATATCCTAAAATCCGTTGTTTTTCTCTTGTGAGACCTTCTCTGGGCAAAGTGAGGTCTTGTCCAGTAGTGGGTCCTGGACATAAATGAGGGTTAATGAGAAATACTTTGAGCTAAAAGTGAAGACAGCTAGGTTTGATTTTTTTTACTGACAACCTGTCTTTAAACAAGTCATTTATTCTTGCAATCAGTTTTTCTACCTGCAAAATGGATTTTGCAAGCAATGGCCCTTACTTTATGTTTGTTGAAAATGTGATTTGAAATGTATTTAGGCTGTGGAAGTTACCTTAATTAAAACTGTTATATCAATAATTACTCATTGGTATATAAAACAAAAGATCAGACTTGCTTCTCAATTATTTCCCCCCAAACATTTTCTTGCTACTTTATTCATTGGTGGAAGATCCTTTTTATTTCTCATGAGAAATCATCCTAAGACTTAGTCTAAGGATGGAGGCATAGATAAACACAGCAGGATCACAGATACATAACAGAGATAGGCACAAATACACATGGTTTCTCTGATATCTAGTAAAATCTCAAATTAACACAAAATTAGTTCCAAAAAATTATTTCTTTATTGTTTTATAGTATATTTTCAAATATATGTTTTTTTCCTTATTTGGATAATATTTCATAATAATGCATAAAAATTTAAGGCATTTAAAGCATTCTTTTGTTAATTTTTTTAAATGGTAGGGCTAATTTCAATGAGACAAAAGAAAACTGTGGTTAATAACTAAGTATGAAAACATGGCTAGTTAGAATTAATTTGCATATGGAAACTTAATGTTTCTTTTATTCAAATCGAGAAATTTGCGTAAAAATTGAAGGACATTTCTTTTATGTCGTGTTTTCATTTTGTTAAAGCTCTGGTACTTTATATATCGCAGTGGCTCCAAGCAGTTATTGTTCTGATATAACAGGGTGTTATAGAGATAGCTCAAATTTTGTGGTGAATTCATTTTCGTGGAAAGCCAGTATTATATACTCCATCAAGTGTGTTTAGGATCTATCTTCAGAGAAGATAGATAGAAAAAACACATACTGACGTATCTATGTAAAATCAGAATGATCTAGAAGGATGGAAGGTAGTATCAGCCAGCATTGGGCTGTCTTGCCAAGAGGATACTTCTCTGATTGGTTTATCACTCACGAGAGGAGGCACACACGTGGAAGCCATCTCAGATCGAAGCCAGCACATATGCCTCTTGTAAAATACCACCCTCTGAGGCAGTGGAGAAAAGCTCTTTATTCCCATCCCCACCCCATTTCCTGCAACTTGTGAAGTCACAGAATTTGGGGAAATAGTGACGCTTCCTGGCCTAGATTTAGCACCATCTGGGAACTAGAATGAGCTGCCTGGTGCTGCCACCACCGCTTTCATCTGCCACATTCTCGGAAATTCATCACCCATAGGGTGCTTCTAGCCAATACAAGTCACTCTCATCCACGGGCAAGAGAAAGAAAGACTAGGAAGTGAGTCCTGCCCAAAACGTCCTCCTGGCTGCTTCTATGTGCTACCACATCCCGTGTAAAAAGGCCTTAGGCTGACTTCCAAGGCCATCAGTCATTTGGTTCCACTCTGCCTGCTTCTGGCCCCTGCCAGATTGGTCTCAGTGATCTCTGAACAGACTCCTCCCTGCCTCTGTCCTCACTGAGATTGTTGCTCTTCCCTGTTATCCTTCCAGGGGGCAGCCCAAGTCTCACATCTCCAACAAGTCTTCCCTGATTCCTCCAGCTCACACTGCAGTTCCTCCCTTCTGACCTTACAATTTTGTCCGTAACAAGTAATTTAGAACCTAATTACATGCTAGGATGTATTGTCTTTTGACTGTTTCGTGTGTTAATTTTACTTCCCAATTAAATTGTAAGCTCCAGGGGATAACTTCTGTGTCTAATGTCTACGGGCTAAACTCTCACTTTCCCTTTCTTCTGGTAACCATCGGAGTTCTAAGTCCTCAATAGGTGTTCAATAATTCATAGCATCTTAGAGTTGGGACTTTTAAATCCAGATAATAGATGGGCAAACAAACTCTGCTGTATTAGAGAAATAACCACTTCCATAATGCTCTGCCCTCTTCCTTCCTCCCTTCCTTCCTTCCCTCCCTCCTCCAGTCTTTCTTTTTTCCTTCCTCCTTCCCTCCCTCCTTCCTTTGCTTCCACATTTATGCTGAGTTGAAATCTCTCCACCTTTAACTTTTATTAATTTATTCATTCAACCAAGATTCTCGAGCACCTACTGGGAGGTGGACCTTGCCAGGATCTGGGGATATAAAGGTGACTATGACCTGGCTCAGTCTCCTGGGAAAGGCAAACCAGTGAACACAGGGCAATGTGAAAAGAATTATGCTGGAGGGAGGTTTAAAGTTGCTGAGAGAGCACCTACCTCCCCCTGAGGTCAGAGCTTTGCAGTCTTGCAAGGTCAAAACAGATCATTACTAAGGCTTAACTAGCATTGATTCAATTGTGAAGACCTACTACAGATTCTTAGCAGGGAAATGACTAAGGCTGACTTAAAATCGTACAAGGAAGTTTGCAAATTATGTACCAGTTGTTTTTGCATCACTTTCTTGATAGAAGCCGCAATCTGAGAGAGATTGTTTTGTCACCAACTTCTGCAATTTCTAAGACATTTTATCCCTTCCTGGGTTATCATAAAGAGTAGAGGAAGTGTATGTAAAGTATCTACTGCTGCAGTAATGACAATTATGAGTAAAATAAGTTTAGTATTGAGAGCTTACTATTACTATTGGATACTATTAGATATTAGCAGAGATAGATGCTATCTTAAGCTATTCATCATATTAGCACTTTTAATTCTCACAAAATCCCAATGTACTACTATTACGGCTGATTTATAAGTGAGAAACTGAGATTTAGAAGGTTAAGGAAGGTCACTCCCTACGTGGCAAAGCTGGGATTCAAAACTGGGCAGTCTGGTGCCAGAGCCCAGCACCTGGCTTTTGCTACTATTGTCTGTAGCGCCAGGAGAACAGACATTTAAAAGAGAAACTCTTAGAAAATTCGGTACACAGGCTCTTGGTCGTTTCCAGTGGGTGGGCTAAGCAGAAGGGACAGAGGATCACGTGTGAACGTGTAAGAGGGGCGAAGTGGGGATTAAGAGGACAGCTATTGGGCTATAGCACCGTCTGTCACGGCCCAACTCACACACAAACTCCTGGGGCCCACTTGAGCTCCCAGGCAACGCCATTTCTCTTCCACACTGCTGGTCTGCTATTAAACTTCCAGATTTCGCCTGCCTGGTTTTTAGAAACCAGCGTTCCTTTCTTGTTTCCTAATTCTGCCATCTTTACAGCAAACACACAGCAGTTTGGGAATTCTGTCTTCCCCCTCCACCCTTTCATCGTCAATTTCAACCAGGAACAGCAATAGATTCATTAGATGATAAGAGCTAACGGCATGTTATTCCCAAACACCATGGTTTAAAGTAAAAATTACAGTTGTCTCTTGGTATCCACAGGGGACTTGTTCCAGCACCCATGCAGATACCCAAACCCAAGGACACTCAAGTCCCTTGTATAAAATGGTGTAGTATTTGCATATAACTTATACACGTCTTCCCTTATACTTTAAATCATCTCTAGATTACTTATAATACCCAATACAATGTAAATGCTATGTAAATAATTGTAAATACAATGCATATAATTTTTAAGCACATGGCAAATTCAAGTTTTGCTCTTTCAGAACTTTCTGGAATTTTTTGAGTATTTTCCATCCAAGTCTAGTTGAATCTTGGGATGTGGAACCCACGGATATGAAGGGGCTACCATACTCTTTTGTTTTAGTAAAACCCCAGCTTCAGGGTACCACTGAGGACTGGTTGCCAGAACAGAGGTGAAGAAGCTTCGGGGGCTTCTGGAAAGTGGAGCTGGGGGGGGGGGGGGCCTTAGGTGAAGATGAGGAGGCCATTGCAGGTGGGGTGGAAGAGAAAGGAGCATCTGGTTTCTCTCTCACACTCCTCCCTTCGCCCCTTTTATCTAGTCTGATGTCATAGACGCTGCCCTTGCCCAGCCGAGTGAGATAAGGGGTCATGCCTGACAGTAGCAGCCAGAGGGTGGTAAGGGCAAGGGGCCGGGCGGCTGCTCTAGGTCTGCTTATGAGCAAGGGACAGATAAAAACTAACTGGCCCAGTGAATTGCACTGGCCTGCATGTTTTTTTTAACAAAATTCAAATGCCCCTAAACGTTAAAATTCAAATTTTAACGTTTAGAAATTAGACATACAATGCAGAATCACTGTAGAAAAATCAGGATGACTGTTCATCTAGACAGCACTTTTTCTGATCTCTTTTTGTTACATCCAAATAGTGGAATCTGTGGTCATCTCAGCTGCCCACTCATCGTTTGTGGTTTTATGCTAACTTCAGATTTGAGGGATAATCTTAGATTTATTTATTTATTTTAAAAATAAATTTATTTATTTATTATTCATTCATTCATTGGCTGCGTTGGGTCTTCGTTGCTGCACGCGGGCTTTCTCTAGTTGCGGTGAGCGGGGGCTACTCTTCGTTGCGGTGCGCGTGCTTCTCATTGCGGTGGCTTCTCTTCGTTGCTGAGCACGAGCTCTAGGCGCATGGGCTTCAGTAACTGTGGCACGCCAGCTCAGTAGTTGGCGCTCGCAGGCTCTAGAGCGCAGGCTCAGTCGTTGTGGTGCACGGGCTTAGTTGCTCCGTGGCGTGTGGGATCTTCCCGGACCAGGGCTCGAACCCGTGTCCCCCACATTGGCAGGAGGATTCTTAACCACTGCGCCACCAGGGAAGCCCCATAATCTTAGATTTAGATCACCCTGGGTTCATGAATATAAAGGACTTCAATAACTCCTTTACTCCTAGTCCAGGCTAGAAACATAAAGTAGAATAAAATCTATCAAAATAAAAATAACAAGGCAAGACAAACTTTCAGAACCAGCATTTTAGTTTTTTCAACTGAATGTATTCACAGCCCATTTTCTTTCTTTCTTTCCCTTGCTCCTCCCTCCCTCCCTCCCCTCCCTTTCTTCCTTCCTTCTTTCTCTAGCCCCCTCGCCCCCATCTCTCTCCAGCAATGGTTTTGCCAACCTGTAGAGAAACGAGTTGTCTCAGGAGCATTAAATATTATAACTGATAACAGTGAACTGTGAACAGGGAGTTGGCCCAGAATTTCATACAGCTGAAGAATAATTCCATGGAGGGCTAGATAATATGAGGACAGAGGAATCCTGAAGTGATCATGGGAATTGTGTTCAGGTAACCCTGAATCCCAGAGAGCAGCTTGCAAGGAAAGTCTGAAGCTGATGACTGCTTTTTACGTGGAGAGAAAGGGAAAAGGTTATTGATTTACTGCACAAAGTTCACTCATTCCTTGGCCGGCCACTGGGCAGAGTTTTTGGGGACAGGACACCTCGGGACTGGAGTTTTGGGGATTCCACACACCACATCTATATTGTGCTAGGTGCCATGGTGGATAACAACTAGAGCTCCCTTCTTAAGGAATCATAGTCACCCCAAAGTGCCTTCTGGTTCTTGGTTTGCCAAGTAAATGTGTAGACGTGTATCCTGTCAATGTAAAGATGGGGAGGGAAATCAACAGGGACCTAAATTCTAAGCCACATGCCCAACGGAAATGGTCTTCCCATAGATAAACACCATGTTTGTAATTGGAACCAAATCAACTACAAGCCTGTACTTTGCTTCTTGACTAATGGAGGTGACCTTAGGGGGAAAAAAAAGATAATTACTAGAGGCAGAATAATACAAAATTAACAATCACAGAGGCCAATTTAAGGGGAAGTTCCTCCCCTGGTTCCTTTCTTTGTGTATTCCACAGCTGCTTTCCCATTGCTCAAAAGGGGATTAAGAGGTGCTAATGATATGTATCCCCCTTATCAAAGTCATTAACACATTATTATTGTTGTGAGCAGGCTAGCTACTGCTTGGTCGTGGAGATGCTGCTTTAGGAGAAGAGTCTTTATTGCTCTACCAGAGATTTCTGCTGTGATGGAGAAATTCGTTTGGGGATGAATTAGCAGGTTACAGTCTCTGTGACTCTCGAGTGTCTGATTTCCCAAAACCCTGTGGGTTTCTGAGAACCCCCAAGGCCATTCTGACTCTCAGTTTAACCGACTTTTCGAGCTGTTCACTGCCCGTCAGGGATGGCACTACCTCCTGTCCATCAAATTGCACATCTATTGTACTTGAAGATTTGGCTCGAACCCCCCTATCCTTGGTACCTTCTCTGAATCTCTACTCAGATAAAGACTCTACCAATTCTCCTAACATCAGCTGGTTTCCCTGCTTTGGTGAGCAAGTGCTACCATGTACACATTCACTCAGACTGCGGTCAAGTTTTGTAGTTATGTAATCTCAAACATCTTGGGAAAATGTGGGCGTATCTGCTTATGGAGCTTCTCACATTTTAAAGATATCTACAGGTTGGAGAGGAGAAGGGACAAATGCATTCAGATTGGTTCTGAAATCTCCTAGGCTTTGTTAGGTTAGAAAATGGTCTGTATGATTTTTCTCAGATTTGTGTTTAAATTGTACGATCCTTAAGGGCAGAAGTGTATCCGATTTGTTGATCATAAACCTCCTTAGGACCAGAGTTACGGCAGCTTAAAAATAACTTCAGATGTATCCAAATAAATGTATATATTTTAAGAGTCAAATATTACTAAAGCACTTTAAAAAATAAAGATAAAACCCACAGTTATCCTCCTGCCCCACCCCCTTTACCACTAGTCCCTGCGGGTAGCTACTTTAAATTAATTTTAGCAGTTTCTTCTGGTATTTACTTCCATATTTCTAAGTCATATATGTGTCTGACTAGATCATTATTTAGTGACTATTACAGTTGGGGAGGACTTAAGTCTCCTATCCCACAACACTGCTTCCTCTTGTTCCCTTTTTCGGTTAAATCAATATTCAGGATTTATATTATTATAACTGTATAAATAATATTCTCTACTGAGCTAACATTACCCTATAATTACCTTTCCTTTCTTGTACAACGTTTTGTTTTTCTTGGAGTTAATACTTGCCTTGTTTTTTCCATCAGCCAGGCTTTGTATATAACTGTCCCCAACTTTCAACAGTGCCCCCCAAACTTTCCACATAGTAATATAGAGCAGGTAATCTATCGGAGTCTAAATACCTCCTTTCTGGGACCCTTGATGTCTTTTTTGCAACCTGGACTGGTTTTTCTCTTGGGCTCCACTGTTCTCCCAGGACTTCCCTCTGCTATCATCCTGTTGATTCTCCTCACCTCCTTCCTGTGCTGAAGCCTCTCCTTGGTTCCTTCCTGGTTTTCCTCTTTCTTTACTCCCTCCTTTTGGCGGCACACCCTTCCTGAGAAAGGGTGCATGTGAGGTAAATTTACTGAGAGCTTTCCTGCCTGAAAATATCTTTATTCTACCCTTGCATTTGTTTGATAGTTTGGCTGAAATTTGAATTCTAGGTTAAAAATAATTCTCTCTGAATTTAAAGGCATTGCACCATTATCTTCTAGCTTCCAATGTTTCCATTCACAAGTCTAATGTCATTCTGATCCCCCGTGATTTTTATGTGAGTGTTGTGTAGTTCTGTAGTTCTGAAATTTCAAAATGATATGCCTTGGTTGGGTCTTACTGTGTTGGTCATTAAGTGGTCCTTTTAATCTCAAGTTCCACATCCTTTTGGATCTTTTAATCTAAAGATCTATATCCTTCGGGTCTGTGAAATTTTCTTGTAGTGTTTCTTCAATAGTTTGTTTCTCCCTGTTCCCCAACCCCCCTGATTTTTCCTGTGGAACTCTTATTGGTCAGTTATTGACCCTTCCTGGATTAATCTCACGTTTTCTTATCTTTTCGCTCACAAATGCCTGCTTTATCTTTTTGTTTTACGCTCTGGAAGACTTCACCTAATTTGTCTCCCAAACTTTCTACTGATATTTTAAAAATATCAGGGCCCACATTTTTAATTTCTAGGGAATTTTTCGTGTTCTAGGATTGTTCTTTTTTATAGCACCTGTGCTATTTTATAGATGCAATATGTTTTTTTAACCTCTCTGTGGATGTTCAGCGTACTTTATTTGAAGTGTTCTTCTAATCCCTGCATTGTCTCTCTTCCCTCTGATTTTCTTATTTTCTGTTTGCTGGTTTTGTCTCTGTCTTTCATGTTGGAGGTTGTCCCTCAAATCTTGTGACCCTTGGCTACAAGGGAATCACATGTGAACTGAATGCTCTGTGTGTACGTAAGGCTCACCAACTGAGGGATTCACTATAGAATGACGGGGCAGTAAGCCAACATTTTTATTAGTGTAACCCTGAATTCTACAGGTCTCTTCCTTAAGCCCTTTAATTTCTCGACAGTAGGACTTTCCAAAGCTCTTTCTGGGGATTATAAACCTGGCTGTGGCCTTCTGGGTGGCAGGTGGGAGGAGGCTAGAAGAGTCTGGTGATCAGACTTTTGCTAATGGCCCCTGTTTCTCTGTCTTCTGTGCCTTGGGTCCCTGGTCCTGAGCCTGTTTGGTTCAGTTTTTTGAGAGAATAAGTCACCTGTCTCTGGAGGTGGGAGGTAGGTCATGATGAGACCTAAGGAGCTAGCTGCCTTATGTTGACTTTCAGTCACCCTTGACCTCATGCCTGTATCTTCTGCACGCCCCACACCTCCAGTTCCTGAGCCTTCCCAGGGTTCTGAAGGATGGCTAGCTTGTTCCTTATGGGGTTGCCTCTATGGGCACATAGAATCCAGCCGTTTCTGTTCTGCTTAAACTGTTATCGTTCCTCCAGTACTTTTCATTATAGCAGATATTCGTTGCCATCCTCATCCACTGATGTCCTCTTTGCTGTTGTATTTCTTGTGGGTTTATACTTTTGTATTCTTTTACTGATGTGTGAGTGGGTTTCCAGGAGAAAGTGGAGATAAATATATATGTATGTATTCAATGTCTCACATTTAGTTGGATATGAATTTTGTAACTTGATTGATGATTACTTCTGAGTTATAGCTTATTTTTTAAGGGATGTCAGGCCTTATATTGATAAATGAAATCAGAGTGGGAATTTAAATATCATATTAACATAGCATTTATTTCAAGGTTAATACATACAGACCCAGTCTTCCCTTATAAATTAAACAATATGTGAAAGTTGGATGTGCTAACTAGGTTAGACCAGGACCAGGGTTTGTTTTATTCGGTTTTGTATCAACCATTCTCCTAGGAGTTAGCCCACAGACTTCTTTTTTTAAATTAATTTATTTTTATTTTATTTATTTTTGGCTGCATTGGGTCTTTGTTGCTGCGCTCAGGCTTTCTCCAGTTGTGGCGAGTGGGGGCTACTCTTCGTTATGGTGCACGGGCTTCTCATTGAGGTGGCTTCTCTTTTTGCGGAGCATGGGCTCTAGGTGCACAGACTTCAGTAGTTGTGGCACATGGGCTCAGTAGTTGTGGCTCCCAGGCTCTAGAGCACAGGCTCAGTAGTTGCAGCACACGGGCTTAGTTGCTCCACAGCACGTGGGATCTTCCCAGACCAGGGATCAAACCCATGTCCCCTGCATTAGCAGGTAGATTCTTAACCACTGCGCCACCAGGGAAGCCCAGCCCACAGACCTTTAACGAATAAACTTAAAAACAACAACAACAACAATAATGAACTAATACAGCTGCAGTTTTCTTCAGTAAACATTTTAATGATCAACTAAGTAAAATAAACTTCTGTATGAGCTGGAAATATCATGATGAAGGAAAAAGAGTCCTTAGCCTGGAGAGCTTCACAGTCTAGCGGAAGAGACTGTCAAGAAAACAGATAAATATTAGGCAATGTAATTCATCTTAGTCTAGAAATATGCACCCAATGCAATGGGAGTACCATTTCCCCCTGAAGGTGATAAAAATGCCTAGGTCAGTTTTTCTTCATACTCTTTATGTAGGATCCAAGGCTCTGGCTAGTGTGAAGGTTGGAAATGAGTCCATATAGCTATATGCTCTATCCTAGACATATAGCTATATGTGATAGATAGATGATAGATCAGATAAATAGATAAATAGATAGATAGATGCTACATTTTAGCAGGCCCAGTACCCTAGAGGAGCATCACCAGAGATGGATAGCAGCTCTGAATACATCTTCTTCTCCTCATGGAGAGACTCCCCAGGCTACGCCCTTCAGAGTTGATCCAGGGGTGGGCATGGGTTCAAAAATTCTCCTCAGTGCTGACAAGAATCCTAGGTAGGCATTGGAAGTGATGGTATTATTACAATAATCATATCATTGTTATTATTTCTAAACATGTCTGTGACTAATCTTTGAGGGCAGGTTGAAGTTCTTCTTCATTTCAGGAGGCCCTGTGGTGCAATGCAAAGAATATGGTCTTTTGCAGGGGAGCTGGGTTTGAATTCCACATATTGGCTGTGTGACTTTGGTCAATTACTCAATCTTGCTACATCTAAATTTACTGCTATATCAGATTGAGATAATAATACCTAACTCCCAGATTGGTTGTATTAAATGAACAAAGCCAGATAAAGGGTTATGGGCATTTCTTGATGGGAAGTAGGTGCAGAATAAATGGTAGATATTATTTTTTCTTCCTTCGCCATCAGGGGGTGAACCTCTCAAATGAAGAGACCATATGCTCTTCTTACATGTAGCCCCACCCTTGGTGCAATGCTGGGCATGAAGTTGGCACTTCCTGCATATTTAATGAATGAATGAATAAATCAAAGAATGTCTGGATTATACGAGTTGAGGTTATTTTCCTGACATATGAATCATCATCATTTGCTATTTTCTTCCTTTAGAATGTATTTTCTTAACTATTTGCTGATCCTAAGAAACCACTGTTCTTTTCTGAGCTCCTGGATTACTGGTTCTCTAGTGCTGCAAATAAAGCTAAGTGCTAAGAGCTGCAAATAGGGCTAAGGAACACTAACATTATTTTTAAATGCCCAAATAGCACTTCAAATCCAATACCATGGTTCGGAATGAAAAGAGGCAGCAGATTGTCTCCATTCTTCATTTAAAAGGCCCTTTGGCAATCACTTCCTTTGGCAGGTCTGCAGATAAGAGTCTTTGGCTGTGAGTCTCTGCAATGAGAATAAAGGGCGAGAGGAGATGGTGAGATGAAGAGTTCATGTGTCTTTTTTTTTTTAATTTTATCGTGTGTCTTTTCATGCACTGGTGGCTTTCATCCACAGAGCTGGAGTGGGGCATTTCCTGTCAAATCTTCCATTCACTCTTCCATTCATGAATGCAGGATCAATGTTTGGCTAAACAGCCTTTGTCATTTTCTAGCTTGGGCAATTACATTATATTAGGGCAGTTTATTTTTTAAAAGTTCTAGCCTCAGTGTCATCCTTCCCGCAGCAATCTGGGCAGCATCTGCTTTTGTTCTTTGTGGGGTCTAGGGCTCCTTGGCAGCCGGCATCTTGGACCATCGTAGAACCTCCCACCTTCTATAATTGCCATCACGCAATTTAGCTCTGAGTTTTAGTACCACCCTTTGGGTCAGCTTTGTCCTCCCAGTTATTGTTAGAAGTCCTTCGTGTGCCGAAACCATGCCTTCCCCATTTCTTTCCCACTGTGCTCGGCATACGCCTTGCTCCGAAGGGATCTACGAGCCAGCGGCCTATGGTGTTAGTGTTTCCTTGAACTCTGCAACATCTGACTCCGTGAAACACCTTTTTAGATTAAACTCTTTTACAAGGACTTCTTTGAGCTTATGCTTTTTGATTCGCCGATATTATTGCTGATCATGTCTCTTTCATTTCTTTCCCCAGGGGAATCTCATTTACTTCCAGGGCTCTAATTATGACTTTTATGATAATGACAGCTAACCTACACACTCATCTCCACCTCTTAGGAAATTCACAATCAATACACCTAAAAGCAAATTTATTACCTTTTTGCACAAATCAGTATTCCTCTCTTTTGGAGTTTATTTTATTCTACTTTGTATTTATTTAGTGATTTTAGTATGTTTCACTTGATTTTAAACTCTCTCTCCAGCTATACCTGTAGATCTAAATGTATGTCTATGTGGGTATCTCTGTGTACATTTATCACTATCACTTGGCCTCTGTAGATACCTAATGAGTGTTCGATGATTTGTCTTGCTTCACTGTTCTGGCCTTTATATGTAACTCAGGTTAGGTCAGAAGGGCAGTGCTTTGAGATGAAGATCCTTCCAATCCCATGGGAAGGAGCAGATCCAGTGTGTTCTCCAGAGATGATTATAGGGCTTCAGACCAGGAAAATTAAAGTCATAAGACATAAATACACAACGTTTTTAAAAAGATGATTGTATAGGGGCTTCCCTGGTGCCACAGTGGTTGAGAGTCCGCCTGCCGATGCAGGGGACAAGGGTTCGTGCCCCGGTCCGGGAAGATCCCACATGCCGTGGAGCGGCTGGGCCCGTGAGCCATGGCCACTAAGCCTGCACCTCCGGAGCCTGTGCTCTGCAACGGGAGAGGCCACAACAGTGAGAGGCCCGCGTACCGCAAAAAAAAAAAAGAAGTTGATTGTATAAAGGAAACCATTAGGCCATGACAGTGCCATATCAACAGGAGTGTCTAAAGTAGCTCAAGGTTGGGTTTTTGAGGCATCTGGGACTTGAGATTAGAAGAATTTTGTGCAATATTATAGGAAACATAACTTAAATCATCTTTTTCAGAATAGTCTGGGAGAATACAAGTTTTCATTATTTCCAAGAGATTTCAGGTGTGGTCCTTGAAACACAAGGATAGATAGGGAGGTTGTCCTTTAAGTTCAAGAGTTATACAGACTCATCACAAGCACATGGTGGTAAGACCACAGAACACATCATCTCCAGTGGATGCTGTCACTTCCCCGCCTAGATGAGATGGAGAAAGCCCACTGAACTTGCTAGGCCAAAGGCAGGTTAGACCATCAAAGTGGTTCACGGCCACAGAACCTTCCCAGTGAATCTCTCCTCTTGCCTGCAACCATCTCTTGTGGTGCTTCAGATTCCCCTGTGTTTCATATGCACAAACATCCCAACCAGGCCCAGACTTACAACTGAGGGAATTGGAATCGTCCGTTTCCATTCTGAAGTGTCTCCCTGGAGCCTCCATTCTGCTCTCTGATTAGACTGGACCTCAAAACGCTAAATGTGCCTTTTCTCTGTTAGACACTTGGAGAAGGGGCTGTGAAATTTACAGTGCAATTCATATGGCAAGAATACTTTAAAACAGTGGTTTATGGTGTCTAAGTCAGCTTATTAGTCAGCAGGGATTTCTGCCGATGGTCCTTGGGATGTCGAGTTAAGAATAGCTGGCTGCATGTCTGTGTTTGGGGCTTTGAAATGCTTTGGTTTCTTGGGCCGCATTATCGCAGACTTCACCGCATTTTCAAACACCACACATAATAAATGACGTCTCCAAGAATCCCTGTAAGGCCTACCTGGATCCCTCTCCCCTTGTTTTGCACTCCATCATCTGTTGCTTACATTTAAAAGCCTGCTGGAGACTGTTTTTCATCTAGCTCACTAGAGAGGAGTAGTTTTTCATGAAGAATTGGGTGGTTGAAGTGATTGTAATTCTTCTTCCAACAGTCTTGGCACCGGAGTCAATTTAAAAATGTATACATTTAGCTGGGTTGCTTTGGCTTGCCCTATTTACGATGGTGGATTTGGGGTGAATTCTCAGGTCTGTGCATGAATTCATATGCCTCAGTGCTTTGTATTAAAACTAGCGTTTGCATCTACAGAGTCTCCAGTTAGATGCTATAATATTTAATTTAGTCGGGGAAATTAAAAACAACAAAACTTCACACATGACATTGAAATCAGAGTATATTAAGATACTCTTCAGGCAGTGTTTCTCCAAGCAGTCCTATGCGACGGTAACACTGCCACATGGTTAAGTAAAAAGGCTGATGGACGTATAGATCTTTTGAGTTGAGTTAGCACAGAGTGCATTTCTCTGCTTCTTTGAGACTCATGCTGTCTGTAACCAGACATAATTAAAAGATTAAAGAGACATTTAGAAATGTGAAGCTGGTCACTTTTTAATCAGGGAGATTGATTTTCCAATCTCCATGTGAAGGTGGAATTTTAAATAATTTATAGGGTAGAAATCAGTGGCTTGTCACAACTTGGCTAAAAGAATAAAGGCAAGGGGAAAAGAGGGACTTAATTTTTTCTTCTTCTTTAAGTGCCTTACGGAAAGGAGCATAAGAGGGAGTGAGCCGTGATTTGGTTGTTGTGGATGAGATGTTTCCCAGCCTCTGTATCTCTGCTGGAAGAATGAAGATTAGTTTGGTTCCTTCCCACCCTCCTTCCTTTTCTCCCTGTGGCTGGAGGTCTGGACAAATTCTCTTGACTACTCAGCAACATTTCTCTTTTATCCTGCAGATACCAGTCAGGTTCCAATCGGGTTCAAACCAGAGTCTCCTAAAGAGGGATTGCGACTGCAGTACAGGGATGCTTCCATTAGCCAAGAGGGGCATTCCAGGGACACGTATTATCAGAAACTAAACAATCAGAGTCAGAATATAGGAGGGTTAAAGGAGGGCTCCATGGGGCTACATCAGGGCACTGCTGGCATTAAAAGAAAAAGAGTCATCCGATAGTAATGTAGGTTCCAGTAATACGTGCAAGAAGATATTAAAAATGTGTTTCAGAAACCTTGGCGCTAAGGTTGATTGATTGATTGTCCGACACCAGAAGAAAGCTTGCAGGGAGCAGATGGCTAGCAGAGGCTGTTCTTTTAAGGGGATGGATTGTTCAGGAAGGATTGAGAAAAACTTCTACTCCCAGGTTGGCCAAGTTGGTAGGTCTTCCCTAAGTCAGGGGGTGTCAGGTAACAGAGGTTCACTGCTGGTCCCTTCTGTGCATACACTGATCATGACACCTCTCCTCTTCCCCAAACGAGTTTTCAAGACCAAATCAGACTTACCTTCAGACAAAGCAGTGGGCTTAGTGAAATTTTCAAATTTGGTTTGCCCCCTCTCAAGATTTCTCTGCTGCTTTTAAAGTCTAGAGCGGCTTTGCCAAAGTAGAAGGTGGAATGGAGAAATCCTTTTATTCCACAAGTACCCTATGAAGTCGTGGTTGCTGTGGATGAGTTGCTATTAAAGTGCATTGATCGAGAACGGGAAGTAAGTGATGGCAGCTCCTTCTGTGCCAGCTCTTAGTCACCTGGTCTTGCTCTTGGGAAAGGAGGGGGTGGGATGGAGAAGGTGGTGAATAGGTGAGGGCTAAAGAGTGCACACTGTGCTGGAGGGGCGGTGGGAGGGAATTACTCTCATCAGAGGGAAGGAAATACAGAAGGGGCTAGAGAAGAAGATGACTTCTCATGGCATCTGTCTGCCATGAATTTGGCTGGAACAGTTAGAAGCTGGGAACTAAGGCATTCTTGCCCTCATCAAGGTCTGTCAATTAAGTTATTTATAGGAAATTTCCTCCCATAGAGCTTACTGATTAGAGGTACCACTGAAACAGAGGCCCAGAGCTTCTTAAAATGAATTGGCTAAGATTCCTAACCTTCTCCTTCTGGCTTCTGAGATGGTGATGAATAGATTAAACGTAGAGGCCAAAAACCAACTCTCCAAATAGCAGACTGTGGGGCTGGATGTAACGATGAATTTCTGAAGATGAACAACATTCAGAGCCTCTTTTTGCCTTTGTACTCTATATCCATGCTTTCCTGTTCCTGTGCAAGATGTAACTAGAAATTACTACATGACAGTTCTGTCATTTCTACAATCCTGGCTACTCACCTATAAGCCTAAAGCAGGGTTTTTCAACTGCAGCACAATTGATATTTTAGGTTAGATCATTCTTTTCCGGAAGAGGCTTTCATGGGCCTTGAAGGATGTTTAGAAGCATCCCTGGCCTCTACCCATTCAATGCCAGTAACACCCGCTCCCATCCCCTACTTGTGACAACCAAAAAGGTCTCCAGATATTGCCAGTAACCCCTGGGAGGATAGGGCAAAACTGCCTACAGCTGAGAATCACTGTCTTAATCAAAACCTATAATGTATATTGAATTGGTAGGCCAATTACAAATCAGGTTGAATCTTCACTTATTTATTAAGCTTTCCTACAAATACATAATAGATAATAAGACCACATTAGGCATGAGCCTGTGGGTTTGAGCCATACTGGAATCATTCTCTCATAATCGTTACCTACCCTGTTTACACCAGTGTTGCAATACAATCCTTAATAAGGCTCTCCGCACACAAAGTTGTATGTTACCACCTTCATTTCAACTCTCTTCCTCTTTGCCTCTCTTTGTAATTCCCCCCCCCCCACCCTCTTAACCACCAACTGACTTAAGTACGATACCTCTTGGAAGAATGTTTTCCAAAAGGCAATGTGTACTGTAAAGGAATGATTCACTCATGGTGGAGTTTCAGGTAGCAGGGCTCAGGTGGCCTGGGAGGGAGTTCTGCATGGGAGCCTCTCCCCTGTCCTTAAATCCTACCAGGCAGCAGCCACCCAACCCCTCTCTTTGTATGGTTGGCTCTGTCAGGGCAGATTATGTTATGAGTGTCCACTGACAACTGGCAATAGTAGTCAGGGGTTTTGGTAGCTTTGCTAGGAAACAGATCTGGTTTTGCTGTGAAGGATATTGTCTTAAAGGAAATGGAAGCTTTTTGCCCCAGGAAAGGAATAAATGCAATCAACGGTTCTTATAGGGATCCCGGTCCAAGCAGTTTTGGTCAGGTTCAGCGTGTCAGCACGCTGAACTAAAGTGTTACCGCTGTAGATTACGAAATGCAGAGTCTAACTTTAATAAGGTAACCAGTAAATGTGGAAGTTCTGGGTGAATAATGGGAAATTCTGGGCTTCCCTGGTGACGCAGTGGTTGAGAGTCCGCCTGCCGATGCAGGGGACACGGGTTCGTGCCCCGGTCCGGGAAGATCCCACATGCCGCGGAGCGGCTGGGCCCATGAGCCATGGCCGCTGAGCCTGCGCATCCGGAGCCTGTGCTCCGCAACGGGAGAGGCCACAACAGTGAGAGGCCCGCGTACTGCAAATAAATAAATAAATAAATAAATAAATAAATAAAATAATGGGGAATTCTGGGTGAGTGACAGCCAAAGAAAAATTAGTATGACAGACCAACCAACGACAACCTGCAGGGTTACCATAAAGAACTCTTCACTTGAAATCTAAATGAGAACAGGTAGTATAATTTCTGTGAAACTGAGGGCAATCATCAGATCCCTTAAACTATAGCTTAATTAATTAATAAAGAATATCCTGTAACCTGCCTTCACTGACTAATTGTTCTTGCAAATTGCACACCCTCCTAGCTTCACATAGCTTAGGCAATATACATCACAAGACTCCTTTAACAGCCCCCTATAGATAACACTTCTGACGTATGGACCGCTGTGGTAGTGGTTGATTAAGTTGTTTTTCAGGAATTTAGAGTCAGCTTCTGTGCAGTTCGAATCTGAGCCAATTAAGACTGGCTGGGACCACCAACCCGACAACTGGGCATGCACAAGTGTCCGCTCAGTAACCTTGTGACGTCAGAGGCTCACAGACTCCACCCTCAGACATGCTAACGCCGCCATTTCCTGAACATGCAACCCATAAAAAAGCGCGTGATCCAGACAGGCCTGTGTAGAGCAGCGATTCCCTCACCTTTTTCTGTACCTCCAAACACCTTATACTCTCCACCCACAAATACCCCAAGCCCCTCGCCTTGGTGAGGCGGATCTGAGACGTGTTCTCCCGTCTCCTAGTTCAGCTGCCTCGTGAGTAAACCCTTTCTCTGCTGCAAACCTCAGTGCTCAGGGTCTGGCTTGCTGCAAGTCGGGCAAATGAATTTGGTTCGGTAACGTGCACTAGCGTAGTGTTGCAAATGATGTTTGATCACTAGGTACGTGTTAGGCGGGGATTCCTGTCCTAAGGGTCTTCTAGCCCTTAGGCCAGCTAGAAGACGGAGTGGGCATTTGGGGCCACTGATACCTAGGTCTGTCTGAAGATGGAGCCCAGAGTAACAACCAGTCCCTCTGACAGCAAAAGTTGGTCTATTCCTTACCTTTCTTCTAGCTGAATAGAGTGAAAAAGAAATGATCTTGGTGGTTAAAAAACCTCATGCTATATATTTTGAAAAGTTTCTCCAATTACTGGAAACACAAGTGTTCATTCAAAATAATAAAATGAAACAAAACAAGATGGGATAAACTCAGAGGCAATCCGTCCCGTGCTTCTAGTTTTCTTGAACTGGGATACAGTTCCTGTTAAGAACACAACGTCCCTGAAATCTGTAGAGCAGAGCAGGCAGGGCAGCAGCAAGCTGTGATCCATGACTGTCCAGTCTCTCCTGCTTAAATCAGCTCCTATCTGTCTTTGGAGATATGCCACCTTTCCTGTCTGTACACATGTGTTGACTCTTTCCTGAACCATTTTGAGATGTCTGGTGAAAGCTGGATCTGGCATGTAAATGCTTGCTGAGTCTCCAAGCTCTGTAACAAGTTTCTCTCCCCACATAAATGATCTGCTCAGCATAAGACTCAGGGCTGGCTGTTGCTTACTTGACTTTCAAACATTGGGTAACTCACCCCTAGGTGATCTCATTCGGTTTCAGGGTTTAAATACCATCTGTTTGCTGATGTCTCCCAACTTGCTATGTCCTCTAATCCAGAATTTTACCTGAACTCCTGCTTCTTATTTCAGGATCGCAACTGGGATGTCTCTTGGGCATCTCAAACCTCACACGTTCAGAACCTTGACCCCTGATTCCCATCCAGCAAACCTGTTCTTCCTGCAGGCTTCCGCATCTCAGCAAATGTCAGCTCCACTCTTCCCCACGATCAGGCCAAAACCTTGGTATCATCCCATCCCTCATTACCCACATCTAATCCATCACAAAAGTGTTGGTTCCACCTTCAAAGAACATCAATCCAGGATCAAGTCATTTCCTGCTGCCCCTACGTCTGTATCTGGCCCAAGCCCCGCCTTGTCTCTCGCCTGGTTAAACGCAACAGCTTCCTAACTCATCTTCCTGCTTCCCCTCTGGTGCCCTTTCATCTGCTTTCTCAGCACAGCAGCTAGAGGAGCCCTTTTTAAATTGCTGCTCTACTTCGGATCATCCAGAGTCCTCCCATCTTAGAGTCAAGCCAGTGTCTTATGGGTGAGAGGCCACAGTGATGCTCCCAGTTGCATTTCCTGCCCCTCTTCCTCTTACTCACTGTGTTCCAGACCTACCGTCCTCCTTGTTTTTCCTTAAGCCCACCTAGAATTCTTCTGCATCTGAGTCTCTGCACTTGCTGTGACTTGCCTGGACTGCTGTTTCCCTAGACAGCAGCCCGGCTTCCACCCTCATTAACTTTGGGTTTCTGCTCAAATATCAGCTTACTAGTGGGGGAGTCCTTGACCCAACTGTCTAAAGCTGCACTTGGACCTTTGCTCCCCACATACACCTCTCTACCCCCTTACCTGTATTATTTTTCTCCATGGCATTCATCACTTATACTTGTATACGTACTTGTATCCTTTGTCTCTCCTACAAGGATGTAAGGTCTATGAGGGTGGGACTTCATTTTGTTCACGGCTGTGTCCCTAGGGCCTGTATCAGTGACTAATACCTTCTAGTACACGTTTGTGGAATGAATAGCACCTTTTAATTCCATTTAAATGTTACTTTTGTAGGAAGCCTTCCATGACCCTCTAAGTCTCTGTGAACTGTCCCTCCCACAGCTGTCTGTGCTTTCCCTGTTACAGTACTTCTCACACTGCAGGGTGATTTCATGGTTAATTTATTAAAAACTCCCGTAAGAGCTGTATCTTTTTCGCTGATGAATCCCCAGTAGTTGCAAAGTGGTTAGCATATCATTGACACTCATATTTGTTAAACTGGATGCAACTTATACATATTTATATGCATATATAGTATACATAATGAGACTGGATTATAATTTGAGTGAAAACTCACATAATATAGAATTAACTATTTTAAAGTATACAGTTCAGTGGTGTTTCATACATTCGCCATGTTGTGCAGTCATCACCTCTATCCAGTTCCTAAGCATCTTCATCTTTGAGGAAACCCCACCCCCATTAAGCAGTCACCACCACCGCCTCCCCCTCGACTCCCTCCCTCACCCCAGCCCCTGGCAACTACTCATCTTCCTTCTGTCTCTATGGATCTACCCATTCTGGATATTTCACGTAAATGGAACCCTACAATATGGGATTTGTTTTTGTCCGTGAGGTTTCAATATATGTGATGCAGAAAGTAAAGCAAGACTGTTTTTAATCCTATTGGCATGTGTAGCAATAGGTCTAACCTGTATCTCTTTCTTCCTGTCAAGTACATACCACTTGAAATGGCTAAATAAATGAATGTGAAACACTTTCTTCCAAGGTATCACTGTTATTTTACCAGAAGCCTTTTCTAGTGCAGTGGCCAACCCTTCAAGCCTTCATCTTTCTCCAGCTCCCCCATCCTGTGTCTTTTATTCCATTCTCCCCCCACCCCCATAGTTTACTGTCTTCTCTCCCACCTCTTTCTTGACGCCTGCTGGGATGAAAGTATTGGCAGTAAAAGACTAAAGCTGAGGGGAACTGATGAAAATCCATAAAATCATGAGAGGTAGAGAAAATCTGTGTAAGAACTTGTTCCCCAAATCTCAGAATCTTTTTGAAGCTTAAAGGAGCTAGTTTAAGGGAAAAATAGAAAAGAAGTTCTATCTTATGTAGTAGATTGAATACATACAGAACTTGTTATCCCGGTGAAAAGATAAATAGCTTTAGGGTTTAGACAAATATACAGACAATAAATCAATAATATGCTGTTGAGAGGAAGCTGGGGAGAGGAGTTAACATCCAAGGGCAATTTCTTTCCCTCCCACAAATGCCTCCTCCCAGGGGCAGGACTGGGCTGATGGGCCCAGGGTGGGTCCCATGGTGACAGGGTTAACTGGAGCCTCCCGAACTGATCGAGTAGACTGTCTCTTCCTCGGAAATCATCCTGGAATTGCAGTCGGCTTCAGATTTTCAGAAGCAAATTTCACAAACCATCAGTTAACTTGCCCTTGGGTTGGACATTAACATATCTCGGACTTTGGGCTATTTCAGAACTTGGGAGGTGAGAGGGTGACAGGGGAAAAGAAAGGCATGGAAACCAATACATTATTTTCCTTGTTACCAAGAATGGATTCAAATTTTATCTTGGAGGAGGCAAAAGCAAAGGTTTTGGATTACTTTAGGTTTTCAGTAGCCCGGTTAATTACCATGGAACACTTGAGAATTAGCTGAATAGTTTCAAAATTTTACATTTGATTAAACACCTTATTGAAGAAACAACACTTCTCTTTTACGCTTTGACATCAGCTTGTTTTTACTTTTAGACTTTTTAGTAATTTGGGGAGGGGGCCATATTAGCTTGAACCTGTCGTATATAATTCAGTCTATTGTAATATTCCAGTGCGATGGTCTGAAACTGATTTGGTCCCATAATATTGCATTGTTTCTAGACTAATGTTAATATGTATGGTTTAAACTGGGGTATGACAAAGTTTCTCTGAAACAAATAAATGAACAGTAACCAAATATTGTTTCCTTTTGCCAGTGAAAATAGCTGGCTCAGTGGATGGGCCAAAGAGAACTCAAACCAATGCAGTGAGATTTCTTTTCAAAAGCTTAGGCCTCTGAAATAAGGTGACTAGAAAAACTCAGAAGAGTTTTGAGCTCTGAAAATGAGGGTGTGCTTTTCTTTCAGAAAGAATCTGGTGAAATTTAGCGTAAAAGTGAAAATAACTTCAAGGCTTCAGGCATGATGCAGAGAGATTATTAATCTGAGAACAAAGGGCACTTGGCCAGTTAAAATAGTAATGATTTTAAGTAAGGACTACAACGTTCCCAGCAATGGCTGAAACCCAATTAGGTCTTTCCAACTGGAGTTGTAGTACCTTCTTCCAGATGATGCGGTTTGGCATAATACAGAATGAGTAAACATTCTTAGATGGGGAAAATATAATCAAAAGAAAATAATCTCGTAGCGTAGCTTGCCCTGAGCCAGTATTAATGAGTGGGGAGGGTGCATTTGCTAGTTAAAGAGTATATGCTAAAGCCTAGGGGTAGGAGGTCCCTTGAAAAGAGATGACAAATCAGAGGACAAATGTTTTTAATTTGTGTGGCTTCCAGTAGGAAATAACTGATCAACTCACATGTGTTTGTTTAGGACCTACTTCTTGGCTAGCCCTGTGCTGGGGATTGTTGGGTCTGCAGGAACTTAGCTCATTTGGGATCCTTGCATCCCTCCTCCTCATCACCATCATCAACACAGCCACCGTGAAATGAAATACGCATCAGGTACTGTGAATTTGTTATTTCGTTGAATGTTGGCAAATCCCTGCACAGCAGATATTATTTTGCCTATTTCACAAATGGGAAAACTCCTGTTCAAAGAGATTAGACAACTTGCCCAAGGTCTTTTATCATTGGCAGAGTCCAAACCCAAAATTCTACATTTTCAATATCTATAAATCTTATTTGAATGTGAATTTTTAAAAATGTATGTTAAATCTGGTTAGTTTTAGTTCTCGATTATCTGGAGGAAGTTTTAGTTCAAAGCAAAGCTGAAATTTCCTTTTTCCACAAAACAGCTTAGTTTTCCAACTATTTCCACATAACTATATTATCAGTATGTGCGACAGCTATTTAAGTCGTTTTGAAAGTCCCCTTTGGAGCTTTAAAATTATTTTTAATGTACATACATATTAATGGAAAGGGACAGATCTTTTGTTCCCCCGAAGACATTCCCTAATAAACAAATACAGCACATCTGAAATTATTTTTTTATCTTGGCTAAAGTTTATTTAAGGGATCTACATTTTTTTTTTTTTTTTTGGCGGTACGCAGGCCTCTCCCGTTGCGGAGCACAGGCTCCGGATGTGCAGGCTCAGCGGCCATGGCTCACGGGCCCAGCCGCTCCGCGGCATGTGGGATCCTCCCGGACCGGGGCACAAACCTGTGTCCCCTGCATCGGCAGGCGGACTCTCAACCACTGCGCCACCAGGGAAGCCCCTAAGGGACCTACATTTTTTTAGGGACATTTAATTCACATACCATTAAATTCACTCTTTTAAAGCATACAATTCAGTAGTTTTGAATATACTCACAAAGATGTGCGACCACCACATTCTCACTGTTCCAGAAAGAAACCCTAGCCTATTAATGGTCACTCCCCATTCCGCCTTCACTCAGTCTCTGGCAACCACTAATCTATTTTCTCTTTTTTTAACTTTTAATTTTTTAAATTTTATTGGAGTATAGTTGATTTACAATGTTGTGTTAGTTTCAGGTGTACAGCAAAGTAATTCAGTTGTACATATATTCATTCTTTTTCAGATTCTTTACCCATATAGTTTATCACAGAATATTGAGTTCCGTGTGCTTTATAGTCAGTCCTTGTTGATTATCTATTTTATATATAGTAGTGTGTGTATGCTAATCCCAAACTCCTAATTTATCCCTCCCTGCCATGTTTCCTCTTTGGTAACTAAATTTGTTTTTGCAATCTGTGAGTCTGTTTCTGTTTTATAAATAAGTTCATTTGTATCATTTTTTAAAATTAGATTCCACATATGAGTGATATCACATGATATTTGTCTTTCTCTGTCTGACTTACTTCACTTAGCATTATAATTCCTAGGTCCATCCACGTTGCTGCAAATAGCATTATTTCATGCTTTTTTTATGGCTAATATTCCCTTGTATATATGTACCACCTCTTCTTTATCCATTCCTGTCGATGGACATTTAGGTAGCTTCCATGTCTTGGCTATTGTAAACAGTGCTGCAATGAACAGTGGGGTACCACAAATCTATTTTCTGTCTCTATAGATTTGCCTGTTCTGGACATTTCATATAAATGGAATCATACAATATGTGATCTTTCATGTTTGACTTTTTTCATGTAGTGTAATGTTTTCAAGGTTCATCTGTGGTATAATGTATGAGTAATTAATTCCTTTTTATGGCTGCATAATATTCTATTGTATGGGTATACCACATTTTTTAAATATATTTGTCAGTTGATAAACATTTGGTTTGTTTCCAATTTTTGACTATTATGATAATACTTCTATGAACACTCATGAAAATGTTTTTGTGTGGAAATATGTTTTCAGTTCTCTTGCATATATACAAGAGTAAAACGGCTGGGTTGTATGGTCATTAAGTTTAACTTTTTGATGAACTGCCATACCGTTTCCTATAGCAACTGCACCATTTTACTTTCCTATCAGTAAGGTAAGAGGTTCTAATTTCCCCACATTATACCTAATACTTGTTATTGTCTTTTAAATTTTTTTAATTATAGCTATTCTAGAAGGTGTGAGGTGGTATCTCATCACGGTTTTGATTTCCATTTCCCTAATAACTAATGATATTGAGCATCTTTACCTGTTGACCATTGTATATCTTCTCTGGGAAAATATCTATTCAGGTCCTTTGCCTATTTTTTAATTGGGCTGTTTGTCTTTTTGTTGTTGAGTTTTAAGAGTTCTTTATATATTCTGGATACTAGACCTTTATCAGATATACGATTTGCAAATATTTTCTCCTATTCTGTGGATTGTCTTTGAACTTTCTTGATACTGTCCTTTGAAGTGCAAGAGTTTAAAATTTTTTTCTGTTTGTGCGTTTGGTATCATGTCTAAGAAATCCTTGTCTAATGACAGATCAAAAAGACATATCTTTGTTTTCTTCTTGGAATTTTATAGTTTGCTCTTACATTTAGGTCTTTAATCTAGTTTTATATGTGGTGTGAGGTAGGGTTCCAACTTCAGTTTGTTTTTCCATCGCTAAAATGAAATGTGTTGGCAGAATAGCAGAGTGATTAAAAGCTCAGGCTCTAGCATCTAATTGCTGAGACTTAAATCCCTTTTATTTAGTTACTAGTTGTATGATCTTAAGAAAGCACCCTATATTCTCTATGCTTCATCTTTCTCATGTAAAGAGGGATAGAGTAGTAACTATTCATTAGTCTGCATCAAAATTCAAATCATAGAATTGTCATAAGAATTGAGTCTGTGCCTTGAAGGTGCTGATGGATGGTAAGCACTGACAGATAGTAAGTTATCATCATCTCTGGCTCCATGAACTCTCTTTACATTTAGGATTATCTCAGAATCTCCTCTAGGTATAAGTTTTCAATGGCAGACTTGATAAGTGTCTCATCAAGAACAAGACTTAGATAGATTTTAATAGACCTCGAATGATCCAACAGGGTTGGATGTGGGCTGAATTTATAGTTGTAGCTCGCCACAAAAAGAAGCAAAGTATTTGGAGAAAGGCACTTACAATCTTTTACAGAGCTTCACAAAAATAAAGAGACTAAAGCAAGGCAAATGTATTAGTTTGCTAGGGCTGCTGTAACCAAGTACAAATGGACGGTTTAAACAACAGAAATTTATTGTTTCACAGTTCTGGAGGCTGTTGTGTCCAGTTTCCTCTTTTATCCTTTTTGGTGGCCCTGCCCACCACAGCCCCCTCTGGGGGGCCAGTCCTCTCATCCGGCTAGCATCAATTTGATCACACAGAAAAAGCCTAATTCCTACCAACGTGCAAGCAACTTAAAATGTTACCTGTCGATCCAATAATGGACTTCTTACCCAGGTAGTACCACCAAACTATGAACTATTTGACTCCCAATAGGAGGAAGATCTGAAAGCCCAACTTATTTACAAAAAAGGCCGCCAGCCCTGATTTGACCTTCAGTACCCTGCCAGGAGCATGTCTTCTGCTACCAGTTGTCCAATTGATCCCTGCAAAACTAAGCTTCATGCTGCAGGGCCTGGGGTGGGGGGGGGCCTCTGACCTGTCTCTGCTGGGCCCCCCTCCACGTGAGTGGGTTCCAGTAAGAACCAGAAGTTACTTCTTCTAGGCATGGTACATTTTGATGCAGAAGCAAAGGCAGTGATTAACTCTAACACTGATGTATTTGTGGTGAAATTCTGATATTTGCAACAAGCCAGTGAAGGCAATGCATTGGAGAGGAACACGTTTTTGCTAACTCGCTGATCCTTTCAAGTAGGGCACAAACTACCTTCATAGCACGTCAGTC
Source organism: Tursiops truncatus (assembly GCF_011762595.2). Classification (NCBI taxonomy): domain Eukaryota; kingdom Metazoa; phylum Chordata; class Mammalia; order Artiodactyla; family Delphinidae; genus Tursiops; species Tursiops truncatus. The sequence goes on from NC_047043.1 coordinate 16,928,787, forward strand.
CTACTAAGACGAAAGGTCCTTAATTTGGTAGTTTGTAGAAAATATTTACCAGGAAACTTTCAGTTCACATAACAAGAAGCTTCTAGGTAATTTAGAGTTACTTGTCTCCTAATGTGAACTCAGTATTCTTAAAAAGACAAGGCAAGGGTTAGTGCTTCCTGGGATTTGGCTTCAAGTAATTAATACACGATTGCTACCTTCAACAAGGGACTCAGGCATGGGGTAAAAGTGTTGCCTTAGGGAGACTTTTGTCAAATGGATAATTCAAAAAAGTCATTCCTTTTGAGCTTGGAGTCATTAACTCCTCTGGTTACCAACTGTGAGAGTTATGTTTGAGCTTGTCTTGAAAATTACTTAAAAAAAGGAATAGACAAGGGGCTGTTGACTTGGCTGTCACTTTATTTACACGTCTTAAGCAAGAAGCTGCATATACTTGTTTGAAGATCCGTTTGGAATCCTACTGGCACTCTCCAGTAATCTCACAGAGGAGTCTGTCTGTGTTAGAATCAGCCCCTGCTGCAGTGCGGGTCAGACTCGAAAGTTGTTACGGACCCCAGATAACTCATTCCTTTTTCTTTTTAATTCAGGAAAAGTAATATTCAAATACTTGTTCTTACATAATCATGTGAGCAGATCAATTCAAAGGAAACTCCTTTAGGACAAGCTCACTGTCCGGTACTTTGTTCAAAAAGTGATAGCTCATCAAAGTGCTGTCAGTTCTGTTGGTTCTTAGTCAATGGGATGAACATGAGGAAAGGAGAGGGAATTCCAACTATCATAGTATTAGGGGTGTGGGGTAGGTATTTTAGTTTTTCTAGGGCTGCTGTAACAGAGTACATGGACAGGGTGGCTTAAATAACAGAAATGTATTGTCTCACATGTTTGGAAGCTGGGAAGTCTAAAATCAAGGTGTCAGCAGGGTTGGTTCCTTCTGAGGGTTGTGAGGGAAGGATCTATTCCCAGCCTCTCCTTGGCTCATAGATGGCCGTCTTCTCCCTATGTCTTCCTTCTATAAGGGCTCTGTGTCCAAATTTCTCCCTTTATAAAGACACAAGCCATATTGGATTAGGACCCATCCTAATGACTTCATTTGAATTTGCTTACCTCTATAAAGACCCTATCTCCAAATAAGTTCACATTTTAAGGTATTAGGTTAGAACATCAACATATGAATTTGGCTGGGAGGGGGATGAAATTCAGCCCATAATGTGGGGGAAGTGTGGCATTTAGTGAAAACCCATGTAAGGAGCACCCACTGCTGGTATCTGGTAGCCTCACTGATACGCTCAGTGCAAAAACAAATGCTTTCAGTGTCTCAGAAACAAACCTCCTAGAAGCAGTCAGATTAAGTTCACTGTGTTCTATTAACTAATACACAGAAGTGCCCAGGACCTTTTGGAAAGATTTTCACCACAAGGTATTAAAAGACTCGGTATTTGAAGGAACATCATTTTAATTGTCAGTGACTTTAACTTATATGTTCATACTGATTTTTCACTCACTGAGTTTTCATTCTGAATAACTGAGGTTCCTGTATTTAAAATTTTGCTGTAGCCTATTTCATTTTTATTCCAGAGGATGCCTAGGACAATGTGTCTTTAGCATGGAGTAATGAAGACAATTTTAATGACACTTTTGTTAAGACTGATATATCTGCCTCTTAAAATCGGGATTACTTTGGACAGGTGACTTAACCTCTCTGTGCTTCTCTTTCCTTGTCTGTAACATAGCTTAGTAATAGAGTTGAAGAGTCAGATGAGATAATGGCAGGTAAGCTCTTAGTTTGGGACCTGGCACATAGTAGATGCTCAATAAATCGTAGCTGCTCCAACTTTATTAGAGTTTGTATCTTTATAAACCAAGATTGTGGATCAGAGGCCAGGTCTTTAGTGTCGACAGGCTGAGAGCAGGTGGTAAGGGCCACCTATCATGAAGGGGAGCTTCCTGAGTCGGAGGGGGTACTTTATAAGCTGGGTGATGCTGAGGAGAGGGAAATGATAAAAGGTTGTGATGTGACCCACACTCCCAACCTTCTGCACGTCTCCATAAACTGCACACATCACAGTATCACTGATATGACTGGACTTCCTGTGGAAGTTAGCATGAAATGGTGGTTGGCACCAATCTGGTATTAGAGTACAGGGTTGAGACAAAAAGTCAGAAGGGAGGAGAAAAAGAGGAATCCATGAGTAAATAAGAGCTGAAATTCAGAGTAGTCAACCCTTTAATCCCCTACAAATAAATAAATGATTGAGTGAAGCCCATGTTGATTATGATAAGATATATCTATTGATAGAAAATGAGAAAACTCTCCTCAATCTTGTTGCTTTCAATATTCTCTAGTATAATTAACCCCTTACTTAATTATCAATTTTCCTTCAATTCTCTTGGCTCTCTTTGGTTCTCTTGGTTGTTTGGGTTTTCATCCATATAATTAGTCTCCCTGTGTAACTTTCTCCCATACAGTGTATGCAACTATACCTATTACTTTCCCTATATTTCTGGCTGCTTTCAATCGCTTTTAGTCCAACTGGGGAGATATTGCTTAATTGTGAAGTTCACCCTGATCAGCAGACAATTCAAGACCACCCAGAATGTTCCTCTAAACCATTTTTCCAGCCTCATTTACCATCATTCCTTACATCAAACCCTTTAATCAGGGCAAATAAGTGACTTACTGTTCCCCGAGTTTCCATTTTCCATGCTGTTGGTTTTTTCTCCCTGGAATAATCCTATTTCTTTCCATCTCTTCTTCACCCTTTCCTCCCCACTTCCCACCCAATGCACACACACAAAACTGGAGCCCCCAACTTCCAGCTCAAAAAACACCACCCCTGCCCTCCCAAGAAGAAATAATTCCACTGGTTCTTCCACGGTATTTCCTTCAGATGCCATCCCACACCTCATCTAACAGGATTTTCAGTCTTAATGATTTGCATGGTGAGACTGAAGCTCCCCACTCCCCAGAGCCTAGCTCACTGCCTGTCACAGAGGGGCACCTCGATACAGGTTTTAATAGAGGGAGGAATGAAGGGATGGGAGTGAATAGTAACAGGGAAAATCCCAAACATCAAATAATCCCAAAGTAATCTATATATGACTTTGGAATGTATTTTATACACACATTCAGAGAACATCAAACACAAAACTTCAAACACAGCAATGAAGCCAGCCTGTGCAGATCCCAGTTGGGTGGGGTGGCCCGGAAAAAGGGTGGGAATCCTAACAGGAAGGGAGGAACATCTCACCAGGCATCTGCCCTTTGCCAGCCTCAGTGGCTTATCTAGAAATCAGAGAGACTCCACATGACTTAGAGCTCAAGGGTATAGGGCTGGGTAATTCATAAATGACTGTAATGCCTTTGGAAATGGAAGTGCTGTGCAAATGCTAAATGATAATAGAAAATAATCATCTTCCATTATCTTCTTTAAAGATGTAAGTGACATACTCTTAAATCTAAAGTGGGTTCAAGAAACAGCAGTTAGTTTAACAGGGAGGTGCACCAAATGATCATGCAAACCCATTCAGCTTCCTAAAGGCAATTACAGTGCTGACCACCAGCCCTGAAAACAAATTACAGTAGCTAATGACAGGGAACGGTAATTAGAATGTTTTTAGAAAATTACTTGGGAACAAAATTGTCAACAAAGACCACTCAAATATAGCTGTAAACAGCTTAAATAACAGAATATTGCAGTGACCTAGGCCCCAACTGACATGAAGAAGATGTTAAACACATTCCAGGTCCCAAATCACTGTCTTCCAAGTGCTTATGTACATTGTTTTTAACCTCAGTCTTTCTGGGTCATTCTAAATGAGGTGGAGAGCCAAGTGCCCTTGAACATTCTGCTGTTTAGTAAAGTCTTATCCGGGTTCACTCATATATTCTGGATAAGTCTCCCTTTCCCCTCTCCTTTGCAGTCCTTGTTATCTTTGGCATTCGTTTCTGAAAAACATGCGCCTCACTTGGAACAAATCCATTAAAGCAAACAACCTTAAAACTTTCCCAACAGACCCCACTGCTGCAATCCGCAGGTGGCCCCAATCCTGGGGAACCCAGCTCCCAGGGCTTACAGTGCTTGCAGAGATCCTGGCGAAAGAGTTTCTTTTTAGCTATAATAGAATCTGACATTTACATATCTCAATTTTAATTCCCTGCAGACTAGTGCAGCTCAGGCCTGTGATAAGCAAGTCGGGGGATGGAGTATAGAGGAAAACAAACAGGCATGGGTAGAGGAGGGTATGGAACAGGAGACAAAGGACACCCTGAAAGCCTTGAAATTGAAACATGTTCTCATCCTGTTTCATTAGTAACAGAGCAAAACCACAGAAATTTGAGGAGGGAATTGCTTCTATAAAAAGTTGCCACTTTTTTTTTTTTTTTCCAGAAAAGCTCAAGTTTAACTCCTCATTTATTGCCTATAATGGAAGACTGAGCAATTCCTTGCAGTTGTGTGTATCTGTGTGTGTTTTAAGGCAAAACAAGTACCAAAAATATTTTTTAATAAGAAACCATACTCAGTGGAATTCTTTCTGAAATGTGTATTCCACATGCTTCTCTGACTAGACAGCACCCCAAAGAGGGTAAGTGTCTTGCAACTGAGGGCTCCAATGTCATTATTAGAGCCAACTGCCATAGAAAATGCTGGAATATAGTTATGCTTGACACCTAATATTAAATCATTTTCAAAACGTTTTAGTCCACTTTGGGGTGGTTTTCTCTACCTCTGGACTTTACTGTCAGGCTGGCAGATGTCACCATCCACTTTTCAATTTCCTGCTTCTCACATGCTATGGCCTAAAACTCTAACTTGTTAGAATTGTGGCAAGAATGACTCTAACTGGCTTTTAGTAGGAGCCTGTGAGTTAAGTGACATTCACTGCTTGCTAGAATCCTTTTTACTTTTATCTGTCTCCTGACCACATTCCAAAGATTTGAGCTGACTGTATAAATGGGGTACCACTGAAATTAATAAAAGGTGCTAATTATAGCATAGAATTTAGGCATCTGATAGAGATTTATATGAGATACCCAGATTACACATAACTTTTGTTCAATTTTCTGGCTTTTAATTTCATATTTTCAGGATGATATGTTAACATCCTATTTATTTTTAATTTAATTTGTAAAATTTCCACTAATAGGATGAATATAATTCTATTACAGAGAATTTGTTATACAGAGAAAATAAACAACTCCAAAACCTGTAGTTCCTGTCGCCCTAACACCACCATGCTTTGCACTTTGGTGTACTTCTTTTCCTATGCATGCTTTTCCTATGCATGCTTTTGCAAACATACTGACATTTGCTGTACACGTTTACATACTAGATCTTTTTTTTAATTTATTGAAGTATAGTTGATTTACAATGATTCAGGTGTACAGCAAAGTGATTCAGTTATACATGCACATATGTACTTATTCTTCTTCAGATTCTTTTCCATTGTAGGTTATTACAATACATTGAATATAGTTCCCTCTGATATACAGTAGGTCCTTGTTGTCTATTTTATATATAGTAGTTTGTATCTGTTAATCCAGGATTCCCAATTTATCCCTCGCCCCTTTCCCTTTGGTATTTGTTTTGTAAATAAGTTTATTTGTACCATTTTTGTTTTTTAGATTCCACATATAGGTGATACCATATGACATTTTGTCTTTCTCTGACTTCACTTAGTATGATAATCTCTAGGTCCATCCATGTTGCCACATTCTTTTTTATGGTTGAGTAATATTCCATTGCATATCTATAGATAGATAGATAGATGTATATATATCTTTTTGTATCCATTCATCTGTTGATGGACATTTAGGTTGCTTCCATGTCTTGGCTCTTGTAAATAGTGCTATGAACTATTTACAAAAGATGTGTGCATCTTTTCAAATTAGAGTTTTCATCTTTTCCAGATATATGCCCAGGAGTGGGATTGCTGGATTGTATGGTAAACTCTACTTTTAGTTTTTTAAGGAATCTCTATACTGTTCTCCATAGTGGCTGCACCAATTTACATTCCCACCAACAGTGCAGGAGGGCTCCCTTTTCTCCACACCCTCGCCAGCATTTATTGCTTGTAGACTTTTTGATGGCGGCCATTCTGACTGGTGTGAGGTGATACATCATTGTAGTTTTGATTTGTATTTCTCTGATAATTAGTGATGTTAAGCATCTTTTCATGTGCCTGTTGGCCATCTGTATGTCTTTCTTGGAGAAATGTCTACTTAGATTTTCTACCCATTTTTTGATTGGGTTGTTTTGTTTTTTTGATATTGAGCTATATAAGCTGTTTGTATACTTTGGAAATGAAGCCCTTGTCAGTCACATTGTTTGCAAATATTTTCTTGCATTCCATAGGTTTTCTTTTAGTTTTGTTTATGGTTTCCTTTGCTGTGCAAAAGCTTTTAAGTTTAATTAGGTCCCATTTGTTTATTTTTGCTTTTGTTTCCATTGCTCTAGGAGAGGGATCCAAAGAAATATTGCTGTGATTTATGTCAAAGAGTGTCTGTCTGTGTTTTCCTCTAGGAGTATAGTATCCAGTCTTACATTTAGGTCTTTAATCCATTTTGAGTTTATTTTTGTATATGGTATTAAAGAATGTTCTAGTTTCATCTTTTACATGTAGCTGTTCAGTTTTCCCAGCACCACTTATTGAAGAGGCTGTCTTTTCTCCACTGTATATTCTTGCCTCCTTTGTCATAGGTTAATTGACCATAGGTGCGTGGATTTATTTCTGGATTTTCTATCCTGTTCCATTGATCTATGTGTCTGTTTTTGTGCCAGTACCATACTGTTTTGATGACTGTAGCTTCATAGTATAGTCTGAGGTCAGGCAGCCTGATTCCTCCAGCTCCATTCTTCTTTTGCAAGATCGTTTTGGCTATTCAGGGTCTTTTGTGTTTCCGTACAAATTTAAAATTTTTTGTTCTAGTTCCATTGATAATTTGATAGGGATTGCATTGAATCTGTATATTGACTTAAGTAGTATAGTCATTCTGACAATACTGATTCTTCCAATGCAAGAACACCATATATCTTTCCATCTGTGTCACTGTTGATTTCTTTCATCAGCATCTTATGGTTTTTGGAGTACAGGTCTTTTGCCTCCTTTGGTAAGTTTATTCCTAGGTAATTTTATTCTTTTTGATGCGATGGTAAATGGGATTGTTTCTTTCTCTGATCTTTTTTTGTTAGTGTATAGAAATGCAACAGATTTGTGTATATTAATTTTGTATCCTGCAGCTTTACCGAATTCACTAATGAGCTCCAGTAGTTTTCTGGTGGAGTCTTTAGGATTTTCTATGTATAGCATCATGTCATCTGCAAACAATGAAAGTTTTACTTCTTCCTTTCCAATTTGGAATCCTTTATTTTTTTTCTGATTGCTGTGGCTAGGACTTCCAAAACTATGTTGAATAAAAGTGATGAGAGCAGACATCCTTGTCTTGTTCCTGCTCTTAGAGGAAATACTTTCAGCTTTTCACCATTATGATATTAGCTGTGGGTTTGTCATATATGGTCTTTATTATGTTGAGGTAGGTTCTGTCCATACCCACTTTCTGGAGAGTTTTTATCATAAATGGGTGTTGAATTTTATCAAAAAGCCTTTTCTGTATCAATTGAGATGATCATATGCTTTTTATTCTTCAATTTGTTAATGTGGTATATCACATTGTTTGATTTGCAGATATTGAAAAATCCTTGCATCCCAGGGATAAATCTAAATTTTGTGGTGTATGAGCCTTTTAAAAATTTTTATTTTATTCAATACAGTTGATTTATAATTTTGTATTAATTTCTGTTGTACAGCAAAGTGATTCAGTTATATTTACATTCTTTTTCATATTCTTTTCCATTATGGTTTATCACAGGATATTGAATATAGTTCCCTGTGCTACACAGTAGGACCTTGTTGTTTATCCATTTTAAATGTAATAGCTTGCATCTACCAACCCCAAACTCCCAGTCCATCCCTCTCCCTCCCCCCAACCAGTTGGCAGCCACAAGTCTGTTCTCTATGTCTGTGAGTCTGTTTCTGTTTTGTAGATAGGTTCATTTGTGCCATATTTTAGATTCCACATATAAGTGATTTCATATGGTATTTGTCTATTTCTCTTAGTATGATAATCTCTAGGTCTGTCCATGTTGCTGCAAATGGCATTATTTCATTCTTTTTAATGCTGAGAGTAATATTCCATTGTATATATGTACCACATCTCCTTTTTTATCCATTCATCTGTTGATGGACATTTGTTTCTGTCTTGGCTACTGTAAATAGTGCTGTTGTAAATATAGGGGTGCATGTTATCTTTTTGAATTATGGTTTTGTCTGGATATATGCCCAGGAGTGGGATTGCTGGATCATATGGTTATTCTATTTTTAGTTTTTTGAGGAACCTCCATACTGTTTTCCATAGTGGCTGCACCAATTTACATTCCCAGCAGTGTAAGTGGGTTCCCTTTCCTGGATGAGCCTTTTAATTGATTGTTGGATTCAGTTTGCTGGATTCAGTTTGTTAGTATTTTGTTGAGGACTTTTGCGTCTGTGTTCATCAGTGATATATTGGCCTGTAATTTTCTTTTTTTGTGGTATTTCTGTCTGGTTTTGGTATCAGGGTGATGGTGGCCTCATAGAATGAGTTCAGAAGTGTACCTCTGCCTGCAATTTTTTAAAATAATTTCAGAAACAGGTGTTAACTCTTTTAAAAATATTTGGTAGAATTCACCTGTGAAGCTATCCAGTCTTAGACTTTTGTTTGTTGGGAGTTTCTAAATTACTGATGAAATTTCAGTACCGGTAACTGGTCTGTTCACATTTTCTATTTCTTCCTGGTTCAGTCTTGGGAGATTGTACCTTTCTACAAATTTGTCCATTTCTTCTAGGTTATCCATTTTATTGGCATAGAGCTGATCATAGTAGTCTCTTATGATCCTTTGTATTTCTACATCCTGTTTTTAAAATGTATTATGTTGGGGCTTCCCTGGTGGCACAGTGGTTGAGAGTCCGCCTGCCGATGCAGGGGACACGGGTTCGTGCCCCGGTCCGGGAAGATCCCACATGCCATGGAGCGGCTGGGCCCATGAGCCATGGCCACTGAGCCTGTGCGTCTGGAGCCTGTGCTCCACAACGGGAGAGGCCACAACAGTGAGAGGCCCGCGTACCAAAAAATAAATAAATAAATAAAAATAAAATGTACTATCTCGTAACTATTTTCCTTGTTGCTATATATATATCTTCATGGTTATCCTTTTAATGACAATGGATTATTCCACTGAGTAGCTATATAATCATTTACTTAAATATTTTCTTATTACTGAAACTTTAGCTTATTTTCAATTTTTTACTATTATAATAACCCTGCCATAAACACCTTCCTGAACACAGCTTTTGCTTGATTGATTAACTTGGGATTTTATCCTTAGGAGTCTCTTATCCTTAGGAGTCTCAGAAGTAAAATTACTTAGAAAAAGACTATGACAATTTAGAACCAAGTCTTAGAAAAGAAAATTTTTGGATGGGTATTGGTAACCATGGACAGCAACTGAAAGCAACTCCAAACAAGGTGGCATGAATCCCAGAGATGAGAGGTATTAGGCTAGGGAAGTGTGTTTCACAGCTCTGCTGCTATACTTCTCAAGTACACATACTGCTCTACAATGGTAACAAAGGCTTTGGAATGTTTTAAATAAGATAATGTGAAAAGCATACTTGAATCGTTGTTGAAATGTGGCAGCTATGTGGAGAAATCTGTATCATAGCAGCAGTACACCTGTGTTCAGGTTGATTCATGGGAGGGAAAGAACTACGTTGAGAGAATTCTTACATAAGGTAAGAGTTCTTTCTGGATGAACACTTAAGGCTAATGAGCAATTTCCTCATACTTTTGTCTTTACTGGATGCCACATGAATGCACTGGGATGATTTTGGCAAGTAACAGAAGATCCAAATAAAAGCCTAAACAGGAAGGGGTTTATTATTTCACATAACAAAAATCCATAAGGAATAATATTAATAATAATTTATTCAAGAAATAACATGAAGGACTAAGTCCTAGGTATTATGCTATGCTCTTAACATGTATTAACTCATTTATTCCCTTATATAAAGCTCATGGTGTGTCCCCACCTTGAGATGGGGCAACTGAGGCATGGAAAGTTTAATTATTATTAAAGTTTACACAAATATTAGGTGTAAGATCCAGAATTTAAACCCAAGCTTTCCAGATCCTACTCATTTAACTATTATAATAGGACTCTTCTCAAATAGTTAATTCATTGGTTCTATAATTTCATAAATGATAGAAAACCCCAATTCAAGCATACCACTTGATTTACAGTTGGTGTACATTCTGATTGGTTGGTGCCTGTAGTGTACACGGGTTTTAACTATTTGCTATTATCACCCCTGGACCTAGGTAATTTCCAGCTTTCTACTTTGCCATCTTTATCACATTGACAGTGTCTTCCTTCATGGTCGAGAGGAGTTCATTAATTTGAAGAATCACAGGTATGATGTCCAGCGAAGATGAGTTAGACATTTTCTTTCTCTTTCTCTTAGAATTTATTACTTAGCTTCTTAAAAAGTATAACATACATACATAAATCTTAAATGGTCAGAGGATTTAATTCTTTTCTGGAAGGCAGAGAGCCAACACAAGTTGACCTGAAAATGTCCTAAGGGTGGGTCCTAGGCTTTGTTAGGCTTGATCTGTTCATCGTTTGTTCTGAGACTCATAGTAGAGTCGTCTGGGGTCTCAACAATATTAGGGGCCTTCAATCATGTTGGGCCTCAAACTTCAACCTCTGTTTTCTCATCCTCTTTGGAAACTCCAAACCTGAACTTTTTCCAGGCCAGAGAGGTCATCTCTGTGCTGGGCTGTCACTTTCTGCTCCACCCTCACTCCCCACACCATTAATGGGTAGAATGAGAGCGTCCTGATGGAGAAAAAAAGATGCAGGGCTTCTTTCAATTTGTCCCCTCTCTCTCTAGAAATTTGGCCAAGCAAGTCCTATTTGCCTTCACTGTTCTTTTATGGCTTTCAATGGATGGTTTAAATATTTTGTTCAGCCTTCATAAGGAGGGGAAAGTCTAACCAGAATACCCTCAACAGAATACCTCTTGAGTCCCAATGGCAGGGATTTCCTAAGTGAGTCAGTGACAAGGGGAAGAGACTATCATATATAGTTTAGACCAACGTGGGCACATGGGACATCTATGCCAAATTGAGACTCTGTCAGAAAAAATGAGGGGAACTGGGATTCCAGACTATTTATATGATGATGGCTTTCCTTACAAGGACTATCACATGTTGGGATTATATGGGGCTCTCCACAGTCTTAATGTTCTCCAGATCAACCCACCTTCTGATATAGGAGCTTCTTCTCTGCTTTGATTCCATTAGTTTACAAGCTCCTCTGGACTGGTGCTCTGCCTCTCTTTGTATCCCAAATATAAAATGTGGCTAAAATCTAGATAAGGGAGGTTCCATTATGACTCATTTGATTTAAAATGCAAATTTCATACGTGAAACCAAAATGACATTAAAAATTGTGTTACAATGCATCACAAAACGTGAAAATAATAATTTCCTCCTCAATACCAATAACTCCAAAAGCTATTTTAAAAATTTCTATGGGAAGTTTATATTATAGAAACCTATATAAATTATTTACAATTGGTTATATGTATACTTTTGTTTTTAAAAAGTAGTTAGTTTCCTGGACAAGATGGTGGAGTAGAAGGAACTTGAGCTCACCAAAGTCACAACTAACTGCTGAACGAGACTGGAACCTACCAAAAAAGATATCCTATATCCAAAGACATAAAGAAGAAACCACAGCAAGACAGTGGGAGGGGCGCACTTGTGATATAATCCCATACCCCCCAGATGGGCAACGCACAGAGTGGAGAAAATTATATTGCAAAAGTTCTCCCACAGGAGTGAGATTTCTGAGGCCCACATCAGGCTCCCAAGCCTGGGGGGGGGGTCTGGCATTGGGAGAAGAAGCCCCCAGAGCATTTGGCTTTGAAGACCAGCAGGGCTTCATTACAGAAGCTCCACAGGACTTGGGGAAACAGAGACTCCACTCTTGGAGGGTGCACACAAGGTCTCTTGTGTACCAGGACCCAAGGAAAAAGCAGTGGTTTCATAGGAGCCTGGGCCACACCTACCTGCTGCTCTTAGAGGGCCTCCTGGGAGGCAGGGGGTGGCTGTGGCTCTCTCTGGGGTCATAAAAGCTGCTGGCAGACATATCAGGGAGTGTTCATCTACTGAACTCTTGTTGGAGGCAGAGGGCCTGAGATAATATTGGAAGAGATAATAGCTGAAAACTTCCCTAACATAGGAAAGTAAACAGCCACCCAAGTCCAAGAAGTGCAGGGTGTCCCATACAGGATTAACCCAAGGAGGAACACGCCAAGACACAAAGTAATCAAACTGACAAAAATTAAAGAGAAAATATTAAAAGCAACAAGGGGAAAGCAACAAATATCATACAAGGGAATCCCAATAAGGTTATCAGCTGATTTTTCAAAAGAAACTCTGCAGGCCAGAAGGGAATGGCATGATATAGTTAAAGTGATGAAAAGGAAAAACCTACAATCAAGAATACTCTACCCAGCAAGGTAGATTTGATGGAGAAATCAAAAGCTTTACAGACAAGCAAAAGCTAAAGAATTCAGCACCACCAAACTGGCTTTACAACAAATGCTAAAGGAACTTTTCTAGGTGGAAAGAAAAGGCCACAACTAGAAACAAGAAAATTGCAAAATGGGAAAGCTCACCAGAAATGGCAAACATACAGTAAAGGTAGGAAATCATCCACACACAAATATGATATCAAAAACAGTAATCATTAGAGGAGAGTAAAAATACAGGATATTTAAAATGCATTTGAAATTAAGAGCCCAGCAACTTAAAACAATCATGTGTATATACATATGCATATGTATACACATATATATACACACACATATCTATATATACGTGTGTATATATAGATATGTGTGTGTATATATGCTGCTATATCGAAACCTCATGGGAACCGCAAAACAAAAATCTATAATAGATATACACAGAAAAAAAGAAAAAGGAATCAAACAACACTAAAGATATCATCAAATCACAAGAGAACAAAAGAGGAAGAGAAGAACAAAGACCTACAAAAACAAATCCAAAACAATGAACAAAATGGCAATAAGACCAGACATATCAATAATCACCTTAAATGTAAACAGATTAAATGCTCCTACCAAAAGACACAGACTGGCTGAATGGATACAAAAACAAGACCCATATGTATGCTGTTTACCAGAGACCCCACTTCAGATCTAGAGACACATAAAGATTGAAAGTGAGAAGATGGAAAAAGGTATTCCGTGCAAATGGAAATCAAAAGAAAATGGAGTAGCAATACTCATAGCAGATGAAATAGACTCTAAAATAAAGGCTGTTACAAGAAACAAAGAAGGACATATTATCCCTTGATAATGATCAAGGGATCAATCCAAGAAGATAAACAATTGTAAATATATATGCACCCAACATAGGAGTACCTCAATATATAAGGCAAATATTAACAGACATAAAATAAGAAATTGACAGTAACACAGTAATAGTGGGGGACTTTAACACCCCACTTACATCAATGGACATATCATCCAGATAGAAAATCAATAAGGAAACACAGACCTTAAATGACGCATTTCACCAGATGGACTTAATTGATATTTATAGAGCATTCCATCTGAAAGCAGCAGAATACACATTCTTTTCAAGTGCACATAGAACATTCTCCAGGACAGATCACATGCTAACACACAAAGCAAGCCTCAGCAAATTTAGGAAAATTGAAATCATATCAAGCATCTTTTCCGACCACACTATGAGATTAGAAATCAACTACAAGAAAAGAAACTGCAAAACCCCAGACACATCGAGGACAGTATGTTTTTAAATATGCTAGTAAACAACCAATGGATCACTGAACAAATCAAAGAGGAAATTTTAAAATTACCTAGAGACAAATAAAAACGAAAACACAACAATCCAAAATGTATGGGACGCAGCAAAAGCAGTTCAAAGAGGGAAGCTTATAGCAATACAAGCTTACCTCAGGAAACAAGAAGAATATCAAATAAACAACCTAACCTTACACATAAAGCAACTAGAGAAAGAAGAACAAACAAAACCCAAAGTTACTAGAAGGAAAGAAATCATAAAGCTCAGAGCAGAAATACATGAAATAGAGATGAGGAAAACAATAGAACAGATCAATGAAAATAGAAGTTGGCTCTTTGAAAAGATAAACAAAATTGATAAACCTTTAGCCAGACTCATCAAAAAAAAAAAAAGTGCTCTTTGAAAAGATAAACAAAATTGATAAACCTTTAGCCAGACTCATCAAAAAAAAAAAAAAGTGCTAATCAATAAAATTAGAAATGAAAAAGGAGAAGTTACAACTAACACTACAGAAATACAAAGGGCTATAGGAGACTATTACAAGCAACTATATGCCAATAAAATGGACAACCTAGGAAAAAATGGACAAATTCTTAGAAAGGTACAGTCTCCCAAGACTGAACCAGGAAGAAATAGAAAATATGAACAGACCAATCACCAGTACTGAAATTGAAACTGTGATTTAAAAACTTCCAACAAACAAAAGTCCAGGACTAGATGGCTTCATAGGTGAATTCTATCAAACATTTAGAGAAGAGAAACTCTTCCAAAAAATTACAAAGGAACACTCCCAAACTCATTCTATGAGGCCGCCACCACCCTGATACCAAAACCAGACAAAGATGTCACAAAAAAGAAAACTACAGGCCGATATCACTGACGAACACAGACACAAAAATTCTCAACAAAATACTAGCAAACCAAATTCAACAACACATTAAAAGGATCATACACCAGGATCAAGTGGGATTTATCCCAGGGATGCGAGGATTTTTCAATATCTGCAAATTGGTGCAATACACATCAACAAATTGAAGAATAAAAACCATATGATCATCTCAATAGATGCAGAAAAAGCTTTTGATAAAATTCAACACCGATCATGATAAAAAGTTTACAGAAATTGGGCATAGAGGGGACATACCTCAACGTAATAAAGGCCATAAATCACAAACCTACAGCTAACGTTATACAGATGAAAAGCTGAAAGCATTTCCTTTAAGATCAGGAATAAGACAAGGATACCCATTCTCCCTACTTTTATTCAACATGGTTTTGCAAGTCCTAGCCCCAGCGATCAGACAAGAGAAAGAAATAAAAAGAATCCAAATTGGAAAAGAAGTAGAACTGTCACTGTTTGCAGATGACATGATACTATACATAGAAAATGCTAAAGATGCTACAAGAAAACTACTAGAGCTCATCAATGAATTCAGTAAAGTTGCAGGATACAAAATTAACACACAGAAATCTCTTACATTTCTATACACTAACAAAAGATCAGAAAGAGAAATTAAGGAAACAATTTACCATTACATCAAAAAGAATAAGATACCTAGGAATAAACCTACCCAAGGAGGCAAAAGACCTGTACTCCGAAGACTATGAGACACTGATGAAAGAAATCAAAGATGACACAAACAGTTGGAAAGACATACTGTGTTTTTGGATAGGAAGAATCAATATTGTCAAAACTATATGACCATACTCCCCAAGGCAACCTACATGTTCAATGCAATCCCGATCCAATTACCAATGGTATTTTTTGCAGAACTGGAACAAAAAAGTTTTTAATTTGTATGGAAACACAGAAGACCCCAAAAAGCCAAAACAATCTTGAGAAAGAAATACGGAGCTGGAGGGATCATGCTCCATGACTTCAGACTACAAAGCTATAGTAATCAAGACAGTATGGTGCTGGCACAAAAACAGAAATATAGATCAATGGAGCAGGATAGAAAGCCCAGACATAAACCCACACACCTATGGTTAACCTATGACAAAGGAGGCGAGGATATACAGCGGAGAAAAGACAGTCTCTTCAATAAGTGGTGCTGGGAAAACTGGACAGCTACACGTAAAAGAATGAAATTAGAACATTCTCTAACACCATACATACTCAAAAGTACCCCTCAAAATGAATTAAAGACCTAAGTGTAAGACCAGATACTATATACCTCCTAAAGGAAAACACAGGCAGAACACTCTTTGACATAAGTCACAGCAATATTTCTTTGGATCCGTCTCCTAGAGTAATGGAAACAAAAGCAAAAATAAACAAATGAGATCTAATTAAACTTAAAAACTTTTGCACAGCAAAGGAAGCCATAAACAAAATGAAAAGAAAACCTATGGAATGGGAGAAGATATTTGCAATTTAGGACAGACAACAGATTAATCTCCAAACAGCTCATACAGCTCAATATCAAGAAAAAAAAATCAATCAAAATATGGCCAGAAGATATAAAGACATTTCTCTAAAAAAGACATACAGATGGCCAAAAGGCACATGAAAAGATGCTCAACACCGCCAATTACTAGAGAAATGCAAATCAAAACTACAATGAGGTATCACCTCACACCCGTCAGAACGCCTATCATCAAAAGGTCTACAAATAAATTCTTGAGAGAGTGTGGAGAAAAGGGACCACTCCTACACTGTTGGTGGGAATGTAAATTGGTATAGCCACTAAGAAGAACAGCATGGAGATTCCTTAAAAAACTAAAAATATAGCTACTATATGATCCAGCAGTACCACTCCTGGGCATATATCTGGAGAAAACCATAATTCGAAAAGATACATGCACCCAAATGTTCATTGCAGCACTATTTACAATAAAGACATGGAAGCAACCTAAATGTCCATCAACAGATGAATGCATAAAGAAGATCTGGTATATATACACAATAGAATATTACTCAGCCATAAAAAAGCCTGAAATAATGCCATTTGCAGCAACATGGATGGACCTAGAGATTATCATACTAAATGAAATAAGCCAGAGAAAGACAAATATCATATATCACTTATATGTGGAATATAAAAACTGATGCAAATGAACTTATGTACAAAACAGAAATAGACTCACAGACACAGAAAACAAATTTATGTTTATCAAAATGGAGGGGGGAGGATAAATTAGGAGTTTGGGATTAACATATACACACTCCTATATGTAACAGATAACCAACAAGAAACTACTGTATAGCAGAGGGAACTATACTCAGTATTTTGTAATAACCTATAAGGGAAAATAATCTAAAAAATAATTTATATATATATATATATATATATATATATATATAGTGAATCACTTTGCTGTACACCTGAAACACAACATTGTAAAATCAACTATACTTCAATTTTAAAAGAAGTACTTGGCCATTACAGGATGTCTGGAAAATTACAGAAATGCACAAAGAAGAAAACAAAATTAACTTCAATCTCACCATCTTGGGATATATACCTTGTTAACTTCTGGAGAATATCCATATGACATTTTTTCCCGTCTGTGTGTGTGTGTGTGCACACAATTAAAATAGTTTTAACACTGTGGGCATTTTATACTTTGAAAACAAACTCTCTGTTTAAATCTTTATTGATTTCTTTTTCTTTAAGATATAGACAAAAACTATAGTATTAGATTATCTGAATATCAGGGCTTTTCATGTAATAAACACGTTGTAAAAGTGGTAATTCCTTGATACTATTTTGACAGTGTTTTTGTCCATTTAAATCATATGATCACGCATCCTGGGAGTTTTGAAGAAAAAAATAAAATAAAATTTTATGAGAGTCAGGTCACAATGAAAACAAACAGGAATTCAAGAATCATATGTGGAGTTTCACACTGTCATGCTTATGACTTCACAGCAAACCTCTGAGATCAAATTGTGACACTTCCAGACTGAGAGTCCAGAGCTCTAAACCCTCCTGTTTTATTTTGCTAACATCTTAAGAATGTTGGTGGTCTCATAAGGGAAAACTGGATAGAGAGAGGAAATAGACAACATCAGGGAATATCCTAGGAAAAGAAAAACATGATCTCCTTTCTACCAGAAAATGTAGCTGCCCAGCCAAATCAGTCTTTGCTTGTGCAACCCAGTTACTGGGGTGGGGAAAGAAAATATTAAAACTTTATTTTTATTTCTTCATTTAAAAACTTTATATTTTCTATATATATCATATATATTAATACAGTAGGATATATGCACACTTTATAAGTTAGTATGTATATTGGGGTTAACTAAAATTTGTGTATATTTACACAAAAAATATAAAATTCAAAATATTTTCATGATAGGAGTACACAATTAAACATTTAGAGATCACCATTTATTATCCTTCAAAATCACTTCTTTATTGGAGTCTGAGATTTTAAGTGCTGGAGAATCATATATATCCTCAATGGAAAATACACTGTTTAAAAATTTTATGTATGTCTTTTTAACAACCGAGCTAATTACTGAATGGAGTCGAAGGAAGAGGACCTTCTTTCCCAACCCCTTTGCCGTGCTAATGGAGAATAGATTCATTCACTCGTTCGGCATGTATTGAGTGTCACTCTTTGGAGAGCACCGTCCTGGGCACAGTGAAGGGAACAGAAAGGATTAAGACATGGTCCAGATGATAATCTATCATTCAAGGAGAAGTAAGGAGGGAGCTCTTAGTTCAGACTGGGGGTGTTGGGAAGACGGTTTCCAAGTGGGAGAGATTTCCATAGGCAAGGAAGTGCCAGGCAGTCATGGATGAGGAATTGAGCAGAGCCGTGGACGTGCAGAAAGTATTTGGTCTGTCGCAGAAAGCCAGCCATTCGAAGAGACAGGATCTCAGGGTACTCAGAGTGATAGAAAGAGCTGTAGACTGGCCTGGAAAGGAGACCACTAACAGTTCTTGGAAACTGTGCTGAGTCTGAGCAAAAAGCCCTGTAAAACCATATTACCGTCCCCATTTTTATACTCAGAGAAGCCTGGCCACAAGGTAAGTATAGACCAGAACTGGCTTCCAAGCTAACGTTCTTTTCACTTTTCATTTATAACTCTTAGCCATATAAAAAGAAAAATGCACCACCTCCTAGATTCATGAAAATAAAAACAAAAATAAACAAATGAGAATTAATTAAACTTAAAAGCTTTTACACAGCAAAGGAAACCATAAACAAAATGAAAAGAAAACCCACAGAAAGGGAGAAAATATTTGCAAACAAAGCAACCGATGAGGGATTAATCTCCAAGATATACAAACAGCTTATGCAGCTCAATATCAAAAAAACAAACCACCCAATCAAAAACTGGGTGGAAGATCTAAATAGACATTTATCCAAAGAAGACATACAGATGACCAAGTGGCACATGAAAAGATGCTCCACATCACTAATTATTAGAGAAATGCAGATCAAAACTACAATGAGGTATCACCTCACACCAGTTAGAATGGCCACCATCAAAAAATCTACAAACAATAAATGCTAGAGAGGGTATGGAGAAAAGGGAACCCTCCTACACTGTTGGTGGGAATGTAAATTGGTACAGCCACTATGGAGAACAGCATGGAGATTCCTAAAAAAACTAAAAACAGAGCTACCATATGATCCAGCAATCCCACTCCTGGGCATATATCTGGAGAAAACTGTAATTTGAAAGGATACATGCACCCCAATGTTCATTGCAGCACTATTTACAATAGCCAGGACATGGAAGCAACCTAAATGTCCATCGACAGAGGAATGGATAAAGATGTGGTACATATATATAATGGAATGTTACTCAGCCATAAAAAAAGAACAAAATAATGCCATTTGCAGTGACATGGATTGACCTAGAGATGGTCATACTGAGTGAACTAAGACCGAGAAAGACAAATATCATATGATATCTCTTATACATGGAATCTAAAGAAATGGTACAAATGAACCTATTTACAAAACAGAAGTTGAGTCACAGATGTAGAAAACAGACTTGTGGTTACCAAGGGAGAAGAGGGGAGGGATAAATGGAGAGATTGGGATTGACATATACACACTACTATATATAGGATAACTAAGAACCTACTGAATAGCACACACAGAACTCTATTCAGTACTCTGTAATGACCTATATGGGAATAGAATCTAAGAAAGCGTGGACATATGTGTATGTATAACTGACTCACTTTGCTGTACAGCAGAAACTAACATTGTAAATCAACTATAGTCCAATTTTAAAAAAAGAAAAATGCAGTATGAAACGCTTTTCTGCTTTATTGCTTAGTTGTCATGTGGGTTTAGTAGAGGTAAGTTGAAACACCTAATAAGACTGTACAGTCCTTTTCTCCTTTTATAGCATCAGTCCTTTTAAGTCAATATGTTTGAAAACTTGCTGTAGCGCTCACAACGGCAGTCATTAAAGCATGAATGACGGAGACTGAAACCTCTGTACCTCTAGATCCCCAATGTCGGACATAGTGCCTGGGCCCTAGCAGGTACCTAATAAATAAGAAGGAAATAAAACCGGGTTTTCTATTTTCATTTTAAAGTCCATTAAATTTTATTTCAATCAAGGAAGTTGATTAGGGAAGCATGCACACAAATACATTTGCAATCGATTTACGTCCCTTAACTGTGGATTTGGAATTTTACTTATGAAAACTAGGGTTTTTAAATTTCCAGTTGACAACTACCTAATTGTAGTATTGGACAGAGCACAATGACGGAAAGTATACAGGACTTACGAGTTAGACAAATTCAGGTAAAATCTTGGTTCTATGCTTTAGTTAACCATGGATTAGACTTTATTTAACCTTAGATAATTTCTGTAAATTTCAGTGTTCTCCTCTGTGACATCAGAATGTTAATACTGTTTTGCAGGGTCGTTGGAAGGATGAGAGGTATAAACTATGTATATATATAAAGTCTCTGTCAAATAGTAGGCACTGAGTAAGTTGTTGCTATTACTGTTATTTTCTATTTCAATTTTTAAAAACTGTCATACTTCCTGACAAATAGTCATTTTGTTGGATGGAATTCCAAGCTCGTGAAATCTGTGAATATGTTCTACAGTCATATAATTTTTTCAACCTGTGTACATTAAATTTAAATACAGAATAATCCTGGGTAGCTTCAGCTCAGTTGTTTCCTATCTGTGAAAATATCACCATTTATTTAATAACAGGTCAGAATACTGTTAAGGCAGCCTACAGAATAGTAGTGAAATTGGGTTTAAACAAATCTGTTTATATTTAATTCTCTCCACTTACTGATAGAATGAAAAGTTTTATTAGAAAATAATCAGCGTGTGGATCTCTTTTTTCCCACATTCTCTCCACCTGCACTACACAGACCCTCTTAATCTTAGCGATTCTTTTTGAGTTGGGTTCTTAACAGATAACAATGAACTTTAAGCACAGTGTTTACTGCACTCTTCATTCTCTGGGGAAATTGATTTGATGGGAACAACAGATCTGGAGTTCCAAGCTGGGGCGATGTAGAAAATTTACAGAAAAAAATAGATAACTCGGCAGAGTAAACAATATCTTTAGAGAACTTATCAATCCCTCTCCAGAAAAGGCTAGCAGAGCGATTCTCTTGCTATGTATCTTATTTTGCTAGAGACATAAATCTTAGTTATAAAATCAGTTGAGGATTCTGCCCTGCAACTTTATAAAACACATGCTTGTGACAGGACTTCCCTGGTAGTCCAGTGGGTAAAACTCTGCACTCCCAATACAGGGGACCCGAGTTCAATCCCTGGTCGGGGAACTAGATCCCACATACATGCCACAACTAAGAGTCCACATGCCGCAACTAAGAATCCACATGCCACAACTAAGTAGTCTGCACGCTGCAACTAAAACAGGTCCCGCATGCCACAATGAAGATCCCACGTGCCACAACTAAGACCCTGCAAAGCCAAATACATAAATAAATAATAAATTAATCAATTAAAAAACCAAAAGCAGGGCTTCCCTGGTGGCGCAGTGGTTGAGAGTCTGCCTGCCGATGCAGGGGACGCGGGTTCGTGCCCCGGTCTGGGAAGATCCCACATGCCGCGGAGCGGCTGGGCCCGTGAGCCATGACCGCTGGGCCTTCACGTCTGGAGCCTGTGCTCCGCAATGGGAGAGGCCACAGCAGTGAGAGGCCCGCGTACCACAAAAAAAGAAAAAAAAAACAAAAAGCAAGCAAAACAAACCACATGCTTGTGTCTTAAAGTTCCTACATACCCAGAGCATCCTACTCATTCCCATTCCCTCAGGAATTCTTCATTAGAGGCTTGAGACGTGACTTAATAGGGTTCATGATCTCCATTCCGTTTTTCCTGTAAGCAGGTCTCCTAAGAGTATTAATTTATGCATTCTATCTCAATAGAGACTTTCACACTAAAAATGTCCAATTATTACCCACATAATTTTTGTCATTTATTAGTGAAGTCTCAGTTGTCAAGTCCCCCTTCACCTGAGAAGTTCGCAGGAGATGCGTTCCAGCTTCTCCACAGGCATCCTGCTGCAATTCAGCACTCTGCAAATTCTGTGTGCAAATCTCAACCTGTAGCAAACAGTACCTTTTAACCTTCCACTTCTCCTTCAATAAAGACAAGTTCCGTCCTGCTTGGTAGTAGATATTTGTTCAATTCTAACAGTCCAATCTCTTTTTGCCTTTTTATCAGCCATACAAATTCCCCAAATTGTTTGCTTTTCTAGTCAAAAGCAATTAAAAAAATAAAAAAGGAAACATCCCGTATGGTAATGAGCTCTTATTTTGTGGCCAGAGTCCAGAGGTCTTTACAGAGGGTCCCTTGTAGTTTGCTGGGCCTCAGCCAGTCTCCATGGAGGAAAAGCAGAGTGGGAAGACTCTCGGCCTCTTCCCTGCTTTCCTGCTGCAGTGGAACTGGCAGCCTTAGGGCAAGGCGTGGGCCCTGCAGAACTCCACATGAGAACCCTGATTTGGGCCCATTCTCCAATGAATCCGTTTAGATATATGAGAGGTTTTCCCTGACCTTATAGGGCAATTAAGAATAGGTCCAGAGAGAAAGCAGAACAGTGATTGCCAGGGAGTGGGGGGAGAGAGAATGGGGAGTCATTGTTTAACGGGTACAGAGTTTCAGTGTTATAAGGTGAAAAGAGTTCTGGATGGTGAAGATGGTTGCACAACATTATGAATATGTTTAATACCACTGAGCTTATACTTAAAATTACTTAAGGTGGTACATTTTATGTTATGTGTATTTTACCACAATTTTTTTTTTTTTTTTTTTTTGCGGTACGCGGGCCTCTCACTGTCATGGCCTCTCCCGTTGCGGAGCACAGGCTCCGGACGCGCAGGCTCAGCGGCCACGGCTCACGGGCCCAGCCGCTCCGTGGCATGTGGGATCTTCCCGGACCGGGGCACGAATCCGCGTCCCCTGCATCGGCAGGCGGACTCTCAACCACTGCGCCACCAGGGAGGCCCTACCACAATTTTTTTAAGTGGGGAAAAAAGAGTAAGTCCAGGGATATCACCCCACCTTGAAAGGAAACAGGCTCAGTCCACCTTCAGAGTCGGAGCCAGGACAGCGCTGGCGCAAATGCCCTCATGATCGTTCTCATCATAGTCTCCGCAGATGGCAGCTCTTGGCCTCCAGCCATTGGTCAGATTCTCAGCAGGAGTCATTACCTCTTTCCTCCTGGGGGACCCTCGGGTTGGAGAGAAGAGCCGCAGGGTGGCTTGGTGACCCCAAGTCCCCACTGCTTCTCTCTGGGCTTGGTTGGACTGGCTCAGCCTCATTTCTCTCTGTGTCCAGGCCTCCATCTTCAACACAATTTGGAAACTGCTCTATCTTGGGGAACTTTCATTTCAGATGGTTTTCTACTGAGGGTGAAGGTGAGATAAGTGCTCTGATGCTCTAAAAATTCAAGTACCCCAAACTCCAAAGCTTTTGTCACCCCATGACTTTTTCCCTAAAGAGCCTCTCCTCGCAAACGTGCCAAGGGAGAGAATAGCTCTGACTTGAACTGCACGCTCTCTCGCTCCCAAGAAGAAAGGCCTCCTGAAATCAGATCTGTCAGGCTTGTGCTTCCTACCTTTCCATGGTTTCATGGAATTTCCTGCACTCTTCCCATCCTCCTTCTCTGCTTTATTTTTAACCTTAGCACACTCCTGACTGACTGCCTGATGTACTATGTAGTTGGAAAATGTATCTTATTATCTGTCTGCTTTTTAAAACATAAACCCCATGATGTCAGATCTTCCATCCTTTTTGTTCGTTCCTGTATCTCGGGCACCTAGAATAGTCCATGTACATACTCTGTGCTCGGTGGACATTTGTTGAATAAATGTAAAGAAGGAACAGACTGAGGGCAGGCCCAGGGCCATTTACTGCCAGCCTGACTACCCCCAGCAAAGGAAACCCAGCTCATCCTTTCTCAGGGGCCACATGCTTCCTCTACAGTCGATCACAGGCGCCCCACAGACTCTGGTTGTGTCCCTGAAAGCCGGAAATCTGATGGATCCCCTTTTCACTGGTCAATGACCTGGTAAAGGGTGAATAGTGAGGGGGCTCTCTGTATGCGTAAACTGAGTATCTCAAGCCTCATCCTCCTGTGGAGACAAGGGAGATTATATTTACATGGAAATATAAGTCTAAGCACTCTCAGCTCCCAGCCCCTGTAACTGCACGCCCTCGACACATCTCTATTTCTGCCGTTCCACACCAACTTGGCCAAGGCACCTGCCCGCCATCTCTGCTGCCAGTGCCCTCTTGAGAAAGGTCCTCAGGATGCCAACCACCTGAACCACTTGGGGGTCTCCTCTCCTCAGGCCTGGAGCTTCTCTGTGGGCTCTGGGGGGAGTGAGGGGAGGAGGGCAAGCAGCTCTGCGTCTGTCTTGAGTCTTCAGTGACGACAGTTGCTTCGGGGTCTGGGTCTGTGGATTTTACGGGCAACTTCCAGGCTGGTGGGGGAGTTGGGAACCTGCTCCCTTTTCTTCTCCTTCCAGGTGCTCACGCAACATAAACACCCCTCGACTCCCACACCCAACACAGGTGTCTCTGCAAACGGATTCTAGGGATTGGGCGCCTGGAGTCGTCACCCATGGGCCACAAGTTTCCAGCCTCTGACCTAACAGGACCCCCTGTAGCTCATCCTCATTCTATGTAGAGGGTCCCCTAGGGTGCCAGTCCACCCTCTGCTTCTGACTCAAGTTCACATGCTGTGGATCAGGAGACAGTTCTTACTCTCCCCTGCTGGGAACACAATCCCAGCTATCTTGAGGATTTCTGGGAAAACCTGCTGCAGGTTTCTGTGCACAAACCACATCTTCTTTCTTTCTACACATGCTGCTCATGGAACGAAGCACAAACCAGCACAGCCCTGATGGATTTAGGGCCACTTGCCCTAAATTCAGAAATTAGTATTCTTGCACATCACAGGTAAGAGTTCCCTGACAGAGAAAAAATATCATTCTGAAGTCATCCCCATAATTCAAAATTACGCCCTTTTCATATCTTTTCCATGCTTTTAAACCTCTCCCTTCCTCCACACAAAGCCTTGATCAATTTGTGACACCACAGGCCTTGGGTTTGAAAAATATGGATTTTAACAAACTAATGTACATCCTTCAAAAGGGAATATGCTGTTTTCAGCATCTTTTAATGATCTGGTTGTAGCTAAAAGATGCCTGTTAGATGTCACCGGTGGGAAATATTATTGTCTGAAATAACCAAAGCTTGGTGCCCACCTCTGCATCATGAAGGGCGATGGTCCTAGAGTTAGAAAGAAATCCTCAGCAGTGAGCTTCACATGCCTGCTCCCGAGACCATGAGGTCTTAAGGCCGCTCCCAGACCCCACCTCTCTCTGCCATTGTCTCCATGCCTTGGTCTTGCTGAGTCTCCTGTTACTTTGCACCATGGCTTTGCACACTTACCCTACTTTGCTATCACTTTAGGACAAACAGAAGTTTGCTTAAGCTCCCAGCTTATGCTTCTCTTTAAAAATGCCTCAAAGCTGAAAAAACACCGAGGATCAACTGTTCTCAGAGGAAGAAGAAAATATGGTGGGTTTGTCACTGCCAGGAAAAGCAGCACTAAACTTTCACCCGGAATTATATACTATCCTTTTCTAAAGGCTGTTTTTAAACACCCTGGCTGGTTCTCACACAGCAACAAGACAGTCCGCCCAAATGGGGCAGTGGGCAGCTTCTAAATTTCTTCTCCAGGAACCTGCAGGCCTCAGGCCAGTTCCAGGTGAAGTTCTTTGCTAGATAGTGGCCTGGTCTGCTGTCTTTCGGGCTCAAAGTCCACAATTTTTAAAAATAAGTGTTTCTTGTGGAAAGGGTGTTTTAAGGTTGCTGCTTTGAGAGTCTGTTTTTCCAGAAAATGTGAACTGTTTTTATTATCAAATGTCTTTTAGCCCTGTGACCTGAAACAAAGTATCACAAAGGTTTGAATGTCATAAACTTAAAAACAAAAAAACCTGCCTACCCCAGCATTTTAATAAGTGAAAATGTCAATTTGTAATTAAGGCTCAAATTTTCAATCGCCTAAGTGGCTGACACTGATTCTACTTGGAATCACTGTTGATTTATTTATCCTGGAATAAATGCAATGCCATTATGTCTTGGTGACAACAGAAATAAGCTTTGGCCAGGTCTGTGCATAGTTTGGGGATGATGAAAATAAGTTTTGAAAGGCAATGGGCATTGCTGATTATAGATTTTTATTAGGAACAGATGTGGGGCTGTGGTTTTGAGTGGTAGACAAACTGTTATTGAAACAAGCAGCTAAGAACCATAATATCTTCTTTTTTAGGACAGAGAAATATTAACAAATTGAATTCATCATCTTTTTCTTCAAGGAGTCACCTAACCATCAAAAACAAACTCCAAGATATTTATTTATGCATATGTTGAACAGTGCACAACAAACGGGGGGACTGTTTTTGTTAACGTATCTCCAGGCTGAGGCAGCGGTTTAGAAAGTAATTATAAAGATTCCTTTACCACTGTGCTTCAGATCACTTCAATCTAAATTTGTTTATGGCTGCCCCTTTCTAACAGTTTCATCCTCTTAGGGCGTTGCAATACCGGTGCTAAGTTACATACTGTATGATCATTTTGTGTATTGCAGGCCTATTTCCCTCTTCCTTTAAGAATAAAGTGAGCATTATGGATTACTTGCCGCTCAGTTTGGGGCTGGGTCAGCTAAGGGGGAGACTTTAGCCATTACAGATTATTTCCATGTCTCTCTGCCCGCCTCTTTTGTCCCAAGTCATATATTGAGACCCCCCCTTTCATTTAATAACACTTCCCAGAAATGTCAAATGATGCTTCCAATCACATACCATTGGCCAGAACTTATTCAAATGTCCACACTTAGCTTCAAAGGAGTCTGGGAAATGGAGAGTTAGTCTGAGTGGCCATGGACCAAGTTAAAGAATCAAAGGGTTCAACTTTGTAGAAGTGAAACAGGCTGGGACCTGGGACCCTTTGCTGCAGTGCTGCAATGCTTGCACCTGGACAGATGTCTCCTTGAGTACTAAAAATAACTGTGTACATGTGCAGTTGGGGCAAATTCTGGACAACAAGATATAAAAAAAAACCCCAAAAGCCCAACTGCCACTTCTGAAAAGCTGGGAACAAAAGCAGAGGGTTGGGAGCAAAAGCAGGGTACTGTGCATGTGCCCTGCACACACCACCACCAAAGGGTTGGGCAAACCACCTAAGCCACGCCTCCAGCCTGACCCCTGGATACACCCCTACCCTCACCCCATACAAGGACCCAGCCCGCTGCCCGCCTCAGCAAGCAAGGGAACCTGTTTGTTCTCACTCCCCCCTGCTGCAGCAGGGGCCCCAATAAAGCCTTGCCTGAATTTCTTGTCCCGCCTCTGATCAATTTCTATTCATTAAGGAGGCCAGGAACCCTGGTCGGTAACAGAAGAAGGGGAAATGGATATTGGGATAACTAGTAGACTACACTAATGTCTTGTATCAATTTACACACCTATCATCAGGGGATGAGAGCTCCTTTTCTTACATGTTTTCATTAAAATTTGGTATTGTCAGACACTGATTTTTGTTAAGCTGATAGGTACTCGTTTATTTAAAAAAAAACTTTTATATCCATATCATACTGCCATTCCCTCCCCCTCCCAGACAACCGATCTAATGTATTTTATATATATCTGTTTATATTCTGCAGGATGGGTAGTATTTGGTATGTATCTACCTTTAATTCTTTAGTTCATAAAATGTTTGCATTATATGCCTTTTTTCACTAAGCACTGTGTTTTCAAGGTCTTGCTATGTGTGCAGCTATTCTATTGCTCTGACTGCTACATGATATTCTGTGATTTTCACCCACACATCTTACTTGTCCATCCTCTCATTGATGGACACTGAGGTTGTCTCAAATTGCCCAACATCACTCATGTCTCACAGCAAGCCTGTGTGAGGAGTATTATCGTTACAATTTTATAGATGAGAAAACTGAGGTTCAAGGAAGTTAAAAAAATTTGCCCCCAAAATTATGAGTGGTAGATTAAAGTATTATATGTTAGGTTAATTTTCCTGAAGCTGATCATTGTGTTGGGATAAGAGATGTTCGTATACTTAGGAAATATACATTGAAAGACTTAGGTGTAAGGGGGCATAATGTCAGCTTAATCTGAAGTGACTCAGAAAAATATGCCTATATAGAGAGAATGATAAAGCAAATGGCGCCAAACGTTAATAGTTAGAGAATCTGGGTAAAGGGTATATGAGAGTTCTTTCTACTATTTTCCTAACATTTTTGTAAGTTAGAAAATGTTTCCAAATTAAATTTTTCTTAACCTCCCCCCACCCAAAAAAGAAATAAAGTTTTCTCCTTAGTTTAAAAAAAGATTTGCCCCAAGTCCACAAAAACTGACATACAGATCAATGCAACAGAATAGAGAGCCTAGAAATAAACCCACACACCTATGGTCAATTAATCTTCGACAAAGCAGGCAAGAATATACAATGAGGAAAAGACAGTGTCTTCGGCAAGTGGTGTGGGGAAAGTTGGACAGCCGCATGTAAATCAGTGAAGTTAGAACACTCCCTCACACCCTACACAAAAATAAACTCAAAATGGCTTAAACACTTAAATATAAGACATGACACCATAAAACTCCTAGAAAAGAACATAGGCAAAACATTCTCTGACATAAATCGTACCAATGTTTTCTTAGGTAACTCTCCCAAGGCAATAGAAATAAGAGCAAAAATAAACAAACGGGACCCAATCAAACTTACAAGCTTTTGCACAGCCAAGGAAACCATAAGCAAAATGAAAAGACAGCCTATGGACTGGGGGAAAATATTTGCAAGTGATGCAGCCAACAAGGGCTTAATTTCCAAAATATACAAACAGTTGATATAGCTCAATATCAAAAAAAAAAAAACCCAATCAAAAAACAGGCAGAAGACCTAAATAGACATTTCTCCAAAGAATGCATACAGATGGCCAATAGGCACATGAAAAGATGCTCAACATCACTAATTAATAGAGAAATGCAAATCAGAACTACAATGAGGTATCACCTCACACTGGTCAGGATGGCCATCATTAAGAAGTCTACAAATAACAAATGCTGGAGAGGGTATAGAAAAAAGGGAACCCTCCCACACTGTTGGTAGGAATGTAAACTGGTGCAGCCACTATGGAGAACAGTATGTAGACTCCTCAAAAAACTAAAAATAGAGTTGCCATATGATCCAGCAATCCCACTCCTGGGCTTATATCCAGACAAAACTATAATTTGAAAGGATACGTGCACCTCTGTGTTCATAGCAGCACTAGTTACAATAGCCAAAACATGGAAACAACCTAAATGTCCATCCACAGATGAATGGATAAAGATGTGGTTTTTGTATGTGTATGTATGTATGTATACACACACATAACGGAATACCACTCAGCCATACAAAAGAACAAAATTTTCCTATTTGCAGCAACATGGATGGACCTAGAGATTATCATACTAAGTGAAGTAAGTCAGAAAGAGACAAATACTGTATGATATCACTTATATGTGGAATCTAAAATATGACACAAATGAACTTATCTACAAAACAGAAACAGACTCACAGACATAGAGAACAGACTTGTGGTTGCCAAGGGGAGGGAGGGTGTAGGAGGGATGGAGTGGGAGGTTGGGATTAGCAGATACAAACTATTAAATATAGGATGGATAAACAACAAGGTCCTACTGTAGAGCACAGGGAACTATATTCAACATCCTGGAAGAAACCATAGTGGAAAAGAATATGATCAAGAATGAAAAAAGTTTTAATTAAAAAATAATTGCCCCAAGTCCCATAGCTAATGTACCCTACAGCCTTAGGCTAATGGTCTCTAGAAAGAGTGCCAGAGAAAATCCACTTGTAAGTATAAAAGGTAAGCGTCTGGTGTAATTTCAGAGATTCCAGGTAAGCCTTTCTGCTCCAAAGTCTCTCTTCCAATTAGCTCCAATGATGCCTCAAAGTTAAACGCAGAGATTCCTTTCTTTGACCTAATGATATCCCTCTGATGAGAATCTTAATAGCTTATAAACCTCATTGGTTATTTATGCCTTGTGATTAACTAAGTTTTCAGCCCCTTTTCAGAGGTAAAGGACTAGGTGAGCTGTTTGGCTATTGAGGGGTTAGAGGGCGGTGTATCAGTTGGGACTGTATTCAGCTATGAATATATAAATACAGTGGCCTCAACAGATAGAAGTTCAGTTATCCAAGTGGTTCTTAAAGGCTGGTCTCTGACCAGCGGAATCAGCAGCACCTGGGAACTTGTTTCAGGCCCCACCCCAGACCTTCTGAATCAGATACTCTGGGGGAGGGGCGCAGAAACCCGTGTTTTAATGAGCCCTCCAGATGATTAAGATGCCCACCGGAGTATGGGAACCACAGGGGTTATCCTCTCTTACAGGAGGCCCAGGGTTGAGCAGTTGGGGCTGGTACCCTGGCTCAGCAATGCTGAGGATGCCGACTGCTTCTCTCTCCCTGCTCTGACATCTTCAGCATGTGACTTTCATCTTCCTGGGAGCAAGATGTACTCTATATGCCACATCTGCATGCCAGGTAGGAAAAATGGGTGAATCCAGAATGGGTGGGGCCTTTATCTTTCCCAGACATCCTCTGCTTGTATCTCCTTGACAATAAATGACACACAGCCATGCCCAGATGCTACCGAATCTTGCTGTAAGTATGTGTTAACTGTGTACACTGCTGTTGTCCCCTTGCCCCGAAGCTGGGATTCTGTTAATAAGAGGAACAGGGGGATGGATGCTGTGTGCAGGGAAATGGGCAGGTTCTGCTATTTGCACTTAAAAGCAGAGATGGGAGATACCAAAGTAGAGCAGTAAGTGGTCAAGATGGCCTTAACCTGTGTCATAATTGTTCTGGAGGCTGGCTTAATATGGAGGGAAGAGGTCACCACCCTCTACAAGCTGGTACGCTGGAGAGAGATTGCTGTTTCACCTTGAATGAACAACAGTCATTTGGGTTTGTGGCCATCAGTAGTCCCCTCTTGTCCTCAGAGATCAAGAGACGTTCCATAATTCACAGTAACTAAACCTCAGCACCAAGAATGCATTCTATCCTGCAAAACTACAGAAGCGATTAGCAGCGGGACAGAAACAGATTAAGAAAGGCTTGTTATGATGAGTTTGTTTACATGAGCTCCCTGCAGCCCAGGAGAGGGGATGATCATTTATTTTTGCTACTCGGCCTTGAGCCTGTTTTTTCCCTTGAGTATCTCTGCCTGTTGACTTACTCTCCAGCTTGGGGAGTTTTTCACTTACTTTCTAGGTGTACTTGGGAACAAGCCCCCTGATTGGAAAAAAAATAATTATCTTTATTTCAGTCCTCTCAGGGCCATCGTTTGAAAAAGGAAAGCCAGAGCTGCCTTGTCTTAAGCCTGGGGAGGCTGCAAAGTGCAAGAGAGATGCTTTACCCAGAAGTCCTGAGGCAGGCTTGCTTCCTCCAGCCTTCTGCCTGGCACGGGCAGGGCCGCCACAGCTCACTGGGGACCTTTCATGTTTCCCCGCTCCTGTGAATGGGTTGTGCCCACCAACACTACAGGTGGGTCCCGTGCAAGTGCCAGACAAGCAGCTGCACAGCCCAGGGACTTTGAGCTGTTTGCAGCTCTCCTGTCTTTGTATCCCTGCCAACTCGCACACACCTGGGACCGCACCAGCTGCCTACCTACTGCAGCCCCCTTTCCCCCATGTGACCTAATCCTCAGGACACCTGCTCCTCTCCAGGGCTTCGAGCCCCATCCCCTCCTTGCCTCAGTAAGGCCTGGGGAGGTTTGAACAAGACCTATGTTTTTCATGCCTAGAACAGTCAACTCCCACTAATTGCATGGCATATTAGGAGGGATTAAGGTTCACAGTGAAGAAAGGCTGGAGCTGACAATTAATCAGCTTGGTCATTTGGGGATCTAATTAAATTGGACCTGAGACCTTGGCTCAGAAATGGAATCAAATTCTCTCTTTGGCATGATGTGTGTTTTGGACCAGGATTACAAACACAGACTGTCCCCATCTTCCTTCTTTGCCTATAGATGTTGGTTTGCAATTTTAAAATGCAGCAAGGCGTGAGGCAAGTACTACAGTTTGGATTTTTTTTTTTTTCTTTTTTGCGGTACGCGGGCCTCTCACTGTTGTGGCCTCTCCCGTTGCAGAGCACAGGCTCCGGACGCGCAGGCTCAGCGGCCATGGCTCACGGGCCCAGCCGCTCCGCGGCATGTGGGATCCTCCCGGACCGGGGCACGAACCCGCGTCCCCTGCATCGGCAGGCAGATTCTCAACCACTGCACCACCAGGGAAGCCCTACAGTTTGGATTTTTGAAGTGAATGCAGGGCTTCAATTCAGCGAAGAGTCATTTTGTCTTTCTTTTGTCTAAGAAGTCTCTTGGGTGCTGGGGGCAATAAGTCTGTATAATCTCAGATCTGTGTCCTCATGGAGGTCAAAGTCCAGTAAAGGATACGGAAATGCTATAAATATGACTATCTAGCACTAGGAGTATAAGAAGCTATAGAAACTATCAATTCTGACTGGGGACGGGCAATGGCTTTACAGAGGAAGTGACATTTGAGCTGACTTTTGAATGATGGGTGGTAGTTTTGTACTTCCTTCGCGTAGACACTGGGGAGTGCCCTACCGTCAGGATCTTTTAATTGTGTCTGACATTGTTTTGTACCATCATTGCTCCTAACATTCTGGGCATGACTACAGTCTAAGGCTAACAGTGGCAGTCACCTTTGGAAACTGCCAACAAACATGAATAACTTTTCTGGGCCCAGCTTTTCTCGAGGAAGTAATAAATGTACCCTTGTGGCCAATGACAGTCAGCATGAACGTCTCTTTCTGGCTCCCTCACTGCCTTGTGACTTCGGGCAGGAAACATATCAATTCATTGCCCTTACAAATGTGATTTCTTTACGATGGTTGGAATTAATCAACAAATGAGTTGTAAGCACTCACTGTGTGCTCCGTACTATTCACTGCCACTTCTCTTAGTCACAAAAGTGCAGAAAAGATGAAAAATGGGGAAGAGAAAGCATGCTAATGGCAATATAAATAAAGAAACAGCCTTGCTATTCTGAAACAAATATCATTTTCAGAAGCCACTGTCGTGGCCACTAAAGGTTTTATACAGTTTGCGAGGTTCAGAATTCTACTAAGTTTTCCAGTAACTTTTAGCCACCACCCCGGTGCACCCTTGGTTAGAGATCATTCCCCATGGTAGACTGACAGGCATCAGTGCTGCTCACCAATATTTCTGGTCCTCTTTTTGGGAACACAGAAGGTTGCATTTCTTTAGCTCCTTGAGTTTAGGCATGGCCATATGTCTTGGTTTTACCAATGTAAAGTGAGCGGACATGGCATTTCATATCTGAGTCAAATCATCTAACCACTGGTCCTCAGTTACAGGACCCTCTTCTTGTTCCTCAGTGTCATGGAAACCTACTTCCATAGAAGGCATCTTGCTGAGCCATCGAAGGAGGGATAGCTTCCCTGAAGAGTCACACAGACCTTCAGTGGCCTTTGCTTAAGTGGAAAAAAACCCTGTAGTTTCTTTTTGAAAGCCACTGAGACTTAGGGATGGCTTGGTATTGCAGCATAACCTCGCCTCTCCTAACTTATGAGGCAATGATTAACCATTACTGTGTTAACATGTAAGAGATTGGAGCAGATTAGACCACACACACCCTAGGCAGGATTGACACACAGGAGTCGCCTCAAGGTATTTCTCTGTCTGCTAAGACCATTTATATACAGACCTGCAGCACATCACATAAATGATCTCACTTTAATCCTTACAAAAGCACTATGTGATAGATATTACTACCCACATTGCACAGGTGAGAGGACCAAGAATCACAGAGTTCAAGTAACTTGGCCAAGATCACATAAAAGTGGTCAATGTGATGCCCAAGTTCTTTCCTTTATCCTTGCCACCTCTCAGGTTGCTTATCTAGATCATTCCCTCCTGATTGTATTATTTTATCCATATTCACATAAATCTGAAGTCCACATGGACCAGGTAATTAGCTTCCCTCCTTTTTTTTTTTTTTTTTTTTTGCAGTACTTGGGCCTCTCACTGTTGTGGCCTCTCCCATTGTGGAGCACAGGCTCCGGCCATGCAGGCTCCGGCCATGCAGGCTCAGCGGCCATGGCTCAGGGGCCCAGCCACTCCGCGGCATGTGGGATCTTCCCGGATCGGGGCACGAACCTGTGTCCCCTGCATCGGCAGGCGGACTCTCAACCACTGCACCACCAGGGAAGCCCAGCTTCCCTCTTTTTAATTGTCTCTACCCTAAATCTCTCTTGAATTCCGAATCAAGTGTCCGATGATGTCAGTTGTCAAAGAAACCAGAGAGGAGAATGTGGACAGAATGGAGCAATCTATCCCAACTTCTGGAAAAAAGCAAACCAGACAATTGGCCAATGAAGTCATTACTATGTTTGAAAACCAAGAAAGATTTTTATGTAATACACAGATGAAACAACAAAAAAAAATTAAAAGTTCTAAAAAGGTTGTCTGCTCTGTTTTTCCAGAAAAGGTGACTGTAACCCAACCAAGGCATGTGTAAACACTCCTCCACTGTCAGTGATCTCCAATAAACTTTTCACAATTTCATGTAGTAATTTGTTTTGCTAGTACTCCTGACTGTGGGTAAGCTCCCCAGTTTCCCCATATTTCCATATGGCTTGCAGTCCAGCATTGGGTTGTACCCGGGATAGAGTGAGGCTCTTTGAGGGCAGGGGCCATGATGATCCCATTAACTGATAGATCTCAGTGCCTAGTTTGATACCCAGCAGGCAGTAAGCCATTAGAGACATTTGGTAAACAAATAGATGAAGTTAAACAACCCGTGACCACTGACGAAGATGACAAAATAAATACAGAAATTAGAATGTGGTTTTACCAAAATGAAAGAAAGTTTTGCTTTAGCCAGTGACATGAAAGACCGTCACCTGAGATCTGCTTGTGCAACCATAACTAAGTTGCATGGGTTTATTTGAAGTCTAAATTCAGAAATGGAAAATGATACCTCCCTGTACATTTAAGCTGAAAACCTTAGATCTTCCTGTTTCATGCATATTAATTTAATATTAATAAGAATTTTATTACTATTCTGAACATATTCCTTTGGTAAAGGCTGAACTTTAAACTGGGGGCTTTTGAGTTCCTGGGGTTCACTTCCGGTGACCCCAGAGCGGCCAGTGTGCAGGTCTGACAGACAAGGAGGAGTCAGAAGAATCTGCGAGGGGCCGTGGGGTGGACTGTTCAGAAGTGGTGCAAAGTGGATGCCTGGTTGCAGATAAAGCAAGTGCTTATTCCACAATTTTCTCTTCTTCAGCTGGGATAAAGCCATCATAATTTGTTTCATAAGAACACTGTTCCATGAGCTTTCAGTGTATATAAAAGATCCTGGGAAAAATCCAATCTTGGGAGACAGAGACAAGATGGTGGAGTAGAAGGACGTGGACTCACCTCTTCTTACAGAAACAAAAGAATCACAACTAACTGCTGAACAACCATCAAGAAAAAGACACTGAAACCTACCAGAAAGGATACCCTACATCCAAAGACAAAAAAGAAACCACAATGAGACAGCAGGAGGGCTGCAACTGCAATAAACTCAAATCCCATAACTGCTGGGTGGTCAACCCACAAACTGGAAAATAATTATATCACAGAAGTTCTCCCACAGGAGTGAAAATTCTGAGCCCCACATCAGGCTACCCAGCCTGGGGGTGTGGCAGTGGGAGGAAGAGCCCCCCAGAGAGTCTGGCTTTGATGGCCCATGGGGTTTGATTGCAGGAATTCCACAGGACTGGGGGAAACAGTAACTCCACTCTTGGAGGGCACACACAAGGTCTCGTGCACACCAGGACCCAGGGCAAAAGCAGTGACCTCATAAGAGCCTGGGCCAGACCTACCTGCTAGTTTTGGGGTGTGTCCTGTGGAGGTGGGGGCAGCTTTTGCCCACTGCAGGGACAAAGTCATTGGTGGTGGTAGCTCTGGGGAGCACTCATTGGCATAAGCCCTCTTGAAGGCCCCACCCTACAGCCTGCAGGTTCCAGTGCTGGGACACGTCAGGCCAAACAACCAACAGGGTGGGAACACAGCCCCACCCATCAGCAGACAGGATGCTTAAAGTCTTTTTGAACACACAGCTGCCCACTAAACACACTGCTTGACATGGCCCTGCCCACCAGAGGGGGAAGACACAGCTCCACTCACCAGTGGGCAGGAGCTAGTCCCTCCTACCAGGAAGCCTTGACAAGCCTCTTAGTCAGCCTCATTCACCAGGGGGCAGACAGCAGAAGCCAGAAGAACTACAACCCTGCAGCCTGTGGAACGGAAATGGCAATCATAGAAAGTTAGACAAAATGAGATGGCAGAGGAATATTTCCCAGATGAAAAAACAAGATAAAACCCCAGAAGAACAACTAAATGAAGTGGAGATAGGCAATCTACCCAAAAAAGAATTCAGAGTAATGATAGTAAAGATGATCCAAGATCTCAGAAAAACAGTGGAGGCACAGATCGAGAAGATACAAGAAATGTTTAACAAAGACCTAAAAGAACAAACCAACAGAGATGAACAATAACTAAAATGAAAAATACACTAGAAGGAATCAATAGCAGATTGAGGCAGAACGGATAAGTGAGGTGGAAGACAGAATGGTGGAAATTACTGGTGCGGAACAGAATAAAGAATGAAAAGAAATGAGGACAGTCTAAGAGACCTCTGGGACAACTCTAAATGTACCAACATTCGCATTATACAGGTCCCAGGAGGAGAAGAGAGAAAGAAAGGACCTGAGAAAATATGTGAAGAGATAATAGCTGAAAACTTCCCTAACATGGGAAAGGAAATAGTCAGCCAAGTCCAGGAAGCACAGAGAGTCCCAGTCAGGATAAACCCAAGGAGGAATGTGCCAAAACACATAGTAATCAAACTGACAAAAATTAAAAGCAAAGAAAAAACATTAAAAGCAACAAGGGAAAAGCAACAAATAACAAATAAGGGAATTCCCAAAAGGTTATCAGCTGATTTCTCAGCAGAAACTCTGCAAGCCAGAAGGGAGTGGCACAATATATTTAAGCAATGAAAGGGAAAAACCTGCAACCAAGAATACTCTACATCGCAAGGCTCTCATTCAGATTTGATGGAGAAATCAAAAGCTTTACAGACAAGCAAAAGCTAAGAGAATTCAGCACCAGCAGACCAGTGTTACAACAAATGCTAAAGGAAATTCTCTAGATGGAAAAGAAAAGGCCACAACTAGAAAGAATAAAATTACAAATGGAAAAGCTCATTGGTAAAGGCAAACATACAGTAGAGGTTGGAAATCATCCTCACCCAAATATGATATCAAAACCAGCAACTGTGAGGAGGGCACAAATGCACGATATTGGAAATGCATTTGAAATTAAAAGGCCAGCAACTTAAAACAAACTTTTTTATATATAGACTGCTATACCAAAACCTCATGTTAACCGCAAATCGAAAATCTACAATAGATACACACAAAAAACAAAAAGGAATCCAGAGGGCTTCGCTGGTGGCGCAGTGGTTGAGAGTCCGCCTGCCGATGCAGGAGACACGGGTTCGTGCCCTGGTCCAGGAGGATCCCACATGCCAGGGAGCAGCTAGGCCCGTGAGCCATGGCTGCTGAGCCTGTGCGTCCGGAGCCTGTGCTCCGCAAGGGAGAGGCCACAACAGTGAGGGGCCCGCGTACCACAAAAAAAAAAAATAAAGGAATCCAAACACAACACTAAATTTAGTCATCAAATCACAAAAGAGAACAAAAAAGGAAGGGAAGAAAAAGTACCTACAAAAACAAATCCAAAACAATTTTTTTTAAATGGCAATAAGAACATACATTTCGATAATTACCTTAAACATGAACAGATTAAATGCTCCAACCAGAAGACAAAGACTTGCTGAATGGATACAAAGACAAGACCCGTGTATATGCTGACCCAATTCAGACCTAGAGACACATACAGACTGAAAGTGAGAGGATGGAAAAAGGCATTCCATGCAAATGGAAATCAAAAGAAAGCTGGA
This sequence comes from Tursiops truncatus, assembly GCF_011762595.2. Lineage (NCBI taxonomy): Eukaryota > Metazoa > Chordata > Mammalia > Artiodactyla > Delphinidae > Tursiops > Tursiops truncatus. The sequence continues at coordinate 16,967,305 of NC_047043.1, forward strand.
GTAGCAATACTCATATCAGACAAAATAGACTTTAAAATAAAGGCTGTGGCTTCTATGGTGGCGCAGTGGTTGAGAGTCCGCCTGTGATGCAGGGGACGCAGGTTCGTGCCCCGGTACGGGAGGATCCCACATGCCACGAAGCAGCTGGGCCCGTGAGCCATGGCTGCTGAGCCTGCGCGTCCAGAGCCTGTGCTGTGCAACGGGAGAGGCCACAGCAGTGAGAGGCCCGCGTAACGCAAAAAAAATAAATTAAATAAAATAAAGACTGTTACAAGAGACAAGGACACTACATAATGATCAAGTGATCAATCAAAGAAGAAGATATAACCATTGTAACTATATATGCCCCCAACATAGGAGCACCTCAATATATAAGGCAAACACTAATAGCCAGAAAGGGAGAAATCAACAGTAACACAATAATAGTGGGGGACTTTAACACCCCACTTTCATCAATGGATATATCATCCAGATGGAAAATCTGTAAGGAAACACAGGGCTTAAATGACACATTACACCAGATGAACTTAACTGATATTTATAAAGCATTCCATCCAAAAGCAGCAGGATACACATTCTTTTCATTGCACATGTAACATTCTCCAGGATTGACCACATGCTGGGCCACAAAACAAGCCTTGGTAAATTTAAGAAAACTGAAATCACATCAAGCATCTTTTCCAACCACAATGCTATGAGATTAGAAATCAACTACAAGAAAAAAAACTCTAAAAAAACACAAACAGGTGGAGGCTAAACAATATGCTACTAAATAACAAATTGATCACTGAGGAAATCAAAGAGGAAATAAAAAATTACCTAGAGACAAATGAAAACGAGAGCACAATGGTCTAAAACATATGGGATGTGGCAAAAGCAGTTCTAAGAGGGAAGTTTATAGCAATACAATCTTACATGAGGAAACAAGAAAACTCACAAATAAACAACCTAACCTTACACATAAAGCAACTAGAGAAAGAAGAACAAACAAAACCCAAAGTTGGCAGAAGGAAAGAAATCATAAAGATCAGAGCAGAAATAAATGAATTATAAACAAAGAAAACAATAGAAAAGATCAATGAAACTAAAAGCTGGTTCTTTGAAAAGATAAACAAATTTGATAAACCTTCAGCCAGACTCATCAAGAAAAAAAGGGTAAGGGCTCAAATCAATAAAATTAGAAACAAAAAAGGAGAAGTTACAGTGGACTTCACAGAAATACAAAGAATCATAAGAGACTAATACTGGCAACTATATGCCAATAAAATGGACAATTTGGAAGAAATGGACAAATTCTTACAAAGGTGCAATCTCCCAGGACCAAACCAGGAAGAAATAGAAAATATGAACAGTACTGAAATTGAAACTGTGATTAAAAATCTTCCAGCAAATAAAAGTCCAGCACTAGATGGCTTCATAGGTGAATTCTATCAAACATTTAGAGAAGAGTTAATACCTATCCTTCCGAAACTATTCCAAAAAGTTGCAGAGGAAGGGATACTCCCAAACTCAGTCTATGAGGCCACCATCACCCTGATACCAAAGCCAGACAAAAAACAGCACAAAAAAAGAAAATTACAGGCCAATATCACTGATGAACACAGACCCCAAAATCCTCAACAGAATACTAGCAATCTGAATTCAACAATACATTAAAAGGATCATACGGCAGCATCAAGTGGGATTTATACCAGGGATGCAAGGATTTTTCAATAACCACAAATCAATTTGTTGATGTGGTGTGATACACCACATCAACAAATTGAAGAATAAAAACTATATGATCATCTCAATAGATGCAGAAAAAGTCTTTGATAAAATTCAACACCCATTCATGATAAAAACTCTCCAGAAAGTTGGCATAGAAAGAACATAGCTCAACATAATAAAGGCCATATATGACAACTCTACGGCTAACATCATACTCACAGATGCAAAGCTGAAAGCATTTCCTCTAAGATCAGGAACAAGACAAGGATGTCCACTCTCACCATTTTTATTCAACATAGTTTTGAAAGTCCTAGCCATGGCAGAGAAGAAAAAGAAATAAAAGGAATCCAAATTGGAAAAGAGGAAGTAAAACTGTCATTGTCTGCAGACAACATGATACTATACGTAGAAAATCCTAAAGATTCAACCAGAAAACTACTAGAGCTCATCGATGAATTTGGTAAAGTGACAGGATACAAACTTAATACACAGAAATCTGTTACATTTCTATACACTAACAATGAAAGATCAGAAAGAGAAATTAACCCCATTTACCATCCCATCAAAAAGAATAAAATACCTAGTAATGAACCTACCTAAGGAGGCAAAAGACCTGTACTCCAAAAACTATAAGACACTGATGAAAGAAATCGAAGATGACACAAACAGATGGAAAGATATACCACGTTCTTGGATTGGAAGAATCAATACTGTTAAAATGACTGTATTACCCAAGGCAATCTACAGATTCAATGCAATCCCTGTCAAAGTACCAATGGCATTTTTCACAGAACTAGAATTTTAAAATCTTAAAATTTGTATGGAGACACAAAAGACCCCAAATAGACAAAGCAATGTTGAGAAAGAAAAATGGAGCTGGAGGAATCAGGCTCCCTGACTTCAGACTATACTACAAAGCTACAGTCATCAAAACAGTATGGTACTGGCACAAAAACAGACACATAGATCAATGGAACAGGATAGAAAGCCCAGGAATAAGCCCATGCACCTATGGTCAATAAATCTATTGCAAAAGAAGCAAGAATATACAATGAAGAAAAGACAGTCTCTTCAATAAATGGTGCTGGGAAAACTGGACAGCTACATGTAAAAAAATGAAATTAGAACATTCTTTAACACCATACACAAAAATAAACTCAAAATGGATTAAAGACCTAAATGTAAGACTGGATACTATAAAACTCTTAGAGGAAAACATAGGCAGAACACTCTTTGACATAAGTCACAGCAATATCTTTTTTGACCTGTCTCCTAGAGTAATGGAAATAACAAAAATAAACAAGTAGAACCTAATTAAACTCAAAATTTTTGCATAGCAAAGGTAGCCATAAATAAAATGAAAAGATAACCCACATAATGGGAGAAAATATTTGCAAACGATGTGACCTGCAAGGGATTAATCTCCAAAATTTACAAACAGCTCATGCAGCTCAGTATCAAAAAAACAAACAACCCAATAAAAAAACGGGCAAAAGATCTAATAGACATTTCTTCAAAGAAGACATACCGATGGCCAAGAGGCACATGAAAAGATGCTCAACACCAATGCTTATTAGAGAAATGCAAATCAACCTACAAGGAGATTATCACCTCATACCAGTCAGAATGGCCCTCATCAAAAAGTCTACAAGCAATAAATTCTGGAGAGGGTGTGGCGGAAAGGGAACCCTCCTGCACTGTTGGTGGGAATGTAAATTGGTACAGCCACTATGGAGAACAGTACTGAGGTTCCTTAAAAAACTAAAACTAGAGCTACCATATGATCCAGCAATCCTACTCCTGGGCATATATCTGGAGAAAAACATGGTTCAAAAGGATACATGCACCCCAATGTTCATTGCAGTGCTATTTACAATAGCCAAGACATGGAAGCCACCTAAATGTCCATTGACAGATGAATGGATAAAGAAGATGTGGTACATATACAATGGAATATTATTCAGCCATTAAAAAGAATGAAATAATGCCGTTTCCGGCAACATGGATGGACCTGGAGATTATCATACCAAGTGAAATAAGTCAGAGAAGACAAATATCATGTGATTTTGCTTATATGCAAAATCTTAAAAAAATCATACAAATGGACTTATTGACAAAACAGAAACACACTCACAGACTTAGTGAATGAAGTTATGGTTACCAGGTGGAGAAGGGTGGGAGGGAGGGATAGACTGGGAGTTTGGGACATATACACAATGCTATATTTAAAATAGATAACCAACAAGGACCTACTGTATAGCACAAAGAACTCTGCTCAATATTCTGTAATAACCTAAATGGGAAAAGAATTTGAAAAAGAATAGATGCATGTATATGCATAACTGAATCCCTTTGCTGTACACCTGAAACTAACTCAATATTGTTAATCAACTATACTCCAATAAAAACTAAAAAATTTTTTTTAAAGTGGGGGCTTTTGAGAAGTTTGATTGGCGATGTGCTAGCATCTAGACTTGGCTTTTACAAGTGGAAACAAATGCTCATTTGAGTAATTAGTGGACATACCCTGCAAAGCAAGGTGCCGAAGTAGCAAGAGGCTGTTTGAAGAAGTGCACATTCCTCTTTTAAGTGTAATCACCTGCTGGCTCAACATAACCCACTGGGCCACTGGACTGTTAGAAGTATCCATGGCTTTCAAAAACAAACAGTTCCTTATTTGGTAAGTCTAATTTCAATGTAGGTGTCATTATTCCATAGTGAAGGTAAAAGATAAAAGTCTCCAGAGAGATTTTTATCAAGTATAAATAGACCCATGTAGTAGATATCACAAAGATTCAAGATAGAGCCTACACATACAAATGCACGCCATGAGCATCCAGCTCTAGGAATCCACAGCTTGCTGTGAATATGCTGGCTTTCTTTTGCATTAAGTCAACTCTGAACCCATAGCTCAATTTCCTTTCCTCTCTGCAGTTAGTCATAAACACGTAGTTTTAACGAGAGGTTTAAATAAACGCTTTGTCCACTAGAATCATACAGAATGGGATTGTGGTTAAGCGACACGCATGTGTAACCAGCTCGTGAGTTCCTTGCAGGCAGAGTCCACGTATGACTACAGTTGACCCTTGAACAATGTGGTGGGTTAGAAGTGTTGACCCCCCATACCCCACTACCCACCAGTCAAAAATCCACATACTGCTATCTCTGCCTCGAAACAAAGGAATTGATAAAATGATTCACCCAAGGGCAAGAAGCTGAAACTGTTTGGATAGAATCAGGACTCAAACCCTAGTTCTTTTGATTCCACATACTGGGATCTCTCATCAAACACAAACTTTTCCCCACACTTAGTTCATTTAAAAATCTGTAAAATGGGGCTTCCCTGGTGGTGCAGTGGTTGAGAGTCCGCCTGCCGATGCAGGGGACACGGGTTCGTGCCCCGGTCCTGGAGGATCCCACATGCCGCGGAGCGGCTGGGCCCGTGAGCCATGGCCGCTGAGCCTGCGCGTCCGGACCCTGTGCTCCGCAACGGGAGAGGCCACAACAGTGAGAGGCCCGCGTACCACAAAAAAAAAAAAAAAAAAAAAAAAATCTGTAAAATGAGCATACAGGTACTCTACTTATTGAAAAAAAATCACCTTATAAGTGGACCAACACAGTTCAAACCCATGTTGTTCAAGGGTCAACTGTAGTTTTAAAATATCCTTACAGCACTTGGCCTTGCATACATTCGTGTCTAACAAATGTCTGTCAAGCAAGCCCAGTATATACAGATCTTCCTCAAATTATTATGAGGTTACATACAGATAAATCAGTTGTAAGTTGAAAACATATGTCAAAAATGTATTTAATACTCCTAACCTACAGAACATTATAGCTTATCCTTAAATGTGCTCAGAACACATTAGCCTACAGCTGGACAAAGTCATCTAACACAAAGCCTATTTTATGCTAGTGTTGAATATCTCATGTAATTTATTGAAAGTGGTAAACAGAACAGTTGTCTGGGTACAGAATAATTGTATGTCTATCAGTTGTTCACCTTCACGATCGTGAGGCTGACCATGAGCTGTGGCTCGCTGCTGCTGCCCAGCATCATGACGGTATTGTACCACATATTGCTAGCCTGGGGAAATGATCAAAATTCAAAGTACAGTGCTACTGAATGCATACCACTTTCATGTAGTAGGCAAGAACAAATCTGACTCCACACCTGATCTGTTTCTTTTACTTTCACTTTTGTATTCTGTTGCTTTTGCTACAAGAATGTTCCCTAGAACCTGAAATATACAAGAGAGCTCATTCTCAAGTCTCTGACCTTTAAAGGTATAAAACTTCTCTGTTCATATAAAGATAAAAAGTTGCAGAACAGAGAATAACATTTGTCTTGTTGGAGGTTTACAGGAACTTCATGATCTGACCTAGTGGGGGTAGATGCAAGAACAAAGGATTCTTATACCCAGAAGTTTGCAACAATCAGCCACACCCTCTTCCCTTTTAGTATAAAAGCAGCCTTAAATCTAATTTGGTTAGATGGTTCTTTGGGACACTAGTCTGCTATCTTCTCAGTCTGCTGGCTTTCCAAATAAAGTCACCATTCCTTGCCCCAATAACTCGTCTCTCAATTTATTGGCCTGTAGTACAGTAAGCATTATGGGCTTGGACTCAGTAACATTCATACCATCATAAAGTTGAAAATCATCCGTCTAACGATTGTAAATTGGGGACCATCTGTACTTGTATCCCGTAATAAGGCTAAGTTTATATTTGTGCAAACTCCACAACATATAAGTTGCTGTTCACATTTTATTATTCTTATTAAAGACTTCATATTTTTTTTTAGAGCAGTGTTAAGGTTCACAGCAAAACCGATAGAAAAGTACAGCCATTTTCCGTATACCTCCACACATGCATAGCCTCCCCCATTATCAACATCCCCTTGCAGAGAGGTTCCTTTGTTCCAACTGATGAACCTACATTGATACATCATAACCCCTCAAGGTCCATAGTTTACTTTAGGGTTCACTCTCAGTGTTGTACACTCTATGGGTTTGGGCTGTCAACTTTTTGATAAAAGGAAAATCAAAAGTTTTCATTTAAGATTAATTTAGTTTGGTTTTAGACTCATTTTAAAAGCCCCATTAGAATTTTTTAAATTTCAAAATAATCACAAATTTACAGAGAATTAGAGCAACAGTACAAGGAACTTTTCTTTTATGAACCATTTGAGGGTAAATGCTGCTCAGATGCCCCATCACCCTGAATATTCTAGTGTGGCTTTTTTCATACTATTTTGGACATTCTCCTACCTGACACAGTACAACCATCAAACTCAGAAAATTAACATTGATACACTGCTTCCTTCTAATCCTCAGAGCCTATTCAAGGTTCTCCCATCGTCTTATCAATGTCCAACTTTATAAGCTAAAAGATCTAGTCACACGGTGCCTTTAGTGATCACCCATCTTCACTTTTCTTCTGTCAGAAACAGTTCCTCGATCTTTCTCTGGTTTTCATGAGCCTGACATGCTTCTGAAGTGTACAGGACAGTTCACTTTGTAGAATATCCCTCCACGTGGATTTATCGGCTACTGTCTCATGGTTAGATTCAGGTTATGCAACTTTGGCAGGAATAACACAGAGGCAGCACTCTGTTCTCTCTGCATCCTGATAGGTGGTGCACGATTACACCCTGTCCCCCTACAGGCATTGCTCAGTTTGACTGCTTAAGGGGATGCCTGCCAAGCTTCTCCACTGCAGTTCCTCTTTTTTCCCTTATTAATAAGTATTTTGTGGCGTGATATTTTGTAACCATGTCAATATACCATTCCTCATTTGAGTTTTACTTTATTAATAATGTAAGGATTCATCATTTCCTATTTTATTTGATCTGTGAAATCTATTTATATAATTATTTAACTTAATGCTCAACTTATCCCACACTTGGCCACAACAGGAGTCTGTTTAAGCTGACTTCTATGCTTTTTTACATGACATCATCATTTTTTGAGCACTTCCTTGGTTTCTGGCACAAAAACTGTGTTTCAGGCTCATGTTGTACTTCACCTGACCTGACCATGGAATTGACCATTTCTCCAAGGAGCTCTGGTTCCATTTATTGGAGAGGCCGAGATCTGGACCCTAATTGTGTTCATTTCCCAGACACTCTCGGTGGACAGAGCTAGGGAATATATATACAGGTACATGTTTACACGTACATTTAAATCTATATTTCTATATCTATCTATATATTGGAAATTCTGAGTTCATGCTAATTTCTCCACTCCCAATCCAACCCCACAGGTTAATTCTAGTTTTCTCCCATTATACTTCCCTTCTCTGGTAGTGAGGAACATGATACTGTGGATGGAACTATATCCCCCCCCAAATTTATACATTGAAGCTCTAATCCCAAATGTGATGGTATTTGAAGATAATGCCTTTGGGAGGTAATTGGCTTAGAGGAGTTCATGAAGGTGGGACCCTCGTGATGGATTTCTTCCTTTTATAGGAAGAGGAAGAGATACCAGAGCCCTGTGCCATGTGAGGACACAGAAGCCTGCTATATATGAGAGCCAGGAAGAAATCCGCACCAGAACTGGACCATTCTAGCACCCTGACCTCAGACGTTCAGCCTCCAGAACCATAAGAAAATAAAGTTCTGTTGTGTAAGCCACTCAGTCTAACATACTTTGTTATGGCCGCCTGAGCAGACTAATACACGTGGTTTCCGTTACTCTTAATATACTTATTTGATCAATCTCCTTCATTTGGGATCCGACCCTCGACACTTGGCTACCCTTTCCCTCTATGGGGACACCCCACTTGGGCTCCAATTTCCTGTTTTGGGCCATCCTGTCTCCCTCTCTCCCCACTCCATGAACTTCTACTTTCCTCTACTTCATCTAATGGCTTTGGGACTGAGTTACACAGGAAGAGAAGGAAATGAGTTTGTTTAGTTCCCCAAGATCTCACTCAATTATTTGGAGAGATGTGTTTTTTACCAAACACAAGTCTGAAAAGTTCATTATAATCATAAATTCGAAGCTAGAAGGAAACAAAGATAATCTAACTCAACCACCTTATTTCATTTAGTAACTAATTTCTAGGGATAATTTTTCTTATTCTACTGAGAAATTAAGTCTTATATAAAGGAAAACTTTTGCATTAATGAAACTATGGTTATAAAAATGCTTCTGGTGTCAAAACCACTGCTTTAAAGAACCTCCTTTTTATTTATAGAAGCTCCATGGTTACCTGGAATGATGGAAGAACTAATGCTATATAACATTTTTTTATATAACATTTTTGAAGTAATCCATGGCTATTAATGTCATTTCTTCATGTCATTCAAAGTATTTATCCTGCCTCTCCTTTGCATTTCCAATAGAGGGACTTGGAGAAGCAGATGAACAATTGAGACTTACAAGGAAAGTCTAGGTAACACAGTGATCACACTTAAGTGTTTTACTGGGGAATTATGTAGGGCTCAGTCTATAACAGAGATTACAGACAATTATGTGCCTTTAAAGATGGAGCTGATTTAGGGATGAGGGCAGAGTGGGAAGTAAACCAAGAGTAAATAGAGATAATCAAGACAGTATGGTACTGGCACAAAAACAGAAATATAGATCAATGGAACAGGATAGAAAGCCCAGAGATAAACCCATGCACCTATGGTCAATAAATCTATGACAAAACAGGCAAGAATATACAGTGGAGAAAAGACAGTCTCTTCAATAAATGGTGCTGGGAAAACTGGAGAGCTACATGTAAAAGAATGAAATTAGAACACTCCCTAACACCATACACAAAAATAAACTCAAAATGGATTAAAGACCTAAATGTAAGACCGGACACTGTAAAACTCTTGGAGGAAAACATAGGCAGAACACTCTTTGACAAAAATTGCAGCAAGATCTTTTTTGACCTGCCTCATAGAGTAATGAAAATAAAAACAAAAATAAACAAATGGGAACTAATTACACTTAAAAGCTTTTGCACAGCAAATGAAACCATAAACAAGACGAAAAGACAACCCTCAGAATGGGAGAAAATATTTGCAAATGAAGCAACTAACAAGGGATTAATCTCCAAAATATACAAGCAACGCATGCAGCTCAATATCAAAAAAACAACCAACCCAATCAAAAAATGGGCAGAAGGGACTTCCCTGGTGGTCCAGTGGTAAAGAATCTGCATTCCAATGCAGGAGATGCGGGTTCAATCCCTGGTTGGGGAACTAAGATCCCACATGCTGCGGGGCAACTACGCCCATGAGCCACAACTCCTGAGCTCCTGCACCTCAACTAGAGAGCCCAAGTGCTGCAAACTACAGAGCCTACATGCTCTGGAGCCCACATGCCCTGGAGTCCACATGTCACAACTAGAGAGAGAAAACCCACGTGCTGCAACTAGAGAGAAACCTGCACGCCACAACGAAAGATCCCGCATGTCCCAACAAAGATCCTGCGTACTGCAACTAAGACCTGATGCAGCCAAAAAACAAAAAAATAGGCAGAAGACCTAAATAGACATTTTTCCAAAGAAGACATACAGATAGCCAAGAGGCACATAAAAAGATGCTCAACATCATTAATTATTAGAGAAATGCAAATCCAAACCACTATGAGGTATCACCTCACACCAGGCAGAATGGCCATCATCAAAAACTCTGCAAAAAATAAATGCTGGAGAGGGTGTGGAGAAAGGGAACCCTCTTGCACTGTTGGTGGGAATGTAAATGGATACAGCCACTATGGAGAACAGTAAGGAGGGTCCTTAAAAAACTAAAAATAGGGCTTCCCTGGTGGCGCAGTGGTTGAGAGTCCGCCTGCCGATGCCGGGGACGCAGGTCTGTGCCCTGGTCCAGGAGGATCCCACGTGCCGCGGAGCAGCTAGGCCCGTGAGCCAGGGCCCCTGAGCCTGCGCGTCCGGAGCCTGTGCTCTGCGGCGGGAGAGGCCAAGGCAGTGAGAGGCCCACATACCGCAAAAAAAAAAAAAACAAAAAAACTAAAGATAGAACTACCATATGATCCAGCAATCCCACCCCTGGGCATATACCCAGAGAAAACCATCATTCCAAAAGATACATGCACCCCAATGTTCACTGCAGCACTATTTACAATAGCCAGGACATGGAAGAAACCTAAATGTCCATCAACAGAAGAATGGATAAAGAAGATGTGGTACATGTATACAATGGAATATTATGCAGCTATAAGAAGGAACGAAATTATGCCATTTGCAGAGATATGGATGGACCTAGAGACGGTCATACAGAGTGAAATAAGTCAGAAAGAGAAAAATATCATATATTAACACATACACGTGGAATCTAGAAAAATGGTACAGATGAACCTATTTGCAAAGCAGAAATAGAGACACAGACATAGAGAACAAACATACGGACACCAAGGGGAAAAAAGGGGGGGGGATGAATTGGGAGATTGGGATTGACATATATACACTACTATGTATAAAATAGGTAACTAATGAGAACCTACTGTGTAGCACAGGAAACTCTACTCAGTGCTCTGTGGTGACCTAAATGGGAAGGAAACCCAAAAAGGAGGTGATATATGTATACATATAGCTGATTCACTTTGCTGTACAGCAGAAACTAACACAACATTGTAAAGCAACTACACTCCAATAAAAATTTTTAAAAAAAGAGTAAACACAGAAAAGTAACCAAGGAACCAGTGCCTTCATGAGTGTGCTTTGATTGGGGAAGGGAGGAACTTATAAAAGTGCAGTGGGAGAACAGAGCCTGCCTTGAGAAGCTGAATGGATTTGACTCTTTGGCCACATGAAATCTTTTAGATAATGAATTTCAGATAGCATTGAGGTCAATTGCAAATAGTAGAACACCCAACAATAGTGGCTTAAAGGAATAGGGGTGGAGTTTTCTTATCAGAAGTTTGGAGGTTAGTGGTAGCTGGAAGTGGTTCAATTGCTCAAAAAGGTAGGACCAATGTCTGTGTGATTCTCTTGGCCTTTCCCTCATGGTTTCAAGATGGCTACTGTAGCACCAGACATCACATCTGCATTTAACACAGGAAGAAAGGAAAAGGGTATCACAAGACGTATTTGTCATGTTTTATCAGGACAACAAAAGTTTATCCAGAGCCTTGCTTCATCACCACCCCCAGCAGATGTTCATTTGCTGGATATTAGCCTGAAATTTTGCAGCATTATTTCTATCTACAAAGGAAGTTGGGAATGTGACTGGTTAACTTTCCAAGATTTTATAAGTGGAGACAGAAAGGGAAAAAGTGATAGGAATGGGTGTTGGGTCTATCAATCTATGTGTCTTCCACAAGTCTGATCAGTTATTTTTATCATTTAGATGACAAAAGAAGTTTCAGTTGGATGCAGAAAAAAGTTTTTAGTCCTTCAGTCAGGTTATTAAGGCAGACAGCAATGTCTCTATCCTTCAAGATCTTGAAGTTGAGAGATATTCATTACTATGTGTCTTAGAAGATTTAGACATTCTGTTGCCTGAAGCCTGGTGATTGGATCAGGTGATCTCATTAGGTCTATGATGATTTGATTCACTATCTCAAAGCTGTACATTCCCTACCTCTCAAAGCACTGTGAAATACCAGAAAAAGTACAAGGACACCCTTCTCCCCCTCCATCTACTTCACTGGAAAACTTCCAACAACACTTTGCTTTTAGAGGTTCTAAGGTTAATACCGTTCCTCTTATTCAAAACTAGTTTCAGGTATGTTAAGAAAAAAAAGAGAGAACTGGATAAATGAGGCATAAGTAAAAGATCAGGAAATCAAGATTTTTGGATAAAACTAAAAATTGACCTGAGGTCGTATTAGGGAGATGTGAAGCCATTACTTGAATATGATGTGGGCACTTCAGAGTCACAAAACTTCCCTCGACATAATATTATATAAGATGATGTGTTATGCTTACTTTTTTTTTTTTTTTTTTTTTTGCGGTACGCGGGCCTCTCACTGCTGTGGCCTCTCCCGTCGCGGAGCACAGGCTCCAGACGCGCAGGCTCAGCGGCCATGGCTCACGGGCCCAGCCACTCCGCGGCATGTGGGATCTTCTCGGACCGGGGCACGAACCCGTGTCCCCTGCATCGGCAGGCGGACTCTCAACCACTGCGCCACCAGGGAAGCCCTATGCTTACTTTTTAAGTAAACTCATTCGTAAATCACTTGGCAAACATGTCAAGAGCCCATGGTTTATTTCTGCTTCAATATTGCACTGTAGTCTTGGCTACACCAAGTTCCGTCATGGCAACAACTAACCTTTTTTTCCAGACAATCCTCATACCCTGGAGCAGAGAAGACAATGCCCCACTGTGAACTTACACAAGATTTACAAATATGGTGCAATTCTGGTGTACCAGTGGCCTGAGGTTCACAAACCCACTGAAGATTCCAGCTGGTCTATACTTGTCAGCCGGAAAGCATGAGGAAGACTGGGACAAAGTCCCTTTTCTTAACCATGTTTCAAGATGATCTAAAACACACTTTCTGATATTGAGCTGAGTGAGCTCTTGTACATTTTGGAGATTAATCCTTTGTCAGCTGTATACATATAGCTGATTCACTTTGTTATACAGCAGAAACTAACACAACATTGTAAAGCAATTATACTCCGATAAAGACGTTAAAAAAATAAAAAATAAAAGCACTTTCTTCCCCTCCAGTCTCTTAAACGACCAGAATGAGAGTTGGGATTGATTTCACAATAACCAAACAAATCATCTCTTTCATACACATTTTTATGCCATTGCTAGATTAATTGAAGGTAACTTATTCGCCTCTGGTGCTTCTGTAGAGCTTTGAAAACTGAAAGCCCTTGTTGTTTTCACCAGGCTTCAGACTCCACGTAGGCGCACCATATGTATCTCAAATTCATTTCATCCAATTGAACAGGTTTTTTATCAAGCATCTACTAATGAACTGGTGTTCTAAGTGTTGGAGGGACATGCTACTGGGAACCCTCACAACATTACAAGGTAGGTATTATTTACACTGTGAAAATTAAGAAACTAAGGGCCCAGAGAGAGTAAATAACTTCTCAAGGTCACACAGCCAGTCCATGGCAAAGCTGGCTTGAAAGGCAAGTCCGTTTCACTCCCTATTCCATGCTTTTCACCCAGTATCTTGCTGCCTTCCTGCTAACAACTGGCCTTATCATAAAAGGCCCATGATTAGAAATGCATGAAATTTTCTTTGAGACTACAATTCCTGGACATTTACAATTATTCTGCCAAAAGAGTTAACGTTCATGGTATGAGAATGGAAAGGGGGACTCTGCCTTTGAATTGGGTCTGAAAGTTTTCACTCAGTCCTTTCCTCCCCAAACCACTCATCTTCAAAATTTGATTTCAGAAGCCTTGAAGTTGTATGGAATGCTGATTCATGCTTCCGGGAATTGTCCTGGCAGGCTAGCCTTAGACTGGGCAGCAGGTGAATCCTGGTCAGAATATCCTCAGAGAGGTGAGCAGAGAACCGAGTCTGCAGTCAGGAGCTGAGTTTCTGATCTGCTTGCTCACCATCTGGGTGACTTTAAGTTGTTTCAATTCTCTATGTTCCAAGTTCAGGGTCATAAGAAACAAATGAGATAACATAGATGAGAGTGGTTTGAAAATTGGAAAGTAATATATAAAGAACGGCCATTATCCTAACTCAGAAAGCAGAAGGGACTGAAAATTAAAGGCAGCATGGAAGAGCACATCAGCTTAACTCTACAACACTTCTAATAAAGCATCATTTAATTAACAGCCTCCAAGGAGGGATAATGAAATTAAACGTTGTCCATCACAGCTCCTTTGTTACTGGTATCTGGGGCATGAAATTCTGAAAAGCATTCGTTCTTCCTGAACATAAATGCAACCATGGTCAAGAGCGGATCCTTCCTGCCTCACCAATCTTCGAAAAACCAAGAAAGATAACTAGCGGGGTATCAACTACAGCTTCTGAATGGCAGGTTCAGAGTATAGCAGAGGAAAGCAGGCAGCCGATTTCCATTTGGTTGATGGACCCCGAATCAGCTCCATGTGCCCATGGGTGAGAATCACAGAGGCAGGTTTTAAAATGTCCTGAGGCCTCAAGAGGGAAAGAGAATCAAAATGATTTGTGTTGGCCTAAAGCCCTCTGGAAAAGTGGATGGTAAGTATTCTGATCCACTTTTCAAACTCAGAGGTCGGCACATCACCCTGGGGTCCATTCTCCCACCTTCCCAAAGCACCTCCACAAAACCCGGGTCTTCCTGTCGACAGATGAATGGATAAAGAAGATGTGGCACATATATACAATGGAATATTACTCAGCCATAAAAAGAAATGAAATTGAGTTATTTGTAACAAGGTGGGTGGACCCAGAGTCTGTCATACAGAGTGAAGTAAGTCAGAAAGAGAAAAACAAATACCATGTGCTAACGTACATATATGGAATCTAAAAAAAAACAAACAGTACTGATGAACCCAGTAGCAGGGTAGGAATAAAGACACAGATGTAGAGAAGGGACTTGAAGACATGGAGCGGGAAGGGGAAGCTGAGACGAAGTGAGAGAGTGGCATGGACATATATACACTACCAAATGTAAAATAGATAGCTAGTGGGAAGCAGCCACATAGCACAGGGAGATCAGCTCAGTGCTTCGTGACCCACTAGAGGGGTGGGATAGGGAGGGTGGGAGGGAGACGCAAGAGGCAGGGGATATGGGGTATAAGTACACATATGGCTGATTCACTTAGTTATACAGCAGAAACTAACACAACATTGTAAAGCAATTATACTCCAATAGAGAGAAATAAAAAAACCTGCCTCTTCTGTCTTCCATTCCTTCATCAGCTACTCCAGTTTTCCAACCAGCTCACCCGTCTCCAGGATTTACGTTGCTGTTTCTAACCTTTTTTTAACTCCTACTTGGAGAGGTCAGCCCTTAGTCGAAAGCATACACAGTGTCTTATAGAGACTGCTCTAGAAAGATGGAGCTGTGCAATGCAAAAACAAAACAAAAACTGGCCAGGAGAAGAGGCACTGGGCTTTGGTTCTTGCAGGCTAGGGCTCCTTGGGTAAGAGCTTTAACTTCCCTGAGTCTCCGTTTCCACATCTCTAAGAGTGGGAATTATCCCTGCTTGTCTGGTCCATAGAAATCAAAGGAGATGTTTGTGGAAATGCTCGAAAACACTACGAATATAAATGGTCCCGTTCTTCCCCTGGTGATCTTGCGACAAATGCAGTCATTCAGCACATGATTACTGAGGATTTATGACGGGGCACACTGGGCTGGGCCCTGGAGATACAACAGAAAATCGAGCATGTTCCCTGACCTTGGGGAGCTTACCTGGGGGTGGGGTACAGCAGCGTAAACAAGCAATTAAAATACACTCTGCCACATCGCCTAAGTGGACAGCAGAGGGGTGCCCAGATCAGCCTGAAGGGCTTTGCAGGGAGAGGGATAACACAGGAGCTCAATCTTGAAGGATGATAAGAGAATTCACTAGGAAAAGAAGGGAGTCAAGGTCATTCCAGGCGGAAAAGCAGCATGTACGATTGTAGGCAAGAAAAATGAGAGTAGGGCAAGGGTAGAGTATAGCAAGTATTTCAGTAGAGCTGGCGCCTGAGGTGAGGGGAGCGGGAGAGGTGACGCTGGGGACTCAGGAAGGAGGTCCGCTTTGGAGGGCATGCTGCATGATCTGATGATGACACTCACAGAGTGCTCACCAGGTGCCGGGTACTCTTCTAGTGTATCTCATGTATCACCGCTTTTAATTCTCCCAATCACCCCAAGAAGTCAGTCCTTTTATTACCCATTGCTTAGAGAAGAGGAAATTGAAGCTCAGAGAAGTTAAGTAACTCATTCAAGGTCATACAACTGGCAAGGCTGCCAAGGAGTTGGGTATTTTAGATAATTTCCTGACAGTCTGCATAACTGATAAAGTGCATGTCACTTGCTCATGTGGGAATTTATGTTGTTTGCTTAAATACTTAATGATTAACTATCACTTGGGCTTATCAATAAAGTAATCCAGTAATTGAAGTCTTCTGAGATGAGGAAGATTATAAATGGAAATTTATACTTAATGATCAATTAGCTTGGCTAATTTTGCTTTTCCCCCTAACAATCCTTTGTAAGAGATAAATAGAAGAATCAGTGGACTTGAAAAATACAGAAACTTATAAGACACAGGATATACAAAAAGCCTTCAACTGGACCCTTTTTTCAGTAATTTCATTTCTAGGAATTTATACTAAGCAAATCATCAGGCATACTAAGTTATACATACAAGAAGTGTACCCCTGAGACTTGGGTACCATATCATCTTTCCAAACAATACTAAGGCTAGTATGTCACCACCAGCCAGAGTTGGTGGGACGCTCAACTATTTTCCAAGTTCTAGTTTTCCTCTTGCAGCCCTTGGGGTTGTGGGAGAATCCTTGGGCTTAAGCAGTTGAAGAATCTAGGGAAGGTCATTCCAAGAAGTTTTACTCTCTAGGCTTGCGTGCATTTTGTCAGGGCCAGAGCCTCTGCTAATGACACCACAACCCTCTGGACCCACCTCAGCCACAGGAATGTAGAGTAGTCCCCAGGCAATCCCACAGTCCCCCGTTCAAAGTTCTGCACCTCCAGGATGCCACCACAGCCTCCCGACTGCTGCCTCCTCCTGAGGAACCCACCCCTCATTCCGAATCTTGGAACAGTCCACCTTCTGCTTCCGGTCTGGCTCTTCTCCCTCTTGACTCTAGACGTTCAAAGCCTCCAACGCTTTCCTACGTAGGACTCCCAGTTGACTCATCTCCCTGAACACACACTTTTGAAAACACAAGGGCCTATTGACTTACCCCTAGGGACCAAGGAAAGTACAGATAACCACGACTCAAAGGCCTATGTGGGTCCTTGGGAAGAGAAGGAAAGAAAGACCTTGGTTGCTTCTGAATGTATTCTGCCATGTTAAACTTTTATTGTTTCCAATTACATCTATAATAGTAGAAATCTGGAAAAATTTAAACGTCCCACTAAAAGGATTGTGTATTGGAACAATATACAGCAATTAAAGGGCTCTGTTCTTGATATATTCATTTTTTAAAAGCAGGTTACAAAGCAGGATATGCAGTTTAAGTCCAATCTTTATAATTTATTTACACACACACAGTTGTATCATATAGACAATCAACGCTTGTCTTAAGAATAGTGGGATTATTGTTGAGGTTTATTTTGCTTCTTACACTTCTGTGCATTTTCCCAATTTCTTTCATATATTTGCATTATTTTTATAATGAGACTCACTGCACCGTACAATGATGGGATGTGTATGTGTGTGTGGCAACGGCCCTTTTTCTGGAGTACGTAATGTACTGGGGTGAGGTAGTAAGCTCTCTTGGTAGATTATTGGCTAGGAATAAGAGTTAACTTGAAAAGGGAATGACAATGTAAAAAACAACATTTAAATACAGAAAAGGTAGGACAAAATCTTTAAAAATATATCAGAATAATGTACTACAGTATTTTTTAAAGTTCCTTTTCCTTCTCCTTTAGACATCTAATAAGTGACACAAATAAATATTTTTATTTTGGCCAAAATCAGCTCTTGGGCAATGTGCCACTCTCAGAATCAGGCCTGATATTTGAATATCTGTGTTGGATGGTGGATCTTTTATTAATTCACTGTGTGATGGGGAAAAAGTTAATAACTTCTCTTGACTTGAATTTCTTCATCTTCCATTTTTACTCTGTTATTTAACAAATGCTTCTATAGCATCTACTGTGTGCCAGCACTCTCCTAAGAGTTTTGTGAATATTAACTAAGTTAATCCTCGTTCCTACCTTCCAAGGAGGGCACTTTTTTTTTTAATTTATTTAATTTGATTTATGTTTGGCTGCATTACATCTTCGTGGCTGTGTGCGGACTTTTCTCTAGTTGTGGTCAGTGGGGGCTACTCTTCGTTGTGGTGTGTGGGCTTCTCATTGCGGTGGCTTCTCTTGTGGCAGCACACAGGCTCTAAGTGCATGGGCTCAGTAGTTGTGGCTCATGGGCTTAGTTGCTCTGCGGCATGTGGGATCTTCCCGGACCAGGGCTCGAACCCGTGTCCCCTGCATTGGCAGGTGGATTCTTAACCACCGCGCCACCAGGGAAGCCCAAGGAGGGCACTATTATCCCTACTTTACGTATGAGGAAACTGAAAACCAGAGGGGTTAAAAACTCAAAGTTCACACAGATGGTAAAGCAACAAAATCAGGATTCAAATCCCTTCTGACGGGGCTCCCCTCGTGGCGCAGTGGTTGGGAGTCTGCCTGCTGATGCAGGGAACCCGGGTTCGTGCCCCGGTCTGGGAGGATCTCGCATGCCGCGGAGCAGCTGGGCCCGTGAGCCATGGCCGCTGAGCCTGCGCGTCTGGAGCCTGTGCTCCGCAACGGGAGAGACCACAACAGTGAGAGGCCCGCATACCGCAAAAAAAAAAAAAAAAAAAAAAAATCCCGGCTGACGAGCTCCAGACCCGGCTACGTTAGCCCCTGTGTTTTATGCTGGACCAAATGACATTTAACACGTCTATCATTTACTGTGTATAAAACACCCACAGCCCTGGGCGTATTCCCTCTCTATGCTTCCCAAATCTCTCTTTGACCCCTGAATTTTCTTTTGGAAATCCAATTTTTTTAAAAAATCATATATACTCTAGGATTTACTTTATGAAACAGGGACTCTCCTACTGCCAGGTGTTAATTTTTTAACTTCTCTGTTTTCAACTCACTTCTTCAGTACCGAATATCGTAGTCAGTGCAGTAAAAGAGAGATCATGTCTTTAAGTAGCTCAATAAAATGGCGACTTTGGGTCCATAGCCTCTAATATACCAATCCTGCCCAGCCCCCTATCTAATTCAGTTAGCTGCTGGCTTTCTGGCTAGGTCAAGTACAAAAAACCAGTTCACCTCTTTAATATGTCAGTAGAGAGACAGAATCATTTTCACATTTTTGTTTTACCCATAGAATGTTCTATACATAAATACAAAATGGAACTTTGATACTTTCTGAATTTACTAACTTTCAAAAACGTTGGGGATTAAAAATCTCAATTAGAGAATAAGCTTCCTAGATTTGAGTGAGCAAACAGCCTTTTTCCCTTTGTACTTACAGTAAAGGCTGACTGGTCCACGAACACAATAACGGCCAACCAATCAGGTTTTGGGGGGACTGAGCCTCCAAAAGCGAGCTCAGCTTCAGGCCTGACCGCCACGAGCAGGGTCTGGGCAAGAGTACAGACAGAGGCCTCCACACCTTCTCTAAATACTTAAAAGGTACAAATAAAGCCAGCATGTTGTTAAAGAAACTAAATTCTACTCTCTTACCTTGACAAATCCTCCTTCCCAGGACTAGAACGGAACGCGGGGTTCTTCCCTGCTCTGGGTTTCTACGCCAGAATGTGGCGGCGGTACGGGCAGCAGCCTCTGGCCTGACCAGCTCCTCTGCTCACCCCCAGTGCTTTCTTGCGTAGGAAGAAAGGCGTCTCCCACGTGTGGATACTCCAGCCCACCTTGTTACCCAACCAAACTTGGGTCCTCTCACCCAGGCGCAGTAAAGCCAAGTTACTGACACCTGGTTGCAGTAAAGGACTACGCAGCGTTTACTGCAGGGCACCAAGCAAGGAGCCCAGGACAACTAGTGCTCAAAACACTCAACTCCTCCGTGGGTTTCAGCGAAGTATTTTTAAAGGCCAGGTGAGGGAGGGGCGTCCCAGGGTACGTGATCGGCTCATGCACAATTCTCTGATTGGTCGATGGTAAGGTAACAGGCGTCACAGGGGTTAACGTGATCAATCCTTAGGCCCTAGTAGGCGTGAGGGCTACGTGCTCAGGGTCATCAAGCAGTTAATTTCTTCCATGTGGTGGGGGTTTTCTCGTCTGTAAAACAACTCAGGAAACGTGCATCAGATACTGTTATCTGGGCACTTGAGAGAGGAGCTTCAGCAGAGGATATGGGGGAGGGGTCTCTCCCTGGAAGGCCCCACAGGGTCCTGCTCGATTACAGCCTGAGGCTGCCCCCCAACAGCCTCCCCTGAGTACCTCTCAGGCCTAGGAGTACATACACTGGCAGCATCCTTCATCCTCAGCCCAGGATGTTTACACAGAGATGCTTATGCAGGAATTCAGGATTCCAGGAAGCATGCTCTAGGAGCGAGGGGAAGCGCAGTCTCTGGATGGACGAGTCCCCTTGACACACTGACTGTGCCCTGTGGGGAGTGCTGTGACAGGGCATGACAGCGGAGGGGCAGAGCAGGGCCCTCTGAAGTGCAGCTCTCAAAAGTATGGTGCCCAGGGCAGAGGCCCCTCTTGCCGACCTAAAGGCTGTTTCTCTGGTATGTCCTCGGTCATCTGCTATGTTTTGCAATGATGTGGTAGGAAATTAATCTTCCACAATTCTACCTTTGACCCTCCTAGACAGAAAGGCCCCGTGTCTCCCCGTTTTGTTAAAATTAAATTAAACCTATGCTTGCACATAGTCCACAATTTGACTTTGTAATGCAGAGTTCTGAAAGAATGAGGGCAGCCTCATGGGGAACAGCTGAGGAAAACCTGGAGCCCTCACCTGAACAGCTTGATCATTCAGTGAGTTCTATTGGTTGTTTCTGCTCCACACCAAACTGAAAGCTGGGGGGGGGGCCTTCTTAGACCTTAAAAAAAGGGGGAAATTTAATGTGAGTTCCATTAAAATAAGCAAATTTGGACATGGTAAGAGAGGGCAGTCTGCTAGGATCTATTAGAGTAGGGGTCCCCAACCCCCAGGCCATGGACCAGTACCAGTCTGTTGCCTGTCAGAAACCGGGCCGCACAGCAGGAGAGGTGAGTGGCTGGCAAGTGAGAAGCTTCATCTGTATTTACAGCCACTCCCCATCGCTCTCATGACCACCTGAGCTCCGCCTCCTGTCAGATCAGAGGCGGCATTAGATTCTCACAGGAGCGCGAACCCTACTGTGAACTGCACATGGGAGGGATCTACGTTGCGTGCTCCTCATGAGAATCTAATGCCTGGTGATCTGAGGTGGAGCTGAGGCGGTGATGCCGGCGCTGGGGAACGGCTGCAAATACAGATCATCATTAGCAGAGAGGTTTCACTGCACAGAGACCATAATAAGTCAATTGCTTTGTATAATTATTTCATTATATATTACAATGTAATAATAATAGAAATAAAGTGCACAATAAATGTTATGTGCTTGAATCATCCAGAAACCATCCCCCCCCACCCCACTCCAGTCCGTGGAAAAATTGTCTTCCACGAAACCAGTCCCTGGTGCCGAAAATGTTAGGGACCGCTGTATTGGAGAACCCAGATTGATGGAGGGCCGGCTGAGTTCTAGGAGGATGGCACCTTCGGTTGATATGGTGATGATGGTGGTGATGGTGATGATGATGATGAGAACATTAATATATACTGAGTACCAAGTGGGAGCCAAGCACTGTGCTAATACATTATATATACTTAATAAAATGTCATATAATTATATATTATATAATATATACATTTCATTTATATATAAATAATATATAATTATAATATAAATAAAATGTATAAATCAATTATAATTTATATATTATTTATATATAGATAATATGTATATGCTATATAATATATAAATGTAATTTAATACTCACAGCAACCCTTTGAAGAAGTGAAGCTCAAAATGGTTGAATAACTTGGCTTAGAGTAATGTTGCTAGTTAAGTGGCAATACAGATTACAATCCAGGTTTGTCTAATTACAAAACCTAAACTTTTAACTGGTCTGTTATAACCAACTAGTACTTTATAAAAATAGGCAAATTGGCGGCAATCCAGCCCAAGATAGACCCAGCCACAATGATCTAATGATCTTTTTATCTAATATCTAATGAAAGCTTTAGGCATATGCTGAACTGAACTGAAGAAAGATGGCCCGAGGGAGAAGCCACCTAGAAAGTGCCATGTGTATATGGACCAAAGATTTGAGAATTTCCTCATCCTGGGGGGTCAGGGCCAAGCATAATTTAAGAGGCAGGCCTTGTGCTGCTACTGATGGAAATGTTATGGACCAGAGCTGGTGACCAGAAGCTGAGTCTATGAAACTTAGCAGATTTGGGAAGCAGAGAGAATGTCCTTATTCTTAGGAACTACACCAGTACAGATTATAAAGAAGCTTGGTCTAAGGTTCAGTTAGGAGAGGATTGGATAAAACTCACCCACAAGACTGTATTCAAGAGATGGATTCATGAAGGGGTCTTGAGAGGGCAATCCTTAACTCATTTATGTTTTTATAACATAAACGACCAATCCCTTTAAGCGTTCTTGTGATTCTTTAACTCCCTACCTTTGCTTCCCATAATCATTTCCCTGAAATTGCATGCAGAAGAATGACTTGAAAAATGAAGAGATTTGGTTTTTTGTTCTGAGAAAAAAAATTAGGAGTCAGAAGGAAGTGGAAAAGGGAAAAAGCCAATTGGGAAAAGGAGGGGAGGAAAGGGAAGAGGCAGAGAAGACCCCAAGTAAAAGAACAGCTGGTGATTGTTCAAGAGGCAAAGGGTTACTTTTTAAGGGTCTGCAGGTAAAAGAAGGGAAAGCTGGTCCAAGAATGGGGATGGACCCTGGGAATTAATTATGTATGCCCTGAAACCTCCTCCATCCCAATACTGATGCTGAGTTACTAGTGGTCCCCAGGCTCAGTGGATGAAGGCTCACCTGGGCGATGGGGATTGAGATTGCAAAGGACTTCTTTCGCTCCACCATTAATGGGGGATTTGTACCTTTAAAACATCGGATCATAAGGGTTTGCAGGCAGTCACTCATCACGTTAAAGAAATAATTAATGCCACATAAGAAAAAACAGTACGTTGTTTTCAAAATTCTATCTTCATCATATATAAATTTTACTTAGGAAAGCACTATAAACAAATGTTGAATTCTAGTTACACACTTCAGCAGGTATCTCCTTAGGGGTAAAGTATACTGATGCCTGCAACTTACTTGGAAATGCATCAAAACAATAAGATGGATTGATGGATAAACAGAAGGGTAGATAGTTGGATATACTTGTGATGAAGCCAGTACAGGAAAATGGTATTTACAGAGTCTGGAGGGTCGGTATCTGGGTGTTTACAACTTTTCAGCTTTTCTGTATGTTTGAAATTTTTCATAGTAAAATGTTGGAAAGATTCTCTTACTAGAGAGAAGAGGCTCTTTAAAAAGACAATGCGCAGACACAGTACACAGACACAAGATTTTCAATCTTTTTGATCATGCTATTTTTTTGTAAAAAGCCTCACTGAATAATATGAGTGCTTTTCTTTGATCTTCACCTGTTTCTTTTGTCTCACCTGCCTTTTTCTCTTTGGCAGCCTAGGATAGCACAAATATTGGTACTTGGTAAAAGCATGTTTCATTACTACGCTCCTAAAACTCAGAAAAAACTATACTCTGCCATTGTCCTTGTAGCATATGTTAATTAGAGAAATCTTATATCAACTAGGAATATTCTATTTGACTATATCTGAAATGCATCTGTTCACCAAAGTATTTGTATTGCAGAAAAGACTGCAATTATTAAGTGATAAAGTTTGCACATCCTATCTTAAAATACAAGGCATTCTTGCGGATTCTATGAGTGTGGTTCTGGTGTTTACATTTTAAATCACTCCTGCTAACTGTAGCTGATGCTCTGTAGTGATTGGGGGTTAGGAGTTAGGAGGGAGGGGGTAACTTTTTACCTGTCTTTCTCACGCTCATCAAAAAAAAAAAGGTACAAAATAGTGTTAAGCCATGACAGTATCTGACAGTCACCCAAATTAATCCCTACTTTACAGCTGATTCTTTAATTTTTTCAAATTACTTGCAATTGTAAAGTTATCCTGGTAGTCTTTTTCAACTGTTATGCTTATCTAGAGCATTATAAGTAAGACATATCCATAGTGAAAAAAGTTGTCAACAATGGATTAGAAATTATCTAAAGAACTTATTTTATACTACCATGATCATTTACATTCAATGACTTAAATATAGTTTGAAAAGAGAATTTAATTTTAGAGAAATACTGGAGTTCAAGATTTTTCAGTTAGCAGCTCTAAATGCTGAATCTTTTCTTTTTTGTGGCAAAACAAGGGAATTTCAATATCATCAATGTCATCAAGCACTAACACATGATAGCACTAGAGGCACTTGCATCCTAACAAAATAAAACAAACCTCTCATTTTCCAAGAATATGAAGTACAAATACTTGAATCATAAAACTATCAGTTTCAAATTTGCTATTTTATCAAGTGAATACAATTAGTTTCTCATTCCCAAAAAAGTAACAAAAATCTGACTTCCAATTATTCTTAGAGAATTTTATGATACCTGTTACTACTTAAACATCAGACTTGTAAACCAGTTTGCTCAATCAATGATTAATTACCCTGCTCCAATTTTGACTATTGGAGAGCTTTAAAATGCCAGGAATTTAAAACCTTGTGCAGAATATCAAGACTATGTTTCTTTCTCCCCCGCCCCCCCTCCCCCCCCACAAAAGAAAACACTTTGGCACCTAGGCAGTGTGGGTTTGTGAAAAGCCCTGTGTCACTAAGAGCCAAGCTTCTTCCTCGAAAGATAAGAATAGGTTCAGTATTAGAAATGTGAGCTATCTCACAAAACAACATGGTAACAGAATTGATCTCTAGTGAATTGCTGCTGTTTTTAAACAAATTATTTACAATGTAAAACTGTTTCCCCCTTTCCTTTGGAAAGCCTTAAAACTTTGTATGTATTCAGACAAAGGGAAAAAAAAAACTATATTTAAATCACCTTTTAAAAATACCATGTTTCATTTGTATTTAGAAAAAACACAGGAAAAAAAGTTGTTTATTATCTCAAGGTTAGTGAGAATAACAATAAGTGGAAAGAAAAGTATAACATAAAAAACATATACCCACTGAAACCAGACAACAAGGAACATCATCGACTATAGAAATGATTCGAAATACAACTTACCTCCTTCTGCCAAAGGTGTTTGCAGGGGTGCAGGAAGAGGTAAAGCTGGGATAATGGATTAAGAAATATACCAGAGCTCAGGGTCTTCAGCAAACAACTCGCAACATTAGACAGGTATGTTTCAACCCTACCTTCCTCCGCAGAGATTGTCATTCCTCGGAAACCCTACCTAGAGTCAAACTTAAATCACTTGACTAGCAGAAGCCCACATACTGTCTGCTACTGAGGGTGAAATTCCACAAGTGCCTGTGCCTATCAAATGATTACAGTCTGTTCTCCACGGAGGCTTGAAGAGCCATGCCACTCTCTCAGGTGGCACAGTGACCCCCGAGACAAAACCTGCAGCACTTATTTGGGTGAGACTTCTACTTGGAGAGCGAGCAGACACAAACACAACCAAAGTCTAGGACCAAAGCTTCCTATACTCACTCAGGCACACATGCTCTCACTAAGGGCTGCACAGAGTTATTACTGGATGTCTCTTGAGCTTCTTCTCAATCTGAAACGTTTTTGGTTTTGTTTTAAACACATCACACCAGGATTATAATTCCCTGAAAGGCTCTCTAACCTGAAAGCAGAAAGGAGTTTCAAAAAAGAAACAAAGATGAACACTTCGTCTTGGCTGCATTTTTAAACTCCTCCTAGAACAGAATCTTCCCTCCCTTCTGGTAAACACATGCTTGTATACATTAAAATTAAAAGGGTGGATAAATTAAGAAGTCTGTGCTCTCCTGTATCCAAGAATCAACCCCAAATACACAACACACTCACCAATTCCCCAAATGGACATTTGGGGTATAGGCAATGGAAACACATACACACACACACACACACACACACACACACAAATGCAAACCCAACGAAAGAGACGTTGTAACCTAGGAGAATGTTCTTTGCTTTGGGAGTTAAGGTATCACACACACTGCCTCACTTTTGTTTCGGTGCAAGAGAGATCCAGGGTGCCCGGCAGGGTGACATACAATGGGCGTTAAAAGCACACAGTCTTAGCAAATTAGGTAAATTAGAGATCATTTGACGGTATTCTACTGTTGCTATTGTAATCACAGTAATTTTCACTGGTAATGGTGCTTCGTGATGAAGTGCAGTTCTCACAGGATAATTGTGAAAGATACCGAAAGATTCAGGGATGCAGCATCTGGTTTTAAAAGCTCTTCAGATTCAAACTGGCATTTTACTTTATCTTGAAAATTTATTAGAGATTCAGATCATGCCGGTTTAAATGGAAAGGTGAAAGCAGGGTAATTTCAATCTATGAATTATTCAATCTCAGCCTGGCGAAATTGCCATCCAGGAACTGATGCTCTGACAGTCCTTCCACAGAGCCTCCATTACGCTTGTCATTTTTATTTCTTTATCTACGATCTCCTTCTCAGTTACCCAGCTTGTCTCTTAGGGCTCGGCTTCACAAACCAAAGTATTTCAAATTGGCAATACCCTAAATGTGCAGCTGTCTCAAATCGCTGTCTCCACAGGCTGCCTTTTTTTCCAAATCATTTTTAAAAAGGCACACATCCATGATGATATCTGTTAGGCTCCTCGATTAGACGAATTAAAACACACACACAAACACACGCGCACACACACACAGAGGAGGGCATCATTGCGGAGGAGAACGGTTATGTTCCGCTAACATCACAAGAGAAGATAAAGTGATGCCTTCTGCTTCCTTCTTTGTTGTCAGTGTGACCCATCCTAGTTGAATAACATCACGCAGGAAGGAGCCAGCACTAAACAGTCTTGCCTGGCACCCTGATTTCCAACCAGCGCAGACGAAGACTGTGGAAAGCAGACTAATCCAGGCAACTGTACACTTAGCGCGCACGATTATTTAGGAAAATGAGAAGAAGCCATCGGAGGACCGCAATTAAACTGTCAATCTCCCAGGCTCCACCTGCACCCAGACTGCAGTCGCAACGATTCTCCACTTGATGGCTGGCTGTGTCACTGCTAGTCGACAGCTGTCCCCGCATCCAGAGAGGACCGGGCTGGATTTAGGTCAGTGAGCCTGGTTTCTCCTTTCAACCGTGTTCTAACTGAGGAGCGGGGATCTGCGCCAGCCCCCGTGACCAGCCCGAACTGGGAGCTGGGAGAGTCACACAGCATCAGTTCGGTGGAGTCTGCCTGCCCAGGCCCCAGCCAGGCAAACGGCATCAGCATCTCCTTTGTCCTAGCCTTTACTCCTGCAGGTAGAGCGGCGCGGCGCGAGAAGCCCGCACGCTATTCCCACAAGTGCTGGGGACCCAGCCGCGCTCCACCAGGGGCAGTCTGGCCACCAGGCTCCAGGCAGTACCTGCTCTGCTGGAAATGCACGCTGCCAAGTGTGAAGCCATTGTGTGCATTCAGACTGCTTCTCTGCTCCTGGCTACACAGAGGTAAATACTCCTCACGGAAGAAATGCTAGGTAGCAGCAGGAAAAGAACACTTTCAAACTGTCGCTTTTAGCCTAGCTGTATGCTTTGTGATGAGCAGACGGCAGGAACCAGGGCTGGGGCAGTGCGATGATGCAGAAAGCAGCAGCGATGACACAGCAGTCAGCTGACTCGCAGGGTGTGATCGTTCCATGTCCTCTACAGAACCGGGCCAGTTTCTAAGGTGGCACCAGCCAGACGACCTTGACTGTGAAGCGGAGTTGCAGGAGGGCAGCCTTTCTCTGTCCACACCTGGCAGTGCTACCCCACACCTGGCAGGGACACCTCACATTAAGTGTCTCTCAGGCAGAGTTTTTAACTCACAGCCTTCGGGACTTAACTATTTCTGTCCTGCTTGCTAAGAAGGCAGGTGATTCTTGGCGTGACCGTCCCCATGCAAAAACAGGTGAAAACCTTCACCGTCCTTATTGTCTGGGTTAGTTTCGGCATCAAAAGAAGAACTGGTGGGAGAGCTCTCGCCTGCATTTTGGTTTTAAAAAACACACTGCTTTCTTTTAGCAGGTAGAAATTGCCTTAAGCTACTTGTATGCTGTAATTAACTTGTAAATCGTACCTAACGGAATGGCAAGAGCGATCGGAAAAAACTCGAAGATAAATGAGTCCAGCAGTAGCCTTAAATCATGGTCCGGCTGCTCTAAAGCTGTGTGCAGGCTCTACTGCAAAAGGCAGGTTGTGCATCCCAATTAATCTGACGATGGAGCAAGAGCCTTCTATGGTATCACCCCAGTGATCTGAGGAATGCTAATAAGAAAGCATTCATTACCAGGCATTTGTTTAATGACTGTAATCATACAGAATTAATTTTTGTTGCAATGTTGAACAGAAAGTCAATTATAAATCTGTGCTAAAAGCGTAACAATACTCGTATCGGCGCGGCGCCGTCCTCCGAGGCGACATCCCTCACAATGTGCTCAGTGCTCTACAGAGCAAGCCATGCCCAGCCTCTCCGGGCAGAGGTGCTTCTTGCTCTGAGCCAGAAGGACACATGTATCGATGTATCATGCAGGTGGCATAGAGAGAAGCACCACCTTGACCAATGCCAGTTGTTTTGTAAGGATTCGGTGATTTTTCTCCCCACGTGCGCCTTATGAATTTTATTTTTCTATTCGCTTCTTATTTGGTTCTCTTGACATGAATCCCACTTGAAAGAGGAAGTTTTTCCATAGCCAACAGAAAGGTCAAAACTGGATGGAAGAGGATCCTCAGGTCGTTAGGGAACTACTAAGAGTCGTAAGTGACATTTAAGTAAAGCAGCGATTCTACTTTGAGGCGGTCGGTGGGTGCAGGCCCATGCTGAGGGATGCCACCTGGAGAGAACCAAACAGACGCTTTCTCTTCCTGTACCCTTTTTCAGCTCTCAGTCAAGAATCCAAATCTCATAAATTCACCTTGCTGCCTTCTTTCAAAACCTGCTCTCAGGGGGCTTCCCTGGTGGCGCAGTGGTTGAGAGTCCGCCGGCCGATGCAGGGGACACGGGTTCGTGCCCCGGTCCGGGAGGATCCCACATGCCGCGGAGCGGCTGGGCCCGTGAGCCATGGCCGCTGAGCCTGCGCGTCCGGAGCCTGTGCTCCGCAACGGGAGAGGCCACAACAGTGAGAGGCCCGCGTACCACAAAAAAAAAAAAAAAAAAAAAAAAAAAAAAAAAAAAAAAAAAAAAAAAAAAAAAGAAAAAAAAAAAAAAACCTGCTCTCAGGAAATGAGCCCCCGGATGGTACAGATAACCAATAAGTTTTCGTGTAATTCCTCAGAGGCACTTATGTCTTTGAAGAATGCAAGACTTCTAGAAAAGCCATGGCTATCTAATGGGATTTCAAGGACCAACGCTCCAGGTGGGAAATCATTTCTGTGGGGCAAGGAGGCCTGCCAGGGAGTCTGCATCTCCATCATATGGCAGGTCTGTGCCTGTGGTGCCAGTGGAGCAGGGAAGGCTTGGTCTGGAACCCACTAAACCCAGCGTGAGCCCTGAATGTATGGTCAGTGTGGGTCATGGGGGCAGGAGACACGCGGGCAACACCTCTCCCCGCTCAAGGGCATCCCATCATTCCTTGTGATCTCTCTCAGGTCCTTGCCCACCAAGGAAAAGTGGCCCATGCATTTGTATTTTTAAAAAGCTCCCCGCCACCCCTGCCATCAGGTCATTAATTCTACTGTGTATCCAACATGGAGAACTACTGATTAAATAATGCAATGTATTCCTTTATGCACATGTGAATTTTGTTTGGAAATTCAAATACACAATATATATTTTAGTTGAATATGAGAATTACCCAATAAAAATGAGTCCTTAAATGTGTCTATCTTTACTGTTAAAATTCTGTACAAATCAATAGAAACTAACTTTAATCGAGGACATCTACGCAGCTGCGATATACCCATAGGTCCTCTGTAATTGTCTGGCCACCTGTGGAGGTCACACCCTCCCACAGCAGCTTGTTCCTTCCTCTCTTTCAGCACCTTGCACTGTGATTTTTTGCTCACCTAGTGTCTTCCTCCGTGGACTTAGCTCTTCAACGGCAGAGGCAGGGGACATTTGTCTTAATGGCCCCAGTGCCTTCACTCTGCCTGGCAAGTGGTATGTCCTCAATATTTGTGAAAGGAATGAGGGAATGCTAAAGGATGTCTTCCTGTTAGAGAAGATAGTTCAGCGATACCCAAGTTTCCAACACAAGAAGATCAAGCTTTTCCTTCACTGTAGATTATCCTGAAAGAACGTGCTTCCCAATGACTGAAAGAATGTTCATTCTCAACTATAAATATTGACTCAAAGCCAATATTTATAGTTGGCTTTGAGGAAAGATTAAAAAAGGGGGGGTGGGGGCGGTGTGTGTGGAAAAATGGATGACACGCTTTATGAAAGTCAATCAAAATCCCATTAGTATTTAATGGCTAATAAATTTCAGTTCAATTTAGATATTCAGAAAAGTAAGGCACATATTTTATTTTCCTTTTCATTTTGGAGAGTGAGGCCAGTGAAGTCGTGGCTCCTCATGCCTTTGCTAGAAATCTGCCCTCTCCCAGCACAGATGAGGAAAAAAATTCTGTTCCTAAGCCCTCTGGAACTCTCCATTTGGATATGTGCTTTTTTTTTTTTTTTTTGCTGCCATGCACTCTCCAGTAGTCTTGTAAAGTTTATGGATCATTTCTCAAGGATGCTTTTATATGCATATACAATATAATAAATGGGATTACAAAGAAAACTAATTGTCCTAAGTATCCTAACTGAAGAACTTTTGCCTTAGAAAATCAAAATACTTCCAAGGTAAAATTGCAAAGTGACTTTGATTGTCTTTCCTCCAACAATCACCCAATAAGAAAGCAAAGATCAAGAAGAGACTAGACAATGGGAATTCCTTAGCGGTCCAGTGGTTAGGACTCTGTGCTTCCTTTGCAGGGGGCACGGGTTTGATCCCTGGTCGGGGAACTAAGATCCCGCAAGCTGTTCGGTGCAGCCAAAAAAAAAAAAAAAAAGAGCCTAGACAAGATAAAGGTGGAGGGAGGGAAACAGATGATTGTATTTATTAAATTTCATGAAACTTGAAACTGAATTTCTTCTCAAAAGTGACCTTTTCAGTGACTAGCATATTCCTCATTTTCACATTAAAAAAAGACTATACTTTCCAAACTGTCAAGTCCCATTATAGAGACCCTTCAAGTCCCATTATAGAGACCCTTCCTGAGGCTTAAAAAAAAGTGAAGGCAGTGGATTCTATGTTTTGTTTTATAGATGAGGGAGGGCACTGAAGTTCAGAAAAGATTGAGTCTTGCTACAGCAGCACGTAAGTAAAGAGGGAAGACAGCCCAGGCCCCAACTCTCCTAAACCTACAGCAAACGCTCTCCTATTATACTGATATTTAGTCAGTGATGTGCAGGATTTTAAAAACTGGGTACTTGAAATTAGCCACACTGGGAATATTTACACCATGGAAACGGACAAATACTAAAAATTTAGGGTTGTTGCTTTTTTCTGGAGAGCTGGTTGACATGCTGCAATATATTTAATAATGCCAACTTGTAATCATATGTTCCTTTATTTCAACCCCAGAATCCAAAATGCTTAAGAATATAAACCACAATGGTTAAGCATGAAGCTCTCAGGTTAGACGGCCTACCTTTGAATCCTGTACCACTTATTATCTGTGGGACCTTGGGCAAGTTCACTCCCCTGAAACTCAACTTCCTCTTCTATAAAACAGGGCTCAGGGCTTCCCTGGTGGCGCAGTGGTTGAGAGTCCGCCTGCCGATGCAGGGGACATGGGTTTGTGCCCCGGTCCGGGAAGATCCCACGTGCCGCGGAGCGGCTGGGCCCATGAGCCATGGCCGCTGAGCCTGCGCGTCCGGAGCCTGTGCTCCGCAACGAGAGAGGCCACAACACTGAGAGGCCCGCATACCACAAAAAACAACAACAACAACCAAAAAAAAAAAACAGGGCTCATAATATTGTGTGCCTCACAGGTTGTTTTGTATATGCGTAGAGTGGTGCATATAAGCCGCTTAGCATGGATTCTCACACAGGCTAAGCTCCCAGTGGCTGTTAGCCATGAATATTTTCCCCTTCTTCCTCCTCCTACTTTTTCTTATTCAATTGATCATCATGGCAGATTGACATTGTTTGCCCTGAAATAACTGATGAGATTTTTAAGGGATTACAGGCAGAAAACAAAACCAAAAAAACCATATACAACCAACTTAGGATTCTGGAGAATGGAGGGTTCCCCTGTAGTTCCTGACTCTTGTGGGTAATAGAGGTTTGAAGGGCTGGTGTTATTTTTGCATCAATTGTAGAATCTAAGAAAGTATGACAATTCAACAGAGAAATTATTGATGGATGTAGTTTCAGCGTAATTTAGAGATTTTAGAGAAGACAAATTAAAACTATATGCTGTATTAGGGATCACTGTACACAACACATGCAATCAATCAGGCCTCTTGCACCTATAGTCCTATACCCTCATGAATGCATTTTCACTTGTAGAGTCTAATGGCCAATTTGCACACCTGCTGAAACATACCGTATTTTTCAGAATGAAGAACTCCTCTGTTAACGAGACTGAGCTTTGAGGGAAGACCCTTTGCCTGGAGGCCAGGGAAGACTTAGTTCTCAGAGGCCCAGGAGTTGGAACATCAAGTCAGCTCTATCCAGAGTGTTACAAGCCAGGGAGACACTCCTCTCCCCACTCTCCCCGTGTTGGCATTGGCAGGTCCTTGGAATGGGTGTCACAGGTCTGTCCCATCCTTGGGCCTCTCTGCAGTCAGTGTCACTGAACACAGGACCACTATTATAGGGAGAGGGTGGAGAAGCAGTTGAGAAGAGGTGGGGGCAGAACCCTGCTTACTTCCACCCATCCCAGCACAAGCACAAAAGAGCAAAAAGGGGATAAAGTTATCACCATGGTACCCTAAGCGCTAATAAAATCCCAAGGGAATACAGAACAAATTTGGGCAGTTCTTACAGACTATTACAGGTAGTAAGTTCTGTCAATTCAGAGAAAGGACAGGTCACCAGGTGCTCCCTGCTCTGCCTGCTTCCACGGGTTGTGGGTCTCCTAGCCCACCCACTGAGTGCTTGTTCATTTTTAAAGCTGAAGTTCCACTCCCAGAAAATGGCATCCGATGTGACAACAGACACTCTCCAAAGAGCCAGGCTGTGGCCCTAGAGACGTCAGCCTACCAGCTGCTAAAGCAAAAGGTGTTTTAACCCAAATGCCAATTCTGTCTAATAATGGAACTGCAACAAGAAGAATAAAAGCAATTCCCATTTACTGAGTGTCTACAGTGTGCCCTGTGCCCATGACCATCTTCCCAATCGTAAGTACAATAACAGAGACACATACGGGGCCTTCTATGGCCAGAGTTCCAAATGTTTTACATATAACAACTAATTTAATACCTCCAGCAGCACTTTAAGAAAGATATTATTATTCCTACAACCACTCCATTAGGTGGGGAGCTATTACGTCCCTTTTACAACCCAAAGCTTGACGAGGTGTTATTCAAATCACACATCCAGTGAATACAGGCTTGTGGATTCCAACCCAGGTTGTCTGACCTGGGTTCAAATTCAAATCTATGCTCTTACCTATTCATATTCAAATACAGGCTTCTTACAAATTGGTGTTCAGTTGTGATAGTCTCTTGAGGGTTGGAAGAGCTAGAGAGAGAAGGAAGGAAGGGAAGCGAGACTTGGAGTCACTCAAGGGAAGGCTTAAAGTCTGAGAGTTGATGAGTAGGGAGACCCTGTCCCATACAAATTATTAGAAAACTGGGCTTCTCATTATAGTGTTCCTTTAACGATATTTGAACTCAGTGGCATGCTAATAAATTGGCTTGGGTCGGGGCTGGGAGCCCTGGCTTGCAGTGTTTGCCAATTTGCATGGTGTAAATACTCCCACTGTGGCCAGTTTCAAGATTTCAACAGTAACAACCTGTTCCCAAGATTTCTGAATATTTAACAATTGGTTCTAGCAAGCTAACAGGAGTAGCCCTCAGCACACCACAGTTTGGGCTCAAGCAGCGGATTCCTTTGAAGCCTCCAAAAGCCATATCATTTTATAATGCCTCTACTTTCAGGACAGTCTTCATCTCTCTGATTAAACCCCAGCTCTCTGCTGCTTCAAGGTCTTAGATAGTCTCCTGTATCTTTCTTGTTCTCCCTCCCAAACTGTGTGCCTGTACTTCTTGTATTTAATGAAAGATGTTTTTACTTTTGTTATTCTTGATTTTAAAGGAAGTTGAGACATTTGTATTTCTCTTCCCTTGACTATCTAATAAACATAACAAATGTGTGTAGTTTATTAAGTGGGAGTGACCCTTGATTGGGTAAAACGTTGCTCACTCTGAGAATTGGTCAGCCTTTGCGAGAACAAAGGAGCCTGCAGGTGTATGTTTGCATGTGCTCCCTCGCACACATGCATTCAATAATATTTATTGCAAGCCCTGTATAGCCAGGAGCACGTACAAACACACTGCACTCACCATTTTGGATTCGCACCTGTTCCCAAGTGCGTTCCCATACTTTAGCCAGTGCCCAATACTTTGAGGCTCCAACAGCCATGCAAAGTCACTCTGTAAGTACGTGAATACCATGAGGTCAGGATACGAATTCAGACCTAGTAAATTAACTTGCAATTACCCTTTGAGAAACCAAGTAACTCTAAGGATAATCACCATGTTCTGTGTAATATTTTTTTTAGATCTTTGGGGGCACTAATTTGTAAAGCACATATAACCAAATGAGCAAGGGGCTACAGCAAGGGGCTGACAGGTAGTTACTAAATAACTGCATTGCTATTTGAAAACATGGTTTAATAGAAGATTCCCCTAAACTCTTTCTTGTACCTGTGGAACACTTTAAAGTTATTCTGTTTTTGCCTTGGTTCTGTTTAATGCTAAGCCATAACTCTTTTGAACAATGTTGTCTGGTAAAATATACTAGAGTGTAGGCTCTAAGTATAGGTTAGAACTCAATACAAAATGATTTCTTTTTCTTACATTATGTAGAGTAAAGGTTATTAGCTTTTAAAAGTTGATCGTAAATGCAGTCTGTTTTGGAAAAATACATAGCCATGCAAGCTTCTTGTTTGTTTATTAATGTAGGAGTCTTTCTAGCATCTAGACGTGCTTGCAGAATGCTCCCCAAGTATCACTACCTTCTTATTCCATTTTATTCTAATAACAAGTCTGGCTGTATTTCTCTCTCCCTCTGTCTCCTTTCAGGAATGAAAGCTAAAAGAGATGAGATAAAAGTAAATAAGTGCATGCCTGTGGCATGGGGGGAGAGGTTTTTGAGCGAGGAGCTAGAAGACATTGGGCAAATCACT
The DNA here is from genome assembly GCF_011762595.2 of Tursiops truncatus. Lineage (NCBI taxonomy): Eukaryota > Metazoa > Chordata > Mammalia > Artiodactyla > Delphinidae > Tursiops > Tursiops truncatus. Next base: position 17,003,220 of record NC_047043.1, read on the forward strand.
TACCCTCTCCATCTCAGGCTTACTAATTTTAAGCTGAGAATGAATATATTTGTGAGTAATGCACACAAATGTATAACGCATGTGAATGTGCTTTAAAAAGTTGGAAGTGCTGGGTTTCCCTGGTGGCACGGTGGTTGAGAGTCCGCCTGCCGATGCAGGGGACGCGGGTTCGTGCCCCGGTCCGGGAGGATCCCACATGCCGCGGGGCGGCTGGGCCTGTGGGCCATGGCCGCTGGACCTGCGCGTCCGGAGCCTGTGCTCCACAACGGGAGGGGCCACAACAGTGAGAAGCCCGCGTACCGCAAAAAAAAAAAAGAAAGTTGGAAGCGCTACTTTAAAATACAGGCACTAATGTAACAGTATTCTTTAAATTTTTGAGTAAATTCTGTAATCGCACATGATCTGGTTGTATACCACTGCTCGCTCTCCCCACCCCGCGCTGCTCCTAGACCCTGCCTCTCATTCCATCCTGTCTTTGGCAATGTCTTGCTCTAATCATGCTTTGCAAATGGTCAAAAACAAAAAGCTGCAAAAAGCCAAATCTTGTAGAAAACTTGTTCTTTGTATCTTAGCAGGATATTAAGTTAATTACTCTTTTCCTTCTACCTTTAGGAAATTTTAGGATTTTTTCCTTGAAGGATATTGCTTGCTACAATCCACTGAAAACAGAAAGAGTCTAAGAGTTAAAATTGGTAAGAAATAGAACTTCTGAACACCACCAGTATTCCTGATATATTCTAGATGGTGGAAGTTTAGAAATATGATTATATTATATGCTTGCAATTAAAACCTAAGGTTTTCTATGCCATCGTGAAATTATCTGCTTACAAAGCATTTTGCCAAAGGGACTCATGTCTCTTCCATTCTCAGAGGACGTGGTGCTGGGCAATGCCAATCGCAGGGTAGATGCAGACAATACATTTTCTTTTCTCAGATCCTTCACGTCACTAATGCTTATGGCATTGATCATTCAAAATGGAACCAGCCAGTTTTCACTTACTGTATCACTCAACATACCACCATTTCCATAATAAGTTAGTGTTACAGCCATAAAAATTATTTCCTAAGTATGAAAGAGCTGCAGTAGTCAGCCTTGTTATGTTAAGAATAATATAATAAGAAAACCAATAGCGAGCCAATAAAATCATGCAGTGTTTAGGTTCAGTTTCAAAGCGAATTAAAAGTCATCCTGATTTAGTAGGAGAACACATTTGTGAAAACTAGACTTCGTAACAGATTTATGAATGCTTTCTGGATGCAAATCAGATAAATGAGCAGCCCTTAACGTACAAGCATCCAACAAGCATCCGGTTTGTCAACTCCTCTGACTTACAAAGACGGCTGCCAGTTGTATGTGCAATGGCTGGTGACGTTCAATATAGTTGGAAACTGAGGAAGGTGTGAATGGGAGGCAAAGAGGTAGAGAAAGCATATGTTAGATATTCTTTTAAGAACTATGGTTAACAAAGACCCATTAGAAGGAGTAGTTTAAAAGGTACATATTTCTACACATGAGATTTGTGGGGGTAATTATTTAGGATAGAAACTTTAAAAATAAAGTTATTGGCTGAGGAAAAATAATTAGTAAAAAGTGGTAAGTTGGAGATATGGAAGATAGAATGGTTAAATGATGGAGTTCCAGAGAGACACAGGATGAGGCCAAGAACGTCCTTGGAGGAGGAGCTGGCCTTGAGTGTCCTTCTTATCCTCTGAAATTGAAGCAAAGATGGTATGGGTGTACGAGGGAGCTACTGGTTCCTGTCTGTCTGATTGTGGTTTCCAGAATTAAGAGCAACACTGCAAACACGTTCTGATCAGAAAAGACAGACTATTATCTTCCTAGACATAGATATTGTGAAACTACGAATGTAGTCCACAACCGAATTAACTTTAGACAGATCACTTTTCCTTAGGAAACAGTATACTATAGAGGTAATTAATAAGAGCCTTGGCCTTAGGTTCAAATCCTGGCTTAGCCACTTACTAGCTATAGGACTTTAGTAAAGTTCCTTATAATTCTCTGTTCTCTCAAAAATAAAATAGGGATTGTAATAATAATAACTCTACCTCAGAGGATTACTATGAGAATTAAATGAGATAACTAATAGTAAACATTCAAGAAATGTAAAATATTATTTTGATTGCTGTTACTACTCGTGGTAAATTTAAATTAATAGAGATTTTTATAGGGTGCTGTTAAGAAACATTTTCCCATTCTATCTGTATACAGTTGGTTCTTTTAGACTCAGGGGTAAGACTTTAACTCTACTGAGTTTTGCATGTTAGATTCATTTTTTTATTCCGTTCTCCTAAGATCCTTCTGTGTTCTGACTTCTTCAACGTATTTATTGTCCTCCCCAGACTGTGTGATCTGTGAATCTCAGGAGAAGCCTGTGACACCCACTGCTACTACATACCCAATATCCATTTTTCATCTTCTTTACTAACAAATGCTTGATTGCATTAAATTGTAGCAATGTGTTCAATTAAAGTACACTTGACCCCTAACAACATAGGAGTGAACTGTGCGGGTCCACTTATACGCAGATTTTTTTCCATAGTAAATACTATCGTACTACATGTGGTTGGTTGAATCCGAGGATGTGGAAGCCCAGATATGGAGGGCAGACTATAAGGTTATACACAGGGAGTTTCGACTGTTCAAGAGTCAACCGAACTCTACGTCCCAGCATCACTTGCAGCTAGGGGTGGTCATGTGATACAGTTCTGGCCAGTGACATAAAAGCAAAAGTCACTGGGAAGACTTCCAGGCCAGCTTATTAAAGAGGCCAGATCCATGAGGATGAAAACCGGATTCTAAGAAAGATGGAGAGGAAAGAAAAGTAGCCTGGGGCATGATGCCATTGTATAGCAGCTGCACAGGCCCTTCACTAGGCATCCCCAGAGTCTCTGTCTTGTGACAAAAACAACCCCTCTTTGGTTAAGCCTGTGTCGTCAGGGTGCTGTTGCATTTAGCAAATGCAATTTCTATGGGCTCCAGATGCCATCTGTAGTCTCATCGAAATATTTGGGGGAAATAAAAGATACTGAAACAGAACAGAGCTAAAGATAGACCTATGGCATATCACTACAAACCATCCTCCAGCTTGATTGGTTTTTTCCCAGATTTACTGAGATATAATTGACATATAACACTGTAAGTTTAAGGTGTACAACATGGTGATTTGATTTTACATATATATATACACACACATACAGAGAGAGAGAGAGACAGAGAGAGAGAGAGATTGTTCTCACGTTAATATCTTTGTAAAAAGTTCACGTCAACAGGTCACTGTTTCGTCTATGCTAGTACTGTCTACATTATGAGCACTATGAGAGCATGTGGATTATGTCTTATTTCTTTTACATTTGACACAGTGCCTAGCCCTCTCCCGGATGAGTGGTACGCATTCAGTATAGATTTGTAAAACGAAAGGAGTCTTGCAAAGATCACCTTCTCATGGTACAGATAAGGGAACTGGGGCTCAGAAGCCTTGTCCCAACTCAGGCTTCCGGCAAGTCCTACAGCCTGTGCTCACTCTAGATTCTCAGCCAGTGTTCATTGCATTGCACCACCCCATTTGAATAATTCATACAAAACTTCCTTTTGTCTTATACTCTCTCTCTTCAATATCTCATTTTACTGAACCCAGAATTATATTGTTAACCTTTTAAATAACCCTTGGGCATTCACGAGGAATTAAAGAAAATTTTTGTTTTCTAGGTAAATATACTTTAGCTCTGAGACCTGAGTATCCTGTCCATGATCACAGAGAACCTGTGGCAATAAGAAAAGTTCACGTAAAGGCTTTTGCAACTATAAGGGGCCATGGTTCCTAAAAGGAAACAGACTGATAAAAGGTCTCAAATTTCCATTTGGACTTGGTCCTCACCCCCATTGTTGAGATCTCAGTAAAAATAGCTTTTCCCCAGTGATGACTGTCACTCTTTCTAAATGGAAAACAACTTGTAAATTTCTCTTACCTCCCTAACTGGGACAATATTGGCACAAACATTTCCTTGATATTTCATAACTCCCTAACTCCCTCCAACTGCTGCAGCTGCTCCAGGACAGACACAGGGAGAGATTAGATAGGGCATTTGCACCTGGCCAGCCATAAACTGTTTCTTAGTTGCACATGAAGGTTAACAGGCCCAATTCCCTTCTCAGACCCAGAATGTGGAAACATGAAAGAGAGCTGTAGTTATTTATAAACAATAAAAACTTCTGTGGAGTGTATAAAGTGAATGGATTTATCTGCCTGCTCAGAGGAGAAGCAGACGTTTTCCGGGTAGTTGGCAACTTTGGTGCTGTGCTCCTCCTTGCTTAGTCCTTTACGTTCAAACATTAGACTATAGGTTTTGTTTCCATCAGAGGGTAGGAGTGAACTCAACACTGATTGTGTGCTCCCTCTGCTAGTTCGAGATTCTATCCTTCAACAAGTAGGACGTTTTCTCTTTGCAATTTGGCCTTGGTACTTTCTGGTACATCTGCCTCCAGCTGGACTCTGCCCCCATCACTCAGCATCAACCCTAAGTGGGGAGAAGTGGAGCTCAGCTTGGAAAAGGGGGTGGAGTTGGGTGCATTTCGTGGAGTCCTCTCCTTAATTTGATTCAGTGGATGCTGGCTGGCAGGAAGCACGATTAAAATGAGTTTATAGACCTCTACAGCCAGCTGTCATCTACTTAGCCACAATATGGTAATTTGAGAGCATTATGGGGAAAAAAAAAAAAAGGCTTCATATTAGATCATTTGAATGTGCTCCTTTTTCCCCCCACAAGTCCTAATACTCTACACTTCTGTTACCAGTGTGTTATATAAGCATGATTCGTTCTTAGACTTGAATGACTCTTTGACCATGTGCAGTTCAGAGGCACACAAGGAACTTCAATTCAAATGGAAATGTGCCATATTCGTGGCACTTTCCACTCCTTTTTTCTAGTAGTTTCCCATCTTTTCAAGTACGGGAGCCCATGTTTGACCTAAAGATAGTTTTGTTTTAGTTCCTGTTGATTGAGGATACCAAAAGCTACCATGAAAGCAGCATATTTTGTATTATTAGTCATTACAACAGCAACTTACACATGAAAAATAGTAGTGTATATATTCCAATGCATTATTTATTCCATCCTTGATAGTACTTGGTATAAATATAGATTCCAGGACTCCTTAAAGTAACTGCAAGTGTTCCCAGGGGTTCAAGGCCCCAATTATAAATATAGTTACTCTTTGAAAAAAGGAATGACTCTTGCAGAAGGAATTTAGAGGGAGGGCTGTTAAAATCATCTTGCAAAAACTTGCAGAATAAGATCTTTTGTACACCATGTTCCACAGGATAAAAGAAGAGAAAGCTAAGAAGATAGCATTTGAATTTCCAGCAATAAATTTAGGTGTTATGATTTTGCCATCTAGCAAATACTATATATTTTTTTAATGGACCAGTGTAATTAGACAAAATTCCTAAATCAGCTCAAATATTTTCATCTTCTTATAGTGTGTAACCCTTAACCGGTATACTCACCGTGATTAGCAATAGTGAACTGTGCTTGAAAATCCCTATTTATTAAAACTACATTAAGTAAAATATAGAGTACATGATACACAATCTGATTTAATTTTTATGAGATTATTAATAAATATTGAACTACTATATATAAAATCATCTTCTCTCTCTTTATTCAGACCTGTAAAATAATATTCAGGTAATTGGATATGTATTAAAAGTTATTTCTAGCTTCGTTTTCCCCTCTTTTTTTTTTTTGCGGTACGCGGGCCTCTCACTGTTGTGGCCTCTCCCGTCGCGGAGCACAGGCTCTGGACGCGCAGGCTCAGCAGCCATGGCTCGCGGGCCCAGCCGCTCCGCGGCATGTGGGATCTTCCCGGACCGGGGCACGAACCCGTGTCCCCTGCATCGGCAGGAGGACTCTCAACCACTGTGCCACCAGGGAAGCCCCGTTTTCCCCTCTTGACTTGGGGCAAGCAATGGTTTCTAAAAGATTCTCTGATTCACATCTGAAAACACAAAGCAGAACTCCAGTATAAATCATAGGCCTTTCTTCTGTAAAAATTGTGGAGAAAAACACATTGTGTCCTATTTTTCAGTAATCCTCGACTCTTCTTATTTTCTCCTGAGAGTCCAGTCTTCCTGATGGAATTACATTTGGTTTGCAATCTAAAGCCCTGATGTTTTCACTGGGGGAGAAGACATGAAAAGATCAGCCTCACACCTAAGCCAAACTATTCCCTGGATAATCCTCTCCAGATAGCAAACATTAGAACAAACAAAGATAAACTTCACTTGGGCAGCTCCAAGGCTATGCACCCCTAGGAGGGATACTTCCAGACTTCCCTGGGTGCCTAGTTACAAAAATGATATGATCCGTGGTGAGGAAAGATACACATTCCCATGCAAAGTTTATACAAGTTAAATAGTGGTCCCCACCAAGCAGGCAGGGGACCAGATAACCTCTCCTAGTTGGGCTGCCCAGAAAGATCTTTGAAAGCCAAAGCGTGGAACACTGACATACACTCAACTGCCCCGACAACATGCAGTTAACCTGCCAACATCGTATAGCTACACACCTTTGCAGAACTTCCCAAAGGGCAAAACTCAAAGGCTTCAATCTCATTCCTGTTCTGTAGCATGAGGCTGCATCCCTCACATAATGTAATACCTTCCTTCACCCCAAAGAATTCAACTCCCTCTCCCATAGGCCACCACTGAGCCCCCTCTCCCTGGATTTGCATCCAGGTGCAAATTCATACATGTGGTGGGCATCCTTCATCCAAATGCAAATCATTTTGCAAGATCAAAATTCTTTTGCTAAGGACTGTTGCGGCTGGACTCTAAGAAAATCTGCATTTTGACTGGTAATATAGGCACAGCCATGGGTTATAGAAATGAAGGGACAAAGAGATCATTACAAAATCAAATTAACAAACAAATGAAATACAAATATACTTTATTAACTATCTACATTTTCTTGAAACAGGAAGCGACTAGAATTTAGAATGCTGAAATGCAACTAAGTGAAAAGGGGCAAAAAGTATTTTAATGAATTATGACACAACTTGAGATGCAGACTGGATAATTAGAGTCTCCAATTGTAACTCAGTGGAAAGCTGGCTTGATTTAGCCCTCTTCCGATGATTTGTTAGAGAAAATGGCTATATTTCAAAGTAAGAGTTCCATATTGGTTGTAGTTTAAGACAGCTAAGTTATAAAGAATATTCAAGCTAGTATTAGAAAAATTTTAAAACATTTCCAACTCAATATTTTTAAATTGCTTGCTAAAACATTTAAAGACAGTATTTTTTTGTATTATAAAAAATGAAAATTTCCCCAAATTTAGTTCCCAAAAGTCCAGCCTTAGTTTGTTCTTTATATCATTCTCCTTCACCCAAATATATCGACACTGAGAAACCAAGACACCTCGAGTCAGTGATGTGGATAAATGTGAGGCCAATAAAAACGACTGATAGGAAAAGTATCACCACACCCACAATTTGTGAAATGGAGTTGTAAGTACTTTGACTTTTGAGGCGCTCCACAGAGAGGACAGAAATCTGAACAATGACCGATGTCATACGCCCTTGATCTCTGGGGTTGATCTGGGGCGTGCCTCCCCACCAGACATGTAGATTCACAGCCCTGAGAGCTTCATGGTAGACATGGGCCCTGCGGGGACCTGAGCCACCTCCACACACAGGCTAGAAGTGGTTCAAGGAATACCTGGAGATGGATCTCCTGACTCAGATATGCAGAACACAGTAAGATCAACTTCCATAACGGTGGGGAATGAATGACACCAAGGGCATTTTCTCGAGTATGGTTAAAATTATTCACGGGCCATGATTACAGTTGTTAGTGTAGTATTCTCATAAGATTCCGGAGGAGACTGCAAGTTTCTTGGAGCATGAAAAGTCTCCCTGGGGCTTCCCTGGTGGCGCAGTGGTTGGGAGTCCGCCTGCCGATGCAGGGGACACGGGTTCGCGCCCCGGTCCGGGAAGATCCCACATGCCGCGGAGCGGCTGGGCCCGTGAGCCATGGCCGCTGAGCCTGCGCGTCCGGAGCCTGCGCTCCGCAACAGGAGAGGCCACAACAGTGAGAGGCCCGCGTACCGCAAAAAAAAAAAAGTCTCCCTGCTGCTGCCTCTCCTGCCAGGCCCCCTCTGCAACCAAGTACCTGACATCTGACCACTGAACCATTGGCCATCGTAGGAGCTAGAGGCTAGATCAGCTGAGAGTGTCTATTTGGAATCATTTAATGTAATTACTAGCACATGATAATGACATATTGATCTCTCTTCCTCTCTTTCCTACCTTCCCTCCTTGCCTTTCTGAAACCAGAGCAGAAGTGTGTGTGTGTGCACACTTGAGTGAAGGTCCGGTTCACATCTACCTGTAATTGTAAAACTTCTTCTTATCGCAAAAGACTTGCAAGGCTTATCTTTTTTAAAAGAAAGAAAAAACTGACCCCACCCCTGCCTCCTTAACCCTTCTCCACTCTAGCAGTAAAACTTCCATTCCTTAATGGCACAGGGAGTCAACAGTTAGGCTTTTACAAACTGTGCTTTCTAAATGCTTGCCTTAAAGAGCACAGCACTTTATATTTTCCCATTCAGTCCTTCCCCAGAGTCAATACTGTACTCAAAATTCAACTATATTCCCAGGTCTAGTAGCACTGTTATATAATGTAGTCTGTTTAGGAAGTACAAACTCAATGTCAGGCATGTATTAAGTATTCAGTGCAAGTTCTTTGCCTTTCTACCTCTTATCCTTAAAGTTAACTGAAGGTTAGATGTAGCTTATCTCCTATGCTATTTACTCCACTGAAAAAGATCATAGCATGTACAAACCATTTGAATGCTAAGCCTCCTTATTTTCTGCATGATTTTAACCTTATTCATGGTTTGTGGTGTATAACGCTATTACTTTCCTTTATCCTCTGAAGGATGTCACTCAATAGACATTCACGCAGTACCTTTTATGAACAGGACCATAGTGAGGCAGAGAGGTGATGCAGTGCCATGGTTAACAGAGCAGCCTGGTTAAGAGAAGACGCAGGAACAGCCTCGGTCAAATTATGTGCTGTTCCTCAGTTTTCTCATCTGTAAATTGGAGATAATTATAGTAGTTACCTCATAGGGTTGTTGTAAGGAATAAATGGGGCAGATCACGTGAAGTTCTCTGAACAGTGACAAGCATCTGTTAAGTTATAACTATTTTGATGTATCCAGGAGCTAGTGCAGGGATTCTTAGCCTGGAGTCCATGAACTCCTAGGGCCCACAGATGGATTTAGAGTATCCCAGAACCCCGTGAAATTATTTGCAGAATTTAGATTACTTTGTCTAGAGAGGAAGTTTATAGTTTTCATCAGGTTCTCAAAGGTGTGTGTGAGGCCAAAAGGGTTAGGACCCACTGAACCTGGGCTGTAGAGACACAAGACAAATTTTCCTCTGACAGAGGAGACGGACACTTAGTGACAATAGATATGACAGCAGTTATGTAGAAACGGTCCAAGGTGCAATGGGACACATAGAAGAGCCACCTGGAGGGAGTGATGCAACAAACAAAGCTTCCTGGAGTAGGTGGCATTTCAGAGAAGTCCTAAGTATGAATAGAGATAGGTAGATGGAAAAGGGGGTTAACAGTGTTCCAGGGATAGTGAGAGCCATGTGCAAAGGTAGGAGCTGGAGCATATTATTCCTACCAACCATGACTACCAGCTGAGGTTACTAATTTTCATGTCAGAATTAAGGAAACCTATTGAGGAAAAAAAAGGCAAATTTGAAAGCTAACTTATTTATGAAAAAGCATTTCCAATTCCATTTTAATTTGTTTCTGAAATCCGGTTGGAATGACCTAAGTATTCCTTGTGAATGCAACATCAAGGGTATCCATGATCATTTCAGTGGTGGTGACTAGTTTTACATATTCTGTAGCTAAATATAATCGATTCTGTAGCTTCCTAATGATCTGCCCTGAGGAGTTATTATTCCTGATGGCAATTAATCAAAATTAAAACAGACTGCATAGAATGAAGCAAATTCAAACCTCCAGCCTCAGTTAGGAGCACCTGCACATTAAGATTAATCACGGGTCTTACTTGAATGTGACAGGTATATCAATATTATAGAGAAAAGAGAAGAGTAACATTTTCCAGCAGAGTTCCAAGTGTAATTCCAAGGAGCAAAGGTTCTTAAACCTCAGTCTATGTCGAACAAAACCACACAGAATCCATAGTTGTCCATTGCATTGACAGTAAAATTATTTTCTTCCCCAAAGCTTAGATATTTGTGCCATTTGCATTGCAAAACATAAAATGCAGGGAGTGGTGACAACAAAATGGAGGAATTTGACTGTCTTCCTCCCAAGGAACACCGATTTTGACAATCACCCACAAATGAGAGTGCCTTTGTGGACTTTCAGGAGCTCAACAGAGAAGTTCCAACACACTGTTGGAGAAAAAAAAAAATCCGAGATTGGACACATTGAAGAAGGTAAGACGAAGAATTTCACTTTACCCAAGTCAACCCCCTGCCCCAAGGCGGTACAGCTCAGTGCTAAGAGAGACCTTCTATGTCAGTGAGAGCACATGAATGAGTGCCTGGCTTTTCCAGCTGTACAGGATGCAGCCAAAGAGGCCCACCTCATTGGTCCTCTTCATGCCTCATCCAGAATACTGAGATGTGCTGCACAACTGAGAGGAGGGGAGGGGCTAAAAAAACAGTAGCCAGAGCTCTTAGAGGTCAGAAAGGGATGCGGATCCTACTAAACGCCATGCAGACTCCATCAGGAAGCTCAGCCACAAGTCACTGGGGATGCCTCTTTTGAGGATCCTCCCAACTGGCCCACAGACACCCTCAACACTCTGCACAGCTCACACACACACACCACCACCACCATGTCTACGTGGCCAGCTCCCTGCTCGTGCCCCCAAGGGCAACAAGTGCGAGTCTTTGCAGACAGTTAGTGAGTATGTGCAGAGAGCTGGCTCAACTCTCCGGGATTGGGAGAAAGCATAAGAACTTGAGCATTCAGCTCTGCCCTGGGGAAGGCAAATGGGACGCTGGCAGCATTCAGCCAGCCTTTGCAGGGTCAAGAGAAAGAATACCATCATTAAGAATTTCCCTCCCCCAAGAGGGAACAAGAAGTGTGGAGCATGTATATCTATAGAAAAATTCTGAGAGAACCTCAGAATACTTAGCAGGGCTGGCAGAAGGTATTTGTCTCCTGAAGACAGTCAGTGGAGACTGCAGGAAGTGACTGCTTCTTCAAATGCAAATACAGCAAAACAAGACTTCAAGGAACATGAAAAAACAGGGAAACATGACACTACCAAATAAACACAATATTTTTCCAATAACCAACTATAAAGAAATCTGCAATTTGCCCGATAAAAGAATTGAAAATAGTTGTCTTCAGGAAGCTCAGTGATAAAAAGAAATACAGTTCAAAGAAATCAGGAAAACAATACAGAAACAAAGTGAGAATTTTAACAGAGATATAGAAATCATAAAAAAGAACCAAACAGAAAGTCTGGAGCTGAAAAATACAATGAATGAAAGGAAAAATGCAATATAGAGGATGAACAGCAGACTTGATCAAGCAGAAGAAAGAAGCTGGGAAGTCAATTCAGGTCATTTGAAATTATCCAGACAGAGGAGAACAAAGAAAAGAGAATGAAAAAGAGTGAAGAAAGCCTATGTGAATTATGGGATACCATCAAGAAAAACAATCTATGAATTAATGGAGTACCAGAAGGAGAATAGAGGGAGAAACAGATAGAAAAATTAAAGAAATGGTGGCTGAGAACTTTGCAAAGCTGGGGAGAAATACGGACATCCAAGTTCATGAAGCTCATGGGTCCTCAAAAGGAGTCAACTCAAAAAGATCTTCTCCAAGCAGATTATAATAAAATGAGCTAAAGTCAAAGACAAAGAATTTTAAAACCAACAGAGAGAAAGAAAAAACCTCGCATACAAGAGGACCCCATAAGGCTATTAGCAGATTTCTCAGCATAAGCCTTGCAGGTCAGGAGAGAGTGGGATAATATATTCAAAGCACTGAAAGAAAAAAAAAAACTGCCAACCAGGAAGACTTTACCCAGTAAGGCTATCCTTCAAAAATGAAGGAGAGATAAAGACTTTCCCAGACAATCAAAAGCTGATGGAGTTCATCATCACTAGACCTGCCTTACAAGAAATAGTAAAGGAATTCTTCAAGTTTAAATGAAAGGACACTAATTAGTAACATAAGTAGATAAAAAAATATAAGATATACTGATCAAGGTAACTGTATAGTCAAATGCAGAATACTCTAATACTGTAATATGGTATTGTGTTAATCAACTCCAGTATAAAGGCTAAAGGACAAAAGCATTACAAATAACTATAGCTACAATTATTTGTTAATGGATATACAATATAAAAAGATGCAAATTGTGACATCAAAAACATGAAATGGGGGGGAAGGGCAGAGTTTTTGTATGTGATCAAAGTTAAGTTATCAGCTTGAAATAGACTGCTATAGCTATAAGATGTTCTATGTAAATTTCATAGTAACCACAAAGCAAAAATTTACAATAGACACACAAAGATTAAAGAGGAATGAATCAATCAAAACATACCATTATGGAAAATCATCAATTCACAAAGCAAATCAGCAAGAGAGAAAGGAACAAAGAAACTAGAGAACAACCAAAAAACAATTAACAAGATGGTAAGTCTTTACCTATTGATAATTACTTTAAATGTAAATGGATTAAATTCTCCAATCAAAAGACAAGGAGTGGCTGAATGGATAAAACAAGAAGACCCAACTATCTGCTGCCTACAAGAGACTCAATTCAGTTTTAAGGACACACATATGTTCAAAGTGAAGGAATGGAAAAAGAAATTCCATGCAAATGGAATCCTAAAGAGAAAAGGGGTAGCTATATTTGTATCAGACAAGATAGACTTTAAGTCAAAAACTTTAACAAAAGACAAAGAAGGTCATTATACAATGATAAAGGAGTCAATTCATCAAAAAGACATAACAATTGAAGTATATATGCACCCAACATTAGAGCACCTAAATATATAAAGTATATGCTAAATGATTTGAAGAGAAAAATAAACAAAACAATAATATTAGGGGAATTCAGTACCCCATTTTCAATGCTGAATAGATCATCCATGCAGAAAATCAATAGGAAACATTACACTTGAACTATACTTTAGACCAAAGGACCTAACAGGCATTTATAGAACATTCTAACAGCAGCAGAATACACATTCTTCTCAAGCCCACAAGGAACATTGTCTAGGATAGATAATATGTTAGGCAACAAAACAAGTTCAGCAAACTTAAGAAGACTGAAATCATACCAAGTATCTTTTCTGACCACAATGGCATGAAAATAGAAATCAGTAACAGGAGGAAAAATTGAAAATTCACGAATATGTGGAAATTAAACAACCAATGGATCAGAGAAGAAATCAAAAGGAAAATAAAAAATACCCTGAAACAAATGAAAATGGAAACACAACATATCAAAACTAATGAAATGCAGCAACACAGTTCAAAGAGGGATGTTTATAGCAATAAATGCCTACATTAAGAAAAAAGAAAGATCTCAAACAACCTAACATTACACCTCAAGGAACTAGAAAAATTCAAACAAATGAAGCCCAAAAGTTAGCAGAAGGAAGGAAATACAAAGATCAGACAGAAAGAAATGAAATAAAGACCAGAAAAATAATAGAAAAGATCAATGAAACTGAGAGCTGTTTTTTTACAAAACTGACAAACCTTTAACTAGACTAACTATAAAAAAAGAGAAGACTCAAATAAATAAAATCAGAAATGAAAGAGGAAACATTAAAACTAATACCACAGAAATACAAAGGATCATAAGACACAACTATGAACAATTGTATGCCAACAAATTGGACAATCTAGAAGAAATGGACAAATTCCTAGAAATACACAGCCTACCAAGTCTGAATCATGAAGACACAGAAAACTGCACAGACTAATAATGAGTAAGGAGATTGAATCAGTAATTGAAAATCTCCCAATAAAGAAAAGTCCAGGAGCTGATGGTTTTACTGGTGAATTCTACCAAACATTTAAAGAAGAATTAATACCAATCCTTCTCAAACTCTACTAAAAAATTTGAGTACTTACATATTCATTTTACAAGGCCAGTATTACCCTGATACTGAAGTCAGACAAGGACACTACAAGAAAAGAAAACTACAGACCAATATTCTTGATGAATATAGATACAAAAATCCACAACAAAATACTAGCAAGCAGAATTGAACAGCACTGTAAAAGGATCACATACCATGATCAAGTTGGATTTATCCTTGGGGTACAAGGATGGTTCAACATACAAAAATCAATAAATATGACTCACCACATTAACAGAATGAAAACACGATAAAAACACAATAATTTCAATAGATGTAGAAAAAAAGAAATCGACAAAATTCAATATCCCATCCTTTCATAATAAAAACTCTTAACAAATTAGATACATAAGAAATATATCTTAACATAATAAAGGCCATATATGACAAGCCCAAAGCTAACATTGTACTCAATGGTGAAAAAGTGAAAGCTTTTCCTCTAAGATCAGGAACAAGATAAGGGTGTTCACTCTCACCACTTCTATTCAACATAGTACCAGAAGTCCTATCCAGTGCAATTAGACAAGGAAAAGAAATAAATGTCATCCAAATTGGAAATAAAGTAGTAAATTTTTCTCTATTTGTAGATGACATAACGTTATACGTAGAAAAGCCAAAGACGCCACCAAAAACCTGTTAGAAATAACAAATTCAGTAAAGTTGCAATATAGAAAAATCAGTTGCACTTCTATTAACAACAAATTATTGGAAAAAGAAATTAAGAAAACAATCCTATTTACAGTAGCATTAAAAACAATTACTTAAGAATGAATTTAACCAAGGAGGTGAAAGACCTATACACTGAAAACTACAAGACATTGATGAAATAAACTGAGGATGACCCAAAGAGATCTACAGATTCAGTGCAATCCCTATCAAAATTCCATTGGCATTTTCCACAGGAATAGAAAAACACAATCCTAAAATTCATATGGATCCACAAAAGACCGTGAAGAGCCAAACCAATTTTGGAAAGGAAGAACAAATCTGGAGGCATCATACTTCCCGATTTCAAACTCTATTACAAAGCTATAGTAATCAAACATTATGGGACTGGCACAAAACAGACACATAGACCAATGCAACAGAATAGAGAGCCCAGATACAAACCCACACAAATATGGTCAACTAATCTTTGACAAGGGCACAAGAACACACAATGGGGAAAAGATGGTCTCTTCAGTAAATGCTATTGGGAAAACTGGATAATCACATGCAAAAGAATGAAATTGGACCCCCTACCCTACACCACTGACAAAAATTAACCTGAAATGGTATAAAGACTAAAATGTAAGCCCTGAAACCATAAAACTCCTATAAGAAAACATAGGGGGAAAGCTTCTTGACATCGGTTTTGGCAATGATTTTTTGGATATGACACCAAAAGCACGTATAACAAAAGCAAAAATAAGCAAATGGGACTACATCAAACTAATAAGCTCTGTGTGCAAAGGAAATCATCAATAAAATGAAAAGGCAACCTACAGAATAGTAAAAAAAAAAAAAGATCTGTAAATCATATATCTGATAAGAAGGGGTTAATATCCAAAGTATATAAGGAATCTATACAACTCAATAGCAAAGCTGAAATAAGCAAGAAAGAAATCCTGTAATTTGTAACAACATGGATGAATTTGGTGGACATTATGGTAAGTGAAATTAGCCAGAGAGAAAAGGCAAATAGGGACTTCCCTGGTGGTGCAGTGGTTAAGAATCTGCCTGCCAACACAGGGGACATGGGTTCGAGCCCTGGTCCAGGAAGATCCCACGTGCCTCAGAGCAACTAAGCCCATGTGCCACAACTACTGAGCCTATGCTCTAGAGCCCGCGAGCCACAACTACTGAGCCTGCGTGCCACAACTACTGAAGCCCGCGTGCCTAGAGCCGGTTCTCCACTTCTCCCGTAATGAGAAGCCCACGCACCGCGACAAAGAGTAGCCCCCCGCTCACCACAACTAGAGAAAAGCCTACACGCTGCAACAAAGACCCAACACAGCCAAAAAAAATTTTTTAATAAAATAAAAAAAAGAAAAGGCAAATACTGTATGATCTTTCTTACATGTGGAATCTAAAAACACACAACAAAAAGCCAAACGTGGAAACAGAGAGTAGAGTGGTCGTTCCTAGGGGCTAGCAGGAGAGGGAAAATGGGGAGATGCTGATCAAAGGATCCAAGCCTTCAGCTCTGGGGATCTAATGTACAGAATTATGGCAATAGTTAATAATACTGTGCTGTGTACTGGAAATTTGCTAAGAGAGTAGACCTTAAGCATTCTCACCACACACACACACACACACACACACACAAAGATGAGGTGATGGATGTGTTAATTAACCTGATTGTGGTAATCATTTCACAAAGTATATGCATGTCAAATCATCAGGTGGTATACTTTAAATATAAGCAATTTTATTTCTCAACTATATTTCAATAAAGCTGGGGGAAAAAATCCTAAAATGCACTGCAGAGAACCCAGAAGAAGGTAGGTCAGCTAAATGTTTTCTTTTGTTTTGTATGCCCTGAATTGTACCAGAATATAGATAGGAATTTACCTGTTGTTCCTATATTTAAAATCAAAATATGCTTTTGTGTTTTCCTCAAGCTTTCAATTCTGTATTCATTCATTGTTTTATCAAGGCACAGCACCCCAGAGTAGCACAAGAGAGGCGTATACATATGGTTAAGCACACATTCTCTGAAACCAGATTTCCCGGATTTGAAGCCTAGTTTTACCACTTAAGAGCTGTGTGACCTTGAACAAGTTACTTCATAGCTCTGGATCTCAGTCTCGTTCTGCAGATTGGGGATAAAGATAAGATATACCTATTAGGATTGAGGAAATGAATTCACATGTAAACAATTTAGAATGGTGCCTCGTACATAGCAAACACTTCATAATTTTTTTCTATTATTATTATTTTATAATTATTAGGCAAGTTTCCTTAAATTCTCTGGGCCTCAGTTTCTGTATTTGTAAGATAGGGATGATAGCATTGGTCACATCATAGTATTGTTATGAGGACTAAATAAGATAATAAAAGGACATACTCTCCAACTAACAGCTAATAAATAATGATGATGACATCATTTATTGAGTGCTTATCATGTGCTAATCCCTTTACATCTGTTGTCTCATTTGTTTCATAGCAAGTCTAAGAAGTAGATACCACTTTATTCTTTAAAAAGAGGAGGAAACTGAGGCCTGGAGAGATGAAGCAAAGTACCTCTGCTCGCACATCTTAATAATTGGCAGAATGAGGACTCCAGCCTGTCCACTGCATTTGAAAACTTGTGCCTTTAACAAGTACCCTCTACTAACAAAAAAAGGAAAGAGGAAAATAAAGTGGTTTTTGTCCTGTAGCTGAAATTCCATATTACAAATAATATGATTTAGAATCCAGGCTACCTGTTTTTATCAATGTAATTAGAATAAATAATGAAATGTTAGAATACTTTTAAATGGGAGAAGAAAACTCTAAATAAGAGGCATGGATAAGAATCAAAAGTTTTGAAGTTTGAATTTTATAGAATTGGGTAGGAATTATAATGGTAGCTTTTTTCTTTTTAAATACAAACATGCCTATCTTAGTGGAAATTCAATTTACAGAATTCAAATGATAATTATCATGAATGAATTGGCATGAATTTATTCTCAATGAAAGAATTTATTCTTTGAAAGAATAAATTTGAAATACATTCTTATGAAATAAATTCTTATGAAAGAATAAATGTAAAGAATTAAGGAAAGTCCCCAAATGTAAAGGATTTGGAAGTTCCAAGCTACCATCTTGTCCATACCTCTTTTTATACCAAATAACAGGAATGATCACCTATTAAGGTTTCAACAAAATCAGTCCTATGCCTGACACCATCCTCTGATGAATTCATCCCCTAATGAGATCACCTGTCATTATTTATAGAAAAAATTCTTAGAACAGAAGAGTAAACACAGGTACAAATTGCAAATGTGTTCCCTAGCTTTAAGATGGGCAAGACAGGAATGACCCATTAAGCATTCATTTATTCAGCAAATACTCACTGAGTTTCTACTCTATACCCTATATTGAGCTACAACCTAGGAGTCCAACAACAAAGAAAAAAAAAGGAAAGAAAAAGAAAAGAAAGACAAAAAACAATGTTCCTATTCTTAGAGCTTACAGTATAGTGAGGAATACAGCTGAGTGAATAGGCAATTCGTGTATAGTGTTAGAAGTGCTTTAATAGGGAAATAACAGGGTGCTTTTTTTCTTTAACTGAAGTAGAGTTGATTTACAATGTTGTGTCAATCTCTGCTGTACAGCAAAGTGACTCAGTTATACACATACAGACATTCTTTTTTAAAAAAATTATTTTCCATTATGGTTTATCCCAGGATGTTGGATATAGTTCCCTGTGCTGTACAGTAGGACCTTGCTGTTTATCCATTCTAAATGTAACAGTTTGCATCTACCAACCTCCAACTCCCAGTCCATCCCTCTCCCTCCCCCACCACCCCCTTGGCAACCACAAGTCTGATCTCTATGTCTATGAGTCTGTTCCTGTTTTGTAGATAGGTTCATTTGTGGCATATCTTAGATTCCACGTATAAGTGATATCATATGGTATTTGTCTTTCTCTTTCTGACTTAACTTCACTTAGTATGATAATGTCTAGTTGCATCCATGTTGCTACAAATGGCATTATTTCATTTTTTTATGGCTGACTAGTATATATGTACCACATCTTTTCTATCCATTCATCTGTCAACGATAGACATTTAGGTTGTTTCTATGTTTTGTCTATTGTGAATAGTGCTGCTATGAACATAGGGGTGCATGCATCTTTTTGAATTATAGTTTTGTCCGGGTATATGCCAGGAGTGGGATTGCTGGATCATACTGTCATTCTATTTTTAGTTTTCTGAGGAACGTCCATACTGTTTTCCATAGTGGCTGCAGAGGGT
Source organism: Tursiops truncatus (assembly GCF_011762595.2). Lineage (NCBI taxonomy): Eukaryota > Metazoa > Chordata > Mammalia > Artiodactyla > Delphinidae > Tursiops > Tursiops truncatus. The sequence continues at coordinate 17,022,351 of NC_047043.1, forward strand.
GCTCTTTTTAATAGGTCCCCATAAATGAAAGGTTAAGGAAAGCTTCTCAATTCTGAATGGAGACCTGAAAAGTTTACTGTGGTGGTGATATTATCAAATTGGCATACTTGAAAGATCACTGCTTGCAGGGAAGAGAAAAGACTGAAGGGGGACAATAGTGAAGGGCAGTAGGAGACTTCTGCAGTGATCCTGGCTAGAGAGGATGGCAGTGGGTACCAGGGAAATGGCAGCCTGGCTGGAGAGAAGTGGCTAGATTCTCAAGATGATGATGAAGTAGAATTAATAGAATTTGGTAATTAACTGGAAGAAGAAAGGAAGAGATTGGAAAGAAGGATGATATCTTACTTTGGTTTTCCCCAGAAACAGATCTCAAGGAAAAGGTTCAAGGGCAAGTACTTCATTTGAGAAGAACAGGGAATATGGGTAGGAAAATGAGGACTTGATATCAAGGAGGAAATATAGCCAAGAAAGAGTGCTTTATCAAGCCAACTATGCTATTAATGTCACGGAGAAATCCTGGGAAATGCTATAAAACAAATGTCTCAGAGTTCTCCCACCCAAGAGGTTGAGGAGCTGGGGAATTTATAAACCAATTGCCATGAGTCACTGACTGATAGGTTTAATACCCCAGCATTTCCAGCCTGTTCTGCACAGACAGAGCAGCTTTCTGTTGCTTCTTTAAAGGCCCTCAGGCAAAAAAGACATAGATACAGGCCTTCGGAAATGGGCAGGACCACAGGGAATGGTGAGGCCCAAAGAATATTTGCTACAGATGACACTCAGTCTCTGGTGTGGGTCAGTAGGGTAAGGATTAACTGAGATGGGGAACCCAGGGCTTAAAGCAAGACAGAAGGGTAGTGGGGAATAGAGACTGAGTTTCATTTTTGGCATGGTTCATTTGAGGTGCTCATGGGACATCTAAGTGAAGGTGTTTAGGAGACAGCTGGATATGTGAATATGAGTCTTTGGAGAGCAATATGATCTACAGTTACAGATTTGGAAACTAACAGCATGTAAATCCATGAAATCCCATGGGAAATTGTATAGAGTAAGGAACAATGATGGGCATGGGCAGGAACCAAAGATCACTAATATTTAAGGGACAGTGAAAGGAGGAGAACTCTGCAAAGAATAAGACACATCAGAGAGTTATAAGAAAAACCAGAAGTACTGGGTATCTAGAAGCTAAGAAGAGAAATTTAACAAGTAGAAAGTAAATATGTGTCACCTGCTGTTGAAAAAGCAAGAATAATGAAAGACAAAACAATGTTATTAGATTCAGCAACAAGCAAGTCTTCAACGATCTTGGAGTGGTTGGTTAAGAGATTCTATTACATCGAAGGATGCATGTGTGTGAGTCATTGTAAACAGCAAAGATAGATAACTCAGGAAGTTTACCTGAGAATGCGAGGAGCTGGAGAAAACAGAGATTGAAGGTTTAGTACCTGTAAAATACTGTAAAATGAAGCACAATCCTTCTGTCACCAACAACTCTTCCCTTAACCTGGTGACCATCAGGTTAAGGGGAAGAGTTGTTGGTGACAGAAGGATTGTTTGTTTATAGAAAATGAAAGAGACAAAATTTTGATGAGAAAGAGCCAACGAAGGGGATGGAGAGTGAAGCTACAGGAGAAATGATTCAAAGCCATGGAGTTCGCTAGAAGACAGAAAGGGGACTGAGTCCAGAGACAAGGGCGGGGAAGACCTCACATGGACTTTGTTTCCTTTGTTGCAACTGGCAAGAAGAAAAGTGCTGGGTGCAGATCAAGGCTAATTTGTAGATTTGGTGGCATGAAGTTAAGAAGGTACCTGTGTATTTTCTCCATGAACCAAGAGTTGAAGAGCAAGGTGTGAATGAGGGGGAATCAGTGATGTCACAGGATTAAGGAGCTTATGGCTAGAATGAAATGCCTCTGCAGGGAACTGAGAGAAAGCTGATGAGGAAAACAGCTGTGTGATTTCCTCTCACAGTGCTCAGGTGTGAGCCCAGAGACCAAATAGTTGGACTTTTTCAAGATTGGGCTTCAACAAGTGAGTGGAAGAGAGGGATGACAGGGCAAGATAGTTGCAAGGTGGCTGAAGTGATGACAATAGAAAATCGAAACAAACAGGGAAGAATTAAAGATAGGAGGAAAGGATGGACAGAAGCAATTCATGGGAATGGCGTTCCAGGTTCTGATCAAGGGATTCTATTTCCAGGGTTTGGGGTAAGGAGAGAGCACACTAGGAGGGAGACTAGTTACAAACAGGAACCTGTTGTAAATTGACGAAAGTTGACCAGCATTGACTAGTTTGTCATGGTAGAGGGATAAAGCAGGAGATGGCTCAGAAACAAGTGAGGAAGGAAACAAGGCTGCCATGGCTGAGATGAGAAATGGCTGGATTTCCTTCCCATTCAGGTCACCACAGAGCACTGAGTACTCCAATGAAAATTAATTATTAAAAAAAAAAAAAAAAGAAAGAAAGAAATGGCTGGGCCAGTGTCTAACTAAAGAGCTAATTCAATGGTGTTATGGCCATTGTTCTGTCTCTCTATTATGAGTTGAATTGTCTTCTCCAAAAAGATACGTTGAAGACCTAACTCCTGGTTCCTGTGAATGTGACCTTCTTTGGAAATAGGGTCTTTGCAGATGTAGTCAAGATTCAGTGGCCCCTAAGCCAATATGACTTATAAGAAGAGGCAGAGAGACACAGATAAAGACACACAGGGAGAACACCATGTGACAAGAGAGGCAGAGACTGGAGTGATGTGTTTATAAGCCAAGGGACAACAAGTATTGGTGGCAACACCAGAAGCTAAGAGAAGGGCATGGAACAGATTCTTCCCTAGGGCCCTTAGAGAAAGCATGGCCCTGCTGACACCCAGATATCAGACTTCTAGCATCCAGAACTGTGAGAGAATATATTTTTGTTGTTTAAGGACAAGTTAATTGCAATATCTTGTTACAGTGGCCCTAGGAAACTAATACACCCTCTATGCTTATATATGACTTAGCCTGGGTCATGGGTATATTTCGTAATGTCACAGGGCACCGACAGAAGTCAGACTGTGGTCAACAGATACTGGGGCAATTCTCCATTTCTAAGTAGAAACTGGACCTTTTCGTTCTTATTAAGTGTTGTTTTCAACTCTCTTCCGGTGATACAGTAATTCAATGTACTGTTATTCCCAAGCAAAGATGTCCGAAGGTTAAGTTCATCCAGTAGGAAGAGAACTAAAAAGAAAGGCAAAATGACTTCTACGTAAATTTAGAAGTGTTAGGATATTTTAGGCTAGAGTCAGTCATAGTACCAGAATATCTGGTGTTTACTGTATTTTTTACTTTCAAAAGGAAGTCAGTGCACTTTTTCTGGTGACAGTACATGCCCATTTTGTGTACTAGAACTTTTTTTTTCACAGCAATATTGACACACGATTTAATGTTCCCATTTCTACTGATTGATTTGGCACAGACAATGCATTTCTGTGCCAATGAATAAGAACAGATCTACGTGACCCTTTTCTCTCTCTTTTTTTCCTCTCTTACTAACTTGCACACACAGACACATATAAAACAGAAAATATATCAGTATTTTTCATATAAGCAAATATTGAGAATAATTTAATTCATGAATTAATTAATTAATACCCCATGGATTGTTCCCCAAAGGCTCAAAGTCAGGATGCTTTTTTTTTTTTTTTAATATTTATTTATTTACTTTTGGCTGCATTGGGTCTTCATTGCTGCACGCGGGCTTACTCTAGTTGTGGCGAGCAAGGGCTACTCTTCGTTGCAGTGCACGGGCTTCTCATTGCGGTGGCTTCTCTTATTGCAGAACATGGGCTCTAGGCGCACGGGCTTCAGTAGTTGTGGCTCGCGGGCTCTAGAACGCAGGCTCAGTAGTTGTGGCGCATGGACTTAGTTGCTCTGCAGCATGTGGGATCTTCCCGGACCAGGGCTCAAACCCACGTCCCCTGCATTGGCAGGCGGATTCTTAACCACTGCGCCACCAGGGAAGTCCCTTGTTTTTCTTTTATAAATTTATTTCAGGATACTTTTATTAGCCAAAGACTAGATGAAAATTCAAGATTTTCTATGGCCTTCAAATGTTGCTAGGTTTTCAGCTTTACACGAATTATTTAAAACTTCAAGTTATAAACAGTTTATATAAATCAGGGAGGCAAACACAACCACCCTCAGGAGTTGGGCAGGTAATAAAAATAACTGAAGTTGACCTGATTGTATTCTCGGGACATACTCTGTTTACACATTAAACACGCAGCTTTACTTCCACCCACAAATGTGTTTTCTCCCACTTTTCTTGAAACACAAGGCCCTGCTCAGTCTACCTTTCATTTTTTCATTTTTGCAGAGGCTCGGCTATAAAATTATTTCACCATTCCATGAATTCTGTAAAGAGAAGCAACAGGGCAAGCATCAGGCTGACTGGCTGGAGGGCTGAGGCCTCGGTGGTGAAAAGAAGACAGTGAGGAAGCTCAGGCTCCATGTGAGGAGAGCAGGTCTCCCTGGGCTCCAGCTGGTCCTTCCCAAGTAGGACTGTGTGCCCAGTTAGTAGACAGGGCAGTTTTTTGTTGTTGTTTGTTTGTTTTTTTAATAAGTAAATAAATATTTATTTATTTTTGGCTGCGTTGGGTCTTCGTTGCTGCGCGTGGGCTTTCTCTAGTTGTGGTGAGCGGGGGCTACTCTTCGTTGCAGTGCGTGGGCTTCTCACTGCGGTGGCTTCTCTTGTCGTGGAGCACGGGCTCTAGGAGCACGGGCTTCAGTAGTTGTGGTTCATGGGCTCTTGGCATGCAGGCTCAGTAGTTGTGGCGCACGGGCTTAGTTGCTCCGCGGCATGGGGGATCTTCCCGGACCAGGGCTCGAACCCATGTCCCCTGCATTGACAGGTGGATTCTTAACCACTGCGCCACCAGGCAAGCCCAACAGACCAATTTTTAAAGGGATTTAATACAAAATCTCCAGATTTCTAAATGTCAGATTTTAATCCCTTCCCTCCCCTCCCCTCCCCTCCCCTTGTCTTTTTTTTTTTATACACACAATGATGTCCAAAACAGTTTGAAGCCAAACCAAACATGTCTGGGAGCAGATTTAGCCAATGGGATGCTAGCTCACAACCTTTGCTAAATATTGTTTTCTTATGTGGTAAAATATATATAACATAAATTTTACCATTTTAACTATTTTTCAGTGTATAGTTCTGTGGCGTGAAGTACACCCACAAACTTGTACAACCATCACCACCATCCATTTCCAGAATAGCTTCATCAGCCCAAGGAGACTCTCTATACTCATTAATCTGTTATGTATTTTTATTATCAACTTTAAAATGGAAAGAGAGCTTGAAAATGAAAATGTCCTCCAAGGTTACCATATTTGACGTTAAAACAAAACCCTTCAGATTTCAGTGTTAGGCTAAGTGCTCACTTTCTTCCAAAAACCATTCAGGAGTTAAATCCTCTGCCATGTATAAGAGTCTCTCCAGAAATCCTTTATCTCATCAACTCTCAGCTCATACCTGCTTACCACATCCATCATTCCATTTGACCCAACTCTGGACCTCATTACAGCCTTGAAAATGTCTGCTCTGTGTTCAACCAACTTTCCTATCTCTCCACCTTGCTCTCCCCACTCTTTCCACCTCTGCCTCGGTAAAACCTAAGCCCTGTCCAAGAACATCACTTCCCCTGTAGCCCTCTTAAATAGAAACTGCTTATTCTCACTTCAGGTTTGGTAGTTGGGTCCATGTTTGCCTACTTTCAGACATTACTTGCTTCCTCTTGTAAATATCCCCTCTCCTTCGAGACCCATATCATTCAGCTGAGTCACACTTTCTTCCTTTTTTTGTTGTCACCTGCTGTCACTTCTCTTCATTCACTTGAGATTTCAACACCTGGCTTCCAATCTTCCAGTCCACCTTAACTCCTGTCATCATTTAAGACCACTTCAGCATATACTGGAGACCCATGCAAAATGCAGAGCTGTTAGTTCTGCCTCAGCAACCTACAAAATCACAGAATCGGATGTCCCATTCTCAAATAAAACTTTTACTTTCAGCTTATTCAAACCATCACCCCTCTCTTCCACCATCTTCCATCTCATGAAGACTTCCAATTCATAACCCCATGGCTTTCTCTTTGCCCATTAGCCCCTCTTGCCTTTACTTCTCTATTTTTTTCCCAATCTAATCTATCTTTATTTTTATTTATTTATTTTTGTTATTGTTTAATTATTTTTTTATTTTTGGCTGTGTTGGGTCTTAACTGTGGCATGTGGGCTCTTCATTGCACCGTGTGGGCTTCTCTCTAGTTGTGGCGTGCGGGTTTTCTCTCTCTAGTTGTGGCGCGCAGGCTCCAGAGCACGTGGGCTCTGTAGTTTGTGGCAGGCGGGCTCTCTAGTTTAGGTGTGCAGGCTCAGTAGTTGTGGCGCACGGGCTCAGTAGTTGTGGCGTGTGGGCTTAGTTGCCTCACGGCATGTGGGATCTTAGTTCCCCGACCAGGGATCAAACCCACATCCCCCGCGTCCCCTGGTAAAGAAGGCAGATTCTTTACCACTGGACCACCAGGGAAGTCCCTACTTCTCTATTTATTTAGATACTTACAGTCCCTCAGTATAATAACTCCTTTGTAAACACTATAGTAATCCCCATGCTTCTTTGTCCTCTGTCAAACACACCAAACCCCAACCCTAGATGAACCCAACCATCTATCTTTTTGTTCTCATGCTCAAACTGGAGAAAACACACAACTGAACTGATTGGTATCAATGAAAAGTCAACATCTCCAACCTAAACACTGCTTGGCAACCTAAATATGTATCTCCAGTAAACTCACTTGATCATTTTCCTAATGATTATTTTGTACTTCCCTACTATTCTCAAATCATTTTCTCCCTCATCTCCATAAAATAGCCCAGCACTAAGTTCTATCAATTTTACCTCCAAAATGTACCCCAAACCATTCACTTCTCTCCTTTGTTGCTACTCAAATCATCATCATCTCTAGACTGGGTTACCACTGTTGTCTTCTAAAGATTCTCCCTGCTATCTTATTGCCCTCCCCATGAATTTTCCACAGAGTGATTACAGTGAAGTTTTTTTTTAAATTGAGTTATAGTTGATGTACAATATTATACACAATAAGTTAGAGTGTACAATATAGTGATTCACAATCTTTAAAGGTTATACTTCATTTTATAGTTACTATAAAATACTGGCTATATTCCCAGAGCTGCACAATATACTCTTGTAGCTTATTTTATATATAATAGTTTGTACCTTTTAATATACTACCCCTATATTGCCCCCGCTTCCCTCTCCCCGCTGGTAACCACTAGTTTGTTCTCTATGTCTGTGAGTCTGCTTCTTTTTTGGTATCTTCACTAGTTTGTTGTATTTTTTTTAAGATTCCACATGTAAGTAATATCATACAGTATTTGTCTTTCTCTTCTGATTTACTTCACTTAGCATAATACCTTCAAAGACCATCCATGTTGTTGCAAATGGCAAAATTTTGCTCTTTTTCATGGCTGAGTAGTACTCCTGTGTGTGTGTGTGTGTGTGTGTGTGTGTGTGTGTGTGTACACACCACATCTTCTTCATCCATTCATCTGTTGATGGACACTTAGACTGCTTCCATATCTTGGCAATTGTAAATAATGCTCCTATGAATATTGGGGTGCACATATTTTTTCAAATTAGTGTTTTTGTTTTTTTCAGATATATACCCAGGAGTGAAACTGTTGGGTCATATGGTGGTTCTATTTTTAGTTTTTTGAGAAAACGCCATACTGTTTTCCACAGTGACTACACCAATTTACATTCCCACCAACAGTGTACGAGGATTCCCTTTTCTCCGCACCCTCTCCAACATTTATTATTTGTTGACTTTTTGATGATGGCCATTCTGACCAGTGTGAGGAGATACCTCATTATAGTTCTGATTTGCATTTCTCTAATAATAAGTAATGTTGAGCATATTTTCATGTGCCTGTTGGCCATCTTTAAGTCTTCTTTGGAAAAATGTCTATTCAGATCTTCTGCCCATTTTTAATTGGGTTATTTGTTCTTCTGATGTTGAGCAGTATGAGCTGTTTATATACTTTGGATATTAACCCCTTATTAGTCAAATCATTTACAAATATATTCTCCTATTCAGTAGGTTGTCTTTTCATTTTGCCGGTGGTTTCCTTTGCCACTTTTATTGAACATAGTATTGGAAGTCTTAGCCACAGCAATCAGACAAGAAATAAAGGGAATCAAAATTGGAATGAAAGAAGTAAAACTGTCACTGTTTGCAGACATGATATTATACATAGAAAATCCTAAAGATGCTACCAGAAAACTACTAGAGCTCATCAATGAATTCAGTAAAGTTGCAGAATACAAAATTAATATACAGAAATCTGTTGCATTTCTATACACTAACAATGAACTATCAGAAAGAGAAATTAAGGAAACAATCCCATTTACCATCACACTAAAAAGAATAAAATACCTAGGAGTAAACCTAAGGAGGTAAAAGACCTGTACTCCAAAAACTGTAAGACACTGATTAAAGAAATTTAAGATGACACAAACAGATGGAGAGATATGCCTTGTTATTGGATTGGAAGAATTAATATTGTTAAAATGACCATACTATCTAAGGCAACCTACAGATTCAGTGCAATTCCTGTCAAAATACCAATGGCATTTTTCACAAAACTAGAACAAATAATTTTAAAAATTTGTGTGGAAACACAAAAGACCTCAAGTAGCCTAAACAATATCGAGAAAGAAGAACAGCGTTGGAGGAATCCCACTCCCACTCCGTGGTTTCAGATTACACTACAAAGCTACAGTAATCAAACACTATGATATTGGTAGAGAAACAGACACATAAACCAACAGAACAGGACAGAGAGCCCAGAAAGAAACCCAAGCACTTATGGTCAATTAATCTTCAACAAGGGAGGCAAGAATATGTAATGGAGAGAAGACAGTCTCTTCAATTAGTGGTGCTGGGAAAACTGGACAGCTACATGTAAAAGAATGAAATTAGAACATTCTCTAACCTCATACACAAAAATAAACTCAAAATGGATTAAAGACCTAAATGTAAGACCGGAAAGCATAAAACCCCTGGAGGAAAACATAGGCAGAAAACTCTTTGGCATAAATTGTAGCAATAGTTTTGGATCTGTCTCCTAAAGCAAAGGAAGTAAAAACAAGGATAGAAAGAAGTTTTTAAAATATTAATCAGGTCATGCCATTCACTTATTTAAAATCAATCCATGACTTCCTATTGCATTTAGAATAAAATCTAAACAACTTAATATAACCCAGTACCCTGCATAGTCTGGGTCCTACCCACCACTCCTTTTCTTCCGTGCCACTTTTTTCCTTGCTCATTACGTGCTAGTCACACTGGTTCATGTACCAAGCTTTCCTTTCTCCTGCCTTGGCCCATTTCGTTCCCTCTACCTGGTGTGCTCTCCCTGCCTCCCCCACATTCCTCACCATTCTTAACCTGGACAACTTCTATTCATTCATTCTTTTGGTCTCCTACTGAACAACTCAACCTTAGATAAGTCTGCCCTGACCAACTCCATCTTTAAATTATGCTCTACTCTTCCTTCTCACGTGCTTAATTTCTCCTTACAATGCTTACATACTTATTTCTGTGTGTATTCACCTCATTTCTGACTCTTTGATCAGACAGATTCTTGAGGTTAGGAACCATATCTAATTCGATTTCCACTACATACTGGTTCCTGACAGAGTATAAGTGTCCCAGAAGTTTTTGTTGAATTAATGTTGAATGAAAATTCATTCCTGATTCAGTACGGGAGAAGGGAGAGGTATAGAAAAAGAGAAAGGTGGGAGAGATATTTTACAACTATTTTGGTATGATTACTGACACTCCTTTTTGTTTTTATAAAAACAAACAAAAAAAGCCCACTCTACTTCCAGTACTTCAAAAAAAAATCATACTGTACTTGGGCTAGAAGAAACCTTACTACAATTACTTCAAACTATAGAGGAAGGAATTGTATTTTGTGACTTATTTTAACTATAGGGTTATATCTTTGCTAACGTTTTAAAACAGGAGTCCGTAAACTATGGCTGGCAGGCCAAATGTGGCCTGCCACCTTTTTTTTTTCTTCTTTTTTTTTTTTTTTTTTTTTTTTTGCGGTATGCGGGCCTCTCACTGTTGTGGCCTCTCCCGTTGCGGACCACAGGCTCCGGACGCGCAGGCCCAGCGGCCACGGCTCACGGGCCCAGCCGCTCCACGGCACGTGGGATCCTCCCGGACCGGGGCACGAACCCGCGTCCCCTGCATCCGCAGGCGGACTCTCAACCACTGCGCCACCAGGGAAGCCCTGCCTTTTTTTTTTTTTTTTTTTTTTTTTTTTTTTTCCGTTATGCAGGCCTCTCACTGTTGTGGCCTCCCCCATTGTGGAGCACAGGCTCCGGACGCGCAGGCTCAGCAGCCATGGCTCACGGGCCCAGCCTCTCCTCGGCATGTGGGATCCTCCCAGACCGGGGCACGAGCCCGCGTCCCCCGCATCGGCAGGCGGACTCCCAACCACTGCGCCACCAGGGAAGCCCCGCCTGCCACCTATTTTTGTAAATAAAATTTATTAGAATACGGCCATGGTCACTTGTTTATATATTGTCTATATCTGCTCTTGCACTACAGCAACAGAGTTAAGTAGCTGTGATAGAGAATACGGCCTTCAAGCCTAAAATATCTGCTGTCTGGTCCTTTACAGATGATGTCTGCTGACTCCTGCTTTAAAGTATTGAAAAGTAGGTTTTCTTTAAATAACTTTTGTCTTTCTCTGATTGTTTTTATCTTTTTTATTGAGGCATATGGACACTAAAGGCATAAACAGCACTGATCTTTAGTGAACTGCTCAACTCATTTTTACGCATGTATACACCCATTCGAACATTACTCAGATAAATATACTGAGTATTTCAAGTGTTCTAGAAGGTTCTTTCATGGCCATGTCCACTCAACTCCTCATGGACAGATAGTGTCCTTAGTGTCTTCTAAGTTCTATCACTAACAATTAGATTTGCCTGTCCTATACTGCCCTAGCACTCAGCAAATATTCTCTGGGAGAAAATGGCTATTTGACGATCCTGTAGATTCCAGTTTGCCCATGCCAATCAACATGGATAGAAAAAATTTTGTTTTTCCCCTTTCCTTTACTACGACAGCCTATGACCAGACTCAGCAGATGCTCCCACACAAGAAAATGCCCAGCAGCCTTAGCCTCTTCTCTCCCTAAAATGTATTTCTTCTAATCTTATATTCTTCTCTCCAATATTTTTTTAAAATATGACTTTGTAATTTCTTTTGTTCTAGTTGTGATAGCTTTCTGCTACTACCACATCATACTCAGAAACAGAAATGTTCATGTCTTTAATAATTTTTTTAATCTTAATGTGGCTTAAGTAAAAACCAACGAAAAATATCCTAAAATATTAGTCCAGATACAACTTTTTCCTGGTAGAGTGTAATTTTGATTTTAAATGCAGCTGAAAGGAGCATGAGATTCACTTACAATAAATCCACTTTATAGCAAATTTAGATGAGGTATATCAATTCCAAAATAACATGGAACAGATTTCTAGTGTTCACTCATACCCGTTTTTCCTCTTTCCTGGGGCAGAGAGGACAGATATATTTCCAAGCCTTCAGGCAGGGCTATGTGTCCAGTTATGTCCAATGGATTAGGAGCGTAAACGAAATGTGTCGCTTTCCAGAAGAGGCATTTAAACATGAAAGGGAGCATTCTCTACACTCTCCCTTTCATGACAACCAGGAAGGTCACATGTTTAGATATAGAGCCACTCAGCCTGGTTCTCTAAGCCACTGCTGGGAAAGAAGCCACTTTGGAGAGTTGCTGGGCTCACAGTGGACTTTGCATCAGTAAGAAAGAACTTTAATGTGTCGAGTCATTGAGTTTTCGGGACACATCTACATCTCGGCATAGTCCATCCTATAAAGGCAAATACAGTAAGGAATACCTAAACTAACACAAAGACATAGCTTTTTCTCAGATTACTGTTTTTTTTAAATCCTCCAAATTCTAATATTCTAGAAACTGTTGTTTGGACTACTAGATATTATAGGCAATGGTTATAATAAAATTATTTCTAAGGGAAAGTTAGTGAAGAATACCTTTTAGTTACAAGGTATGCAGTTTCTTTTGGAGTCTTTTTTTTTTTTCTTTTTCATTTTGCCTTTGAGGCATATACATGAAAGGAAAAACTGTATCTATTCTGAGCTAAGCTATACCATACCTTAAACTTGAAGTAATTTTAGTGATACTATTGTACATATTAACATCAGGGACTTTCCAGTCTCAGGAAATTAAAGCTATATGTTTAAAGGGGGCAGCAAATTTTAACCTTTAGTTCTTCCTTTTCTCATCCATCATACCATACCCTGTAGCCGAGAGCACTACATTTAAACCTTCCCTTCTCAAAGTGGTCTTCTCTTTTACCCTTTCCTCAACCCCTCCCACTCATGTTAAAACCTACTTGAACCTACAAGAAAAGCTATTATAAAGAACTGTACTGTGGGGCTTCCCTGGTGGTGCAGCGGTTGAGAGTCCGCCTGCCGATGCAGGGGACACGGGTTCGTGCCCTGGTCCGGGAAGATCCCACATGCCGCGGAGTGGCTGGGCCCATGAGTCATGGCCGCTGGGCCTGCGCGTTCGGAGCATGTGCTCTCCGCAGCGGGAGAGGCCACAACAGTGAGAGGCCCGCGTACCGCAAAAAAAAAAGAACCGTACTGTAAGCTGTTATTGCGTAGTAGTAGCTCAATGCAACACCTTCTTGGATAATCTGCATTTTAATTAGAAAAATATATATTATAACCTAAAGGGATGAGCTTTGCTGTTATTTATTGGTCTGTGGGGGGGAAAGGTTAAGATGTCAGAAGGGAGGATTAAAGATCTTCCCATTTTCCATCAAAACACTTTCTTGGGTGGCTACTTATTCGACCTATACTTGAAGGCCATCCTTGAGTAGTCAATTCTCTAAGCAGGAGTATTGGTAACTGTCTGTGATGGTTAATTTTATGTGTCAACTTTACTAAGTCATGAGGTACCCAGAACATTTGGTCAAACATTGTTCTGAGTGTTTCTGTGAAGGAATTTTTGTGAAGGTTTCCATGAAGGTTTTCCCTAACGTGGGTGGGCCTCAACCAATTGGTCGAAGGAAGGCCTGAAGATAACAAAAAAACTGACTCTCCCCCAAGTAAGAGAGAATTCCCCCTGCCCGACTGCCTGCACACTGGGACACTGGCTTTTTTCCTGCGTTAAGACTCCAACTGAAACATCAGCTCTTCCTGGGGTCTTGAGTCTCTTGGCCTTTGGACTAAAACCACACCACTGGCTTTGAAATCTTGAGAGCTGTCAGCCATATATACTATGTATATATGGCTATACATATATACTATATACATACAGTATATATATATTAGTTCTGTTTCTCTGGAGAACCCTGACTAGTACACCATCCCACGGCACTGGAATCACACCCTGTATGTGACCACTACACTTTTCCAGGGTCTAGAGAGTTGATACTCATCCCATCTCCAACAATTGACTGAACGAAATTTACAAGCAGGAGCAACGACTAAAAAGCCAAGATAAGCTAAAGAATCAAATAATTGAAGGCTTACTATGGTTGGTCTGTTTACCGATCATAAGTCAATACATGAAGCAATAGCAGAAAATGAAAAGCGAGACCAGGAAGAAGGAAAAAAAAATAATGGAGAGAAACGCACTAGCCAGGAAAGGCCACAGACAGCAGAAGGAGTGACAGAGATGACAGACAAACAACAGTGCTGGTGGCAGCAGGTCTCCTGAGAGGAGAAAGAATTTCAGGAAAATCTGGGAAATGGCAAAGGAGCACAACTTGCAATGAGAATAGATAAGCTAGCTGGGTTATTCAAGTCCAGCTAACCCCTATATCCACCATGGGCATTAATGAATACATTGACTGAACTCATAAGGAAGATCTGGAATCACTAAAGAAAGATAATCTTCTGGGTAGATTTGTATTTTGGCATCTATCACATGGTATTGTAATTACTACTACTCTGTCCTCTCTTACTGCATAACAAGCCACCCAAGACATAGTGATTTAAAACAACGATGTATTGTTCTCATAATTCTGTGTGTTGTCAATCTAGTGATTCTTCTCCTGGACTCATCTGGGATCACTCATGTGGCTGTAGTCATCTGACGATCCTACTGAAGTCCAAGATAGCCTCAGTCACATGCCTGGGACACTAGCGTAGGCAAGACATCACTTTCTCCCCATAGGGCCTTTTATCCTCCCATAAGTCAGACTAGCTTCTTCACAACACAATGCTCTTCAGATTTCCAGTGGCCAAACCCCAAAGTGCAGGCACTTATCAAGCCTCTGCATGGGTCACGCTTGCTAATGCCCCATTGGTCAAAACAAGTCATGTGACCAAATCCTGAGCCGAAGGGGTAAGAGCCACGAAAGGCATAAATACCAGAAGGCTGATTTATTACAAGAATCCACAACATCCACTGTGACTTTAAGACTTCGGTATATCGATAGCATTCCCATTCCTTAGTACCTGCCTGGCACCCCTAATTCATAATTCACATCTGGACAGTGCTCCCTAGGGAGAATTTTGGAACTTTTAGACAACATTTTGGATGTTCTAGTGAAATACAGCCTGGGCATGCACATTCGAAACGTATATTATTGTATTATAAATTTTGTGCCTATTTCTCCTTTATATTGCAGTTTGAGCATTATGTTGACTCGAAAAATATATTAAATCATAGTAGGTCATATTATCTACAAATTTTCTCTCAGGGTAGTAAAGTTACATTACAAAACACTGGTTCTGATAAGGCAGTGTTTGGGTGTGATATTTGTGAAATTGATGAGTTAAGTTTGAGCGTTTATGGACTAGGCTTCAGTTACTTGGGGACCCTTCTAGCCCAGATTAAGTGTCACTAAATTATTATTTTTAAATTGTTATTGTTAATTTTGATCTCTGTGTTCTGATAATGTGGGACAGGAAGCACGGGGAGGGGGATCACTCATACTTAAGAAAGCAGAGGGGCTTCCCTGGTGGCGCAGTGGTTAAGAATCCGCCTGCCAATGCAGGGCACACGGGTTCGAGCCCTGGTCCAGGAAGATCCCACATGCCGCGGAGCCACTAAGCCCGTGCACCACAACTACTGAGCCTGTGCTCTAGAGCCCGTGAGCCACAACTACTGAGCCCGTGTGCTGCAACTAATGAAGTCCACGCACCTAGAGCCCGTACTCCACAAGAGAAGCCACCACAATGAGAAGCCCGTGCACAGCAACGAAGAGTAGCCCCCACTCGCCGCAACTAGAGAAACCCTATGCGCAGCAACAAAGACCCAACGCAGCCGAAGATAATAAATAAATAAAATTAAAAAAAAAAAACAGCGGAAAATCACAGAACTTTCATACCTTACTCTGCCAGACTCATCACCTCTCCAGACCCCCAAACCGCCTCGACCGTCCTCCCTGGCACGGCGAATTTCCTTACAGATAATCGTTCGAAATGTGAATTTATAATATATACAATGTACAACAAATGCAACGGAACAGATGGTGCGTTCCTGAGCCCAGCAGCTGGAGGGGACACTCGGCACACAGTAGGGGCACCATAAACACTGACTGACTGAGTTCATTGCCTCAGTTGACTCGAAGTCATCTTCTCCCCAGGCACTATCCTTACATCTCTCCAAGCCCCCAGCCCTGGCCCGAAAGGCGGTGAGCTGGGAGCAGATGGCGAGTCCCGGGTGCCAGGTGTGCAGCGCGGTGTGGGGCACGGAGTTCTTTGGTCTCTGCTCCACTCCACCCCTCCCATCCCCACAAGCCGCCCTCGGTGCCACACGTGATGTCGGGCCGAGAGGGACCCGGGGAGGGGAGGGCTGGGAGCAAGGAGATCTGGTGCCTGGCGGAGCCCGCGCGTCCTGCGCCCGCTGCCCGCCGAGCGCCCGCCTCCCTTCTCCTCTGACCCGCGTCACCTGGCAGCCCGTGCAGTCTCCGCGCCTTCCCACCCTCCCTCTCTGCAATCGAGCGCCTTTCTTCCTCCCCTCCCCTCTTCCTCTCGGTCTCTTATCTGACATTTTGCCTCGCTTCCCTCTGCCCACTCCCCAGCGGGTTTCCCTCCCTGGCAGACGCGCCCGCCCCAGCCCGCCCTCGCACACCCTCCAATTGTAGGTCAACCCATTTGCTAACGTTAGCTTAGGCTAGCTCTTGTTGAAGCGTTTTTCCATAAGTGAAATCAGCCGCTTCCCCCGTGGGGCTCCAACTGTAATTGCTTCGACTTGGCTGCTGCGTTGGGGGGGTGGGGATCCCACTGGCTGTGCTCCCATCCACACCGCGTGCTGGGGTCACTGGGACGGTTTCGGGGAGCCCCTCGGGGGGGACGGTGTTGGCAGCCCCACCCGGACGCCTGCTCCCGGGCCTGGCTGCCACGGTGGCCTGTTGAAAGCCAGAAACACGCGAATCCAAGGGGGACAAAGGGAGCCGAACCCCTCCTCCAGAACGCTCTGCTTCTAAGTAACTGCGCCTCGGGCGCAGCCTCTACTAGAGATTTACCTGCCAGAAGCTCCCTCTTGCCAGACCTGAGACCCGGGCCGAGGCACCGGGGGCGTCGGTGCGCCCCGGCCATGGGGCCCTGGCACCGCCACTCCACCCCACCCCAACTCCGCCTTCCCGCACGACGGAGGGCACCGAGGCACGCTGGCCCCTCCGAAGTCGCTGGGGACGCTTGAAGGATCGGGTGCAACCAACTGTCAACCTCCCTTCGCCCCGCGGCTTTTTTCCCTCCCCTCGCCCGCCGCGCACACACCCTGCTCTGCCCTCCTGCAAGAGATCAGACAGCTGCACGCTCAACGGGACCAGGGAGGGGCTGCCCAGCCTGTGTACGAATGTCGCATGCCAGCCGGAGCGTGGGTTCCAGACGCACAGCGCGCACAGAGCGTTCAGGCGTCCAGAGCGAAGGCAGTGGGCGCGCTGGAGATCAGGGGCCAAGTGGCTGTCAGTTCCGGTCAGGGACGGAACTGGGCAAGGTGGTCGAGGGCCCAGCTGGCTTTGAGGGTGGGGGTGGGGATGGAGGAGCCGAGCGCCCGGGAAACAACCCCCCCACCCCCCTGGCTAGCGCGGCCAATTGCAACTTCAAAGGAGGGCTAGGAGCTGTCTAGGGTGAGGGGGCGTGTGTGTTGTGTGTGTGTGTCTCTTCGGCTTCTTCCCCGGTCGTAAACCCTTAACGGAAGACGGGTGTTAAAGTGCTGCTGACAGGATCGCCCGAAACATGTTTACAGTAGGAAAGACTTTCCTCCAAAAAGCACAGCCGGAGTCGATTCCAATTTATTTCCTCCCTGTAACTGTAATCGACAGGCGAGGCTCAGCCGCCGCGGCGGAGCGACACTGAGCACCGCTAATCCCCGCCGAATCCTCGCCGAGCTCAGGGCAGGAAGAGCGCGGTGCCTGCGCCACCGAGTCGCGGCGCTCGGCGAGGCTTCGGGCCGGGGGAAACCATCTTTTGAGGAGGAGGGGCGGCCTTTCCTAGTCCTTAAGAAAGGCGCGCCTCGGAGAGAGCCTTCTAACTCGTTCCAACTTCGGCAAGATACTGACACGGTAATTGATAATCTCCCGGTTCAGTTAGTAGATCCAAACGGGAGCCAGCCTTGGCGTCCCCAGTCTCTGGGAGCTTCTGACAAGTGAACAGGAGGCGGCGGTTCGTTGCCCTAAACTCTGATTTATGATTTTTAAAAGATCAGAATTCACCGACACACCCTATTAACCGCTGATCGTTGAAACTGCTACCTAAAGAAGGTAGAGTAGTGGAGGATGATAGGGGTTCGGGAGGGGAGGAAGGGGGAGAAGAAAGAAGTCCGACCGTCCCCACGTTTTCCCACGTCTGCTCGTGGGCGCAGAGAGGCTCAGCGCTGCCACCTGGCGGCTGCTTCTCCCCGGATTGGGGGCCGGCTGGTGGCAGAGCAAACCCGGGTTCCCGATGGGTGTGCCTTGCTTCTGCTTCGCGAAATGGGGCAGAAGCTCGTATTCATGCTTCAAATCTACGTGGCCCGGTGCAAACACTCAGTTTTTGCTTGTTCTCATGAGAAAATTGAAAGGTAAGGAAAAGTGAGTTAGCGGTGGTATGAAGTGCATACATACATACACCTACCAGGTGCCAGTTACTGGTTAGGAGGGGAAAGAAAATGGTAAAAATTATCAGAAATGCAGGGTTCTTATCTCTTAGTTTATTCTAAGAGTAACAATAATTCGTGGACTTCATTTTACCTCAAATCCTATTTTGATATTTTGCAAATAAGAATTACTTCCATACATTGTTTTTCAATACAACCCCACCCCTTCCCCGGGAAGTCCAGTTCCAACACAGTTTCATCAGCCCAAAAAGATGAAGTGCAAGTTATGTTTGTCTACTTGATTGAGAAGTAAATCAGCTTCGGATGGAGGGTTCTTTTCCATAAGGTGTGGAACCAAAAAGCCTGGGGCCTTTCAGTTGGCAAAGGCCAATGACATCCAATTTCTGAGGCTTCTTCCCTGTCTGCTAAAGTAACAAAGACAGGTCTCCCCACCCCCCTCTTTATGTTCTTTGAACTGAATAGTTGTCAGGTCAGACCAGGTCCTACAATCACAATTTCTACAACCAAGGCAAGGCAAAATCTTGCAAATCAGTTCAAATCCAAGAGATTTGTTAAACTAATTTCCCTTCAGGCTCTTTTTCTCCCTCTATACTATAGAAATATATTTAGCAGTAGGATAGAATCTTACTTCCATCTATACCCCATACCATTTTATGGATGTGAGATTTTATGTTGTGCAGGTGTGTGAGAGCAGAAGAAAAGAAGTGAATTAGCAGATATTACATTACATCTCAAAATAGAGTTCCATTATTCAATGGAAACTAAATAAAATATTTACCTTAATTCAAAATTTGGAATGTCTAGCATCATTGCTAATAAAGATAATTAGTCTATTATTCGAAAACAGGAATTTTTCTGCAAAATTTTTTATCTTGGTTTACTGTTAATATGGCTTAAAGAGTAGCATTAAGAATTACTTCATGTACTGCAAAGCCAGCAGAGGGAACACTGAGTACTGATTTAGTAGGGGCCACCAAATATCTGGTATTTGGGAAAAAATGTCAGTAATGGAAAACTGGTTACAAAGCATATGAACTTAGGTAATGAGAACACAGAAATCTTATCTCATTATTTGGTATTCAGAGGCCTAATACATTCCAGTGTGCACATACTCAGTTGGTGAGAAAGATGACTTTAACAAAAGGCCATTTGTCACATGTTTTCTTACATTTTAAGAGGACTACTAACACATAAGAACAAACCTACTTTAGAAGTCTAAGCATTCATATATACTATAATAATCTTATAGTCAATACAAATTACTAATATATTTCTTCATTCTAAGAAGAACTTCTTCATTTTTAACATCTCAGATGTCTTACAACCATGGGGATGTTAGTTTCATCGGCAGTTTTTCTCCCTTAATGGCATGTAACTATGGTATGTCTTAAAGACATCGATTAGATTTGTTGAAGTATAGAAAATACATCTAACAATAGAAATAGGCCAGTGGATATTATTTTTAGTACACACTTTAAAAACTCTGTGTGCTTTTGTGTGTGTGTGCGTGTGTGCGTGCTTTAAACATAAACAAAAGTACTCTGACTGCTTTGATTAACTTCCACTTTTCCCTGATCATATTCACTGGTAAACTCATAAATGGCTTTGGAAATATAATCAATTACATTGATTAAATTATTCACTCACCTTGACTGAAATATCACAAACTAGCCATACTCTCAAATCATTAGTTGGTGCAAATCCCAAAATAAATGTAGTATTTATTCTTTTTTTTATTCTGGTGAAAATATTGATTTTATAAATAACAGACCTCTTAGAGTAATTTTTATGTCTGATAACATGTAGGGGTGTGTTGTAGTGGGAATACTAAAGAAAATGAAAAGCGAGATGACACACCCAACTTTGTTATATGCAAAAGAGGTGCCTGTGGGGTTTTTTTTGTTTTCAAGATTTGTTTCTCCTTCTAAAGGAAAAAATATATAACTTGGGTAACTACTGGTCAAAAATTATTTGCTTTTACCCACAAAAACATTCTTGCTTGTGGTTGATCCTCAGAGATCCAGTCAGATGTCTCCAAAGGGTGTTCTTTCCAGTAAAATTCTAAATCTGACAACCTGGGCCTCTCGCCAGCCTACATACTTCAAAAGTTTGACAAGATAAATAGAAATCTGCTGCCTAGCACTAGTTTGATCTGAATCTAAAGCTGACCTAATTGTGTTGGGTTAGCCCTACCTAACCACTTATCACTGGCCTGTAGAAAAACAGTTTACTATTATGGTGTTAGGAAAGACCAATTTTTACTAGAATTTTAATTTTCGTACCTTGGAACAAACGTGGCCAAATTAACATGTATTCTGACTACCTAGGCACCTTTTCTTTGCCGCATTCTTCACGATGCTCATGAATTTTCTTTTCAAATCACTGGGATGACAAGGTTGCCACTGTGGTCCTTGGACGGTTCACATCCATGACCTGTAATTATTTTTTTACATTGGTGGCCATCCTCGATTTTAGCCTCTTGAACAACATGCTGCTTCTACTTTAAGGAGTGTCTCTGGAATCTGAATTATCAAGGGAAGGATAATTGCATTCATTGATGGCTTATTATACATCAAGCTCATTGAACCCTCCCAACAACCCTATATAAAGTAGTTCCTAGTGTTCCCACCTCACAGATGAGGAAAACTGAGACTTGGTCACATCCCCAGGGTCACAGGACCAGTAAGAAGGACTAGCAGCTGGGTCTAATATAAATCCAGAGTTTCCATTCTCTTCTGCTACCAGTTACCACTGCTTTCTACAGTTTCTCTTTGCCTTGGCCTTTTAGTTCCACTTGATTGAAGTAACAAACATATAGGAGAATATATATATATATATATATATATATATATATATATATATATATATAGGAAAGGAGGAGGAGGGTGTGGGGGAGAGAAGGATGGAGAGTGAAGCTATCTTTAATTTTGAAAATGTGGAAAACACATATTTAGAAAGTAAAATTGATTCCCATCCTTTACTCACCATTATCACCTTACACAAAACTCTACGGAAATTCTCCCATTGAGTTAACTATGGAACACTGCCTAATATGTTCCAGTGGAAAGCTCCTCTGTTTGGGCTATCCAGGATTTATAGGGGAGTTTAAATCATTAAATGACCATAGTTAACCCTTGTTTGGTTAAGAGAGCAAGTAATTATTGCAAAAATTCCTCTTCTCTGCCTTCCACACACAGTACCAAAATAGCTCTGAAGGGATTTACACAATACTTCACCATCTGTGCTGTACCTGGAATTGTTAAAATAACTGTGATGACAGGTGTCTAGGTACCGCTTTCTTAATGATTTTCAATATCTATTGATTTATTGTCATGGCTTTCCCTCCCCCTTTTACATCCTTGGCTTTATGAAGGAGCCGAGGAACAGATTTTGCACTAGAGGCTGATTCTTTATTCCAATACTGAAAAGAACTAATAAAAATAATCACTTGGCTTTTAAGCAGAGAGCTTCCATTTACAGTATTTCACCCTTCCCCCCCTTCTAAGCCCCTTGTTATCTAACATAATGGTTAGAATACATTTCCGTCTCTCCTCTTAATAATTTCATGCATTAACATCCTCTTCACACACCACACACCACACACGCACACGCACACGCAGGCACGCACAGCAAAAGGAAAAGAGGCAGCAGAAATCTCAGCTGTACTTCTAGCCCTTTTAAAAAGTTTGCTCTGTAAATTGGAATGAGGTCAGATTTGGAGCTTCTCATTGCACGCGGAGATTATTATTGCATCGGGTTCCAAGCCAATGGGAAGCCCAGGGGAGGGGCTTGGCTCAAGGAAGCGTTGGTTACAGCGGCTGATTGGCCGCGGCCAAGACTGGGAAAGGATAAAGAGACGCGAGGCGGAATTGGGGTCTGCTCTAAGCTGCAGCAAGGGAAACAGTGTGTGAGGGGAAGAGGCCTGTTTCGCTCCCGGGTCTCTAGTTCTTGCACGCTCTTTAAGAGTCTGCATTGGAGGAACTCTGCCATTACCAGCTCCCTTCTTACAGAAGGGAGGGGGAAACATACATTTATTCATGCCAGTCTGTTGCATGAAGGCTTTTTGGCTTCCTACCTTGCAACAAAATAATTGCACAAACTCCTCAGTACCGATTCCGCCCACAGAGAGTCCTGGAGCCAGAGTCTTTTCTGCTTTGCATTGTAGGAGAGGGACTAAGTGATAGAGACTATGTCGCTTTCCTGAGCTCCTGAGAGCGCTCGTGAACTGGAATCAACTGCTTCAGGGGAAGGAAAAAAAAAAAAAAAACAGACTTGCCTGGGAGGCGGCGAAAAACTTGCATTCGAAGCTTCAGCAACCAGCATTCAAGAAACTCCTCTCCACTTTTAGCACGGTCTCCAGGACTCAGGAGCCGAGAGACAGCGCAAACTGCGGCGCGGTGAGAGAGAGAAGAGCGAGAGAGAGAGGGAGGGAGACTCTCCAGCCTGGGAACTATAACTCCTCTGCAAGAGGCGGAGTACTCCCGCCCCGCATCTTTTGGAGACTTTTCTCTCTTCGCCCACCTCCGCCCCGGCCGGGAGTTGAGCCGACCGCTCGGCCGCCGCGCGCGTCCCCCAACTCGGCGTGCGCTTGGCCCCGGGAGCCGAGAGGGCCCGGCGATTGCGCCGCGGCCGCCGCAAGGGTGTGAGCGCGCGTGGGCGCCCGCCGAGCCGGGGCCATGGTGCAGCAAACCAACAACGCCGAGAACACGGAAGCGCTGCTGGCCGGCGAGAGCTCGGACTCGGGCGCCGGCCTCGAGCTGGGCATCGCCTCCTCCCCCACTCCCGGCTCCACCGCTTCCACGGGCGGCAAGGCCGACGACCCGAGCTGGTGCAAGACGCCGAGCGGGCACATCAAAAGGCCCATGAACGCCTTCATGGTGTGGTCGCAGATCGAGCGGCGCAAGATTATGGAGCAGTCGCCCGACATGCACAACGCCGAGATCTCCAAGCGGCTGGGCAAACGCTGGAAACTGCTCAAAGACAGCGACAAGATCCCTTTCATTCGGGAGGCGGAGCGGCTGCGTCTCAAGCACATGGCTGACTACCCCGACTACAAGTACCGGCCCAGGAAGAAGGTGAAGTCCGGCAACGCCAACTCCGGCTCCTCGGCCGCCTCCTCCTCCAAGCTGGGGGAGAAGGGCGACAAGGTCGGTGGCAACGGCGGGGGCGGCCACGGGGGCGGCGGCGGTGGCGGGAACGGCAACGCGGGGGGAGGAGGCGGCGGCGCGAGCGGCGGCAGCGCCAACTCCAAACCCGCGCAGAAAAAGAGCTGCGGCTCCAAAGTGGCGGGCGGCGCGGGCGGCGGGGTCGGCAAGCCCCACTCCAAGCTCATCCTGGCGGGCGGCGGCGGGGGCGGCGGGAAAGCGGCGGCCGCCTCCTCCTCCTCTTTCGCGGCCGAGCAGGCTGGGGCCGCCGCCCTGTTGCCCCTAGGCGCCGCCGCCGCCGCGGCTGCCGACCACCACTCGCTGTACAAGACGCGGACTCCCGGCGCCTCGGCCTCGGCGGCGGCCTCGGCCTCCGCCGGCCTCGCGGCCCCGGGCAAGCACCTGACCGAGAAAAAGGTGAAGCGCGTCTACCTGTTCGGCGGCCTGGGCGCGTCGTCCTCGCCCGTCGGCGGCGTGGGCGCGGGCGCTGACCCCAGCGACCCCCTCGGCCTATACGAGGAGGGGGGCGCCGGCTGCTCGCCCGACGGGCCGAGCTTGAGCGGCCGCAGCAGCGCCGCTTCGTCGCCGGCCGCCGGCCGCTCGCCCGCCGACCACCGTAGCTACGCCAGCCTGCGCGCCGCCTCGCCCGCCCCGTCCAGCGCGCCCTCGCACGCGTCCTCGTCGGCCTCGTCCCATCATTCCTCCTCCTCCTCGTCCTCCTCCTCCTCGGGCTCGTCGTCCTCGGACGACGAGTTCGAAGACGATCTGCTCGACCTGAACCCCAGCTCAAACTTTGAGAGCATGTCCCTGGGCAGCTTCAGCTCGTCGTCGGCGCTGGACCGGGACCTGGATTTTAACTTCGAGCCTGGCTCCGGCTCGCACTTCGAGTTCCCGGACTACTGCACGCCCGAGGTGAGCGAGATGATCTCGGGAGACTGGCTGGAGTCCAGCATCTCCAACCTGGTCTTCACCTACTGAAGGGCGCGCGGGCTGGGAGAAGAGGGCCGGGGGACGGGGGAGGGGGGCAGAGAGGAAAGAGAAAAAAAGAAAAAAAAAAGCGGACAGAGAAAGAGTTGCAAGAGAAAAGGGAAAAAGAAAAAAAAAAAAGGAAAAAGGAAAAGGAAAAAAAAAAGTGAGCAGGGCCGGCTTGGGCCGCGTCCCGGTGGTCGGAGAGCAGCGCGGCGGCGTTTGGGGACCCGCGCTCCCATCCCCCACCTCCCCGGCCGGAGGGACGCGGCGGAGGCGGAGGTAGACAGGGGCGACCTTTTATTGTTGTTCTTGATGTTGTTGTTGATGGCGAAAAAGCGACTTCGAGTTTCCTCCCCTTTGCTTGAAGAGACCCCCCCCCGCCCCGCACCGCTTCCAACGAGCTTCCGGACTTGTCTGCACCCCCGGCCAGAAGCCGAGTTGGTAGTTTTCTAAGAGACTGAAGGAATCTCGTTCCTCTCTCATCGCCCCCTTGGTATTTTATATTTGGTTTTTTTTTTGATCCGGAGAGGAGGAGAAAAAAAAAAAATCCAACGCGCCCCCGGGGCGTTTTGTTCTCAGCATCCCCGCCCCCATACTTCTTCGCCAACACACCCCCCCCCCCCCCCCCCCGCGCAAGAAGACAGAAGGCTCCGGGGAGTCGAATTTGACCGACGGCAGATGTTGGAGGGTCGCACGGACCCGAGCGCCGGGACTGAGAGACTCCACGCTGGCGAATTCCCGTTTTGTTTTTGGAGGGGTTTTTTTTTTTTCTTGCCCCTGCAGCCGGAGGAGGAGATGTTGAGTGACCGGCGCTCGGAAATGACCCAGGAACCTAGTTGGAAAGCCACACCAGCCAGGGCGAGGGGCGGGGAGGAGAAAGACACGAACTGGACAGGGGCGAATAATAAAACTGAAATGGATTTGCACGTTGGGGAGAAGGTGGCGGCGTCTCCTGGGCCTCCGCCTCCCGCATCTCTGAAATCAGTGAGGTGAGACTTCAAGGCCCGCAGGCGCGGAGGAGAGGAGACTGTTTGATGTGGTACCGGGGCAGTGGAGGGCGAGTGGTGTCGGGGGGAAAAAAAAAGGTTTTTTGCTTCTCTTAATCGGAATCGTGATGGTGTTGGATTATTTCACTGGTGGGGTTAATATAGCATGTTATCCTGTCTATCTTTTAAAGATTTCTGTATAAGACTGTTGAGCAGTTTTTAAAATAGTGTAGGATAATATAAAAAGCAGATAGATGGCGCTATGTTTGATTCCTACGACAGAAATTATCACCAGCTTTTTTTCATTCTTAACTCTTTAAAGGATTCAAACGCAACTCAAATCTGTGCTGGACTTTAAAAAACAATTCAGGACCAAATTTTTTCTCAGTGTGTATGTGTTTATTCCTTATAGGTGTAAATGAGAAGACGTGTTTTTTTCCCTCACCGATGCTCCATCCTCGTTTTTTTTTTCTTTTTTTTTCCTTGTAAATGTAATCAGATGCCATTTTATATGTGGACGTATTTATACTGGCCAAACATTTTTTTTCTTATTTTGTCCCTTTCTTCTTTCTTTTGCTTTTTTTTTCTTTTTCCTTCCTTATTTACTCCTTCCTTCCTTCTTTTCTTTCATTTTTTTTTTTTTTTGTAGTTGTTGTTACCCACGCCATTTTACGTCTCCTTCACTGAAGGGCTAGAGTTTTAACTTTTAATTTTTTATATTTAAATGTAGACTTTTGACACTTTTAAAAAAACAAAAAAAGACAAGAGAGATGAAAACGTTTGATTATTTTCTCAGTGTATTTTTGTAAAAAATATATAAAGGGGGTGTTAATCGGTGTAAATCGCTGTTTGGATTTCCTGATTTTATAATAGGGCGGCTGGTTAATATCTCACAGTTTAAAAAAATCAGCCCCTAATTTCTCCATGTTTACACTTCAATCTGCAGGCTTCTTAAAGTGACAGTATCCCTTAACCTGCCACCAGTGTCCATCCTTCGATCTCAGTCCTATAAAAAGGGTGAGGAGAATTAGCCAAACACTGTATGATTTTAAGAAAAACAAATTTTTTAAGCAAAATACTGTTTTATCCAGAGGCTTTAAAACTGGGGCATTTACAGCAAAAAGGGATCCTGTAGCTTTAACTTGTAAACCACATCTTTTTTGCACTTTTTTTATAAACAAAAACGTGCCGTTTAAACCACTGGATCTATCTAAATGCCGATTTGAGTTCGCGACACTATGTACTGCGTTTTTCATTCTTGTATTTGACTATTTAATCCTTTCTACTTGTCGCTAAATATAATTGTTTTAGTCTTATGGCATGATGATAGCATATGTGTTCAGGTTTATAGCTGTTGTGTTTAAGATTGAAAAAAGTGGAAAACATCTTTGTACATTTAAGTCTGTATTATAATAAGCAAAAAGATTGTGTGTATGTATGTTTAATATAACATGACAGGCACTAGGACGTCTGCCTTTTAAGGCAGTTCCGTTAAGGGTTTTTGTTTTTAAACTTTTTTTTGCCATCCATCCTGTGCAATATGCCGTGTAGAATATTTGTCTTAAAATTCAAGGCCACAAAAAACAATGTTTGGGGGAAAAAAAAAGAAAAAAATCATGCCAGCTAATCATGTCAAGTTCACTGCCTGTCAGATTGTTGATATATACCTTCTGTAAATAACTTTTTTTGAGAAGGAAATAAAATCAGCTGGAACTGAACCCTAAATCTTGACTTTTGTCATTATTATGCCCAGAGCCTAAGATTGGAAGGGCCCTATGGTTTCTAGAAACTACACCATCTGCCTTAGCTTTGAAACAAGTGAGTTTCAGAGAGACCTGTTAAATGCCATCTTATTGAGGAATAATTACTAAGTTCCTCTCGCCAAGATTCTGCAGGCCCTAACCCTGAAAGGATGCTGTCAGCTGAGTATGTGTCAACTGTACATGCTTTCTAGGAATTTTCTGAGTTTACCCCATTTAAATAAGCACCCTTTGTCTTGAATTTTAAAAACGGGGGAGGGGCAACACGAACAGAATTCCTTACAGATGAAACCTGCGGGCTGATCTCTTTTTCACCTTTGTGGTCCTAAAGCTGCTTTCTCCTTGACTTGCCCAGAGTTACTAGCGGCTAGAATTGTTTCCCACAGATTAAGAACAAATATGCCTGTTACATTATCAATATATTGTGGTGGAGAAAGGCATTACCAGTTACAAGATATAAAAGTATCCATTTTTTCCTCAAAAACAGAAAGCTTCATCTGGTGCCAAAATCTCCCGTTTTGTGCCATGACCAACGTGGCTATTCACGTAAATGAAAAGCAACAGTAAGGGTGACCCGGAGAAGTTGGCTCCGTAAAGGGCTAAGAGGAAAGATTCCGCCCCCACCCCCCACCCCCAAATCTGGGAATAGCACACATTCAGCTAGTGGAGATTTATACTTTCTTTAATCATCAGGCACAGTATTAATGAGACGTGTACGCAAGGAGAAAAAAGTGCCTTGAATTTCCTAAGCCCTGTTGGTATTTGGTTTGGAGCCTGCACCTTGCTAAAGGGCACAATTAACTGTTTACTTTGAGGGTTAACAATTTCCATTAACTAGCAAAACCCATCTTCCCTTCCAAATGTTTGTTAAAAATGTCTGCTTTATATGTCTTCTAGTTTTTCAGCACTGGAGAGGAGGGGTTAATAAGCAGACGTATGTGGAAATAACCCTTTAATCATCAGGATTGCTTGTAGGTAAGGAAGTCTTCTTCATCCTGGAATGTACAGCTGGACAGAGATTTTTGGAGCCTGTAGTCCAAAACAAGCAATTTTTTTTGGTCAATGAAAAGCAGTAATTCCCCCCTCCAAAATAATACAACTATCACGTTTCAGTATAATTTCATCTTTTAAAGATCGTTTTAGTTACTAGTCTCCAAATTTTTTTCATGTATTCACTAATACATTTAGTTTTAATTGCATTTGTGTTCTGTAATGGTAATATCATTTTTTTAAAAGATTTAAAAAAAACAAAATGGTATCTTAAGTTTCTTCAAAGACTTTTGTAAAAGGACTCTTCTACAAAGTGCTTTAATTGTTGTTCATGGTAGTGATAATATGATTGTTTAGTTTTTTCAGATCCAAAGTACGAAAACCTTGACGTATATGAAGACTATATGTTGTAATTTTTTAAGTATATTTTATTTTGTAGGGTTCTCCTGCTAGAACTACATTTATTCCTCCTTGACTTTCCATATAAGGACAGATGATTTAACTATTTTCTTTAAGAATTTCGATAACATGGCTTTAAAAACAAAAGGTTAAGTAAAGTGTGTGTCCCTCCTAGGAGATGATCGAGTAAATGTAGGAAACATTTTTGTACTTTCTTTCCTCTGAATCAGTTTTTATTCATAAGGGATACTTATGTGTTAGGTGGTACAAGGTATAATAAACCTGAGAGACCAAATAGTTTAGTATGATTTTTTCTTTCAGATAATTTGGATCAATAGAAAACAAATTTCAGATTTTAAGAATAAGAAGGCACTTTTCTTTAAAGATACTGCTCTGGCCCTGGGCTCCATTAGAAATGTGAATCAGTAATACTTGCTTAAGCAAGTTTTGTCGGTTTCTAGTTGAATACCTATTAAGTGCCAAGAAAAAATGTAAGCTGATGGGGTGGGCTGAGTGCCTGGATCTTCTGCTCACATTGCTTGGTGGGGGGAAAGGGGGCAGGGGTGCTGGAGTCATTAAGGGATTCCGAAGAAAGCGAGAAAGCAAAGGGCTGGGATTTGGACATCCACATCTACCAACTCTTCCCTGGGTTTATGGGGTACCCACGAATCAGAACACATGGTTTGGATAATGCTAGGGTTCAGAATATTTAATCATAAATTTAAAACAATTTATTTTAAAGGCGCATCTGGATAGATCCATATGTCAAGAAAACACTAAGAATTCTGGTAAGAATACAAATCCATCTTACCCATTTGGATTTCTCAGGGTGGAAGGTTGGTACGCTTTATTTTTCTTTGTGGTTATTTTATAATGCCTTTTTTCCCCCTCCTTTGAGTCCTGTAGTACAATATCTCTCTAACCCATATTTACTAACGTTTACCCTACCCACCCTACTCTCCTGGAAAATTATCTCCCTATCCATTTTCAGATCTTCACTCTGGCTATCATTTGAAAGCCAAAGGGGGAGGGAGGGAAGCCATTCCAGACATCTGGTGTTCAGACTCTGCTAGAAACCTGCCAGATTCCCCCTTGCCCCAGGGTAAAGCACAAAATTCGCATGCTGCCATCCAAGGTCCTGCACACAATGAAATGCCCACCTTTCCAGTTCTCCAAAAAGAATTCCAGTCCAGTGGTCTCTCCCATTGGACTGCAATTGTTGAAGGACAGGAACTAGACCTTAAATAATTAGTTTCCCCAAATTTACCTTCTCTGTTTTGTTGCATACAGTAAATATTTGTTATTTGTTGAACTTACATTGTTTCAATGGCACTTTAAGAGCTTCCAAAATGCCTTTGCATATTAGGCTTTATTATCACAGCTGTGGTAAGGAGGGAGCCTTGGATTTATTGAAAGCCTGGGTTAAAATGCTACCTCTTAGACCAACCAGCTGTGAAGGATGTTCACATTTCTTAGCCTCCTTAAGCCTCAGTGTTCTCAGCTGTTAAATAGAAAGAATGCTATGTGACACACAAAGCTATTGTGAGAATCTAGTGGAATAACACATGGAGCGTACCTGGCATCAAGCCTGGCCTCCTGTATGGGCTCATTAAATGCTAGTTCCTTACCTCATGGGTTGTTCTAAAAAGATAATTCACATTCAAGCCTAGCACAGTGCAAGCAATATAGAAGGTACCAAGTTCTTAAGAAGAAAACCCTGGAATTGGTGTCTCCTCATCTGCTACATGAAGCCTCACATCTCAGAATTACCCCAAGATTCTTGTTAAGGGCAAAGATGATAAGGATTATCAGGCTCTGGGGGTGGGGCCCTAAATAAGCCTCCATATACAATGCTCACTGAAGTTGCCTCCACAGTCATTTAGCATTTTCTCCCAATAAATATGCAGCAAGGGCTTATAACCACCTTTTGCTCCATGGAGAAATGGAATTCAGAGTGGCTCAATGAGGTCACAAGGTCAGAAGTGAGAGAAACAGCCCCGGAATCCCTTCTCTTGAGCCCTAGTTCCGATTTCCAGAAACAGATGTCTTCTGTACTTTAGCCGTAGAGATAAGAGACTTAGCCCAGGCCTCAAGTTGGAGAGAAGGATTGGCAGTCCTCTGACTTCCTGTCCACTTCCCAAGGATGCCCTCCAACCTCCCTAGTTGAAAGGGTAAGTGTAAGTAATTAGCTGTGCATACGTATCTATGTTCCAGTTCAACAAATGTGAGCTAAGATAAAAGATCAACTCAGGGACTAAGTTTTGGAAGAAGTAACTGTAACTGAGGCAGAAGAGACTAGGAACAGTGTAAACATGGTGAGTGGAACTTCTGCTTTGCTATCTAAAAGTGAGATAATTGGAAAGTATTCAGAGGAGTGTACTCAGCCTTTATAGAGAGAGCTACAACCTACCCATTATATCCTAATGAGATTGACCGTTGGCTACAGTTAACTTGAAGGGTTTTATGGTTTCCTGCATGTGTTGTTTTCCTTCTCAGTGTTAAAAAGAAGAAGAAAAAAAAGCCTCACATCACCAAACGGTATTTCCCAGGGGGCTGTTGGAGCAGGCTGGTGCATTTTGGTCTGTGCCTTAGTTAACAATGCACCTTCATGTGTGTGTGTCTGTGGATCCAGGTGATAATAAATTCAGCCTATTTTATTTTCTTCTGACAGGTTCAATTCAGGGCAGTTGGTTCATGGAGTACTGCCAAACAGGCCAGGCCTAAGTCAGGGCAGGAAGCTTCATGTTAGAGTCTTCCTTCACCCTGCAGACTTGTTCCTTAAGGACCAAGTTGTAACTCATTTGAGCACCAGTACACAAAATTGCTTTGCATTTTTGCGTCACTCATACCACATTCAAATGATATTCTACTTGAATTTGGGGGGTTTTTTTAAGGATAGGATAAGAGAAGAAACAAATATCATACTTATCATCATTTAGCCTGCTTGGTACTTTAGATATTTTCCCAATATATAATTCTTTGGACCAGTTGTTAGACAACTAATGATCGTGCTGTTTCCTTTCACAACATACAGCTGAAAGCCTGGAAGCAGTGAAAACACTGAGCATTATCTTTAGTAGGCTCTCAGCGTAGCGAATGCCCAGCAGTGTAGCATGACGATTGGCTAGAATGTATGGTGCATATAACTGCTTTCATAAAAGCTGAGCAGCCAGGCCCTGTTTAACGATCAATTAGCTCTGGTTGTATGTGTGGTTAATTGCCACTTTCTTACCAGGGCTTGTCCTAACTTCCCCAGCTCCAACACCTAAAACCTGTGAAAATAGTCTCTTCTGGAACTCCTGACCTTCAGTCTTGGCCTCGGCTTTCTCCCTCCCCTTTCCCACACTCCCAGTGCTTCAGGCCTTTTATCTCTCTTGTTTGCCAATCCCCTGAGACTTTGAATAATTTATTTGAAGTTCCTGGGAAGTTGTGGGGCTGTAGTCTCAAAACACATTGCACTTTGTTCCTCCCCTGGCAGAAGTAGGTCCAGAAACCTGTCTTTGAAAGAGGTGGTGCTAAGGACATTTGGGAATTTGCTAACAGTTATAATTTGGTTTTGGGGTGAGCACCCAAAGAATCCGAAAGCTGGAGGGGAGTAAAACGGGGGTGGAGTTTGGGGAGCTGTTGCTGAAGGTGAAAAGTACTTTACCCAAAGACTATCTAAAGATAGTGTCTCTCAAGATTTTAATAGGTGTTCTGTGGTCAAGTAAATTAAAGAAATGCTGTAAGAAGATTTCCATTTTTTATTGTTATATCAATGTGTATTTTTTCATATCTGTGCAAACATGTAAGAGTTTTTCTTGAGTAGCTCCTAGAAATAGAATTGCTAAATCTTAGTGTTACAGACATTGGCTTGTGACAGTTTTTCCACCCTGGAGCTGGTTGGGTATAAAGTGGTATGGCTGTTGAGAAAAATCAGTGATAGGTCTAAGTGAATAAATTAGACTTTGAAACAATCACTGTACGCTCCCCCTCTCCGCCCGGAGGGTGAATAGATTCTTTTAGCATGTAAAAAGGGACATCTGCAAATCATTTTGAGATGATTTTTCAATCCTTAGTGTCTGATAAACATACATGATTCGAAAAACAACAATTACAGAAATAGCCTTGACCCTCCCATGGTGACAAAGTATAGGGATTTTAGCACTGTGGAAATGAACGTGAGGACAGGGTTCAGCTCCCTCTCATCTTTTTCTTCTTCTATTAGAATTCACCAGGCTGATTCCCATTCCTGTGTTACTGGCTCTACTTTTTTTAGGCTCTGTGATTGCAAAAAACACTCGCTCAAGTAACTTGAAATCATGGGGCTTTATTGCAAAGAAAAGCATGACTATCAGGGAATTAGAAATTTCATGAGCATTCTGAGAGAAATATTCAAGATACATGGCTCTAGTGAGCAGGTTAATCGGTTGCCTAATTTAGCATCAAGACTGCAAAAATATTAATACTGACCAGATATTCTCTTGGATTTCCTATGTTTCCTGAGTTTCTCCCAACACTAAATTCTTGATTCTTTTCTCCTTATCTGATCCTTCAAATTCCCTTTTAAGACAGAATTTCATGTGATCAGTTACTTCATCAGTCACTTGCCCGGCAGTAAATTGGCTGCTTCTGGGTTATATGCCCACTTCTGGACCAATCATTGAGTGTCTCCCCACTGATTAGTTGAGTCTATTCTTCACTCTCTCATCCCTCCTTTTTTACCTTTGCTCCAGGGATCTGAAAGCCCTCACTTCCTCTTACATTCCTTCTTTGCTCTCCTTATACTCCAGAATGGCAAGCCCAAGGTCCACAAATCAGTACGCTTCCTCCTCTACAATCCGCAGTATCCTCACTTGGAACAGTTTGGTTTTTATCTACTTGATAGATTGATTTTTTTTCCCTGTAGCTTTGATTTTGT
The DNA here is from genome assembly GCF_011762595.2 of Tursiops truncatus. Lineage (NCBI taxonomy): Eukaryota > Metazoa > Chordata > Mammalia > Artiodactyla > Delphinidae > Tursiops > Tursiops truncatus. The sequence continues at coordinate 17,055,702 of NC_047043.1, forward strand.
CGCTAAGACTTAGAGATATAAACACAGGGATGAAGTATACCACATTCTAAAGAGAGTGCTCAACACTGGCGGCCAGAGAAAGCCCCAATCATCCAGGGCAGAATTGATCCTAATATAATCAGTATTCTCCTTCTCACCAGCCCACCACCGCCCGCAAGTCCAAATAAGCAGAAGACAGGAGAAAGGGAAGGAAGAGAGTCAGAGACCCGAAACATCTTTGAGGGGAGCACAGTGGGTCCTCACGCCATTGTATTTGGTCATTGGCATATTTGTTCTGCCAGAGAGAGAGAGGAGGGCTGGAGGGGTTTGTTGATCATCTGCCTTCTGCTGTTTGACTCAGGAAGGATATGAGTTTGCAGGGATCAAGTACACTGAAGTAGGAGTCTGAGAAAACTGTGGGGAGCACCTTGGGGAGCCAGAATTAGAGAGGTAAGGAAGAATCCAAGCTGGAACCCTCCAGGACAGGGAGAATAGGGCTGTTCCTCAGAAGAACCCACATATGTGCCCTTGGGGAAAAACAGCATTTGGATGCCCACCCATCAGAAGGCCATCAGTGACCAGTAGGTGTTCCCTGGAGAATCAACACAAAGAGACAGAGGACTGCAGCCCTGGGCAGTTCAGTGAAGGGATATTCACATTGTTCTCTCTCCTTGCTCCCTCCCCCAACCCACTGGAGGAGTTATGCTTTGAAGTGGCATGGGAAGAAAGTATTTTTCCACTCCAAACTGCTGCTCTGGAAAGGTAAGGAAAGGAGATCTGAGTCAAGTTTGAGAGTAAACGTAAAAATTGTATTAGCTTTTTAAAATTTGGAAGTGACCAGAAAGTTGTGGACCATACCATTATGTCAGTAGATGCTCTATTTTGTTTTTTTTTTTTTTCCTGCACCGTGATACCAGTCTTTTCACACCATATTCTACCGTTGGAACAATCCTTGTGGCAAATTAGCAAAAGATATTTAGGGATGGGCGTGAGGCTATTTTAAAAATAAGTAAGGGGGGCTTCCCTGGTGGCGCAGTGGTTGAGTCTGCCTGCCGATGCAGGGGACACGGGTTCGTGCCCCGGTCCGGGAAGATCCCACATGCCGTGGAGCGGCTGGGCCCGTGAGCCATGGCCGCTGGGCCTGCGCGTCTGGAGCCTGTGCTCTGCAACGGGAGAGGCCACAACAGTGAGAGGCCCGCGTAGCGCAAAAAAAAAAAAAAAAAAAAAAAAAAGTAAGAAAGGGAGTCCATCTTCTCTAGTCATCATGAAGCCCAAAATTCCCTACTCCCTTTCTTTCTCCTTTAGACAGATGTGCTCAAAGAAATCCACACATAAACATACAACCAGAACAGTTCCTCTTTCACCTATTTTACATAACAAATTATGCTTAAAAAAAGTGGAAAAAAAAACCCAAAACTCCACTGCTTTAGGATATGATCATAAAATTTTTAACTTTAAATTACAAAGGAACTTTAAAGGCCATCTAACCCATTGCCCTTCATCGATCCTACCAAATCCCCCAAGCCCCACATAACCCTGGAAAGCAGTCAACGCTCCCAAATTATTCTTGTCAAAATTGTTATTCAAATCCCTGTCCCTTCAAAACAAGATAAAACCCAGTGTCTTTCCCTGAGGACTACTGTTAGGTAGGTGTTGGAAGAATATCAATATGGTTGAAACTTTTAAATTAAACGACCCTCATTCTCTTAACTGCTAGACATATTTACATTTTAAAAAGATGATGTTAAGTTCAATAAAGCTATTCATTTGTACAAGGGTGAGTAGTTTGACAAAATGAAGTGAGAACCTGCAGGAAATGGGGGAGATTTCTTTGGCTGTAGGTTAGTAATTGGTCTCCATTTTGGCAGACTCACTGGTAGCAGGGCTCGGGAATCTGCCAGAGGGTCGACTCCTCTAAATTGTTTCAACTTCTCCCAATTAATTCTCCTGCGCCATCCAAACTCACATGTTCTCTGAAAGAGTGGGAGGATGTTAAGGGCAGTGTTCAAATGTTGTAGGTTCAAATACATATTACTAGCGAAACTGGCTTAAAGAACTTCTCAGTAAACCACAAGCATTTAATGAAGGAACCTAGCCTCAAATATTTAGGGAGTAGAAAAACCCAAGATATTCTCCATTCTTTCATGCCCGTTTGTAAGAAGACAGAGGTTTGCAAACTGGGACTGCCAGTTGCTTTCCCCTTCTTGCTATGATTAACAAGACCTTAACAGCTGTGGAACATTTAAAAACTAAACCCGACAAAGGATAATTGAAACTATTCATTTCTACCTAACAAAAGAGGCTGGAGACCACTGTGGTTTTCTAACCTGTACACACTCATCATACAGTCCGGGAGGAGGACCTCCTGCATCTCTTGCCCCTTGATTCCCACATGGCTCAGTCCCTTGGGATGCAGCACTTTTCTCTCTGTGCCATCTCTGATTCAAGTTGGTCCATCTGGAAGTAGTATTACCCAAGCATTTATACCCCGAGCCTGGTTCGCCACAAGTGACTGCATGTTTCCTGAAACCAACTATTGGCAGCTGTTACATAGGCCTTTTCTGCTTTTTAGATACCTATAATTACACCAATTATGCCAATCACTGATGTTTATAAAGGATTTAAAATTTTACATACCCAGAAGAGTCTATCAGAAAGCGGCATCTGAGGCAGAGTGACACCCCACAGAGGGGCCTATTTGGCCATTGCAATTGCTGCATCAAAAGAGTAAGTGAGAGGGCTTCCCTGGTGGCGCAGTGGTTGAGGGTCCGCCTGCCAATGCAGGGGACACGGGTTCGTGCCCCGGTCCGGGAAGATCCCACATGCCGCGGAGCGGCTGGGCCCATGAGCCATGGCCGCTAAGCCTGCGTGTCCGGAGCCTGTGCTCCGCAACGGGAAAGGCCACAACAGTGAGAGGCCTGCGTACCGCAAAAAAAAAAAAAAAAGAGTAAGTGAAGCTTCTTATGAGCCCATATGTCTTAGGCAAGTTAATCCTGTCACTGGAATAAAATTGTTTGGTTAAGAACCACAGAACTCAATCTAACTTTTATTTTCAAAGGAAAGAACACTGTATCCAAGTCAATGAAATCAGGTTTTCTGACCTGAGACCCTCTGAACCGCAATATGAGGATGAGATGGTTGGTATTCCTCTGTCCCAGGCTCCACCTTTAGAGCCAATAAAAGACTGGATGAGGACCATCCAGTCAGCACGCTGAGCTGGAAGGTAAAGAGCCATCCTGGCAGTGCCCAGATGAGCCGTATTACAGCCTGGGACAAGGGGAAAATAGGGTAATACTGATCCTGTATTTAAAATTTTGATACTAAGTTCATCATAGATTTCTTTTTTTTTTTGCATTGATTTTGATTTTTTAAAAATACTGCATTAAGATATTGTTTCTTTTGATTGGTGAGTTTTTTGGGTCCCCCTTGAATTTTGTGTCTCGCGTGCCTCACCCTAGCCCTTGCCCTGGGTTCCCTGGGGCAAGTTTGGTGTGTGGTTTGCTGGCTTGACGACTGGTCCTTACACCTGAGTCCTTTTTCTATGCCTTTAAATGCAATTAACGTATTTGCCATTTGCCCAGCAGCCAGCTGGACAGAATCTGAACTATTTTTAGTTGACTTCTTGAAACATTAGAACAATTGTCCTTAACTGTTAGTATTTGTAAGGATTGTCTGGGGTGCTTGTTAAGAACACAGATTTCCAGACCTCCTGCCCAGAAGTTTGGGATCTCCTATGCCGAGGTGGAATTCAGATCTCTGCCTATTTGCACTTTTAGATAAAAATGCTTCTGAGGCAGGTATTTTACAAAGCACACTTGTGTAAAAGCCTCTTTTCAGAGGGTAGTTCTGTTTCGTGAGTTATACCCCGTTCCATCAGGGGCAAAGGGGATTACTGGGGGTTGGCAGCTGCCTATGGAATTGCCACCAAAAAAGTAACAATAACAAAGTTACTCTTCATACCAGCCCTGTAAGGAGCAGAGACCCAGAGCCAGAAACTCCTGTTACAGTAGGCTGTTAGCTATCTGCAGCAGGTAGGATTTTCTGATAATTCAGCAGACATTAAATAAAACAACACGTGTAAGCACTTGATAGCTAAAAGCAGCTCACAAACACAAGAAGTTATTGTTATTACATTTATTCAGTGTTTTTAGAGACACTTAAGACGTTCCACAGAACATTGCATTCCTTCACAAATCCCCATCAGACCAAATTCTCTACATTTAATAGGATTATCCCATCATGGAATGCTTTCACAGTATTTCTGAAATCGAGGTCTGAGGACCACCTCTTTATTGTGCAATCCAGAGGTGATAAGGTGGCTTTTCCTGAAAATGTTACCGGGAGCTTCCCAAAATGCTTTTTCACAGCCTCAGGCACTTATGGAAAGCTGAAGCATTATCTAAATCAAGATAGGAAGAACTTCATAACAACAGAAGCTGAAGCGGTTACCACGGGCAGGTTCTATGTATTTGCATGGATTACCGGAGCACTTAGTTCTTGTAGAGCGGGCAGGGACTTTACTTGTGATCAACAGAGGCAGAATTTGAACTCGGGAAGTAGGACACTGGGACCAGAGCACTTTCCCACGGTAGTGCAGCTGGCAGTGCTGGGGACTGTGTTTCTGTAAGCTGAAGTCTCTTCCTCTCTAGAGTAACATTCCTAACCGGTTTATCAACACTTCTTCCCTAGACAGTTTTTCAGGTGATCCCCCATCTTGGTTCTCTGTTGCACATTTCATACTTGTGAAGGGACCTAGAGGACTGAGGACCCTGTCCATCAGCATAAATCCTATGTCATACGTCAGGCCAGCCCCAAACCTTCCTAAAGTCGCCCCATCTTCTTGGATCTTGGTCACGCTGCTGGTGTCTCTCTGGGTTTCCTGCCCTCACAATGTGGACTGTTTTTTAGCGTGGGCACTAATCCTCAACATCCTTATCTGATGCTTGTGACCCGCCATTTATCCCACTAGAATTGTACTGATTGTGGTTTTGGCTGGTGTAGAATGATTTTGATCCACTTTCTTCAAAGGTACACAAGCATTGACCTCTCCAAGTCAATTCCATTTATACTGGCCCTAACTGGCTGTGGTGAGGCATGCTCCGTGTTTGGGATTCTGTTATCTTTCTGGAACAAGATTGGCCCAGGGCATCTGGTTAGGCGAGTCCCCACAATGAGGGGAAAGAACATAGTGCTTCCTTTGAAAGGCAGGAGCAGAAGAGATTACGGCCGTACCTGCTGCGCGCTCTGCTGTAGAAAGAGGCCTTCTAGTTCTCATGAGTTCTGCTTTACTTTTACAGCAGATGGAGAGCTTTTTAACCTCCTGACTTTCTCTCTTTGGGGGAGGTCAGGAGCAGGGAGAGTGCCTGGGCTGGGATGAGAGGTGTGGGGAGGGTAAAGAGGGAGCCAAGCCTGGGAATTATCAGAAAGATATCGATGGAATTTTTATTTTACATTTGGAAGTTAACATAGTGAAGTTAAAAGGCAAATCTAGTTTCTCTGTCCACACTCTATACACAAACACAGACACACACACACTCAGTCCCTTCTCCACCGTCATTCTCCTGTTGCATTGCTTAGAAGAGGAAGGTGATTTTTTGAAAGACATTTGATCCACCTAGTGGAAGAGGAAGCAAACAGGGAGATGAGATCAGGGGGATTTCTGGGAAAGAAAGTGTGAAACACAAGGGACAAAAGAGTGAGTCATCGGGCCAGAGGCAATCATGAGAGACCATCTGGCTCACTGCTTCCCAAACTTTTTTAGGGATATTTGTAAATTTCTACATCAGTTAATAATTGCCTGTTTTGCCGCATTAGGGAGGCGGGGGGTGGGGGAGGGTGGCGTGTTTATCTATTTACCTCTGACAATGAACATCTGTGTAGAGATTGAGGTAGGGCATTCTATTTTGGCTTAGTCATCTGAAATGAGCCTTTGGAAAACAAATATCTATCTGATTGATAAGGTAAAGGAGAAACAAAGGTAAAATAAGGTGGCAAACCCTGGTTCACCTTTTTTCTCGTTGGGAAGGTGGGAAATCCCCTTTCCCACTGCTGTGGGTACAAAGGTTAGATACTCAGTTCCCAGCCTCCTCTTGGCCAGGACCAGCCCCTTGTGTCCCAAGACGTGCTGAGAGAAAGCCTGCAGGGGAGGGGAGGGGGATGTCTGAGAATGGTTTTCTTGCCGGATAATGGGTGAGAGGCCTTTGATGAGTGCCTGTTCCTGTTTCCTTCCTGTTGGGAGCAGCTGCAGTGGCTTATCCTGTGGCCATGAGGGAAAACCCGAGAGAACCGTGGAGATGCTGACCCAGAGCCATGATACGGTGAATTATGGAACAAAGTCAAGAACAGCACTGCTGGGGCTTCCCTGGTGGCGCAGTGGTTAAGAGTCCGCCTGCCGATGCAGGGTACGCGGGTTCGTGCCCCGGTCCGGGAGGATCCCACATGCTGCGGAGCGGCTGGGCCCGTGAGCCATGGCCGCTGCGCCTGCGCGTCCGGAGCCTGTGCTCCGCAACGGGAGAGGCCCCAGCGGTGAGAGGCCCGTGTACCGCAAAAAAAAAAAAAAAAGAACAGCACCGCTGAACTCCTTGTTACACAGGGAAAACAAAGTCACATTGACAAAGACACTTTTAGTCAGGTGCTGTGTGGCTTGCAAACAAAATCTTAACCTGACACAGATAGAGAAGATCATTTTCATGCAGAAAATATTGATTGGCTTGCTTGGGAACAAATGAAATTACTACTAAACAATTACCACCACTCACAGCATCAACATTTATGGAGCACTTTATATATATTTTTTCATTTAATACTGGCCCTCTGAGATAGTTATTATTATCCCCATTTTACAGATATGAGAATTAAGTCCAAAGAGGTTAATTAGCCCCAGGTCTAATAAGAAGTAGAACTGAACCTAGGCAGTGTAATTCCACAACTGACCCCCTTTTCTATTAGACATAGGACAAACATTTAAAGCATGGCATATGTGTTAAGGTAATTCTTAGAAAGTGGTTAGTTATATGTTGTTCATACATAACAGCATTCACTTAACATCACAATTACTTGGATCAACATGTCCATTTTTATAATTATTTTGAGTATCAATTCAATTAGAATTCCTTTGCAAGATTTTCCAATGTCTGAAGTAATAAAAGCTTGCCAAAAATGAAGTCACAAAAGAAAACAAAAGGCACTTTTGAAGAATCATCAAATCTTAGGTTTGAAAGCAACTTGGAGAATATCATGTGACTTTGTGAAACGTTTGGCTGAAATCAGACTATACCTTAAATGTAGTATTTATATCTGCAAGATTAGTAGCCCCTATTAAAAGAAAAAAAAAGAAGAAACCAGAATGTAGTCAATTAATTAAATTTAGTTTGGCTCCATGTGATTGCTGAGTTATTTTCTCAGCGATCACCATCAGTTAAATAGAATGAAAGTCTTGAGTTTTTCTGGGGCTTAATGTAAAGCACTCTGGCCTATAGTTAATCTTACCCCTTCCATTCCCTCTTGAAAAAGAAGGATGTTTGCCTGTCTCTGCCTGTCTCCATGATTACATAAAGATGCCCAAGGGTGGTCCTTCCGTTGTCCATCAGCCTTTGGGGTCTTTGGGAGATTTTCCTGTGGGGCCTCAGAGACTCAACCCTGGGGAGACAGACAGGGAAGCTCTCACTTTCTCCCCCCATTTGGGGCCTTGGTTGCTCTCAGCCAACATGCTCTTCTTTTTCCAAAGTCAAGCCTCAAGATGGTGAAGATGGAAACTAAATGGAAGAGAAATTGTTCTGAGTTTTCTCTGGACCGAGCAGCAGGCCTGTCTCTTTCTTTTCGTGCTTCCTTTCTGAGCCACAGACTTTTTTGCTTTCAGGGATGTGCTTCAGAGGCCTCTGGGCATCCAACTTTCTGACTCCATTTCAGGTTGGTGCCCTTCTCTCATCATCCTTGGTCTTGTCCCTGCTTTCATCTTTAGCTCGGGCCCTTTGAAAACCTGAGCACACCAGAAAGCTTTGCATGCAGCTGGCTTGCAGCTGTCTTCACCTTTTCTTCCTCATGCAAATTCTAATACAATCACAAATGATCCCGATTTTGAGAGTCCTCTGTTCTCTTACACTATTTCTCATTTTCAATTGTACCCATCTTTGAATATTTGAAATCTGCTTTCCTAATCTCTTAAAGAGTATGTTGGATGCCTCTTAGCTTTTCCTTTCTCTTTTGGATAATTATGATTCCGTGGGTCTCCTGCCCACCCACCCCCAAGTTTCTTGTCATTTCCACTGTACTAAAGAATTATTTTCCAGATAAGAATTAAGTCCAGAAAGAGCATCCAAATTCCACTTTAGAAGGGAAATTTTAATTTATTCAAATGCCAGTGTAGAAGGGAAATTCACCTATTTCAAAATTAAAATCTGTAAACAAAGGAAACATTTATTCTTTATTCTTAAATCAATTCTATAACCTCCTCCTTCCTGGAGTTAATATAACGTATTCCTCTTTGGGTGTTAAAGTATATAATGGTGGATCAAAAATCATGCATAGGGCTTCCCTGGTGGCGCAGTGGTTGAGAGTCCGCCTGCTGATGCAGGGGACGTGGGTTCGTGCCCCAGTCCAGGAAGATCCCACATGCCGCGGAGCGGCTGGGCCCGTGAGCCATGGACGCTGGGCCTGCGCATCCGGAGCCTGTGCTCTGCAACAGGGGAGGCCACATTGGTGAGAGGCCCGCGTATCGCAAAAAAAAAAAAAATCATGCACAGTTTTGTTGATTTAATTGAAAGATTTGGAAGTAAATTTTTTTCAATTTTTTCCTTCTTTTAGAATTCCATGGACACAAAACTTTAAAACTTGATATGTCTTTTATTATTAGCTATAACTGATTCTTTTAAAAATGCCATAACTTAATTGCACTGTGGCCTCAAATCATGTTTAAGAATCCTAACTTGATTGTTTCCTGCTAATTTTTTTTTTAATTGAGGCTGTTTTCAACCCTAATTTTTTATTTCAAATCAAAGTAGCTTTTGCAACTTTGAGAACCAAATGTCTTTCAGTGCATAATGCACTCTGTGTGCATGTGTGTGTGTGTGTATGTGTGTGTGTTGTGTATAAAATTATTTTTATTGAGAAGTAACAAACACCCTATTTAAAAATGGGTTTAATTATTAGGGTCACTGTCTTCCCCAACAAGAAGTCAAGGGAGCAGTTCCTGGTTGATTGACCAGCTCCACAGTGTCTTCAGAAACCCAGTCTCTTTCCTTCTCACTGCTCAGCATCACTTGACCAAATTAATGGGTTTAACAACTCTAGGCATCTCATTGTCACTAAACACCACTGGGAAGCAGGAAGGGAGGCGAAAGCGTTTCTCTTCTTGTCTGCTTCTTTCTCTCTGATGTCTCTCTCTCCCCAAAGTTTCCTGAAACACTCCCCCCCAAACACACACAAACATACATATACACACATATATTTTTTGTCTTACATATATGCATTAACAATATTATTAAACTTTACAAGCATAGACTACAATTTACGTAGTGTCATGGAACATTATTAAAGGAAGAAAAAATTAATTCTACTTGGCCTCATTATTTAAAAAATTAGATAAGTAAATTGAGAAAGAAGAAGAAAACTTTGAAATAATGCAGGAGGTGAGGATCATTATTACCCTGATTTAGGCATGTTTGTTGATAAATCATATTCTCTGAAAGAAAACTATTCCAGTAAAAACCTAATATAATGCTATTAAATCTACATTAGGGGTTAATTCTAACCTCTAGCACCAGTATTTTAAAAACACTTAATTCTATTAAAATAATCTTCTGTTAAAATAAAATAAAAGGTGTAGGTACATATCGAAGACAACAGAACATTTTAGGACTTAACTCTAAATGAATCCCTGCGCTATGTCTGCAAATTATCAGAATTGGAATCATGTCCTAGGCTCCTTCTAATCAGACTCTATATATGCAAACTCTATTAACTGGTTTGAGTTAATGATAGCTTTTACATGGAAGCCTAGCCTTAACCTTATGCTGCAGCCAACCCATTTTACAGAGGAGCCTGTTTGTACATGAAAGTGAATAGATTATGAAAGCTGTAATTAAGGAAAGGGCATGTACAAGTCCTTTGCTTATTTAACTGCCAACTAAATGAAAGTGCTTGAAAAAAGTTTAAACTTTAAAATTGACACAAAGCCTTCAGCAAATAAGAGTTCTATGAGTTTTTGTTTCATTCAGGAAACTCTATCAGATGAGAACTTGAGTCTGGATTCTATTCCCACAAGTCCACTGACCCAGCTCTCACCTTTTTAGTCAATGTCATCTTTGTTGCTAAATCCACTGTGTGCTTTTCCATCTTGATCTGACTGGCCCTCCCTGAAGTATTGGACACAGCCTGTCACATTCTCCTGCTCAAAGCTCTCCTCCCTTGCTTTCTCTGATACCACCTTCTCCCAGGTGTCCACTGCTCCATGGGTGCTTCTCTTGGGCTCTTCTGCTGCTGGACCATGTCTTCCATATTGGTGATCTGTGGTTCTCTCTTCTCATCCTACACCTTCTCTGGTGAGTAATAGCATCCAACTAGCATGCTCTTGTTCACTTCCATGGCTTTAAAAATGATATACATTGGGGCTTCCCTGGTGGCGCAGTGGTTGGGAGTCCGCCTGCCGATGCAGGGGACACGGGTTCGTGCCCCGGCCCGGGAAGATCCCACATGCCGCGGAGCGGCTGGGCGCGTGAGCCATGACCGCTGAGCCTACGCGTCCGGGGCCTGTGCTCCGCGACGAGAGAGGCCACAACAGTGAGAGGCCCACGTACGGCAAAATGATATACATTGTACACTCGTAACATATAATACTGTATATCAACTATGCTTCAATAAAAAATATTTTTTAAAAAAAGACATATGTACTGTTGGCTCCCGGAATCTGTGTTTAAGTACCCTAGCCTCTCTCCTGCACCCCAGACCTACTAAATAGTTCCATGTGGATGTCTCCCATTGATGTCAAACTCATGTTTGATGTCATGAACTCCTGAGCTCCCCTTCAACACTGCTCTTTCTCTGATACTCTTTTTGATGAGTGACACTATTGTCACTCAGTGGTGAGGTCATTAAAAGGAACAATTCTAGATAAAAGGAATAATTCTTCTTCAGCTTTTCTTCACTCACATGTCCAGTGATTTACTAAGTGTCCTGCAGTCTACCTTCTCGATGTCTCTGGAATTTACCTTTCACTCCATTCCTGCTGCCACTACTGTAGGCCAAGACTTTATCATGATCTCACCTGGGATATTTTGGCGGCCTTTCACCTGTTCTCCTATCTAATCTTGCCCAGCTTGAGTCCATTCATCACACTGTCCCTAGCATGGTCTATTTAAAACATAAGTCCAATCATTTCACTCCCCTGGTTGCAATCCTTGAATGCCTCTGCATCACCTTCAGGAGGGTTCAAAGGTTGTAGCATGGTTTACAGCACTCTTGGGAACTGGTCCTGATCTAGCTTCCTGGTGTCATTTGTTACCACCCCTCCTTCCTCCTTTACAACGAACCTCTCTGTATTCTGTACATCAGCAGTACTAAAATATTTTCAGTTACCGAAAGATACCACGATTTCTCACTTTTGTGCTCTTGATATGATTTCCTGGCTTCATGTTATCCCCTTTCTCCAATTCTTCACCTGGCTAACCCTTTGCTTGAGAAATCAACATAGGCTTCTCTCTTTGGGGAGGCCTTCCCCACCCCTGTCTGGCCACCTCTGCTGTGATTCCATATTACTCTGTGAATATCAAAGTGCTTATTTTATAACCATCTGTTTGCCTGTCTTTCCCCCTCACCATAAAATCTTTGAGGGAGCAACTAGTGTCTTACTGGTCCTCGTAAGCTCCTCACCTTAAATGGGCCATTCCTTAATACATGCTCTGATGCAGCACAAATTAGGCAACTAGTGCAGAGAGAAAACAAGTTGTAAGATAGAAAACAAGTTTCGTAACTTTTTTCAAGAAGGAAAAAATTAAAGATATATTCAAATGACTATTTGGGGTCGTATTTTGGTAGAGCATAGGAATATTTTGATTATAGTAGAAACATTATTTTGCTTTTTCGGGGTGAGGGTGTGTTATTTGTTTAACTGAAGATCTTTTGTTGAAATGAAATAACTTGGATGTTGGGGGCAAACAAACTTGTCTTCAAACACTAGCCCAAGGCTTCTCTAGTGGTTTGCTCTTGGATGAGTTACTTATACTTTTGAAACTCATCTCTCTCATCTGCAAAATGAGGATTGTATTCACCTTAGAAGTGTGTTGTGAAGGTTTAAATAAGAGACTTATTTAAAAGTATCTGGATATTAGTGAGTGTTCAGTAAATATTGATCATCTTTCCCTTCTTTGAGTAACTTATTAAACTAGGAGGTTAAGGGGACTTCCCTGGTGGTCCAGTGGTAAAGAATCACCTTCCAGTGCAGGGTACGCAAGGTTTGATCCCTGGTCAGGGAACTAAGATCCCACATGCCTTGGGGCAATTAAGCCCACATGCCGCAACTACTGAGCTCGTGCACCTTAACCAGAGAGCTCGCGTGCTGCAAACTACAGAGCCCACACGCTCTGGAACCTGTGTGCCACAACTAGAGAGAAAAAACCCACACACCACAACTAGAGAGAAGCCCGCGCGTCACAATGAAGAGCCCTCATGATGCAACTAAGACCTGACACAGCCAAAAGAAAAAGCCTAAGAGACACATCACTTGACCTTCAGATTATATGGATTATAGAATCTAAATATCTCAAAATTGGGTCTATTTGTTCATTTCTTTAATTATAGTAGCTTTGCGAGTTGGGGAATAAACTCATTTTACGGTAATTAATATTATATAATGTAATAATATAGACGCATCTACAATTTCCCCAATTATCTATTATATTGAGTAGCACATTAACAAAAGTGGCCTTATTTCATTCCTTTCTAGAAAACATTTTTAGGTATACTAAATAATGTGTAAGTGTGCAGAGTTAAAGTAAGTCCAAATGATCATCCATATATTGAAAATTACTAGGTGGAAAGTCATACACTTTATAATTCATTTCTTTGCTGTTGCACATGGCATAGAGCACTGCTTGTAATTCTGGAAAGTAAATCACATGAATCTGAGCAAGTGGATTTAAAAGGAGACTATAATTCAGATAGTTACTAAAATAAATTTTCAGATAAAAAAGCTAAATCTAGGCAGTAAATTGGGCAATTTAACATTTTTAAAGTATTCTGCAAACATTTGAAATGGCTTTTTAAAGTTTTTTAAAAGTCAGTTCAGTCCTTTTTTAGGGTAAATAATTGCTCCACTTGAAAGCCTTGGCAAAGGGACTCAAGCTCCTATCCCAATACCCCTCACTTTATGGGTTCTTTCACCCACAGATCTCTAGCAGGTTAAACTGGCTACATATTGGCTTATTTTCACAAGATATGAGTAATTACTTTAATTGCTCTGGTTTATTAAGTGAAATCCAAAGTAACTTCTGTGCCTACCGAACATTTAGTTAATGAGCACAGGGGTACCTCCAGGAGATTAATGGAACCTTGATAAAGGGGTAGTTTAATGGGTGAAGCAGCACATCTAGATTTCATTGGGAAAGGGATGGAATAATCCATATATTTGGATGCAATTTAATGTAATTACATTGTAATTTTGGTTATTGTGAAAAGACAGTTTGCCACTGGAAGTGGGAGCTGGAGGATAACTAATGTAAGTAATTGGAATCTATAACAAATATTAATTGAGCACCTACAAGTTTCAAGGCTCCAGGGTAAGTACTGTGACAAAGACAAGGAAACATAGGACTTAGTATCTCTTCTCAAGTAACTAACTTTCATTTGAAATGAGAACAGATTATGTCACTCACCTAATTAAAACGCTTCAAATGTTTTCCATTGCAGAGAATAACTTCCAGACTCTTCAACATAGCCACAAGGACTGATGTAACACTGAATATAATGTTCCCCATTGCTCAGTAGATTCTAGCCATACATTCTTTGTTTTCCCTGAACATGCCAGGCTTGTTTCTGTCTTAGGGGCTTTGCAGGAACTGTTTTTTATGCCTGGAATGCTCCTTTCCAGTCTTCACATGGCTGCTTCTCATTGTTCAGATCTCACCTCAAATGTCCCTTCTCAGATAAGACTTCCTCAACCACCAACACATCTCTGGTGCATAACTTACTTTCTACATAGCTTATCACTATGAGAAATTATCTTATTTGTTCTTTCTTTTCCCAGCCATCACTAGAACACAAATAACCTGACTGTGTCTATTCTGTTTGTCTCTGTGATCTCAATGCCTGGAATGATGCTTGATACACAGTAAATAGTCAACAAATATTTGTTGAATATTGAATGAATGAGGTCGCCACATCTCTTTGAGCCCAGAGTTTCTATTAAGAGAGAATTAAATGAGGTTTTATACATATCACATATGTATATGATATATTGTGAAATATAATTTAACATATATAAAATCTCATTTCATATATCTCTATGTAATATGTAAAATCTCATTATATATAATGTATACACGTAAAATGAGATTTTATAATATATAAATGCCAGATCTATATCTGTATCTATATCTACCTGGCACTTAGCAAAGCATCTGGCCCAAATTAAGAGTGCAATATTTGGTAACTGTTATATTTTCCACGGATGATGCAGGATAAAGTTAGGATCCTGGCAACAAGTTTTGAGACTTACATTTATTCTGCTAACAATACTATGGAAAACACTTGTAGTTCCTTCAGAAATTTCATCTTAAGAACTTGCTGAAAACATGTTCAAAATTATGAGGAGGCCACTTGTTAAGAGGTTTTCATAAATATTTTCTCAAACCAGATGGCAATGATTTAGCAAAAAGAAGCACTTCGAGAATCACTGTTCTGAGTTTTACCAAATAACCTGATGCATTCAGAAGATTTGGGAGTTCACTTCAGGAGATGACTGGAAAAGACAAAATTTGTTGTGCAAAACCTATATCATTTTGATTAGGAATTAATTCTTAGTGTCCAACCTTTCCTGAGAAGGCCATTAAATATCATTTGGATCTCATCTTCATCTTGAACTAAGCAACATTGAACTGAATATTCATTTTCAATTGATAAGAATGAAAAAACAGATTTTTCTCTTATTTTCAGGTGTACACTTTTGCAAACCAATTAGCTTTGTTATTACTACTTGAAGATCTTATTTTATTATTTTTTAATTGAGTTGCATTCCTTTGTTTTCATAGTATTTGCTTTTATAGTTATTTTCTATTTACAGAGTAATACAGTGCATATGGTGGTGATATAGTATCATTTAAAAATAAATTTATTTAACTAAAAATCTGATTTTCTTTAAAGTTATTGAATAACTGATAAAGTTAGTGACAGCTATGGCAGACTCATAAGGATGGTATATGGCCACTGAAGTTTGAGAAACAGGTCTAGGTATTTCTATATGTGGTAAAGGACCAGTTTTGTTTTGATTTTTAAGTATTCAAGACGTTGCAAGAGCTTACTTTTATAAAACACAGTAGCAATTAATTACTAGAAAAATAAAAGCAAAAAAAATTTAAAGGCACTAAAAGAATAGGCTTGGATTTTAAATTATTAGATTCACCATTCATAAAATAATTCTGTCAAATTGATATAAAAGTTTTAAACATTTACTCTCAATTTCAGAACTGACTTGGTATACTGGTGATGGTTTGCAGACTGGCAGGTGGGTCCACAGACCACACTTCAAGTAACAGTGTCCTAGAGAAAGGGTATAGACTGGAGAAAGGTTGGTATTGAAGGCTAGAACAGAGGAAGAGTAATTGCACTGTCTCCTTTTTCAAACCTTAATTCCAGATAGTCACTACTAATTCCTATTAATTTTTTCTCTCTCTATTGCTGTTGACTTAGTTCAAGCTCTCCCTTATGAATTGAATATAAATGTATTATTGTGTAAAAATGTTGTTTCTCATCAAGTTGTTTTTAAAAAAATGAGGCCTATAAAAGTTTACTAAGAAATTATCCAATGACTGTTGAAGATATTGTTCTGTATACAGTTCAACATCTCTGTGTAGATGGACCTGTAAAAGTTTTTCTCTGGAATTTAGTACTAGGAAAATATTTTCTTCTTATGAATCGGTATGCTTCCTTTTATTCCTTCAATGAGAAAATGAGGGCTACATAAAACATCCTGTTATACACCTCATGGATATTTTTTTGCTGGGAAAATCAGGGATAGATTTAATATACAATCACAGTAATTATATTGGTATTCAATATTCTTCCTCCTTTTGTATCAGTTTTAGTTTTCTATTATATGAATCCCCAAACTGAGAAAAGGAATAACCATTGGAAAATCAAAGATATGATTACTTTTTCAGTACTTTATTTCTATCCAAGCAAGGTGAAAGAGCTTAAATCTTAAGAAAAAGAAAGAATTAACAGACACTGAATCTTAAAATACCCACTAGTCTTCCTATTTTTACATATTTCTGAGGTCTTCTATAAGTTCAAAGTAGATAAAGCCTACAGAGCTACAGACTTAAGTGATTTGTTTGAAAATTGTCTCTTTTTTACCAGCATGGAATTTAACTTGTCCTCTGAGATTGAAACAGTTAACAGGAGAGATCATGATGGAGCTAGTTCTGCATGTATTTTCTGGTTATTGTTAGTTGACTGTTGGAAGTGGACCTAAATTTGTTCAGGATATGAAGTAGGCATGATTCATCCAGTTATTTTGAAAGGGTTGTCTGTCCCAGTTCCGGGAGAGATGCTGTTGTTTGCCTGCTCCACCACGGAGGAAGGCAGACGTCAAGTGGATTGTGTGACTCCATGATTAGTGGTCTCAGATAAGGAATTGAAACGGCAGTGTCAACCTAAGGGCATCCAAGCAAAAGCGGTGGGGAATGGGATTTGGAAATACCAGGAGGCAAAGTCCTAGCTTGTAGTCAGTTCAACTCTGTGTTTCTCTAGGTACATTCCTTGTTTTGTTTTGTTTTTCCACATGAGTTTAACTCACAACATGTTCTTATTGGAGGTCCAATAATAGCTCTTTAATTTTTCACTATTTTCTGTGTAACTGCTGGTCAGGTAGAGGTACCATTCCAGCCTTATCTTGGAAGGTGGTTGAGGAGGAACCAGTGAACTAAAGTGTGAATTAGAATGTCAAGAGGATTGGAGCTGTAAGATGGTATACTCAATACAAAGTGTAGAAAAGTTGGAAAAGATCATAGTTTTGGTGGCAATGGTGAATTTTATTGAAATTTATTGAAATTTAATGAGTATTTTTCATCCATCATGAACACTGGTTTAGAGTCGGGAGCAACATTAAGATGCTCATTCTTTATTAGTGATTGGGGTCTGGGAAGTCTTTATTGTGCTACTCAGTTGACTTAATGCATAAGAGATGAGAGAGGAAACAAATTCCTGAAGTATTTACACTAGAAGAAAGTGCTGGCTGCTTGCTCATCCTAAAAACATTTATATAAAAGTTACTTCCCTGATCATCATAGGTATTTAGTATATGTGAGTCCTTGCTGCATGAAGTGTCCATTTTTATTGGAAAGGACTTTAGTACAGAAACTGTGCCTAAATTAGTGGTTTATTTGTGATAGAAGGAATGAGATAACTTCTATTAGCTGCCTTTAATGTAAGAAATTCTTTCCCAGCTGTATTAAGAATGTTCTGGAATAGAGCTGCAACAACATACCAAGAAGTCTTTCTTGGCTAACAGACTAAACATTCTATCTTATATTGTAAAAAATGATAAAAAGGAATGGACTTATTGATGTAGCAATACTGTTTGTTGCAAAGAACAACCAAAAAACTAAAACACAATGCAAGCTTAGCAGAGTTAAGCAAAGTATAAACAGAAAAGTGCATGCTAGTTATATTAGTAAGTGATCAGATTTCACAAGTAATAGGAACACCTTATGGAACTAGAATGTCCCCCATATTTTTGCAATAATTTACAAAGCAGTTCATTTAAAGACTTGTAACTCACTCCAGAGTATTTATATTGCTAAAGTTGATTTGACTAGAGCTGATGCTTCTACAGTTATAATCTAATTTTATAGAATTATGAGATTTGAATGCTAAAAATAGCAACCAAGGAGTAATAGTCCCTTCTGACCATAATGAGAACTGTTTGTAATTCGTATTAATATCCTTAAGTTATTCTATGTTCAAGCTAAATGGTTACTGTGGGATTAATTTTTTTTTTTTTTTTTTTTTTTTTTGTGGTACGCAGGCCTCTCACTGTTGTGGCCTCTCCCATTGTGGAGCACAGGCTCCAGACGCGCAGGTTCAGCAGCCATGGCTCACGGGCCCAGCCGCTCCGCGGCATGTGGGATCTTCCCGGACCAGGGCACGAACCCGTGTCCCCTGTATCGGCAGGCGGACTCTCAACCACTGTGCCACCAGGGAAGCCCTGGGATTAATTTTTTAAGATAACTAATTTATACCTTGACATTAGTTTGACTGAGCAGGTATTCTAGTATAAAATATTTAGTCACTGAGAAATTAGAAATCACAGAGAACTTGTTTTCTTTTTTTATATTCCATAGTCTCCAGACAGTTTTCCACTCAGATTACATATTTCAAAAGCATGAGAGGAAATAAAAACTTTAGACATAAAGATGGCACATGAAAAGATGCTCAACATTGTTAATTATTAGAGAAATGCAAATCAAAACATAATGAGGTACCACCTCACACTGGTCAAAATGGCCATCATTAAAAAGTCTACAGATGCTGGAGAGGGTGTGGAGAAATGGCAACCCTGCTACACTGTTGGTAGGAATATAATTTGATGCAGCCACTATGGAAGACAGTAGGAGGTTCCTAAAAAAAACTAAAAATAGAGCTACCATATCATCCAGCAATCCTACTCCTGGGCATATACCCAGAAAAAATGAAAATTCTAATTCAAAAAGATACATGCACTCCAATGTTCATAGTAGCACTATTTACAATAGCTAAGACACGGAAACAACCCAAGTGCCCATCAACAGATGATTGGTTTAAGAAGATGTGATATATATAAATATACATATATATATACACACATACACACATATACACACACACACAATGGAATATTACTCAGCCATAAAAAGAATGAAATATTGCCATTTGCAGCAACATGGATGGACCTAGAGAACATCATACTAAATGAAGTAAGTCAGGCAGAGAAGGACAAATATTATATGATATCCCTTATATGTGGAATCTAAAAAATAATGCAAATAAATCTATATACAAAACAGAAGCAGACTCACAGACATACAAAAAAAAATTATGGTTACCAAAAGGAGAAGGGGGGAGATAAATTAGGAGTATGGCATTAATAGATACATACTCCTATATGTAAAATCAACAACCAACAGGGATTTACTATATAGCACAGGAAACAACAGTCCATATCTTGTAACAACATATAATGGAAAATTATCTGAAAAAATATATATGTCACTGAATCACTTCGCTGTACACCTGAAACTAACACAATATTGTAAATCAACTATACTTCAATGAAAAAAATCTTTCTCTATAAATGAATTCTAGTGTTTCCAGTGAAACCTTTTAAACACACTTCAAAACTTTTCCTTTTCACGGCATCCATGTCACCTAGCAACAGACTATGTAAGAAATCAACCTCGCGATCGGTAGGAAACAGATTGTAAAAGTTTTTCATATTACCTTTGCAATTTTTTAATAGAATCTTTTGCTGTTTACAGCACCATGGTTTTCTATATATTAATATATCCATAAAACTTCGAGAACCCTTATTCCATGTCCCTTGCTATATAATGCGCCAAAGTCTTGTGACTTCTCACAGGTCTTAGGTTATCACTGTCTTCTCTGGTTCTGGACTCCTTTTACTGCTGAGTTATTTAAGATTTGAGACTGTTATGTTTTTCCTGCTCTCCATCCTGTTGAGCTAGATAGGGAATTCATTCTCGGTGGGTTTGTGTTGTTTTTTTTAAAGTTCCATCAGAAAACAAACAAAAAAAACACTCCCAAAAGGAATTACCACATGTACAGGTCTTTACTGAATATTTTGTCATGGCAGAGACTCTTATTCATGAAAGTTCAAATATCTTAACTATGGAATGTTAAGAAGACCTGGCCCCCAGATCCTTTCTAAATATGGGGTTTGGCCTCTAGCAATATTGCAATCTCTTCCTCTCCCCTCTTTTCAGTCTCATTTTCTCAGACCCAAATATTCTTTGTTTTAAACACAGAGACACTGAGTTTTCTTTGTTGCTTTGGCTCCTGTTGCCCCAAGCCCTCACCTCCCCACTAGTAGTTTAGCAAGAAAATCTAAACAAAGATAGTTCCTTCCCTAAAGGCATTCATTCTCTTGTATTAACCATAGTTGATGCCAAGATCAAGTTCCATGCCCTTTGCTTTATCTTTCTTTTTTCATTGTTTGAAGCAGGATTTCCAGTAGAATGCTGAAAAGAAACTGTGAAATCAGCTTCTCATTGTTTTTTTTCTAACAGTCAAAAAAAAAAAAAGCTTCTGACATTTCACCATTATGTATGATGTTAGCTATTGTTTTTATCTTTTTAAGATATCCTTTATTATGTTAAGGAAAGGCCAATCCATTCCTAATGTGCTAAATTGTTTGTTTTATCATGAAAGGATCTAGAACTTTAGTGATGGTTTTCCTGAAATCATTAAGAAAATCTGATAATTATTACCCTTTAACTTGTTATATTGTTAAGTAACTTCAATAGATTTTTCTAATGCTAAATGATTCATGTATCCTTGGGGTACACCATACTTTTTAAAGTAGAGTGGTAAATTAAGTTTTTTAATATTTCATTAGGATTTTGGGGTCTATGTTAATAAATAGGATTAAACTCTAGTTTTTCTTTTTTACATTGTCCTTTGTCAATTTTGGTATTAAGGCAATATTGGTCTCATAAAATGAAGTAGGGAGCTTGCTCACTTTCTTCAATTCTGGAACCATTTGTGAAAGATGGACCTTATCTTTTTTTTTTAACAGTAAAAAATCACTGTAAAATCATTTGGCTGTGATGCCTTTTTGTGAGTAGATTTATGTTTACTGATTGAATTTTTAAAATGATTACAGGTAAGTTCAGATTTTCTCTTCTTGAACCAATTTTGACATTTTATATTTTCAAATAATTTTCAGTTTTATATTTTCAAGTTCATTGGCATAAAGTTGTTTCTAATATTGTCTTATGATTAAACATAAGACACATTGATCTCTTGACTAATACTGTGTACTCAAGATCCTTCTTTCTATGTTCATCATCTCTGTAATATCTTTGTCTTCCATTGCATTACTTTCTGCTAATTTTTGTTTTTGTAGAGGTAACAAACCGTTCTAGCACCATTTGTGGTAAAGACTTCTCTTTTCCTATTTAATTGTTTTGACGCCTTGGTCAAAAATCAAATGACTATATAAGTGTGGGTCTTTCTCTGGACTTTTTATTTTATTCCATTGATCTGGTTGTCTGTCTTTACATTAATCCCATACTGTCTTGATTACCTAATGCTATTGCACTAAACAGAGTAAGTTTTAGAGTAACTCTTGAAATCAGATAGTAGAAGTCCTACCCTTACATTTAACATGTAGGTTACTTGGAGTCTGCTTATTTACATTTCTCATCGCATAGCAGTTGCTTTGCCTACTCTTGCTATTTGAATTCTGAGCCTTCACTGGAGTAACATATCCTTCTTACTAAAATTTGGTGAATAGGGCTTCCCTGGTGGCGCAGTGGTTGAGAGTCCGCCTGCCGATGCAGGGGACACGGGTTCGTGCCCCGGTCCGGTAAGATCCCACATGCCGCGGAGCGGCTGAGCCCGTGAGCCATGGCCGCTGAGCCTGCGCGTCCAGAGCCTGTGCTCCGCAACGGGAGAGGCCACAACAGTGACAGGCCCACGTACCACAAAAAAATAAATAAATAAAAAAAATAAAATTTGGTGAATAGCAGATTGTCAAGGCCTTTGCAGGTTTAAAATGTCTCTATATTGCCCTCATTCTTGAATGACAGTTAAACTGAGTATAGAATTCTGTGTTATTTTCCCTGAGCACTTAGATAATATTATGATATCATCTTTCCACCTATATTTCTGCTAATGAGAAGTTTGCTGTTCCTCTTATTGTCATTCATTTTTGTGTGCATGTATATATATTTCTATTATTCTCTCTGGGTAAATTGATACTTCTCTTTTGGTTTTTCCAGTTTTGCTATGTTGTGTCTGGACTCAGTTTTATTTATCTTGAGGACTTGATTCTTCAATCTGTCAATTCATGTCTTACTTCTCAGGAGCTTATAAGCATGTATTTATATAAATATATAATTATATATAAAATATATTTATGAATTTATAAATATAAAATTTATATATATAGATTGCCTCTCACATTGTCTCCCTATACAGGCATACCCTGAAGACACTGTGGGTTCAGTTTCAGACCACAATAAAGCGAATATTGCAATAAAGTGAGTCACATGAATTTTTTGGTTTCCCAGTGCATATAAAAGTTATGTTTACACTGTACTGTAGTCTATTTAGTGCAATAGCATTAGGTCTAAAAAAGCAATCTACATACCTTAATATAAAAATACTTCATTGCTAAAAACATGCTAATCATCATCTGAGCCTTCAGCAAAGGCATAATCTTTTTGCTGATGGAGTGTGTGATATATTGCAAGAATTACTAAAATATGACACAGAGACACAAAATGAGCAAATGTTCAATGCAGGTTGCCACAAACCTTCAATTTGTAAAAAATACAGTATCTGCAAAGCACAATAAAGCACAATAAAGTGAGGCATGCCTGTACTTTCTTCCTGAAAATTATTTAATGTGTTGATATGATTGTCCTCATTCTAGCTTCTAAATCTTTCAATTTCTCTTTCATATATTTTATCTCTGTCTTCCCCTTTCATTCTAGGATATTTCCTTTGGTCTCTCTTCCAGCTTATAGTGTCTCTCTTTAGCTGTGTTTGCTCCTTAACTCAGTGTAGTATCAGTGGCACAAACATCTCCCTGGGACCTTTCAATGCTTTTTGGCCAACTTCCAACTGCCAGTATTGCATTTGTTTCTGGAACAGTAGGCTGGAAGTGTTGGGAAATAAGCACCCTTTCCATCAGCCCAAAATGACTAAGACAACATAGTAGAAATATGGACTCTTTACCCATATATGGAGAGGTTTGGCATTTTGGTTTCTCACAAGACTTCTTTATGCAGTGGACCTGTAAGCTGGTGAAAAACTACTCTGCTGTGTCCCTTAGTGGGAGGTGGAGTTTTTCTGGCTCCTCTTTCACAGTACAGACAGCTATAAGAGGGATCTCAGGTACAGCTACAGTCTTGCATAGCAAATATCACATCTATTGTAGCGCGCACACACACACACACACACACACACACACACACACACACACACACAGTCCCATGGACTAGGGCCGCTGCTTCTCTGAGTCTCTAGTTCCTTAAGTTATGTTTTTACTCTGTGTAACGTACTCTCTTTCTCTCTGGAACTTTGGCACTTCCCTTTTATTCTTTCAAGTGTGTGTATGTGTGTGTGTGTGTGTGTGTGTGTGTGTGTGTGTGTAGTATTTCTATTTGTTTGTAATGGTGATGGGAGAGGGAGAGCCACAATCAGCTCAGTCTCCCATTTTGCCATATGTTGGATTTTGAGATCATCTCATTGATAAACAGGTTGTCATTGTGGCCACTGTGATTTTCCATGGTGCCTTGTTCATGGTGATTGTTTAATTCTCTGAGCTGTGGAAGGCTGCAGTGACTGTGGTGTCTGAAGTGTTCTAATCCATGCCAGGCAGACACAGAGTTATGGATTATAATGAACGGGAAAAAAGAATGTTTTGAATATTTAAAATCTTAGAATTTTTATGGAGAAAGGCATTTTACCTCTGAGAAAAAGGAATTTCAATTTTGCAAGTTAAAAGAAAAATTTGTTAACAATATTTAGCAAAAGTAAGTGGGGCACAATGATAGATCTTTTCAAAAAGAGCTATAGCTGATGAGTCCTTTTTTTTTTTTTTCGTTTCTGCAGGTGAAAATACAACCGAAGACAGGGTGTATTTGACACACCCTAACTGCACTGCTCGTTCACAAGGATTTCCTTATAAATACGAGGATCTTTTTTTTTTAATTGTATGTAGATTTTTTGTCTTCTATGAAACTGCAAGTATACTGATTTCTTCTGACTTTTGATGTCAAACTTTGTGAGCAAAATGTATTCACCATCTTTACATCCATAAATTTCTAGGGTTTTATGCTCAGTGTTATATTTTCTACTGTCAGGTAAGTCCAGATGTTTTTAATTGATGTAATAATGACAATAAGTACTTAATACAGTCTCCTGTTTATTCAATTAATATATTCTTAAGTAATGGTTTTCTAAAACATATCTGTTTTGAAAACTTAAAACTCACCTATTTCTCAACATGCTTTATGCCTATGGTATTTTCTATACCATACGTTTTGTGCTAATATTATTTTTTATTACCAGCCTCTTTTTGAAGCTGGTTTATCTAAATTACGACACTGCTATTACTCCGAACAGATCAGGTTCCAGGAAGTCCTGTTAATTATCTTCCATTCCAGAGACTCAGAGGTTGTTTCATCCTACAATCTGTGAGTTGTTTATCAGCCATATTGAAGTAAATCTTGAAAAACACCAACACAGGGTATAGAACAACATTAGATGTTAATACATTTTTTTTCGGAGAATTGGTAGTTGAAATATATCAAGCCTGAGTATAGAGGCCCAGGAGGATACATGAGTGTATCTCAGGTCACTTCTGAATTTTCTAATCCACCATCCACTCCTCTAACTTTCTACATCTTTCATCTCACGGATTGCAGTCTAGAGCTCAAAGTTCAACTAGCCATTTCACAGAAAAGAAACAATTGAATAGCATACTGTGGGTTTACACTTTAGAATGGTTTTAGTGATCTCAAATGAAAGATAGACGGGAATTCAAGTGAGCTATGTCTGGGTTTGAATTCTAGTTTTGTCCCTTGCTACTGCTCTATGAGCTTGTGCAAATTGTTTAGCCTCTCCAAGAAGTGGGCATAGTTGACAAGGCTCCCTTTCTGGGTTAATGGAAGGATTACATGAAATCATGAGCATTGAGACAGCACAATTATCTGGCATATAAGCTCATAGCAAACAATTTTCCTTCCTCACTTTTCCACCATAGCTCTTAGCTTTCTTATACATTTAGATATTACTATAAAACCAGTCCACAAATAGAATTTTATTCTGCATTTGTTTCAGCAAACCTTTAATAGGTACCTATCACCAGTCAGCGTGTGCGACACAAGAGTTAGTAAAACAGGTTCTCAAGGAATAGACTGTGCCTGAAATTGATTTGTCTCTATTTAATGTATTAGCCTTCATAAATGAACTTGTTTTTCAAGTGGGTTTGTATTGATTCACCCATGGTGTTTCACCTTGTCCTCCATGTGACCCAGATCACATGTACTTCAGCGCAGACAGGCAAAGCAGAGTCTCACTACAGAGAGAGCAAGCCCAGGGCTTGCCTGAGGTGCTGGTAGTCGAGACTACGAGATTCGTTTACCAGCCAGGCATATAAATGGGCCACGATAGGACTGAATTCTGATGCTCCATTCCCACTTATGTCCACACCATCAAAGCAAGCAAAAAAGATTTTTTAAGTTATGATGCTAAGAAGTTAATAGCATAGGGCAAAAATAACCTATTACCTGGGTGAAAAGCAACTTTTCAAGGAAGGGGAAATGAGAAGCCTACGCAGAAGGAAGTTTAACCCTGGACACGATGGGGAAAACTGCCACGTGGTGGCCAAAGACAATGGAGCCTCCCAAAGTGGAAGCTGAATGGGGAATTACTGTCTAACAGGTACAGAGTTTCTGGTGGGGATGATGAAAAAGTTCTGGAAATGGATAGTGGTGAAGGTTGCACAACAATATGATCGTACTGTACCTAATGCCACTGAATTTTGTACACTTTAAAGATGGTTAAAACAGTAAATTTTATGTTATGCATATTTTACCACAATAATAAATAAATTTATTTCTATAAACAAACAAGCAAATAAATAAATAACTTAATTTTTTTAAAAAGCACAATGGAGATACAGTCATTCCTCCCCCCAAAAAGTAGAAGTTGGTTGGTTAAATCCAGGGGTTCTCTAGGAAACCATCTCACTTCCTTATTTGTATGGCTGAAATGCTAAGGTACTGCACTTCCTTTTTTTAACTCATGAACCTGAACATGTGTGTATATGTATGCTTCCTGTGACCTGCTATATTAAAAAAGTTGGAATCTTTGTATATAAAGTATCATTATGTAGCAATGATAATGATGTGTTTTCTGACTCAAAGCCATTTTCTAATAATCATATAGCACTTCATATTTCTCCAAGTGCTTTTATATCTATTATCTCAATTAATTTATAGAACCCAGGAGGCATTACCTTTGTCTTACAGATTCGGGGAAATAGAAATGCAGAGAGGTTCAGGCCTCGCTAGAGTCTCAGTATAATATATAAGTAGGACTAGAACCTGTGTGTCCTGGGAACTGAGTTAACATTTTTCAAATACAAGACAGTCGGACTTTCATTTCACAGGGCTGACACTACAACTTTTGTGTAAAGAGTGAAAAGAACCACCAATCACATGAATGTTTGCTTTCAGTGATAATCAGTAGGACCAACACCAAGATAATTAAATTTTTACTTTCTATCCAAGTATTTGGACATTCTACAGTCATACCCTGAATATAAAAAGAATTGATTACAAATGTTGGAACAAAATAATTTGAGGGGCTTCCCTGGTGGCACAGTGGTTGAGAATCTGCCTGCCAATGCAGGGGACACGGGTTTCAGCCCTGGTCTGGGAGGATCCCACACGCCGTGGAGCAAATGGGCCCGTGAGCCACAGCTACTGAGCCTGCGCGTCTGGAGCCTGTGCTCGGCAACAAGAGAGACCGAGATAGTGAGAGGCCCGCGCACCGTGATGAAGAGTGGCCCCCGTTTGCCACAACTAGAGAAAGCCCTCGCACAGAAACAAAGACCTAACACAGCCAAATAAATAAATAAATAAATTTATAAAATAATAATAATAATTTGAAACCAGGCCATACTTGTCATAGTCTAAAAAGCTCAGTCTCAACTGGAGCTTCAAGATGGCGGAAGAGTAAGACGCAGCGATCGCCTTCCTCCCCACAACTACATCAGAAATATATCTACATGTGGAAAAACTCCTACAGAACACCTACTGAACGCTGGCAGAAGACCTCAGACCTCCCAAAAGGTAAGAAACTCCCCCACGTACCTGGGTAGGGCAAAAGAAAAAAGAAAAAACAGGGACAAAGAATAGGGACGGGACCTGCACCAGTGGCAGGGAGCTGTGAAAGAGGAAAGGTCTCCACACACTAGGAAGCCCCTTCGCGGGCGGAGACTGCGGGTGGCGGAGGGGGAAGCTTCGGAGCCACGGAGGAGAGCACAGCAACAGGGGTGCGGAGGGCAAAGCGGAGAGATTCCCGCACAGAGGATCAGTGCTGACCGGCACTCACCTGACCGAGAGGCTTGTCTGCTCACACGCTGGGGCGGGCGGGGCTGGGAGCTGAGGCTCGGGATTCAGTCGGAGCGCAGGGAGAGGACTAGGGTTGGCGGCGTGAACACAGCCTGCAGGGGTTAGTGCGCCACAGCTAGCCGGGAGGGAGTCCGGGAAAAAGTCTGGACCTGCCGAAGAGGCAACAGACTTTTTCTTCACTGTTTCCTGCTGCGCGAGGAGAGGGGATTCAGAGCGCCGCTTAAAGGAGCTCCAGAGACGGGCGCGAGCCGCGGCTAAAAGCGCGGACCCCAGAGACGGGCAAGAGACGCTAAGGCTGCTGCTGCCGCCACCAACAAGCCTGTGTGCGAGCACAGGTCACTATCCACACCTCCCTTCCGGGGAGCCTGTGCAGCCCGCCACTGCCAGGGTCCCGGGATCCAGGGACTACTTCCCCGGGAGAACGCACGGCGCGCCTCAGGCTGGTGCAACGTCGCGCCGGCCTCTGACGCCGCAGGCCCGCCCCGCACTCCGTGCCCCTCCCTCCCCCAGGCCTG
Organism: Tursiops truncatus; assembly: GCF_011762595.2. Classification (NCBI taxonomy): domain Eukaryota; kingdom Metazoa; phylum Chordata; class Mammalia; order Artiodactyla; family Delphinidae; genus Tursiops; species Tursiops truncatus. Next base: position 17,083,774 of record NC_047043.1, read on the forward strand.
AGTGAGCCAGAGACCCCGGATCAGCGGCTCCTTTAACCCCGTCCGGTCTGAGCGAAGAACAGACGCCCACAGGCGACCTACACGCAGAGGGGGGGCCAAACCCAAAGCTGAGCCCCGGGAGCTGTGAAAACAAAGAAGAGAAAGGGAAATCTCTCCCAGCAGCCTCAGGAGCAGCGGATTAAATCTCCACAATTAACTTGATGTACACTGCGTGTGAGGAATACCTGAATAGACAAGGAACCATCCCAAATTGAGGAGGTGGACTTTGGGAGCAGCGATATATATATATATATATATATATATATATATATATATATATATATATATTTTCCCTTTTTCTCTTTTTGTGAGTGTGCATGTGTATGCTTCTGTGTGTGATTTTGTCTGTATAGCTTTGCTTTTACCATTTGTCCTAGGGTTCTGTCTGTCCGTTTTTTTGTTTTTGTTTTTGTTTTTAAGTATAGTTTTTAGCACTTGTTATCATGGGCAGATTTGTTTTCTGGTTTGGTTGCTCTCTTCTTTCTTTCTTTTTTCTCCCTTTTGTTCTGAGTCGTGTGAATAACAGGCTCTTGGTGCTCCAGCCAGGCGTCAGGGCTGTGCCTCTGAGGTGGGAGAGGCAAGTTCAGAACACCGGTCCACAAGAGACCTCCCAGCTCCACGTACTATCAAACGGTGAAAATCTCCCAGAGATCTCCATCTAAACGGCAAAACCCAGCTTCACTCAATGACCAGCAAGCTACAGTGCTGGACACCCTATGGCAAACAACTAGCAAGACAGGAACAGAACCCCACCCATTAGCAGAGAGGCTGCCTAAAATCATAATAAGGCCACAGACACCCCAAAACACACCACCAGACGTAGACCTGCCCACCAGAAAGACTAGAACCAGCCTTATCCAACAGAACACAGGCACTAGTCCCCTCCACCAGGAAGCCCACACAAGGCACTGAACCAACCTTAGCCACTGGGGGGAGACACCAAAAACAACGGGAACTACGAACCTGAAGCCTGTGAAAAGGAGACCACAAACACGGTAAATGAAGCAAAACGAGAAGACAGAGAAACACACAGCAGATGAAGGAACAAGGTAAAAATGCACCAGACCTAACAAATGAAGAAGAAATAGGCAGTCTACCTGAAAAAGAATTCAGAATAATGATAGTAAAGATGATCCAAAATCTTGGAAATAGAATGGAGAAAATACAAGAAACATTTAACAAGGATCTAGAAGAATTAAAGAGCAAACAAACAGTGATGAACAACACAATAAACGAAACTAAAAATTCTCTAGATGGGATCAATAGCAGAATAACTGAGGCAGAGGAACGGATAAGTGACCTGGAAGATAAAATAGTGGAAATAAGTACTGCAGAGCAGAATATAGAAAAAAGAATGAAAAGAATTGAGGACAGTCTCAGAGACGTCTGGGACAACATTGAACATACCAACATTCGAATTATAGGGGTCCCAGAAGAAGAAGAGAAAAAGAAAGGGACTGAGAAAATATTTGAAGAGTTTATAGTTGAAAACTTCCCTAATATGGGAAAGGAAATAGTTAATCAAGTTCAGGAAGACAGAGAGTCCCATACAGGGTAAATCCAAGAAGAAACACGCCAAGACACATATTAACCAAACTATCAAAAATTAAATACAAAGAACAAATATTAAAAGCAGCAAGGGAAAAACAACAAATAACACACAAGGGAATCCCCATAAGGTTAACAGCTGCTCTTTCAGCAGAAACTCTGCAAGCCAGAAGGGAGTGGCAGGACATATTTCAAGTGATGAAGGGGAAAAACCTACAACCAAGATTACTCAACCCAGCAAGGATCTCATTCAGATTTGATGGAGAAATTAAAACCTTTACAGACAAGCAAAAGCTAAGAGAATTCAGCACCACCAAACCAGCTTTACAACAAATGCTAAAGGAACGTCTCTAGGCAGGAAACAAGAAAAGGAAAAGACCTACAATAACAAACCCAAAACAATTAAGAAAATGGTAATAGGAACAAACATATCGATAATTACCTTAAATGTAAATGGATTAAATTCTCCAACCAAAAGACATAGACTGGCTGAATGGATACAAAAACAAGACCCGTATATATCCTCCTGCAAGAGACCCACTTCAGACCTAGGGACACATACAGACTGAAAGTGAGGGGATGGTAAAAGATAGTCCATGCAAATGGAAACCAAAAGAAAGCTAGAGTAGCAATTCTCATATCAGACAAGATAGACTTTAAAATAAACACTATTACAAGAGACAAAGAAGGACACTATGTAATGATCAAGGGATCAATCCAAGAAAAAGATATAACAATTGTAAATATTTATGCACCCAACATAGGAGCACCTCAATATGTAAGGCAAATGCTAACAGCCATAAAAGGGGAAATCAACAGTAACACAATCATAGTAGGGAACTTTAACACCCCACTTTCACCAATGGACAGATCATCCAAAATGAAAATAAATAAGGAAACACAAGCTTTAAATGATACTTAAACAAGACGGACCTAATTGATATTTATAGGATATTCCATCCAAAAACAACAGAATACACATTCTTCTCAAGTGCTCATGGAACATTCTCCAGGATAGATCATATCCTGGGGGTCACAAATCAAGCCTTGGTAAATTTAAGAAAATTGAAATCATATCAAGTATCTTTTCCGACCACAACGCTATGAGACTAGATATCAATTACAGGAAAAAATTTGTAAGAAATACAAACACATGGAGGCTAAACAATACACTACTTAATAACCAAGAGATCACTAAAGAAATCAAAGAGGAAATCAAAAAATACCTAGAAACAAATGACAATGAAAACACGATGACCCAAAACCTATGTGATGTAGCAAAAGCATTTCTAAGAGGGAAGTTCACAGCAATACAATCCTACCTTAAGAAACAAGAAACATCTCAAATAAACAGCCTAACCTTACACCTAAAGCAATTAGAGAAAGAAGAACAAAAAAACCCCAAAGTTAGCAGAAGGAAAGAAATCATAAAGATCAGATCAGAAATAAATGAAAAAGAAGGAAACGATAGGAAAGATCAATAAAACTAAAATCTGGTTCTTTGTGAAGATAAACAAAATTGATAAACCAGTAGCCAGACTCATCAAGAAAAAAAGGGAGAAGACTCAAATCAATAGAATTAGAAATGAAAAAGGAGAAGTAACAACAGACACTGCAGAAATACAAAGGATCATGAGAGATTACTACAAGCAACTATATGCCAAGAAAATGGACAACCTGGAAGAAATGGACACATTCTTAGAAATGCACAACCTTCCGAGACTGAACCAGGAAGAAATAGAAAATATGAACAGACCGATCACAGCACTGAAATTGAAACTGTGATTTAAAATCTTCCAACAAACTAAAGCCCAGGACCAAATGGCTTCACAGGCAAATTCTATCAAACATTTAGAGAAGAGCTAACAGCTGTCCTTCTCAAGCTCTTCCAAAACACAGCAGAGAGAGGAACACTCCCAAACTGATTCTACGAGGCCACCATCACCCTGATACCAAAAGCAGACAAGGATGTCACAAAGAAAGAAAACTACAGGCCAATATCACTGATGAACGTAGACGCAAAAATCCTCAACAAAATACTAGCAAACAGAATCCAACAGCATATTAAAAGGATTATACACCATGATCAAGTGGGGTTTATCCCAGGAATGCAAGGATTCTTCAATATATGCAAATCAATCAATGTGTTACACCATATTAAGAAATTGAAGGAGAAAAACCATATGGTCATCTGAATAGATGCAGAGAAAGCTTTTGACAAAATTCAACACTGATTTATGATAAAAACGGTCCAGAAAGTAGGCATAGAGGGAACTTTCCTCAACATAATAAAGGCCATATATGACAAACCCACAGCCAACATTGTCCTCAATGGTGAAAAACTGAAACCATTTCCACTAAGATCAGGAACAAGACACGGTTGCCCACTCTCACCACTATTATTCAACATAGTTTTGGAAGTTTTAGCTACAGCAATCAGAGAAGAAAAAAGAAATAAAAGTAATCCAAATTCGAAAAGAAGAAGTAAAGCTGTCACTGTTTGCAGATGATATGATACTATACATAGAGAAGTCTAATGATGCTACCAGAAAACTACTAGAGCTAATCAGTGAATTTGGTAGAGTAGCAGGATACAGAATTAATGCACAGAAATCTCTTGCATTCGTATACACTAATGATGAAAAGTCTGAAAGAGAAATTAAGGAAATACTCCCATTTACCACTGCAACAAAAAGAATAAAATACCTAGGAATAAACCTACCTAAGGAGACAAAAGACCTGTATGCAGAAAACTATAAGACACTGATGAAAGAAATTAAAGATGATACAAACAGATGGAGAGATATACCATGTTCTTTGATTGGAAAAATCAACATTGTGAAAGTGACTCTACTACCCAAAGCAATCTACAGATTCAATGCAATCCCTATCAAACTACCACTGGCATGTTTCACAGAACTAGAACAAAAATTTCACAATTTGAATGGAAACACAAAAGACCCTGAATAGCCAAAGCAATCTTGAGAAAGAAAAACGGAGCTGGAGGAATCAGGCTCCCTGAGTTCACACTATACTACAAAGCCACAGTAATCAAGACAGTATGGTACTGTCACAAAAACAGAAATATAAATTAATGGAACGGGATAGAAATCCCAGAGACAAACCCACGCACATATGGTCACCTTATCTTTGATAAAGGAGGCAAGAATATACAGTGGAGAAACGACAGTCTCTTCAATAAGTGGTGCTGGGAAAACTGGACAGCTACATGTAAAAGAATGAAATTAGAACACTCCCTAACACCATACACAAAACTAAAGTCAAAATGGATTAAAGGCCTAAATGTCAGGCCAGACACTATCAAACTCTTAGAGGAAAACATAGGCATAACACTCTATGACATAAATCACAGCAAGATCCTTTTTGACCCACCTCCTAGAGAAATGGAAATAAAAACAAAAATAAACAAATGGGACCTAATGAAACTTAAAAGGTTTTGCACAGCAAAGGAAACCATAAACAAGATGAAAAGACAACCCTCAGAATGGGAGAAAATATTTGCAAAGGAAGCAACTGACAAAGTATTAATGTCCAAAGTTTACAAGCAGCTCATGCAGCTCAATATCAAAAAAACAACCCAATCCAAAAATGAGCAGAAGACCTAAATAGACATTTCTCCAAAGAAGATATACAGACTGCCAACAACATATGAAAGGATGCTCAACATCACTAATCATTAGAGAAATGCAAATCAAAACTACAATGCGATATCATCTCACACCGGTCAGAATAGCCATCATCAAAAAATGTACAAACAATAAATGCTGGAGAGCGTGTGTAGAAAAGGAAACCCTCTTGCGCTATTGGTGGGAATGTAAATTATTGATGCACCCACTATGGAGAACATTATGGAGTTTCTTTAAAAAGCTAAAAATAGAACCACCATGTGACCCAGCAATTCCACTACTGGGCATATACCCTGAGAAAACCATAATTCAAAAAGAGTCATGTACCATAATGTTCATTGCAGCTCTGTTTACAATAGCCAGTGCATTGGAAGCAACCTAAGTGTCCATCAACAGATGAATGGATAAAGAAACTGTGGCACATATATACAATGGAATATTACTCAGCCATAAAAAGAAACGAAATTGAGTTATTTGTAGTGAGGTGGATGGACCTGGGGTCTGTCATATACAGTGAAGTATGTCAGAAAGAGAAAAACAAATACTGTATGCTAAGACATATATATGGAATCTAAAAAAAAAAAAATGTTCATGAAGAACCTAGGGGCAAGATGGTAATAAAGACACAGACAGACCTACTAGAGAATGGACTTGAGGATACAGGGTGGGGGAAGGGTAAGTTGGGACAAAGTGAGAGAGTGGCATGGACATATATCCACTACCAAATGTAAAATAGATAGCTAGTGAGAAGCAACTGCATAGCACAGGGAGATCAGCTCGGTGCTTTGTGACCACCTAGAGGGGTGGGATAGGGAGGGTGGGAGGGAGGGAGACACAAGAGGGAAGAGATATGGGGACATATGTATATGTATAACTGATTCACTTTGTTAGAAAGCAGAAACTAACACATCATTGCAAAGCAATTATACTCCAATAAAGATTTTTTTTTTAAAAAAAGCTCAGTCTCATTGGGTTAAACAGTCTTAAAACTTTAACTAAATCTATCCCCTTATCAGGGTTTTCAATTCCCATGTTTGTAAATAAAGACAAAATTATTTTTGCTCCGATTCATGTACTACATTTGACATAAATGCAAAATATAAACCTCAATTTTTGAAATAATTTTTTGGAGGGTAGAAAATAAGGGTAGAAAAACTAAATGATTAAAGCAAGGGATAAGGTTTCACACACAAACATGTTAACCTTCTCACCTTGAGTAGGTGCTAGAGAAGTTCGGCTAATTGGGCTTTACATTTCTGAGGAACAAAGCAAAGAGGGAACCTGCTTAATTACGAGATTTATCCACAAGATTAAAGCCAAACTATAAATGGAACACTTTTTCTGAATCTAAAACCTGTGAAACATTTCTCCTGTAGATTCACATAAAGAGGACACGGTATGATATAGTGAAAATGTCCTTGGCAACATCGCTACAATAGACACAAAAATAACTTTCATGTCTCTGGGTCTTTGATATCCTTCAGTTGAGGCCAACAGCATATCACTAAAGCTCGTTCTGCACGGGGTCACTGAGAATCTGTGTTCTGAAAGTCTCAGCTTCACATGTAGTAAAAATAATGGAAATATAATACATTATAATTTGAGCTCAAATTCAAAGTATATATAAAATGCTTAAAATGTTTAGAGTAAACTTTATCAAATCCCAAGTGTACACAGACTAAATACTAGTGTATATCATAAACAGTGAGGGAGGGGGTAGAAGAAGAAACAATAACTTTACAGATTAAAGCATGACATACTGGGTGGGACGTTCTTGTGACCAGGTTTACCCTTAGGCAGATATGGTTTAGGGAAAAAAGTTATAATGGATTGTGGCAGTAAATTAAGTGCCATAAGTGGCACTTATGGTGGATAAGTAAGCAGGTGAAATGTGAAAGTAATCAGTTAATGAATTGATTTCAAAGTAGAGGGAGAGTTTTAATGCCCTTTCTCAGGGCTCTCACCAGGACATATTAATCCTTTTATGAAATCAATAACTTAGCTGAAGGTGCAGAATTTGTAATTGGTGGATCCATTATATTAGATCTAACTGCCAAGAAAAGAAAACAAACCCAAACCTGGACAGATCAGAGTGATGAGATAATTTTAGCAAACTCAAAGTCAACAGAGATAAAATAAGGTCATCTACTTTTTTTTTTTTTTAACATCTTTATTGGGGTATAATTGCTTTACAATGGTGTGTTAGTTTCTGCTTTATAACAAAGTGAATCAGTTATACATATACATATGTTCCCATATCTCTTCCCTCTTGCGTCTCCCTCCCTCCCACCCTCCCTATCCCACCCCTCCAGGCTGTCACAAAGCACCAAGCCAATATCCCTGTGCCATGCGGCTGCTTCCAACTAGCTATCTACCTTACTACGTTTGTTAGTGTGTATATGCCCATGACTCTCTCTCGCCCTGTCACAGCTCACCCTTCCCCCTCCCCATAACCTCAAGTCCATTCTCTAGGAGGTCTGCGTCTTTATTCCTGCCTTACCCCTAGGTTCTTCATGACATTTTTTTTTTCTTAAATTCCATATATATGTGTTAGCATACGGTATTTGTCTTTTTCTTTCTGACTTACTTCACTCTGTATGACAGACTCTAGGTCTATCCACCTCATTACAAATAGCTCAATTTCGTTTCTTTTTATGGCTGAGTAATATTCCATTGTATATATGTGCCACATCTTCTTTATCCATTCATCCGATGATGGGCACTTAGGTTGTTTCCATCTCCGGGCTATTGTAAATAGAGCTGCAATGAACATTTTGGTACATGACTCTTTTTGAATTTCGGTTTTCTCAGGGTATATGCCCAGTAGTGGGATTGCTGGGTCATATGGTAAGGTCATCTACTTTTGAAGTAGTAGGAGCAGAAATGTGGTGTTGATATTTTACCTAGGTCATTCTTCCAATTAAACAAACATTGAGTGCCTGTTGTATGCCAGGCACTGTGCTAGGCACTAGAAAGGCAATGATAAATGAGGCACACGACCTAGTAGGGAAGACATGTATAAACCCTGCTAGACAGTTGGTCAGTGTTGGAATAGAGATGTGAATGAGGTTCAACAGTTGTATGAGGCATGGGGAATGTTCGGTTTCTTGCGTGTTGAAGATCAGGGAAGGCTTCAATGAGAAAGGGAAGCCAAGTTAAAGGAGAGAGGGGTAGAGGGTAGGAGTGGCACAGACAGAAGAAGACACAGCGTGCTGTAAGTTATTTAATGTGGATGGAGATGTTTATATGTGGGGAGGGGAGATGGTAGGAATGAGGGGAGGGTGCTAGATATGGCTAGATCACAGAGGAGGCTGAGTTTGGACTCTGGCAATGTAGGGAGCCATTAATACTTTTCTTTTTTCTTAAGGAAATAAATAATGTGATCAACATGCCATTTTTATAAAAGTCACTCTGGGGACAGTGCTTCAGATTGTTTGGACATGGCGCCAGGGTGACCGCGGAGGAAGAGACTGGTTTGGAGACTGTATTGGTCTGCTTGGGCCACCATTCCAAAATAACACAGACTGGGTGTCTTAAACAGCAGAACATTTATTTTCTCCCAGTTCTGGAGGTTAGAAATCCTAGAATAAGGTGCTGGCTGAGTCTGTTACTGGTGAGGATTCTCTTCCTGGCTTGTAGATGGCCTCCTTCTTTCTGTGTCCTCACATGACATTTCCTCCATGTGTGCATGGAGAATGAGAATGAGAGGTTTCTGGTGTCCCTTCTAACAAGGAAACTAATCCTATCAGATCGGGACGCCACCCTTATGACCTCATTCAACCTTAATTACTTCCTTAGAGGCCCCATCTCCAAATAAAGCCACACTGGGAGTTAGGGTTTCAACATGGGAATTTTGGGGAGACACAAACATCCAGTCTATAACAGAGACCGTTATAGTTGTTCAGTTGAAAGATGATGAGGGCCTAAATTGGGTAGTAGCTATGGGGCAGGAAGGGAAGCATGTTGGAGATACTAAGGAAATAAAACTGACTGTTCTTTTTGAGTGTTTAGGCATTTAGTTGTGGACTGAGGGGGGAGGGGAAAAGTGTTGAGTAACTCCCACATTTTTGTTGTTTTTGTTCCCTTTACCAGTGTGTATATCTATATATCCTATTGGTTCTCTTTCTCTGGAGAATATATATGGGTTATAATCTTGTGAGTCAGCTGAGAAGTCCCGCCATCTGCAGACTACAAGCTAGAGAACCAAGAAAGCCAGCTGTAGAATTCAGTCTGAATGCAAAGTTCTGAGAACCCGCAACACCAAGGTCTGAGGGCAGGAGAAGATGGATGTCCCAAGCTTCTTTGGAGAGAGTAAATTCGCCATTCCTGTGCCTTTTCATTCTACTCAGGCCTTCAACAGATTGGATAACGCCCACTCACATTGGTGAAGGTGATCTTCTTTACTTAGTCAATCTGTTTAAATGCTAATCTCCTCTGGAAACACCTTGACAGACAACACACAGGAATGTTTTACCAGCTATCTGGGCAACCTTTAGCCAAGTCAAGTTGACATAAAATTATCCAGCACAATTGGTTAAATAGTAGTAGAGCTAATAAGAATGATTGTTGGGGAGAGTTTCTGATTTTTGAGAAAAAGCTGGTAAAATTAGCTTAAGCTGTGTTAAATGAGAGGTATCTGTGGGACCTGTGAGTGAAAACCTCCAGTGAACAGTTGGATTTATAGGTGTTTGGGCCAAGGAAGAACAATCTGGGCTGGAAGTACAGGGATAGGGGTTGTGAAACTCAAAGCCATAGTGGATAGAGTCAGCATAGATAGGCGGGTGTAGTTCAGGAAGAGAAGAAAACCAAGGATTAATTCTTGGGAAGAAACTGGGCATGGAAACACAAAAACCCCTTGTTAAATGTCTTATTACTTTATTTTAAATTTAGGAGAAAAAGAGGGGAAGCACTTTTGGTGTAATACTGTATATTTTTCCACATCAGACTCTCACCCTTATTCTTAGTAATTTTGTATGAGCACATCTGCACCTTTATTCCTGACTCAAAGTGATATTTTTGCTAATAAATGAGTGAACTCTCTGGAAGTTGCTGTAATGAGTAAAGGATTGCACTTAGCTGTAAATTTAACCTCTGTAACTCCAGTGGCAAAATGAAGTCATTTATTACAGCGAAAAATTGCTGGCTCTGAAGGAGAAGACAAATGGTTGCCTCTTTGCCCTAGTTTAAATAGGATGATGGCTCTAGCACAGTGCCTTAAAGACAAGGGTCTGTTCCGTGGAGGCTACTGGCAACCATTTATGAGGCCAACTGTGATCCCAGCTGCAACAAGGACCAAGTGGTTCCTCTTATAGGGCGGGAAGTGCTGTTATCAGAATTCCTGCCTGTGCTCTTGATCAATGGATGTCTCTAGCCCTTTTTATGAGGGCTAAGCTTGCCAGCAAATAAAAAGCAAACTAAATAAATAATGAGAGAAGAAAATACTGTAAAACTGAAGGAGATCTCTTATGAACTAACATAAACTGAAATGAGAAAGGAATATCTAAGCTGAGTGTATAGGGCGTCCAATCCCAAAGTAGGTGATAACCCAGGCAAAGTTAAAAGATGGACTCTTCCAAATCATGTTAGAGAAAGTATAATCAGTGTTACTATTGATATACAGGACAATGAAATAGAAAGCAGGGGAGAGATAGCAGGTGGCTGGGGAAAAAGCCACCTTGTTTATCCCTTGTTCTTTTTAATTGTATCTATTAGTGATAGGCTTCCTGGATTAAGTCAAAGCTATAATAAAAGTGTCTTTCTGAGAAACTTCTATGACTAGGATGACCTTGATTTTTTGTTTTTAGCCTGGAGAAGAAAGTCTAATAATACCTTTCTCCACAAAACAAAATATTCAGCAGTTCTGTTCTTATTTAAGGCTGTTATCATCTCAAATAAGTATTTCCACAGGAAATACTAAGCAACGGCAAAATTACATGAATTTTAGAGCCAAAAATATTGCAAAATTGGAAGAAAACAGGTAAAACTATTTCCATTAAATTGTATTTGCCTTTGGTTAAAGATTTTATCTAAGTTAGATATCAGGGATAAATGTCATGAAACAGAGAATCGGGAATTAAAACCAAAAAATATGCTATTTCACGTGGAACAGTGTCAGGCTTTTACCCCCTGAAGTTAAAGATATTACTGTTGCATAATCATGTTAGCCTGAAGGACTGCTTCATACACAGGGTAATCATCCAAGAACATGAGTCGTAATCAGAAGTTGTGATGTACGTTTTCCTAAAAAAGGTGCCAGCCACCTAATTCATGCAGAGGGGTTCAGAGAAAGCTCTATAATGGATGGAAACTTGATTCCGCTGGGAAGCATACAGTATAACAGTGCAAATGCAGGGACAGTTAGATGATAGGAGCTGGGTGAGCAACAGCAGAATGGGCAAAGTTGCTGGAAAGAGAAGGAGAAAAAACCTCAACAGAGGGAAATGTTTAAATCTGTTTTTTAAAAGATGCCATGCTGTTATAGAATCTTCTAGAATAATGACATGGAAATATGATCCTTGCTTCAGATGGGAAGACAGAAACTAAGGAGTTGTAATGCATGAAGAAATGCAGGGACTTCGCTTGTGGTGCAGTGGTTAAGAATCCTCCTGCCAATGCAGGGGACGTGGGTTCAAGCCCTGGTCTGGGAAGATCCCACCTGCCGGGGAGCAACTAAGCCCGTGCGCCACAACTACTGAAGCCCACATGCCTGGAACCCATGCTTCGCAACAAGAGAAGCCACCGCAATGAGACGCCTGCGCACCGCAGCGAAGAGTAGCCCCCCTTGCCGCAACTAGAGAAAGCCCACACGCAGCAATGAAGACCCAACACAGCCAAAATAAATAAATAAATGTATAAAAAATAGAAAAGAAATGCAAGCGGACGCTGATGGATTGTCTTGGACAGATGGAGGGTGGAATTTGTCGGGATCTCTCTTGCACTAATATGGAAAAAGGCTGCATGTGACAAATGTGACAAGACAGATTACTGCCAGTACCTTCCTAAATGTCAGGTAAGATATTTCCCCCCAAATGAGCCTTCAGAAGAGGAGTTTGCCTTACCCAAAAGACCCTATGATGTAATCTCTCAATTTCTCAATTATTTTATTTCGAACAACAAATTATACTTGGCAAAGCCACACTACCCTCAATCTTTGGGCCTCGATCTGGTTTCTAATGCTTACGAGGTCATATAACAAACTAGAAATGAAGGAGGCTAACGTATTTAATATAGACTTATTTATTAAAAAAAATTTTATCCTGGGGATAAGACCTCATGATCATCAAATTTTGCTGTCTTTGTAAACAAATCTTTTCAAGGTGAAACAAATCTTTTCGTGTTGTGGCTAGCTCAGCTATACATCTGTAGGAAAGATGACTACTTTTTTTTTAATGTTATGTGAATGATATTTGTGGGTTGGGATAAAATTTCCATTTTCAGTATCAACGTCAGCTCCAGAAGAGCTGTGTTTTCAACAATTTAAATAGAAATAAAGATGATGGGCTCTGATAATGAGAGATAAATGAACCAGAGTGGCTATGGGGATGACAAAGATGTGTGAGAAGAGAAAATTGTTTCATGAATTGTGAGTGGCAAAAACAGAAATATTTCGGAATTATTATTTCTAAATTTATTAATGTGACGAAAATATGGAAGCATATTAAATAAGTAGACACATGATCTAAAAGTGTGTATAGTTGGCCAAGAAACTTTTAAAACAATCTTCTTATTGGGAAAATGGAGAATTACTGTATATTATTCAGTTACATACAGTACATAGAGCAGAACTCCACTGTAGCCTGGATGAAATACTCTTCAGTCCAATACATGGACAATACATTAGATTCCTTGCTCTTTCTGAACCTTCTAATGGTCTACTGTGGCCTATATATACTGATATAAAGACTGAAGCACTGTTGATTAGGAAATCTAGTTTCTGGTATAACACTTAGAGCACAGTCGTCTCTTGAGAGTTTGGGTAGCTTTTGTTTTCAATGCCCAGCATCCTTAAGGAAGATACTTTACTGAAGTTCCAGACCTTTATATCGGAGAAGAAAAGCTGAGAATCAAAATGAAATTTCACCATCTGCTATTTTACTACTTTAACTTTATTTAAATCTGCTAGAGATAAGAAACACTCAATAGATGACAGCTGCTTTTATTACTGTCAGGTTTATATGCTTAGCACTTTACATTTTTGATGACATTTTATCCATGCAATCCCATGATGCAGGTAGTCTTATGTTATCTTGCACATGGTAACCGAGGTCAAAAAGGTAAAGTTACTTGATCACAGTCACGTAGCTAGTGAGTGGCAAAGCCAGGTGATACACACCCAGCTGATGATTCTAAAACTCACATTTTTTTTTTTTTTTTTTTTGGCGGTACGCAGGCCCCTCACTGTTGTGGCCTCTCCCGTTGCGGAGCACAGGCTCCGGATGCGCAGGCTCAGCGGCCATGGCTCACGGACCCAGCCACTCCGGGGCATGTGGGATCTTCCCAGACCGGGGCACGAACCCGTGTCCCCTGCATCGGCAGGCGGACTCTCAACCACTGCGCCACCAAGGAAGCCCTAAAACTCACATTCTTAATAAAAATTCTACTACCTCCTGAAAGGATAGAGATATTTGATGGGATAAATGAAGGAGGGACAGTTAGTCCAACTGGGGGTTTCTGGAAGGAAACCTATTCCAGGAGTTGCTTGTGTAGAAGGATCTGAAAGGCAAGTAAGGATTGGAGATGGGAAAAAGGTGGGATAAATGTCTTCCGAGAGAACAGCATGAGTAAAAGTGCATAAGCCTGAGCCGGCATTGCTACAAGCAATTTAGTATTATCAGGGCATGTAGTATGAGTCAGGTTGATGGAAAAGACAGATTGAGGGCGTGGGGAGGCTTTATGTGGAGGACCTTACATTCGAGGCTATGGAGTTCGGATTTTACTAGAGGAAATGGAAATAATTAGAAACAATAACAGTAGCAACAACAAGAGTACAAGTAAAACCAACAGTCCTTAGGGCTTAGAAGTAAAAGTGGGTTTCAATTTTCCAGGTATCTCTTGGGAAAGGAAAAAGATATGCTGTTCATTATTCTTAACAACATTTTTGCAATATAGTGATTATTGCTGGGATATTAAGAAAATGAAAAAACATTTCAGAACAGGCAAGCCTCCTTATTAATGTTTCTGACCCAGGGAAATTGATAGATAAGCTATGAAGTATTTGTAACTGAACGGCAGCCCCTCGATTAAGGACCTGAAAATCTCATTTAATTCTCATAACAACCCCATGAAGTAGGTGAGTACTTCTCAGTTTTATTAGGTAAATAAAACCAATAAAACTTCACCAAAGGTTAAATGACTTGTGGAAAGAATTTTAGTTTAAAACGCAGCATGACAAAGACTTGTTGAGTTTACCGTGTTGGTTAAAGAAGTTCTGAAAGTTGGTAAGCCAATGACAAAGATGGGGGAAAGTCAACTCTTTCTGGGGCAGATGCAAAAGTGCAGTGTATCAGACTCCACAGAATCCTACCCCCTTCTTCGTAATTTGTTGCTAGGCTTTTCTTTTTTTAACAAGAAGATAAACTAATCTTTCCTAAAACAATTTACCCAGCACAGTACCGTTAAACTTGAAGTCCAGCTGCAAAATATTATGGGAAGTTCACGGGAGCTACTGCATAAACTTTCCAAGATCCCAAACCCATAAGGAAACCAGAAGTATAACTTTGTAAAAATAAATGACTGAGAGTATCTGAACAAGTGAGAAGCAGCCAGGTTGTACCGTGATTACAAACGACCCTAAAATCTCAGTGGCTTAGGACAAGAAAGGGTTACTGTTTTGCTAACACAAAATGATCACCGAGGTTGGCTGTGGAGGGGGCTCACCCTGGTACCCAGGGCAAATCAGCAACCTTATCCAGCACGGAGGCAGATGGAGAAGGGACACGTGAAATCATACACTGGCTCTTAAAGCTTCCACCTGGCAAGCTTTCTGCTCGCATTTCATTGGCCAGAACAGATGACATGGCTCCGTCTGATTCAAGGGGAGTAGGGAATTGCATTCCTAACATGTGCCCAGAGGGAGAACAACAAAAATTTGGTGACTAGCAGTGAGGACCATCACAGGGAGAATTTAAGAAAAACAGCACTAAAAGCAACCCAAGAAGGAAAGTTCTAGGAGCTAGGGATGGCACTGGGGCTTTTAATTATGTGGATACTTGAGGACTTATTCATAATGATGGCTAAGAGCAGAATAAGATTTAATATATAATTTCATAAAAACTGTTGCAACAGTTGGCCAATTTGTGCTGTGAGAAGTTTGGTGAAAAACACCGTAGCATCTCTCACTGGAAATATTACTGACTAGGTAGGTCACATTGAGACGTAGTATGAGATGTGTTTGTCATCCTTCTTAACTCTCATCAGAGGCTCAAAAAAAGCCCTCTATGTTACTTCTAATTCAGTTTTTAAAAAGGTGATTCTAATAGAACATGCTGTTGCTTTGCTGTCTGCTGGCATCAGACTTAAAGAACTTCTTTTCTTATGAATCTATATACAAAAATTTCACACACACGAGGTACGATTCTATACTTTATTTAGTAAAATATCTAATTTTAAAGTATGACCCAGAAAGTAAACTAGATAACTTAAACACTTTTCATTGCTGAAATAACCTCTTTTCCAGGGAAAACCTGATTTTGTAGCTTCGTTCTCTGAATAGAGTGGATTCCTCCCTTTAAACAGCACATATCTGAGAGGTGTCTTAGGCTGAGTTCCTGCAGAAGATGACCATGAGACCAGGATTCAAGGGCAAGTACTGTGGCCTGTTTGGGATGTGATGGCAGAAAGCACTAAAAGTACGGGGAGACAGGTAAGGAAGGGAGCCAGCATAGGGTTCCTTAGAGAGCAAGTTACTGCTGTGGGAAACTGAGGCTCAAAGATGAGGACCTGTGGGAGACAGTGCAGAATACAACTGAGTAAGTCTAGTCCTACCTCCAGGTGAGGAAGCTGGGGTAGTTTTAGACTGACTTGCATCCTCGATTGCTTGAGGGCTTCTCTGAGGGGCATTTTCTGCCTGGCCCTTCTAGCCTGCCCTCCTGCACTAGCAAAGTGGGGTCTTCTTCTGTTCAAGGAAGCCCTTGAGCAGAGAAGCAGAGAAGGGAGAGCTGCAGGATGCTGTCAGCCTGCCGTAGGAATGGCAGGGGTGGAGTCCCAAGTGTGGTGGCCACATTGTGAGTTCAGAGAGAATACTTGGATCTCTAAGTCCATTTGCTCTGGTATAGCCACCATTTTAATTAATTTAAAAATATTAATAATATGGTGGCATCTGAGAAACGATGGCATCCTTTTCAAAAGTAGCAGTGGCTATTGTCATACACAGAGAAGCCCAGGAGTGGAGATGGGGGAGCTCTGACCAGTTAAGGACCAAGATTCTTGGGAGGAGATCACTTGTTTTCCCCGCAAGCAGGTTGGGAAAGAGATACTTCGAACAGCCCTGACAGGAGTGTTTCATAAAGCAGGGAGCAAACCTTCTTGAAGTCATATTGACTGTTCACCTGGCAAACGGCCCTTCCCCCTCATTTCTTGAGAAAAGAGAGAAACAATCAGTCGATATTTTCAAAAGGTTTGGTAATGGTTGAATAGATTCAATTAGGCCACAACAGTCAGTGGAGTATTGGGTATTATTTAGAAGTTAGCAATTCTTCGTTGATTTACCCCATAACTCGAGTATTTTTGAGAGGCAGCAGAATTGAATTGTCTCGAAGTACTGCCTTTTCATTATTTTCCAAGCAGATCCCTGAGAAGAGCGGAAAGTAAGGGTTTGTCGCGGGTGGGCGGGGGGAGGGGAGACTTCTCCTAAAAAGACAATTCTGGAAGTCATCATAATTAGACAAAGAGGAAAATGTGCCAGACAGGAGTGGATAGGGGCTGTTTTCTCTTTGCGGTTGGTTGTGGAGCGTTCAAGATCCCTAACCTAGGATGAGGCTTCTGAGTTCCCAGTAGGCGAGGAGCCGCCCAGGAGACCCGAGGTTCCAGGAGGAGGCGGCGCAGGTGTCCAGGCTCCGGGCAGGTGAGCAGGCCGATGCGCCAGGAGGCGGGCCGGGCGGCCCCGGACCCCGGGCCCTGACTCTAAGGCCTCGCGGCTGCTCGCCGAGCTGGGAAGGCCGGACGGGGCGCGCAGGAACCCGGCCCGAAAGGCGCGGCTCACACTCGCGCTCGCGCCCGCGCCCTCGCCTCCCGCGCAGTCCGAGCCACCGCCCTCCGTCTTCCCTCCGCCCGCTTCTCTATTTGCCACTTCTTTCCTCGACCTCACTACCCAGCCCTGCACGCATCCAAACGAAAACCCTCTTCGTTCTCTTCAGGGAGCCGGGGAAAACGTGTGCTCCTCTGGCCCTTGCACCGTGGGTCACCCTGCGCGCGGGTGGGAGCGGCGGCGCCAGGAGTGCTGCTCCTCGTCCGGGAGGGGACGGGGAAGAGGGCATCTCTGGTCCCCGGGTACGACTCTCCCCATTTCTTCTTCTGTTCCCTGCGCCGCGCGCGCTAACTCTGGGGGAAGTTGGTTGCAAAGTTTCCGAGAGCGGCGTGGGCTCGTGCAAGCAAAGCGGAGGGCGGGGTGCGGGCCCCGGGAGGCGAGGACAGAAGCGCTCCTCGCGGCGTCTTTGTTCTGCTCTGGGCGAGAGACCTGGCGAGGAGTCGCCGGGAGAGTACCGGGACCGTCGGCTGCAACATTCCGGACTCAGCAGGGGCTCTTCGCTCCTTCCCTCACCTCCTCCTTCAGGCATCCGCCACCTCCACCCCAACCCTGGACACTGGTCCCAGGTTCCCAAGCCTCCTTGTACCGCATCCCTTTACCCCCAAACTTCACGACCCAAAGATCCCAAGTCTGGGATGGGGAAGGAGAAAGGGTGGAGGCGAAGGTGGGCGATGGGCCGGATACGTCCTGGAGGGTGGATGTTTGCTTTGGAATGCTCGTTGTTGTTGTTGTTGTTTTCCTTTGCCCTAGAAAATGCTTCCCATTGCGGGCCCCCATTCTCTCCCATTTCCCCCATCTCCGGCTTTCCTCCTCTTCAATTCTAGTAAGATCTAGAAGGAAAATTAGCGCTACTCTGAGTCACTCAGGGCGCCAATACTGTGGCCCGCAGCTGGGATGAGGGTCTAAGGATGGGGGAGATGAGGATGGGGTCCCCAGTTCTGGAGGTTGGGGAACGACTGGTAAAGGGCCTGGGGAAGAGTGCGGAGCTGTTCCTGGTCCGAGACACCCGATTTGCCTGGGGCAAGGCAGTGGGGGAGGGGACGGTAAGAGGGGATGTTCGGCCTCGCCAGGGGGTAGAGGATGGGGAGGCAGCCAGGGACCCTGAGTCTGATCTTTGGAGCGAGGACACGGCAGTGGTGTAGAGAAGGGAGCCGGTGAGGAGCGCTTGGCTCCAGGGTCAGAGGGAGCGCGGTCTCCCGGAGAGCCGTGCAGTCTCGGTCTGAGGTTAGGAGAAGTTTGGGGTCTGAGAGGTGGGTGCGATGCTCGAGGTGGGAATCCGCCCTCGGCGCCCCTGGACCGAGTCGCGCAGCGCCTGCAGCAACAGGTAGCCCCTAGGGGTGGAGGTCCTGGTGGGACCCCGAGCTGGGCTTTGTCCTCCGGATTAGAGGGAGCTCCCAAGGGACAGAGTGAGTGGGGGTGGGCGTGGGGGGGGAGAGTTTTCTAACACTTCTTGATGCCCCTTTGAGTTGTTTTGGTGTGTTGGGTGGAGGGGGTGATCCGAGGGGAGGAACCAGGATGGAGAGCCTAGGGTGCACCCCACCTCCAATTGTGTGAGCGCCTTTATCTTCTGTGGTTGACCTCTTGCCCTTCGGATTTTGTCTCTTGGGAAGAGGAAAAACTGACAGAAACTCGATGCCAAAGTGGACTGCTCACACTGATTGGCAGGGAAAGTGCAAACAAAGAGGTGCATCTCCCGGAAACAATGATTTTGGAGATTCCTCCCCCTCTCCCCCCGCAGACTTGAGCGCGTTAGACAGCGTGGTGGGTGTGGAGGGGACCAGGACAGGCATCTCCCGGGGAAAGTTTCGGGCGAGGTAGTGGGAGGAGAGGGTCGTGGCAGAGTTGCAATGGGCTGGGGACTGAGCCGCCCAGGCTCGCCTGCGAGGTTCCCGGCCGGGCGGGAGATGCGGGGAGAGGGAGGGGGCGGGGAGGGGAGGGGAGAGAGAGAGGAAGAAGGGGTGAGAGGGAGAAACCTGCCGCCGCTCGCCGCCTCTTTGTCTGCTCCGGGACTTGGAACAAAAGGGGGAACTCTGATGAACTCTCTTTCTTCCCCTCTCCCCCGGACGCGCGGGTATCTCCCTCTCGCAACTTTGCCGCCGCGACTTTCTCCGCTGTCAGCCCACACAAAAGTGTCCGAGCGCCGCGAGGACCGCGACAAGGGAGACGTCTCTCAGAAGTGCGACGAAGTGGGGAAGAAGGTGAGTGGGGACTGTTGTCTTGTTTATCTCTCTCCCCCGCAACGCGCCCCGCTCCCCGCCCTCCGGAGGACCGAGGAGCAGTCCGGTGGCGAAGTTTGGCCAAGTTGTACCTCCTTTCCCCTGTTCCCTTCTCTTTTGTTCTTTAAGGAACTTGCACAGATTGTTTTATTTGTTTATTTCTAATGGGCAAAAGCCAGGCGGGCATTTCTCTCAAGTGCCTCTTTATATGAGGAGCTGGGGGGATGGGGGGAAGGGTGTCTCAAGGGGGCATTGCCTCGCTTTCTCCTAGCTGCGCGCAGACCGGAGGGAAGCGTGCTGAAATGGTTGGGACTTGCCGGGTCTGACTTTGGTCCTGCCAAGGAAAGAGATATGGAAGCGGGGGTCGTTCCCTCACCATTTTATAACTTAACAGCCTGCGAAGCGTTGCGCAGATCCAACGCACCATACCCAAAGCTGCAGCACGAGAACGCAGAAGAGGTTTGGGTGGTAGGGTATTGGACTCTTGTGTTTGCGGTCGAGGGTGTTAGAGCAAACAGGTAAGAGTTCAGAAAGTTTTCTTTGGGGCTGGGATAGGTTGGAGGAAGAAGCCACAGGTTCTCGACTGTCAGAGATGCAGGGATGGAGCGATGGGGCCTGGACCACTAGTTAGAGTCGGCCATCCCGTCCACCCCTCTCAGTTTCACGACCCACCCAGAATAACCTAAGCGGTGCTGGCGATCCATCATCACCTCTCTCACTTAACGCGGGCCCCCACCCCCGCCCCATTTCAATGTGTTTGAGTAGAAAGGGGAACGCGAGCGCCTGAAGCTCCACAGACCCAGCGGTCCGCCCCGCCTTTTGTGTTTTAACCTTTTGTTTCTGTCTGCCACGCCCGCCCAAAAGAGGGATGGCTGTTGCAGCTTCTGCGGGGTGGAGAGGCAGCGCAATTCCCTCCGTGTTTATAGGCAAAAGGAGACTCCTTAACTTTGTTTCCCAAGTAGCTTCACTTCGCAGTGTTTCTGGATTGGTTCTTGCTCAGATGAGGCGAACACTGCGCACCTAATAAACATCTCCGCTTTATAGGACATTTCTTTCAGCACTTTCCCACTTTATCACAAAGTCGTTCATCCGCCCAGTCACTTGGTTCATAGAAAGACATTTAGGGACAGAAATTGGGAGTTTGTTGAAAGTGGGCAAACGTGGTATGTTCTAGCAGTGTTTAAATATTGGGAATGTGTGGAACAGGGCTCTTGAGTTAGAAAATGCAAATTTAGGTCATCATCTTCAGGTCTGTTTTGTGAGATCGTTCCAAATACCAAGGTAATTAATTTATCACTGCTACCCTCTCCTATCCCCACCCCAGAGCTAGAAGCTTTCCTCCCACCCTTTGCCTTTATCTCCCACCTTTACAGTTTGACCGGACAGATGAAACTTCAAACTGTGCTGCTAACACCTGGAGGAAAGAGCCAAACATAGTCTATTTGAACTTCTTAAAGTTGTGATTTCGTACAGTAATATCCATTATTAAAACTTGCAGCTAGAAACGGTTCAAGTGCCAGAGCTATGTAGTTTTGAATTTTTGTGTCAAAGAAAGAAATATATTAACGCTAAGGTTACTTTTTTAAAAGAAACTGAGTGTGTTGAGTGACTTGGAAGCTAACACTAATTAATTTCAATTGTATAGGTGTGATTACTATTGTCAGCATCTAGAAAGCATCATGAGTGCACTGACTCCTTCGTACTGCATTGTTCTTACTGGATCTTTCTATCAGTGAATGTTATGGAAGTACCAATACAACATCAAGTCATTCCTGAATGAAACTTACCAAACTTTTTTCTTTGGAGTTGCTTAAAAGTTGTTGGGATTTTTGATGATGCCTTCCCTATGTGGATTACTACAATTTGATCACTGGGAATTCTCCACCTTAAAGAAGGTATGTTGCTTTTTAAATACTCTACAAGCACTTCATTTTGGAGCTGGTACTTACGCCACTAGAGAATTGCCTAGTTATTTTGAGCTGTTGCCTGATCAAAGTGATTTATGACTTTGGATTTCCTTGTTTTGAACTGGTTTTTGTAGGTTCATTTTCATCTGGAATGACGATTTGGGTACTTCTAAGGAAATTTTATTAATCTGACAGTGTCTTCGATATGATTACACATAATGAACGTGGATTATATAGTTACTAAGGAAGGTTATGTAACAATGATGGGTCCGATAGGCAAATGTCCTATTTTATTTATGATTGATTTTGCTTTTAAATATCACATTGAATGTTTCTATCATAGCAGGACTTCTGTGGTTTGCATTAATTTTTTTTCAATTTGACATTTCATTTTGGTAAACAAAATCCAAAAGTGGTCAGACGGAAATGAATTCCTACTAGCTGGGAGTCAATATAAAGTACAATAAGTTCTGTTAGAATAAAAACTTTACTATGTAATAACAACAGAAGCTGTACATTTGTTTAATCTTTATGGTAGACATTAAGTTTTTATAGTGGTCATTAATAGTCTTATATTCCTTCTTTTATGTCTTATAATTCATTCTTGATCATCTCTGTGAGAAAGCCATTCGAAATTCACATAAATACTGTTGGTAATATAAAAAGTATTTTGATACAGTATTTACTTTCCTTGTTTAGCAGTTGTTTGCCATGGAAAGTGAGAGTTTTCTTTGTTTAGAATAGGTTGCTTTGAAATGATTGAAGTTGTAGGATTTGATCCTCAAAATGATTCAAGTTCAAGGTGGTTTTAAATGCTACAGATGGAGAATATCGTTGATATATTACTGTAATTGAGAAATGTTAAGGTATGGTCAAAAAGATAATTGGGAATTGGAAATATCTTTATCCCACTGTAAGTAAAAATTATTATGATTTGCTTTTTTTTAGTTGTAGAAACTTGGACAAATTACTTCATCTTCCTGGACTTTAGTTTGTCATCTATAAAATGAAGGGTTAGGTTAAAGAAACTTGAAGAAATCTTTTAGCTTTAAGATTTTTGTGATTTGTTGATTGCTCCTGTAATTAAGGAGCATCCTCTCTTGTGAAGTTCATTTTTAAATTGTTGAACAGTAGAGTTACTGACATGGAAAACTTTATGTGTATTAATAACAATTATTTTGTATGACTGTTTAGCTCAGGGAGTATTAGTTCAAGAAATAGGCTTTAAATTTTCTGTGAAGTATACTTTCGGCAAAGTGTGTTGCATGGAAACGTCAGATTTCCTGAAATGTTTTCAACAAAAGTTTATCTGCTGGAATATTTTGGGGGGTGTGTGTGTGTGTGTGTGTAGAGTGCAGTATTATTTTCCAACAAATGTTTTACCTACAAATGTCTGATGTGAATATCTTTGAATCTGTTTTAATGGCCACCCAGCATTGGGCTCAGAGGTTTAGAAACAGACTCTGGAATGAAACAGACCCCAGTTTGAATCCTCATCTTGATAACCTTGGCCAGTTTACTTGCTTTCCTGGGGTCTCAGTTTTCTCATTTATAATTGGGGAGCATAACACTTATCCCATGAAGTTGTTGTGGGGAATATATTTTTTAAAACCATATATGTAAGAAAAAACTTAACAGAGGGGTAAGCATCTGTAAGTATGTTTAGTTATAATAAAAGCTACTACTATTGCCTTTCACAACGAATCAGTGATGTTTTGATACTTCCAACTTTCTTTGTTGACTGCCTTGCAAGTTTCAAGCCACATTAACCAAAAGTATTCACTGAAATATTCAGTCAGTTTGGATAGAAGTTTTCACATGTTTAGATATGTTCTTTTCCCTAAAAATATGTTCTATTCAAGTTTTTTATCCAGTTAAGCATGGATAAAAAACAACATTTATTAAGTTTTGTTACGTATAAACACGTTACCGAAGGTCATGACTTCCTCTTGTACTGTGTGGCCTTTCCTTTTCCTTACAGAAATTTCTGTAAATTGAGATAAGAGCAAGTTTCTAGAATTGATGTACACAAATTCTCTATTTTCAATGTTGTCAGTGAGGAGTAAACTTAGATATAGTTTAAAAAACTTTGTTCATTCACTTTTCAGCTATGATCTAAAGTGATGGTTCAGTGATTTCTTGATGAGGAAATCAAGAACTATAGCACATTTTCTGACGTTAGTTTTTATAGAATGGTCTTTATTTAAATAAAAGACCTCACAGTTAGTACATACAACACTTAGAAGAATAGCATATCGTTGTGAAATGAAGTTTAAAGTCTTGGATTTTCATTTTCTAGATCTGTAATTTAGCAAAATACATGGCCATCCCTGAATGATAATTTAGTTTGAGGGAGATTATATTCATTTACCCTTTAGGAAGTTTCTGATGGGAATGTTAAAGTACTGTTTATCCTCATTTGTAATTTATCAGCAGAGAGTTGCCTGGAAATGATAATAATTTAAAAGAAAAACATGGGATAAATCAATATTAAAATGGGAAACTTTTTTTCCATATGCATCCATAACTTTCTGTTTGTGGACAACATCTATTTTAATCAGCAGATTATATACCTTTAGTATAGCAACTACTAATATAAAAATTTGTAATTACAGAGTTTAAAATGATAAATTCCTTAAAGTTTTTCTGTCATGTTAATTCTTAGGTTATAACCAAGTATACTTAATAACTTTACTCTGAGTATCAAATTTTATAGTCTTGGTTATTTAAAACTGTTTGTTGACATGATTAGTTTGAATTATTGAAACCAGAAAAGTCTGCCAAGGTACTCACAAGAAACTTACATAGGAAGAAAATCGAAATGTTCAGCTCTGCCTTCTAAAAGGATAAATACAGCACATACTAAGCACCTTACAAGTAAATAGAAAGCCTTTATTTAACTTTGAACTTTATAATAAGTCTAGGGGGTGATCAACTGAATATTTTGTTATATTTTGAGTACCGTTTCGTTTCTACTTATTTATTTAATTGAAGTATAGCTATGTACTTATTTGCTATGAGTTTCTTTAGGAACATTAAGTGTTCCCAAACTTACTTTGATTTCTTCTTTATGGCCTCAAATTTCCTGACTTTTAAGTGTCAGACATTTCTAAAAACTTTGATGGTATTTCTGCCCATTATTGTTGAAGATACAGGTGTTTAGAAATATATTTATCATGAATCTATGAAGCCTACTTTGTTCATTCATTCTTTCCTCATTCATTTTTTTAAGTAATATGCTATCTATGTGTCAGGCATTGCTCTAAGCACTGAGGATACAGAAGAAATAAAAATTTTTGTACTCTTGGAGCTTTTACTAGTGACAGTAAAACATATGTTAAAAGGTGACAACTACTGTTGAGAAAAATGAACCAGGAAAGGGAGATGGGGAGTCGGAGGAAAGGGGATTGCAATTTTCAATGGGATGGCCAGGGAAGACCTCACAGAGAAGGTGACATCTGAGGAATGATATAAACGAAATGAAGGAATGAGCCACATGATATCAGGCAGAAGAGCATTCAGGCAGAGGCAGGCCAGGCATCTAGTTTATCAACAGAAAGCAAGGCGGGCATAGTGGCTGGAGTGGACTGAGCAAAGGGGACAATGGTAGGAGATGAGGTCAGTGAGGAAACAGGAGTATGGTGAGCAGATCACGTGGATCCTTAAAGGCCATTGTGATCTTACACTGAGGGAGATGGGGTACCAATGAAGGGGTTTAAACAATGATTGACCTGATATAACTAATGCTGTAACAGAGTGACTCTGGCTGGTGGGTTCAACGAGATCAAAGATGGGCAAGGGCAGAAACAAGGGAGACCATTTCGGAAGCTATTTCAGCTATCAAGTGAGAGATGATGGCAAACTTGGACAAGGGTAAAAGCAGCATGGAGGTAGTGAGAAAGGATTGAATTCTGAAGATACTTTGGTTGGAGGAATTTCTGGTGGACTGGATAGGAAGTATGACAGAAAGAGAGGAGTCAAGTCTGAGATTTTTTTTGACCCAAACACCTGAATGGACCCAATGCCCATGAACTGAGATGAAGTGTGTACTCGGGGTGGGGGAGACTAGGAGCTCAGCTTGAGCACATTAAGATACTTAAAACATCTAGGCTGTTTGATACACAAGTTTGGTTTTCAGGGAAGAAATCTACAAATTTGTGAGTTGGAAGAAATTAAATGCTATTTAGGGACTTCCCTGGTGGTCCAGTGGTTAAGACTCTGTGCTTCCACTGCAAGAGACACGGGTTCAATCCCTGGTCAGGGAACTAAGATCCCTCATGCCACATGGCCAAAGGAAAAAAAAAAAAATTAAATGCTATGTAAAGTCATGAGACTGGATGAGATCACTAAGGGAGTGAGTATAGGAAGGAAAGAGGTCTAGATACTGAGCCTTGGAGCCCTCCAGATTTAGAAGTGGGGAAGATGAGAAGGGGCAAGTAAAGAATAGTGAGAAGGGGCTTCCACTGAGGTGGAACCCAGTGAAGAGAGTGTGTCCAGGAGGAAGGCAAGGTCGTCTGGATCAAGTGCTGCTCGTGGATTGAGCAAGATGACGATTGAGAATAGACCTTCGCGGTTAGGCTTTTGGGAGGTCAATGCTCATTGGTAGTCTTGGCTAGAGCTGTTTTTTTTTTTTTTTTTTTTTGCTGTACGCGGGCCTGTCACTGTTGTGGCCTCTCCCGTTGCAGAGCACAGGCTCCGGACGCGCAGGCTCAGCGGCCATGGCTCACGGGCCCAGCTGCTCCGCGGCATGTGGGATCCTCCCGGACCGGGGCACGAACCCGCGTCCCCTGCATCGGCAGGCGGACTCCCAACCACTGCGCCACCAGGGAAGCCCGGCTAGAGCTGTTTTGATGAATGGTGAGAGATCACATCTTTTTCCTAATTTGTGTGGGCCATTATATACCTTTAAAAAAAACCTTATCTATTCGAAATAAAATTTGTCAGTGCTTTTTAATTGATAAAATGCTCTTGCATATGTTATCTTAGTTAAGTCTCATAGTAGTCTGAGAGAGATGGGATGATAATATCCATGTTTATCTTACAGAAGAGGAAATTGAGACCCAGAAGTAAAGTGATTTGTTCAAAGTCACCCAAATATAAGATAGAGCTGTTTTTTATTTAAACTTCATGCCCTTTAGCATTCACAATAGGGGAGATAGTCATAGTAAAACAAATTCCAATACAATGTGACAGAGGTGATAATAGTGATATATACAAGGTATAGAATTAAATCAGGGCAGGGAGTGATTATTCTTGGCGATCAGGGAAGACGTTCCCAAGTTGGGATTTAAAAGATGCATAGCATTTTAACATGTAGTCAAAGGGAAGAACATTCTAGGCTTGGAAAATATGATGTGCAAAAATGTGGAGGGATGAAACATGGGGTGATAACTGGAATGTATTTGGGATGTTTAAGCCATTTGATTCATGCTGAACATGAAAGAAAGTAGAGGAGAGACAGGCTGGAATGACAGCAAGTGCTAGTGCAAGCTTGGATTGAAATATGTTTTTAGTAAAACAGCTCCTAGGTGCCATCTTAAATGTATCTCATGTCACACAGGATAGTGTGCAACCTAGTTAGAAATGTCTGAATATATATACACATCACCACAAATGCACCGTCTTTGTCACGTCAGGCTGCTATAACCAAGTCCCATAGACTCGGTGGCTTATAGACAGCAGAAATTTATTTCTGTCAGTCCTGGAGGCTGAGTAGTCCAAGATCAAGGTACTGTGTCTGGTGAGGGCTGGCTTCCCGGTTCACAGATGCTATTTTCTTGCTGTGGTCTCACCTGGTGGAAGAGGCAAGGGAGCTCTCTGGGAGCTCTTTATAAGGACACTAATCCCATTCATGAGGGCTCCACTCTCATGACCTAATCACCACCCAAAGGCCCGGCCTCTAAATACTGTAATTTTGATATTTTTAGGTTTCAGCCTATGCATTTTGGGGGGTACAAACATTCAGTCTGTAGCATGTGTATCTTCAAAATTCAATGTATATGTGAATCCTACACCACTGCAAAAGCTCTGGTGACTGTACTTCTAGTCTGTATCCATCAGGATGCTTTTGGCTTCAAGTAAGAGATACTTAAGTGAGGATTTTTATTTTATTTTATTTTTTGGTTCCACGTTAAATAAATTTGGATTAGGGCTGTTTCAAGAGCGTCTAATTTAACAGCTCAGCACATGTCATGCATGGTTCCTGCTTAGCTGGCTTTCTCCTTCTGGTCCTGAGATAGCCGCTACAGCTTCAAGCATCATGTTCCCACATGGGAACCTAAGATAGGAAGGATTGAATCCTTACTTTCTCTCTCTCTCTCCCGCCCCACCCCCATACACACACACACACACACACACACACACACACACACACACGTATGTAAATGTACAGAGTTGTGCAACCATCACCATTTTTAGAACTTTTTATTACCCCTAAAATATCCCCTGTGCCCAATGCAATCAATTTCTCTTCTCACCCTCTGATCTCAGGCAACCACTAATGCAGTTTCTGTCTCTTTAGATTTGCCTTTTCTGGACATTTCACACATAAATGGAATTATACAATAGTGATCTTTTTGTCTGGCTTCTTTTGCTTACCATAAAGTTTTTGAAGTTCATCCGTATTGTAGCATGTATCAGTACCTTGTTCCTTTTTATTGCTGAGTAGTGTTTTATTGTATGGATATATTGTACTTTTTCTATTCGTCAGATGAAGGGCATGTGGGTTGTTTCTGTTTTTTAACTAGCATGAATAATGCTGTTAGGAACATTTATGCGTACGTTTGTGTGTGGACACGTGTTTTCATTTCTCTTGGGTAGCTAGCTAGGTAGGAGTTGAATTGCTGTATTGTATGGTACATTACTAAACTTTCTAGTGAAACCACCAAACTGTTTTCCAAGGTGGCGACAGTATTCTGTGGGTTTGAGGGTTCCACCAGTAATGCGTGAGGCTTCCAGTTTCTCCACATCCTGGCCTTTTGTATCTTTTAAGGAGTGAGGAAAACTTTCAAAGAAGTCCATGAGAAGATTCCCAGGGTAACTACCGAGGGCCATGTTGAAACCTAGTCACTAGCAAGGGGGATGCGATTGCTCTGAGCAGCTCAGACTGATCAAGTGGCACCCTGAGCCTGGGAAGATGCCCATCATGTCTATCAGTACATAGTGTCAGAACGAAACTGAAGAACGAAACTGAAGGGAGATGGCTTGTGGGTAGGTAACCAACAGAGTCAGCCAATAGGCTGTGTGTCAGGCTAAGGACCTGTGATGTAAACATACAAAGTAGGGCCAAGTGTTTACATTACAATTATGATTTAAATGGTAGCCACAAACTTGAACAGAAATAACCCATTCTATTGGAATTCAGGTTATTTTCTGCTTATTATGTGAAGAATTTTTGAAAATTAACCTGTCCAAACTAATAGCAAAATAAGCATAGCCTTGGTGAGTGACTCTGGGCAGTTGCTAAGCCCCAGCATTCCTTTCCTATGAAGTACCATGTAACATTTTTGGCATCCCAGTAACAGTGTTTTATAATCTCGGTTAAGTGTAAGTTAACAGCCACCAAATGCTGTCTATATCCTTAAGATATAGACAGATATTTAGACTATTTTAAGTGTTGGACAACCTGGTGGCACCTTGAAAAAAAGTATTTGAGCTTTGATGGCAACAAAACCCCCACAAGACTATATTTTATAGTCAAAACTTATTCTTCCTGTTAATTGTTTTTAAATATATCTTTTATTGGGTGGTGTGACATACATAAGGATAGATAAACCTGCAGTGTGTGGGAGATTGATGCTACCCTGTCTTACAAAACCCAGGATATGTGGGTCAACGTATTCGTTTCAGTGAATGATGGAGTTTCAAGTGATTCATACTTGAAAGTCCCTGAAAATCTGATAATTAGAATGCATAAATAAGTAATTCTAAAAATTTAGGCAGATACAGATAACTGTGGAGGGAAATTATGTTTGAAATTGATTTCTGTGACCCTCTAGCTCTTACAGTTATTTTCTTCTTTCTTCAAATCTTAGAGTAGGCACCTAGTAGACTATGATACCTAAAATTTTGTACTGTAGTTTTAATACTAACATTTTGAAGTATACAGTGACTTAAAAATCCAAACAACTCCAGCAGTTCTCTCATAATGAGTCACTGGTGGGGAAAGCCAAGAAGAGAAATTTAAGTTTCTTAATTATTGGTCTGAGTGGGTATAAAGTATATGTCTTAAAATTCATAGTTCAGTGTTCTGTTTCTCAGAGAAGTGATAACTACCCAGAAACCTCAGACATTTGTGCACCAGTATCTTATACATCCTCTTATTTGAGCCTCACTCCAATCCCAATGTAGTAGGTGTTAGTGACATTCTCATTTTACAGGGAAGAAATTGGGGTTCAGAGAAGTATCTGGCCCAAGGAACCAAACTGGTAAATGGAATATCACAAATCCATTCATTAGGGACCAGCAGTGTAAATTAAGACAAGAAAGAATATCCCTTTGAGAGGTTCTGCTGAACCTGACAACATTTCTAGTTTCACGTTGATGATTTACCCTTATTCTGCAGGTTCTGTGAATATATTTTGAGACCCAAACATTGAATCAGGCTTAAAAAGAGGACCCTCTGCTCTGCTGGTGTTTTAGATTCTTGCTCGTGTTGCAAGCAGCAGTTGGGAAGCTGGCAAGATGGTGAAACTAGTCGGTGTTCAAGAGTTTTACTTGTCGGATTTTAATGGGATGGTGTCATTACTTGTAATGTATTTTTATACATTTTTTATAATGTATTGTAATACGTAAATAATTGTAATGTTCTGGATTTTCAAATGATGTATCAAAGATGATACGTAACAATGTTCATAGAGTCGTCTTTCTGTAGCAAAAGAAAAATGGGTTTTGGAACATCTTTTCATTCTGTTTCTTCTTCAAGGAAGATGTCCAAGGAAGAGCTCTGGGTAGAGCTTACAAATCCTGAATGGAAAGCCCTGAGTAGAGGACCTCCCTGTGACTTCAACTTACTTTGTCTTTGCCCTTAGGTGTCTCTCTTCCTCTATACGTGTATGAAAAAGGACTCCATGTAGTGACACACCCTTTGTCCGTAGATCTAGCTCCTTTTCTGGGCTGTGTACTTTGGTGAGCACCTGTTCTGGACTGTGGTGAGGCTCTAGGGGCCCTTCTTGGGGCCTAGGCCAGAGGTTGGCCTAAGTGACCTGGTCCCTGCCTTTCCCTCGTCCCAGGGTTGGTCTTCTTAGGCTTCTGGTTCTTACGGCTTCGATGGGGGGATAGGACTTTCTAGAAGTCTAGAGCAGACTTGGCCAAGCTGGGGATGCGTTGCTTCCTTTCCCTTGGACTTGGCCTTTCGGCGGTGTGGGTGTCTTTTCTGGGGGGCAGGGGTATACAGTGTTTATATTTTATTATACTTACATTTAAATTTCACCATTCAATACTGAGTATAAGCATTTAAGTAGATGCTGGCCTCATGTTCAGATTTTCCAAATGTAAAGATAAGTGGATGGACAGCTTTAAGGATGTGACGGATGAGACACTGAGGAATCTATTAAACAATTAGAGAATCTAGGGGTGGTAAAATTTCATCTCTACACATCTACACACTTAGTGGCACAAGAAAACTCCAGGGACATGAAGACATATGTAAAGCTTTGGGTTGCAATTGGAGGAGAAGCCCGTTCAGGAGTTGTGGGTGTCTTTAATCGGGAGAATTCCTGAAAAAGAGGGGCTTTTCCACAGTAGAAGGAAGAAGAGCACTTGAACCTCCCTCGACGCTTCACACCAGAAGTTCCATTGCCTACAC
This sequence comes from Tursiops truncatus, assembly GCF_011762595.2. NCBI lineage: Eukaryota > Metazoa > Chordata > Mammalia > Artiodactyla > Delphinidae > Tursiops > Tursiops truncatus. Next base: position 17,115,180 of record NC_047043.1, read on the forward strand.
TTTTTGTGGCCCTCATATCGTGTCCCCGAGGCTTATTTTGGCCCGGACCCAGGTCTTCATAGCTCCTGTTTGAAGGGTGAACCCTAGATATTATGGGCGAGGTGGAGTGCATAACTGAGCCCCTTTCAATTCTTTCATTGGGATGCAAGGAAGATGTAGAAGAAAGGAGTTGTCCCCAAACTCAGAACACCCAGAGGTGGGCAGTTCTTGGCTCTCACTTTGCACAGTGGCCCCATGTTTCCACCTCAAATTCTATTCAGCCCCTACCTCAAATTGACATTCTAGAGAGCTGTCCCTTCCTGCCTGCCCCCTTCCTCGTGAAAAATCTCACACTGCACTAGCACATCAAGGATGATAGTTCCTAATGGTGAATTAGTATAGAATGGAAAGCCCGTCAGGGGTTGGCACAGTTAGTTATGATGAAATGCGTCCTACTGTATTTGACCTCAGTGATTATAATAAAGAGATGGTAATGTAACAAAAAATTACTAGCCTATGTTTTCAGCTTCTTTTATATTTTGCAGATTAGTGTAGTTAAAAGACTAAAAAAAATGACACTTGTTATTCTGTCTTTGGGATAAATAAACCTTGCTTCTGTCGTAATATGTTTTCAGTATTTGTCTCAGCGTGGGAATTGGGGTGAAAGTTCATGGAAGTTTTTCTTCAAAAATTTCTGTTGAATTCTGCCTGGTTCTGCAGCCAAATTCAAAATTCTCACTTGACTGTAACGATTAAACTAGTATACCTAAATATATTGTGTAGGTGCCTAACTAAGTGGCTGTAAGAGTGCATTTGAGATGTAAGCAAACAAGGGCAAGAAGCATCATGTTATCATTATTCTACTGCCAAGTCCTTGCTAGGTAGGGTGGCCTCCTGAGTTCTCAGAGTTTGTGTGTGCTGATTCCGAAGCCAGGGATGGGTTTGGCACTAACTCTGGCTTGGTATCCAGATCACCTTTGGAACATAGGAAGGGATCCAGGTGCCCAGAAAAGGGGCTCAGAGTCTGAGCATCTTGTAATTCCCATCTTATTTTCTGACTCTTGGCTTCGCATCAATTTAATTCTTATTTACCTACTGATTCAAGTTTGCAAATTCCATCACTTGGTGCACAGATTCAAAGAGTTTATCTTTGCATATCCTGGCCATTTGTGCTCCTCAGCTGTTTTAGTCACAGACCTTAACTCTGCCTGGTGGTATCCTGCTACTATTTCTTGTCCTTGGTTCTTACCTTCTTTAGATCTCAATCCCCAGAGCTCGTCAATTTCAGCGGCTCCTGGCCAACCCCAGTGATCTCAGGTTCTACCTCCTGTTCTTATGGAATAATATTGGATCCTAGTATGTTGCTAAAAATAGTAATCTAGCATATTTCCAAAATCAGAACTCTCCATTTGCTATCACTTCTGCTCTTTTCCAGGGAATTACTTTGATTCAGTTACCAAAAATGACATCTCTGGAGTACGGTGAAATACAGAGCCTCTCAATCATCTAAAAAGAATCAAGCTGTGCTGAGTACTATTTTTATGCCAAATGTATCTGAGTGTTCTGAGTCTTTGAAAACTGGTGACGGGTGAATACTATAGGTGGCGGTTCTTTATTAACCAAGCTATTTGATGAATCCACATAAGGAATTGTAGCAAACTAGCTGAAACAAGTTAGCCTTGGTGGGAGACCTTCTGGAGTGATGAATAAGAGTAGGGCATTTTGTTTTGAGTTGCTTAAACCCAGAATAAGCCTAATTTACAAGCATCTGTTGACCGAAAGTCTCTTGCTGGTAAAATTGGATGCTTCAGAAAGGGGCTGGATGCCTGGGTACAGGGGAAGGAGGGAGAATTTTCATGGTATATTCTTGTGTATCATTTGAATTTTGAACTATGTGACTGTATTTTACCCAGTAGAAACAGGAGGATAAAAGGAAAAAAGGAAGGAAGGGAGGGAGGAAAGAAACTAATTACAGGGAAAAATACATCAATTAAGTAATATTTCGAAGTCACGTGCTTATATGAAGCCCTTTGCAAAACTCTTGGGAGATAACAGTGTATAGTGAAAGGAACTCTTCAGAGATTCCTAGATGCTAGTCTTTACGGAAATGATCTCTAAAGCTGTCAACCACCCCATAAATTAGGTATTGTTATCCACATTTTGCAAGTGAGGAAGTGGAAGCTGTTAAGGGTAGAGCTGGGAGTTGGACCCAGGTGTGTCTGACTCCAAACACTGTGCTGTGCGCCTATCTCAGCTTGGGTTGCTATAACAAAATACTGCGGACTGGGTGGGTTAAACAACAGACATTTATCTCTCACAGTTCTGGAGGCTGGCAAGTCCAAGATCAAGGTGTGGGCAGATTCAGTGTCTGGTAAGGGCCTTCTTCCTGTTTTGCAGATGCCTGCCTTCTTGTTGTATCCTCACTTGGTGGAGAGAGATCTCTGGTATCTTCATACCTTTATAATGGCACCAATCTCATCATCCGACCTCCACCCTCATGACCTTATTCAAACCCAATTACCTCCCAAAGGTCTCACCTCCAAATACCATCACATTGGAGACTAGGGTTTCAACATATGAATTTTGGGAGAGACACAAACATTCAGTCCATAGCACTACCTCTCCAACAAAGATATAGCATAAGGGATCTGTAAATGTTCTCTAGTATCAACTCCCTGATCAAAACTGGCTTCAGGCAAAATTGTCATGTAGTAGAAATTTGACTGCTACTGTCTGCAGTTCTCATTCTCTCAATCCCCTTTCCTTCCTTTGTTATTTTCTCTCCTTCTCTTTGTCCTCTTTCCTTTTCTTGATCATCCAGAGCAGTTGAGTCTCTCAAGATGTTATTCCATCCATCCATCCACCCATCCAGCCACCTACCCATCCATCCACCACACATCCACGTGTAAGGACTGGACTAGATGCTGGAGACACAAAGTTGAGCAAAAATGGACATGGTTCCTGCCACCATGTAGCTTAAGAGGAAAAGAGGCATCTGTGTCTGAATGTGTTGGGGGAACTCTGCACACTGTGCAGCCCCTTTTGGAGGCCCAGCAGGCCCTCTAAACACCCTGAGATGTCCATTGGTTAGAGTTTCACTTTTTTTTTTTTAAACTTTTCAAATATGGAATGATGGTCCCACTGTGACCTGTCCTGGAGTGTAATAATTTGGGGCAACAGAAAACTTTCTGTGCCTCTCAGGTCATATAAGGAAGTTGCTCACTACAGCCGTGTAAAGATTAGCCCCAAGACAAACAACAAAAACAACAATAAAGGGCTTCCCTGGTGGCGCGGTGGTTGAGAGTCCACCTGCCGATGCAGGGGACACGGGTTCGTGCCCCGGTCTGGGAAGATCCCACATGCCGCGGAGCGGCTGAGCCCGTGAGCCATGGCCGCTGAGCCTGCGCGTCCGGAGCCTGTGCTCCGCAACGGGAGAGGCCACAACAGTGAGAGTCCCGCGTACCGCGAAACAAACAAACAAACAAACAAAAACAATAAAAACGAAAACAGGAACAAAAAAATATACCAGATTATAATGGGGTGGGACAAAAACGTAAAGGAGTGCAGTAAAATTAAGATGATGTAATAAGCAAGGGACCCTAAGAACAGCCAGAATGAGAAAGACTACTGGGCTGAAAGCGGCCCTTCAGAAGCTCACAAAATCACTAGAGAACATCTGAGAGAAGATAAGCAGAGCCTCTTCTAGTCCCAGGAGAACCATCTAAGTTTAGGCAACCTGGACCGCATTCCCTGAACTCACGCAGTAAGTGTTGATACCACCCAGTGTAGCACCTACTTACGATGCTCTGCTTGGTTTTCAGTCCTTTCAGTTTGGTGGCTGGTAGCCCTGCCTCCCAAAGAGATCAGGTCCTAATATCTGGAATGTGTAAATATTACCATATAAAGAAAATGGTCTTTGCGGATGTGATTAAGTTAAAGATCTTGACATGGAGTGATTGTCCTGGGTTATCTGGGTGGCCCTAAATCCAATCACAAGCGTCCTTCAAAGAGAGAGGCAGAAGATCAACCCCACAGAGCAGAGCAGAAGGTGACATGAAGATGGTGGCAGAGATTAGAGTGATAGGGCCACATTCTAAGAAATAACAGCATCCGCCACAAGCGAGAAGAGACGAGGAATAGTCTCTGACGGGCACATGGCCCTGTCAACACCTTGATTTTGGACATCTGGCCTCCAGAATCGCGAGAGAATAAATTTCTGTGGTTTTAAGTCATGGGGTTTGTGATAATTTGTTACAGCAGCCCTAGGACACTCATAAAGGTTGTAAACTCTCTGAGTGCCAGGCAGTGTCTTCTCCTCTGTATTGGACCTCTACTTAGCATTCAGAATTCTGCACAGAATAGGCATTCAAATACTCAAGTACTTGAACTAACTGACTTCACTGGTTCAGCCATTCAGAGCCTCAAGACTAGTATTTGAAATTTTATTGGAATAGAAGTGAGACCAGAAAGATCTGGATATTCACTTGCAAAAGAAGGAATTAATACCCCCAAGGCTTAGTCTCTTGTGAATTTGTTTCATCTTAAAGCTTGGAGTTACACTGCCGTTTAATGTAGCAATTCTTTTGCTCTACTGGAATATTAATAATACCACCGAGGGGGACTTCCCTGGAGGTCCAGTGGTTAAGACTAAGAGCTTCCACTACAGGGAACGTGGGTTCAATCCCTGGTCGGGGAGCTAAGATCCCGTGTGCTGTGCAGTGCAGCCAAAAAAAAAAGAATACCACCGATACCACCGAGAAGACTTCATCTAGCAGAACAAGAAAAGCAAGTCATTCCAGGCAGTGGTTTGACATCTTAATTAGATACTTCCTTGGTGCTGGATTTCTCTTCTTTTGCACTGACAATATCTAAATGACAGTGTTCTGGGATTTCTGGTTCAAACACAAAATATCTTCTGCTCAAATCTTCCATGAAATGTCATTTTGAAACTATGAGCTTAGTTCTTATTCAAGCAGAACCCTTAGTGTATTTACTGGGACTTTAGCTGAATAGGCACTGCAGGATCATGTTTTTTTGGGAAGTAGAAACAGTTTGTTTTTACATATAGGGAAGCTGTGGAAAAGAATTTGGAATCTTGACTCAGTAGACTGACCTGGTGGTGAACATTATTCTCCCTATATTATGGCATTTCTTTATTTTCCTTCTGTAGGGAAACAAGGTCTCCTCTAAGACCATTCCTCTAGGTTCTCAGTTACTTTATATAGCCATGTAGCAGTTAAAATAAATTGTTAGAACACTTAACTTATATTATTAAACTAATGGCAAAGGAAAGGCAAATCACATACCATGCAGTGTTGTGGAATGTGTTGATTTTGTTTTTGTTGATCTATAGAGTGTAGGTAGTGGTTTCTTTACAGATTTACTGTGAGATTCATTTTTTAAATCACTTATATCATTGCCTGATGCCACATAGAAATGTTAATACACTCCTAGACTTTACAATATTTGGTCACTTTTATTGATTTTAGTAAGAAAGTCTAGCAGATAATTATAGTAGTATGGCTAAAGTGAAATGCAGTTAATCTCCACCATGGCTACGCAGGTGGGTGGGGTGAGGATTAGATTCGAAAGAGATCTTGTCCCCTCTCGAGTTGAAATTGCATTTGCATGATTACTTTATCTTCTGATTAAGCTTGAAATTGACATTAGACAGTTTTAGCTTTAAATCAACCCACCTCACATATCCAATTAATGAAATCCTTGAATTGTTGTTGACAACCTCCCCTTCCCAATTTGCCAGATTTTAAATATGCCCCAAATATGCCATTTAGTTTGTACTGCTAATAGCTACAGCCTTATGACCAAAGTATTAAGTGGTGTGAGTGGGACCTTGCCTAAAATGTTCCTTATGAAATTCCCTAGACTTTGCCTTATTTCGCCTACAACATAGCAGTTGCTCAATAAATAATTATTTAACTGAATGAAAGAATGATTGAGTAATGATTAAAATCTACACATTTGGTGTCAGCAAAGCTTTAACTAGCAAATTAGGTGTCGTGGGCTCACATATCAACTTCGTAATTCTCATCTTGTGCTGAAGGTGAGAACAGAAGGATATTCTTAACAGTTTACCCACTGCTGTCCAAGAGAAATATAATGAGAGCCACAAACGGGAGCCACATACATAATTTTAAATTTCCTAGTAGTTAGTCCCATTAAAAAAGGAAAAAGAAACGAATGAAATTATTTTTGGTAATATATTTTAACTCTGATATTGAACATATAATTTCAACATGTAATCGACATAAAAATTATTGAGATAGTTTACCTTCTTTAGTTTTTGAAGTTTTATATGTGTTTGTACTTACATTACATCTCAAATTGGCTTTGCCTTGTTTCAAGTGCTCAAAAGCTACATATGGCTAGTGGCTACCATATTGGATGCGCATGTTTATACCATCTGGTGGCTTCTATTTTAAGTAATTATTCTTGCTAACTAGATGTAAAATTTGGATTTTATAAGCTATTGAGTGGGATAGGTGTATAGTCCTGTCAATGAACAGATAAAAAGTTGTATCAGCTATGTAACTGAAACAAAATTAAAAAAAAAATCATCATTTAGAGATTGTGTAAAATATGTAATGCCCTCTAGAGTTTTGAGTCCACGGCCAAGCTTCCATTGCTCTGAGATTCAGATTTTCTCCTATGCTGTAGTGGAGCAAGTTCATTATCCTCTCTTAAGCCTCAGCTTCCTCTTCTGTAAAATGGGAGTAATATTTATCTTAAGATATAACATTAACATTTCCAAAGGATTTAATGATGAAGCCCCGAGTACTCATTGTTAGCTGGAATTGGTTCTTATCTAGTATTTTCTTTTGCACATAAAACTCTAGGGGAAGAAATGGGTGATTTCTCCCCTATATTTGCTAATCTTTTCATAATATTTTTTTCTGAAGTCAACTCCCCATTGTGGCAAGAACTTGATGCGATTATTTGATGAATATAAGATCATTGACATTTTGTTTAAATTGGTTTCACATGGGCTGCTCCAGGTAGCTCCTGTACAGGGGGCTGTGGAAGATGCCAGGATAATACAAGACTGGCATTTACAGATAAGAAAACTTGGGAGACCCTTAGTTGACTTTCTTGAGCTATTGAACTGAATTTGGAGATTCCATGAATGCATTTTTATTAAACATATACCAATATCAAGCCAAAATCTATTAGCTAGTGGGAAAAGGTGATCATGGTAGAGAATTAATTACAAATACATCTAGACTGTTCACTCTACATAAGACCTATTTTGCCCTCTGTACTTTACTGATTTTATAGAAATTTATGATAGAAAAAGGTTCTAAGCCATTGTTTGTTTACCTTGCTTTGGGTAAGGGTGAAACATATAATAAGAGATCCATGGAGATAATAGCTAAAATTTCTTTCAGCATCCTACCAAAGCACATGTAAGCTTGGTCAAACACTTGTTTTCTAGTTTTAAATGATATAAATATGTAAAATTTCCTCTGGTACTTCCTAGGAATTTTTTCATAACTTAAGTACCTTTATTTACATGTAGTCCCTGATTCTAAGTAAGACGATCTTCCTGATAAAGTTTGGGTGACAACTAGAGTTCTATTTTGGGGAATACACAGTCAGTTCCCTGTTGCGTTTTGCACTAATGATTAAGCAGAGTTCTGATCCTCCTCTAATTGTGGAAAAACACTTATCAAGGGAAGAAAGTGTAATTTCAACAATACTTGACAAACCTCTGACAGACTAAGGGAGAATATTATTTTTGAGGCTGGTGTCGATTAAGATTCTTCTAGTTTCAATTATTTTGTGTGTTTTTAACCTTTTAAAAAACCTTTGTCTGGTTAGTGGCCCTCAGACAGTTGGACTTTGGAAAAGAATTGTTAACTTTGGGGTTGAAAACGGAGCTTTAAACTGTCTTAGTGAAAGCCGCATACCTTTGCGAAATATATTTTCCAATAAATAAATAAATAAAACGATTTTTTTGCTTTTTTCGTGTAAATTGAAAAAATACACACAAAAATACACAAAACTGGCCCTTGCATTTTTTTTTATCTTGCACAACACGAATGACTGTTTAGTTGAAATAGACATTCATTTAAATGGAGAAAATGGAGAAACGCTTAGCATTTCTTTTCAAATGTTGCCGTTAAAATATTGAGGGACTGGGGCTTCCCTGGTGGCGCAGTGGTTGAGAGTCCGCCTGCCGATGCAGGGGACGCGGGTTCGTACCTCGGTCTGGGAAGATCCCACATGCCGCGGAGCGGCTGGGCCCGTGAGCCATGGCCGCTGAGCCTGCGTGTCCGGAGCCTGTGCTCCGCAACGGGAGAGGCCGCAACAGTGAGAGGCCCGCGTACCGAAAAAAAAAAAAAAAAAATTGAGGGACTAATGATGGAGAATCTAGATAATTGAATGCAATGGTTTTCCTTTTTTCTGAATCCTTGATTATAAAAAACATATATTTGGCTTATTTTTGAATAGGTGAAAGGTGGCAAACCTAATTTTTGTTTTGCTTTGTTTTTGTTTTAAGGGAAATCAGTCTGAGGTATCCTTTGGCTGTGAGGTCCAGGGCATTTGACTTCTTTTTTGAGCTTTTCTTTGACATAGTCCACGTTAATGGAAATGTTGGAAACTCTTCTCTGAGAGAAGAAATTCTAGCTGATTTGGCACTGCACTTTATCCTGTGTAGAATGCTCACAGAAAGGAAACCATCTCTGCGAACTTTTGGGACAAGTTGTATTCCTGTGGTATTGAAGGGGTGTTGAGATAGGTATATATTTTCCCTCCCGTGGAAATAAGATAATCACTCTTCAGTGTTCCTGAGTCAAGAAGCAGTTACAAAGCGATAATGAGGTAGTTTATTTGGGGGGAAAAGAAGAAGGAGAAAAGAAGAGCTGGTGAATTGAAAATAAAAATATTTGTTTTTCTTGTATCTACTTGCAAATCTGGTTTTTCCTTTATTTTGTTTGTAAGGAAACCTAATAGATGTATGAGTCCTTCTTCATCTTGTGATTGTACTTTTTAAACCTTTGTTTCAGCTTTGTTATGACTGTGGTTGGGAATAGAGTAATTTTCCTCCTTGGACTTGTGCTCTCCTAATCATTTGGTAAGAAACCTTTCATTGTCAAAAGAGCCAAAAGGCAGGTCTAGCTAATATTTTTGAACCTAGGAAATACTTATTATACGAAATATTGTTCAACTGATGGGTTAGCAGGAAATCCTGGGATAAGATAATTTTCTTCATGATAAGGAGAAACTGTAGCTCAGTTTCTTTTCTAGAGGGCTTTTTTTGTTTTCCTTTTCTGATTGCTGATCCCAGATTTAAGATTCACTTTTTAAACTAAATGATGATGCTGTTGAATACAAATGTCACTTTTTTAGTTTGGGGATACTTGGTTTTTATTTCGTAAGTTAGTGGAGTTCTGTTCTTAATAATAATGGTGACTATAGAACTCTGGCCATCAGTCTTTATTGAGCCAATAAAGTTTTATTTACTTGCTCTTAAAAGCTTGGTTCAAAAGCCCTGGCAGTTAGATGGATAAATATATTTAACACAGATTTCAAATATCTTTCTTTGAAATGAGGCAAGGGCTGATTTACTTATTGGTTATGATCTGTGAGAGCATTTCAGTTGATGTTTTGAACGTTGCTTGATGCTCTCAGAGATGGTTCATTCTGGAACAGGTCCTTGGATTGTGAGAGAGGTGAAAGTGGTTTTTTCCACCAAAGCAAAGTGATGTGTCCAAGGGGTCATTTACACAGCTTGAGATAAAGCCTGACCCTGCTCTGCAGTCAGTAGTACCCCTTCCTTGCTTTATGATTCAAACAGTCATCCAAGGGAAAGTGGAATCAATTTTAAGGAATATTTTTTCGGTTAGTAAAATTGAACTTTTTCCTAAAAGCTTTGGTTCTTCTACATTTTAGCGTGGAAGAATTGGCCAGGGACCTGCATTTGTGAGCACCAGAGACTTTCAGTAAGATAACTTACAAATGTTGAATACTCTGTAAATATTATGTATACTGCAATATGCTAAAGTTTTTGTAGTTACTACTGCATGCAGTGAAAGCAAAGCACTCAGACTCCATTAATGATTAGGGTTTCTTGCAGGCATTGAAGAGCTACCACAAGGCACAACGCCGCCTTTAGAAAGATCCCGGCTTCTCGTAGACTACTCTTAGCGCTGTCATACTGCTGTCGTCTGGTTTAGACAGTCCTGAAATAGAAGTTCTGTAGCAGGAACACTGGATTCATTTTGGTTAATCTTTGGTTATGTGTCATTTAATTATGTATTTAATTAAAAAACCACACTGGTAGAGTTCAGTATTCAGAATAACATGGTGATTTTTACCCCTACCCCTCCCTTTCAAGAAAGGACAATATGGGTGTGGGCTATTGGCCAATGTTTGAAAGTAATTGAGTGTACATTAGCTGCTTCCAACACTGAAAGCTTTTATCCCCTAGGCAGTTTGAATTCTTCTGTTTTACTGGATGGTCTCTAGGAATGTCTGATATCCTCGAATTCTGCAGATGGTGGCTATTGAATATTAAAAACATATGTCTGCGCACATTTTAAAATGATGCAATGCAGACTCCTCCTTCGTCGTTACGTATTGAGTGTGTGGACCCACAAGTGTCCCTCATTAATTACAGGGCTTGACATTTCTAGGACTAACCAAGCAAGATGCAGTTGGTTGTGAATCACTTCTTCCCATGCTGAAATGCCAAGCTTCTGTTTTAGAGGACTAAAGAGGAAGTCCAACAGAGTCAGCGCTCTTCTCAGCACCAGTATTTTTTGCCTCCCTCCACTTGCTGATGCAGCATTTGCATAATAAAAATGTACCTCTTCACCTCTTTAAAGTGCTTTACATTTCAACAAATTTATGTTTTATCAAAAGGTTAATCCTGACAAATGATTGTAAATTATTCCTGGAAGGTCTGCTACAGGTGCAGTTGAATTAATTCTATGCTATGCATAGCCAGATGTATATTTTAAGAAAGTGTTATTGCATTTACTATGGTAAATGTAGAACTAGAAGACTGGGGAAGCTCACAATGGGACCAGGATCTTTGCACTACTGGGCAGATAAGGTGCAGATACGTGATGTTCTGGAAAGGTTCAATTAGAGCTTTAATATTCGTCAATGAAGCACTCTACTTTCTAGTGTAACCCATTTTTTCCCTCTGTCTTTGTGACTTTTTCCCCTTTTCATTTTCTCATCTTAGTGGGAAGGTATTCATTTATCTTCTGGAAAGAAATGTTCTTTGTGTTTTCATGACAGGCACTTCTCATATCCATTGTTTCTAGAAGCAGGAGGACTTGTCTCATGTCTTTGCTTCCTGGGTCACAGAGATACAAAGAGAGGATGAAACAAAAGTGGGCCTTGAGAGAGGAATATAAGTTAGTGTTCCAAACAAAACAAAAGAAAAATAAAAGGTGTTGAGCACATACCTGCAGGAGAAGGCTTGGTAAGTGAAACGAATGAATTAAGTAGATGCAGCCCCTACCTTAGCGGAGCTCACAATCCAAGACCCACATAGACAGGCTGTAACAGCAACTCACAAATTGCTGTTGCTGTGGATTGGACCTATGAACTGATGCAATGATGTTTCTGAATTTTGCACTGTGAATGGTGTATTAGTTTGCTCTGGCTGCCATAACAAAGTACCATAGACTGGGTGGATTAAACAACAGAAATTAATTTTCTCACAGTTCTAGAGGCTAGAAGTCCAAGATCAAGGTGTCAGCAGGGTTGGTTTCTTCTGAGGGCTATAAGGGAAGGACCCATTTGAAGCTCCTCTCATTGGCTTTTAGATGGACGTCTTCTCCCTGTGTCTTTCACGTCATATTCTTTTGGGGGGTGTCTATGTCCAAATTTCCTCTTCTTCTAAGGATACCAGTCATATCAGATTAGGATCCATCCTAATGACTCTTTTAACTTAATTACCTCTTTAAGGACGCTGTCCTGAAATAGTCACATTCTGAGATACTGGGAGTTAGAACTTCAACATATGAATTTTGGGGAAACACAATTCAGCCCATAACAAGTGGTTGCACTTATCCCTGGACACTAACACACATTACACATATTTCTTTTCTCTTTTCTTTTGTTCTTTCAAGTATGTAAGAAGTCAGAATTTTAAATGTTTCAGTTTCTCTTAGATGCTTCTGTACTAATGATCTTGAAATCGCTTTTAGAGTTTCTTAGTGAGTTTTGAAGTTCTGTTGTAGCCCTCATCATTGGGTCAAATTCAGTGACTTATCATTTCTTATTTTCTGGTGGTCATTATTGGTCTGGTATTGAATAAAACAGTGAATAAAATTAGGAAAAAAATTGAAGAATAAAATGTTGGGTTGATCCGTATAGAGAACATCCTCTTCCTCAAGCATTGACAACCTGCCATGTGAGCCTTTTCAGATAGATCTGGGGTGAATGAAGTGATTTTTTTTTTCTCAGCATGTCTGCTGAGTTAAGAAGCCTTGGGAGAAAAAGAAGGAATGAGAATATCATATCTTGGGTATATTTTTTTTCATAGTTTTTCTGCTAAGTATATTATAGAAATGTATAATATACATTAAAGAAAAGCATGCCAGTCTTGAGTGCATAATTCAATACATTATCACAAAGTGAACTCTTTAGATCAAGAATGCTGATAGCTCCTTTTCTGTCCTTCTCAGTTATTGTTCCTCCCACGGGTAACTATTGTCAAGACTTCTGTCACCATAGATAGACATTTTATATGCTTTTCCATTAATATAAGTGGAATCATATACTATGTACTCTTTTGTGTTTGGCTTCTTTTGCTCAACATTTTATTTGTGAAATTCAACCATGTAGCAATAGTTTATTTTTATTGGCTTGCAGTTTTCAACTGTTTGGATATTTCGTAATATGTTTATCCATTCTACTGTTGGTGAACATTTGAGTTGTTTCCAGTTTTTGACTGTTGTGAATAGTACTGCTATGAACGTTCTTGTAAATGTCACTTGTTGAACATGTGTATGCATTTCTTTTGTGAGATGGAGTTGCTGGATCATAGGGCATATATTAAACTTTAGTAGGTACTATTAAACGGTTTTCTAAAAGTGCTTGTACCGATTTACACTTCCACCAGTAATGTATGAGAGTTTTGGTGTTACCACAGCTTTGCTAATACTTTATACTATCATCAGTTTTAATTTTTTAAAAAAATAAATTTATTTATTTATGGCTGCGTTGGGTCTTCATTTCTGTGCACGGGCTTCCTATAGTTGCGGCGAGCAGGGGCTATGCTTCTTTGCGGTGTGCAGGCTTCTCATTGTGGTGGCTTCTCTTGTTGAGGGGCACAGGCTCTAGGCGCATGGGCTTCAGTAGTTGTGGCACGTGGGTTTCAGTAGTTATGGCACATGGGCTCAGTAGTTGTGGCTCATGGGCTCTAGAGGGCAGGCTCAGAAGTTGTGGCACACGGGCTTAGTTGCTCCGCGGCATGCGGGATCTTCCCGGACCAGGGCTCGATCCCATGTCCCCTGCATTAGCAGGCGGATTCTTAACCACTGCGCCACCAGGGAAGTCCCTATCAATTTTTAGACTTTAGCAGTTCTCTTGGATGACTACTGGAATCTCGTGATTTTATTTTAAATTTCCCTGATGACAAATGAGTTTGAGTATCTTTTCATCTGTTCTGCTCATTCAAATACCTTCATTTATGAAGCATTTTAAAGTAACCATGACCACGAAACCATCCCTCTCATTTCTCAAAACTCTTCTAAGTCTTAAGCAGACAAATAATGGATTGATCTTTTCGCACATTTTGGTTCCTTATTGCTAGAGTGAAGCAGTTGGTTTGCTTGGGAGAGTCTAAGTGTATACTTATGAAGAGAATCCTCCTTCACTTTCAGAATTGTTCCAATTTGTACAATAAATTTATGGTCATCTTATTTATATCCATCATCTCTTCTGCATTTCTTTTTCTTTTTTTTTTTTTTTTTTTTTTGCGGAACGCGGGCCTCTCACTGTTGTGGCCTCTCCCGTTGCGGAGCACAGGCTCCGGACGCGCAGGCTCAGCGGCCATGGCTCACGGGCCCAGCTGCTCCGCGGCATGTGGGATCTTCCCAGACCGGGGCACGAACCCATGTCCCCTGCATGGGCAGGCGGACTCTCAACCACTGCGCCACCAGGGAAGCTCGTCTTCTGCATTATTATTATTATTATTTTTTGCTGTACGCGGGCCTCTCACTGTTGTGGCCTCTCCCGTTGCGGAGCACAGGCTCCGGACGCGCAGGCTCAGCGGCCATGGCTCATGGGCCCAGCCGCTCCGCGGCCTGTGGGATCTTCCCGGACCAGGGCACAAACTCGCGTCCCCTGCATCGGCAGGCGGACTCTCAACCACTGTGCCACCAGGGAAGCCCAATTCTGCATTATTTTTAAAGCTTTTCTATCTGATTTCACTTGTTCACTTATTCTATCATTACTAAGCTCTTACTTTATGCCAGTAGTGTGATAAACACTGGGGATATAAAGAAACATAAAGCATCCGTACCTTAAGGTCCTAAGTCTTGCAGAAGAAAACAGACTATAGAACAGTTTTACCTGATTTCATCACAGCTCTGTAATCACAACTCTAAATTTCAGCGGAGCTAGATTTTTGCAAGAAGAATATCTATGCTAATGAAGTGATTTGTTATACCCAGTAGTTTGTGTTGATGATTTAGGATATATTTTATGTGACTGAGCAATTATATTTGGTCTGAATCACTGAGACAGTTCATTGTATGTTTTCCTCTAGCTTTGTGAGGGCAGTAGTCTAAAAAATATCCCTTTTGGCATTATATTTGTCTCAAGATCTTAATCTGTGTTGTGTATTTATGGCCAGAGAATTCTATCATCAACAGCTTCATAGAACTCATGTTGCAGACACAAGCTTTAAACCCTTGAGTTATAGTAAGAGAAACTGGTCTTAATGAGTTGAACTAAATGTCTTAAAAAAAAATCATTCCGGTCCCTATGTCCTCGTTCATTTGAATCCAGCTGTGTTAAAGAGGCAATCTAATACTGCCTCTTATCCAGCAGAGAATACTGCTTTAATTTAAATGTGTCTTGTCACATCTGCCAAGGTGCTTAGTTATCACTCTGTGCTCACTCCCCTGTGTGACTGAGCCATAAACACTGTCTTGGAATTGTCTGTTTAGTTGTGCACTTCCTAGATTAGGTTGTGATCAACTCAAAATTTCTGGCGCCTGACATGATGCCGGTCAGTAAATGTCTTTTGAATGAATTGGGGATAAGCAAATAACATTAGAACCCAAACTCGTTCACTCATTCATTCATTCTTTCTTTCCACTCAGTATGTAATTACCTAGAAACTGTAATATACCTGGCACAGAACTAGGCACTGGGGCTGGATAAGGGTGGCCCAGAACAGATATGCCGGCTGCTTCAATAGGCTTAGAGTTGTGGGGTGAGGAGCAGACAATAATTAATCACACAAAGTGATGTTTAGTTACAAATTGAGGTGAGTACTTTGACACAAAGGAGCCTGTGACAAATAAGCCTGACCCAGATTTGGAGGGTGGGAAGGCTTCCCAAAGAAAGTGGCCCTTGGGATCTGAAAGATGAACAGAAATTAACTAGAAGCAGGAGGTGGGGCGGATGCGAAGGCATCTCAGGCTAAGGGAATGGCTTGTGCGAAGGCTCTGTGGTGGGAAGGAACATGTGTGTGCCGGACCACAGAGTTATCCAGAAAAGAGGAATCTGGGGTGACAGGTCATGGTTAGACTATTCCTGGCTGAGCAGGCTTCATTGAAGGTACTGTTCTTCAAGAATAATGGTATGCTTTTTAAAGCTTTTTCAGGAAGGTATAGGAGTGCTATAGGTATAGATTTGCACTAGCTGAGGAACTAGCTCATTATTTTGCAAATGTAAATAAAGAGAAAGAATCAAATATTTAACTCACTGTGCTGTACAATTTGTATCCCAAAGCAGCTAGCACATGAAAATTTTCTCTATAGAAGTGTGCCAGCTAATACATGAAAAGGAGTGACGGGATGCCATCATTTTGTAGTCCTTAATGAATAGTATGTTTAGGCAATAATTATCAATAGCTGTGAACATTACAGAAAGAGATACAAGCGGCCATTATATCATTCCTGGAAGTATATAATACCACCTTTGGGTAGACTTGTTAAGAAATCAAACCTGAATCTGACCAAGCTTCTAGACCTGACTAACATATTTTCAGGAAATGTGAGGGGCAGAGGAACATGCTGCTGTCCACACCACCATGGAAATGCAATCAAAGTAAGATCCAGATCCTGGGAGACCCTACAGCGTGAACAACCCGGATTATTTCAGCAAAGAAATTGCCAGAGGAAAAAAAGAAAGATGGAGAGGAACCTATAGATTAGAAGATTTACATAAACATATAGATCCTATTTGGATTCCGGTCTGAACACACTACAGTAAAATAAAACAAAACGTTTATGAGACAATTGGGATAATTTGAACACTGGATGAATATTTGGTGATGTCAAAGGAGTATTATGAATTATTCTTATGTACTAATGTTATTTTGATTATGTTTAAAGAGCAGTAACAGAAAGAATCCCTATCTTTCAAAGATACATACTGAAGTATTTATGAAAAGAATGATGTGATGTCTGGGATTTGCTTCCAAGGGGGAGTCAAAGTGGATGAATGTTGAAGCTGGGTGGTGGGTCAATGGGATTTCATTTTACTTTCTTTCTGCTTTTGTTTATACTTGACATTTTCCATGATAAAATTTTGAAAACTTATAGGGGAAAAAAAAGAGATCACCTTGGGTTGACTTTTCTCCTTACCCCCCAAATTCTCAGTATGTTCAAGATGAAATTTTATCGACTATTCATATTTTAATGTATTAATATATTTAAATATTTTAATTTTAATACCTTGATATATTAGTATATCTTAATGCCCCTTAGAATGATTAATCTTTTGGAAAATTAATACTGTTAATTGTGGAAAATTAGGATGCTTAGGAGAAACCCAGTGAAGACAATAAATAGCACTGGTAATCTCATCACCCTAGACAGAGCTGTAGTTAATATTTTTGGGTATCCAGTCTCATTGAAGATATATACATATTAAGTATAATTTTAATCATAAAATTGTTTGATTATCTGATAAGTTCCTTGGTTCTTTTCCTAACAGTTTATTGTGAACATTTCCCCAAAGCATTAAGGATTCTTTTATAAACTGATCTTAGTGGCCATTTAGTATTACATCATACAGGCATTAGTGGCAAAATTTATTTAATTAGTTCCTTTTTGTTGAATATTTAGGATTTGTTTTGTTTGTTTTGTTTTGTTTAAATTTATACCGTTAATGACACTCTAATGAATAGTCTTATTGATATATCTTTGTGCACACTCTGATCATTTCCTTAGAGTAAATTCTTACAATCGAGTAGCTGGGTCAATGAGCATGTATTTTTAAGCAATTGATAACAGAGTCTTTCAAAATGTTGACACTGATTTGTGCTCCCATAAGCTGTATTTTGTTTTTTCTGTGTCCTCATTAACTCTGAATACTTTCTATAATTTTTTGGGCAACTTTGTTGATGAAAATGGTATTAAAATGCTTTAACTTACATTTCTCTGATTACCTCTGAGGCTGAACATTTTTTCCTGTTTATTACTGCATTAATCTTTCAAATTGCCAGACATGTCCTTTGTATATTTTTCTATCTGTGCATTCTTTTTTTATTATTGATTATACATACTCTTTATACATTAAGGACAGCATCACTTTGCCAGTCATGTGGTAACAATTTTCCCTACATAGTTTGTAGTTTAGCATATGGAATTTTCTGGTATAGACTTTTCATATTTTTATATACTCAGATTGATTAATCTCTTTGTTCATGGATTCTCTCTTTGGTATTATAAAGTCCTTTTCCATTTCAAAATTGTTGTATTTGCCTTTTATTCTTCCTATTTTTTTACTTCTTTTACCTTTGACTCTTTAATTCACAATGACATTATTTTTGCTATATTGTTTAGATTAGGGATCCAACATTTTTCTAATAGTGACCAATTATCCCAGAAATTGAACAGTTCTTCTCTCTTTGGTTTGAATTACTATCTCTCTCACATATTAAGATTTTTTGTACATGGGCTTTGTATATGCCATGCTATACTCTTTCAATGCCACGCTAGCTAATCTTATGCCAGTATAACAGTATTTAAACCTTGCAACTATATAGTTTTTATATATAGTATCAATAATCTCTCTTTTTTAAATTTAATTTTATTTTATTAAAAGGAAATGTCTTGGCTCCCTTCCTTCCCCCCACCCTTTTAATCTTCCAGATGTCTTTCTCACTCTTATTAAGGTTTGACAAGAATTTCCTTGTAATGAATGGGATGACATCAGATTTATTTGAGATTTGATATTTTCACATTATTTATTCTTCTCATCCAGTAATGGATAAGGTGTCACCCTTCAACAATGTTCTTTTATGTTTTTCAGATAAAGTTTTGTATAGGCCCTGCATCTTTCTTGTTCATTCCTAGATATTTTATTAAACATTAAACTCTGGTCCCTGTCATCAACTGGCTGTGTGATCTTAAATCACTTAATGTTTCTGGACTTTGTTTTAATCTAAGGTTCTTTCTGGCTCTATATTTCTAAATATACAATAGGCCATCAAAATATTTCAGCCTTACAATTTATATTCTATTTCCCCTCTTTCTAGACTAAATGAATTTATTCATTTAAATTCAGAATAAATTCATTCAGGATAAAGTCATTTGAAAGAATTTAAATGGTAGCAGAGCAAATAAAATGTTACAGAAATGAAATTTTGAAATATATTCTGTGTTTCCTCTTCTTTCTATTTACCTGGTATAAGCTCAATTTGGCATTTTAATTGCCCAAAATGTTAACTTTGGTTCCTAAGACTATCAAGTGTGATTAAGAATAAAGCATGACTTCACTCTTGGAGGCTATGTCACCCCTCTTTTTTAGATGCTAGTTTTAACACTTCTGATGGGAAGAACACGTTTTTATTTCCAGGTTTATTTTTATAACAGATGACCCAACTTTAATATTTTGAACCTGGTAGTGTTTTCACATAGGCTGTTAATTTTCCTACTGATACAAGGAAAGAGTTCACTTAAGTTGAAATCTGAAATGCTTATTGATTATGAAAAACAAAGAGGAAAATTAATGACTAGGAATCCATGCCACAGTCCAGTTGGGCAGAGATTATGTTCCTGGTGAGGTGCTCAGGATTACAAACTTCTGTTAGTTGCTCTTCATTTCTGCCACTGAATATGTAATAACCCTGTGTTCTCAGAAGTAACTGAACTTGCAGAAATAGCTCATGAAGTCATTTTCTATTTAAATGGTCTGCACTCTTTAGACTAAATACTCTTTAACTAGGACAATATTAATATATGTCTTTGACAGCAACTGCATTGAGATGACAGCCTTTGCAAAACACTTTAGTCACCCATCCAAGTGTGGGTCTTTTATGACAGATTGTTGTGTATCTGAAGGAGCTATTGTGTCAACAAAGAACATCATAATGAGTCTAAAAATCTGACTCAATGGAACAAATGTGTTTTAATGGCATGCATTTTATTTTAAAAGGATGTACCAAAATAGAGCGAGGATCTGAAAGCAGGGCATTATTTTATAATGAAAGACTAATATATGGGTAGTTCTAAGTAAGAATGTAACTGGGAATGAAAATTGACTTAGGGTGGATAAAATCATTCCCATCAGCAAACCACAAATGCTCTATGAGAGAGTTATCTGCAGTGGTACAGGATGCAAAATTAAAAGGGGTACAGACCCCCAGGAATGTCATTTACTGCAGTTCACCCCAGTGAGGTGCAGGATTCCGTGGGGCATAAGATTGCCTTCCTATGGCACTCAACACACATAACACCTCGTTCTGGGCTTGCAAAATCACATTTACTAAAATGCTGTGCAAGCAATCCCAGACTAACCTGTTCCTGTCCATGTTTAAATTCTACTTATTAAGTGTGCTATAATCTTGAGGGAGAAAGAGTTAAGTTTGGAGACTGAGATACATTTTCTAACATGTTTAGTGGTAAGGGGTATATTTGTAGAACTCAGGACACCAAACTTGTACGTAAAAGGTAGATGTTACATAATAACAGTGTTCTTTGAAATTGATATCACTGAACTTCTGGAATTGAGTTTTAAGGACTGTTTATTATTTGTATTTTTGGTAAGGAAATTTGCATTTTATGGGAATGTAGTATAGTATATTTTCTGCATTTATATTTTTCAATTTATTAGAATCCCTAGTCTGAGATATTGGAAATCCCTTTCATGTGTACTTATATACCAAAAAATTAGGCATGTGATGTCAACCTGGGGATTATGACTTTTTTTTTGCTGCCTGTGATGATCCACTTTTTTTTTATTACATCTGCTGGCTGAAAACAATAGAATCTATATTCCAACAAAGGCCCTTTAGGAGGCAGAACCCTTTTGGCAAGACAGAATAGAGGAAATGGAAAGAAGAATATGAGTCCTGAATTGTCACTTCAAACATTTTATTTTCTGGGCAGGGTTTCCTGTTGACCCCAAGTCACCATTATGTCCCTTACCATCTCCTCTTTCCTGCTTAGATTGCTACAGTGTTGTTTCTGGTTTCTTTTGCAAAATTGCTCACTTCATAAATGCATGGTGTGGTTCTTTTCTCCTTCCTTTAGATGCCTCCTTTTAGCTACCAGTAAGCTTGCATAAGGCAGCGATGCCTTTTTATAAATACTGTGTGACTTGCAACTTCTTGGGGGTGGAAGTTTGGGAAGAGAGAAATAACTACAAGAATTAGGATAAGCATTGCTAATTGAGCACCGCTGTGGTGGATACTTGGACTTCTAAGCCTAGTGATTTCCTGAGGAAGGTGCCTTATCCTGATGTGCAACCCTGGGTGCCTTTTGGCAGGAAGCATCTACTTGGTTTACAGAGTTGATGCAGAATGGGAGCTCTGTGATCTGGAGCTGAAGGGTGGTGAAGCTCAATGCATATTTTCCAGTCTTCTAGGTTGATGGGAATATGATCCCCCTTTTAAAAAGTAATATGGACCAGCTACTTTGGTGTAGGAGGTACGTGTTCTTAGAGCACTGCCGTATACCATCATTCCAACCATGTTACAAACTATTTAAGAGAACGGACTGTGTCCCATCTACCTCTGTGTTGTCTCTGAAACAATGCCGCCCATTCAAGCACCGATGGCTGCGGACCAATAAATTGATACTCAAATGCTAGTTGAAATGAGAGGAAAAAAATTAGAGAACCATCTCCTCTCCCTTCCAAGTTCCTGAACCCTTTGCTTATCTGTGTGGTTGTTCTTCTCCACGGAAAATAAGCCGGGAATGTATAGATGATACAAAAAAGACATTCTTGTCAATTGGCACCAGAGAAAGAAGGGCAGAGGTTAAAGAGAGAACAGGGAAAGTCAAACTTTGGGGCGGCAGAGGCATCCCCAGCCTCGTGAGGTGGATGGAGAACTGTCTAGGGGGGACATGCCTCCATCAGTGTGAGGGCTGCCCTGGGAGGTCAGGTCTAGTTTTATGCAAAGCCCCAGAAGTGAGCTTCTCTTCACAGAATTCCAGACTATACTTCAGTGAACAGAAGGGAGTCTTTTGTTCTTTGGCAAACTGCACATTCCAGAGTCTACTATGGAGAGGTCAGATTTGTGAATGCTGGAAGGGTTCATTTAAGGAAAAGTCATCTTTATTGAAAATGCAATGGGTCGAGGGTGAAAAGGTGAGGTGAGGCAGAGGTCATTTTGTGTATTGTATTTGTGTATTTCCCGTTATCTAAGACATCACTGGTGAATAGTAATTGCTTAATGTCTAGTTGTTGAGTGACTGCCTGATGAATCTTTGGGGCATTATTTGCTATGTATGTGTCACTAAAGAGTATTAAACTTTTTCCACACTATCTGGAATGCCTCGCTAGAGAGTGACAATTCTCTTTCCAGAGTGAAGCTTACCACCAGAAAAGAGTCTGTTTTATTGAAAATAGACTGGAGTCAGTTTCCATAGTTGGCATTTTCTTTCTGCATTGAAATGAGTTTCAGAGTGCTTTCTGAAGCTGCTGGTAAAGATTACTCTCTCAGGGTAACCAAAAGGCCAGCACTGCCCATGTCTAGGTTACACAAAGATAGAAACGTGCTTCTGGACTCCTCCTAGGCCAAAACTACTCGTTGGCACTAGAAACTCTTTTCTGTATTTAAAGATTACTGTAGCCTGTAATTTTGCGCACTAAATTTGTCTGTGTTGGTATTGGCGTCAGTTAACTCAACCTCTTTTTCCAATGCATTGCTCACCCACACATTTGTAACCCAGGATGGTGGCATAGGAAATATTTCCAACCTGGAAACATAATAAAGAGAAGTCCTCCTTCAGGAAGACAACTGGAAACCTGCTTTAGCAGTTTCTTAGCAATCTTTGGGTTTACCTTTTCAGTTGTTCAAACTTAAATAAATTTGCTTAACAATACAGATCTGAACACATTATGGGAAAACTGGAGACAGGACATTGGGAAACATTTATTCACAATTCAGTGAACGCTGGTTACCCTTCCCCCAACTCTGTGTTAGGTGCTTTCTTAGGCTTGGGGGCTGTGGGTATGAATAAGGCAGCCACCCACCCCTAAGGGTGCTCGCAAAATTAATTTCTTCTTCTCCAAGGGAAGTAAGCTTATGAGAAGACATTAATTTAGGAATTACTTGTTCCTTTTTTTTTACCAGTCTCTATGCAGGGCCCTTTATAGCCTGTCTAGTCTCGAGAATGCAAGGCACTTACTCTGCTTACTGGTTAGAACAATCCTGTGAGAAAGATTCTGTAGATGTGGAAACTCCAGCTTTGAGAGTATGAATAAACTGTGCAAAGGTCCACACCTGGAGTCAAGATTAGCCCCAGGTCACGGACTCTAACAAATGCTCTTTGGTCTAAACCAAGCTGCCCCCTGCTACTACACACCCCGTACTCCTATAATCCGTCAAGCCATCCTCTAGCGAGGGCAAGAGCTGAAACAGCAGAATTTTAGAGCTCTCTAAAACAAAGTCCGTCCCTGCCACCGGTTCCTGCTTCTTCCTTGAATGGTTGAATACTACCTGTCTGGGCCACGGCGCTCTCTCTTCATGTAGGGCTTGCTTGGAAAAAAAACCCAAATCTTGGTTTTCTTGAGACCCTGTTGACCTGTCAGTCACTTTTTGTTGACACAAACGTATTAGCCTGGTGTCAAGAGAAGATACTGGGAGGAAAAACTTGAAACTTATATCTGCTTTTTCTTTAAGTCTTTAAAAAGGAAGGAGATAATTTTCAGTAATCATACCTCCTAAAGGTGTTGCCCATTAAAGCACCGATGGCTGTGGACCAATAAGTTGAGTTGATAATCAAATGCTAGTTGAAATGAGAGAAAAAAAATTAGAGAACCATCTCCTCTCCATTCCAAGTTCCCGAACCCTTTGTTTATCTGTGGTTGTTCTTCCCCACCAAAAAGAACCTGGGAATGTATAGGTGATACAAAAAAAGACATTCTTGTCAATTGGCACCAGAGAAAGAAGGGCAGAGGTTAAAGAGAGAACAGGGAAAGTCAAAATTTGGGGCTGAAGAGGCAATATCAAAGTTTGATATTATCTCGATTTACTGTGTTTCTCTAATGCAGTCTGTAGCCATAAGCTTGATACATTGAAGGTTTTGACAGACTAATAAAATGGCAAGAATCACTAGCAGAAAACATTTACGAAGAGAGTATAGTTGACCCTTGAATAACACGGATCTGAACTGCATGGGTCCACGTATACGTGGATTGTTTTCAATAAATACACATAAATATGAATTTCTTTTTCACATCAGTTAATTCATTTTTGATGGCTAGTGTTAGTAATACGTATAACATCTACAGTGTTTTGTATCATATAAGGCAATAATGATGTAGCTACTGATGATTTATCTTGTGAACAGACAGCAGACACTTATGGTATCGATAAATACAGTAAAATACTGTAAATACATTTTCTCTTCCTTACGATTTTCTTAATAACATGTTCTTTTCTCTAGCTTACTTTATTGTACGAATACCGCATATAATACATACAGCATACAAAATACGTGTTAGTCGACCATTTATGTTATCGGCAAGGCTTCTGGTCAATAGTATGCTATCAGTCGTTATGTTTTGGGGGAGTCAAAAGATATATATTGGATTTTCGACTGTGCGAGGGGTCGGTGCCCCTAACCCCTGCGTTGTTCAAGGGTTACCTGTATTTCTCTGTTACCCTACAGGTATCTCCAAAGCCTTCATCCCTATTCTTTGGATGCAAAATCAAAGAAGAGGGGGGTGCTTCATTTATAACTTAGTAATACTTGAATGTCTTCCGCTTGAGGACATGGCATGCCACGTTTAATATTAGTTACTCCTTTAATACGCCTTTAATACTGCACTGACTTATTTAAGCATTTAAGAAAGTGTGGCTCTATTGTACACTTCGAGTGTTTCATTGGAGGTTAAAAGGAAACTGTCTCTCTCCCACACCATTGTGAGACATGGTTGGGTGTATGTATTATTTATCGCTGAACAGAATGGATTCAGTGCCTAAGTTTCTAGCTGCGATGTACTCTAGAATGTGGAATTCCCCGATGATTGAAAGGATGTGGAGTATTCTTCCGAGGACTGCCTCACATATTTAATGTATAGCTTGTTTTGCCTGGGGACTGCTTCTCAGAACTCTGCCATCTGTAGTGGGTGGCAACCAAATCTCAGTCTTGAAGAATTCATCTGTTAATTTTCTTTCTTTCTTTGACTTGATGACACCATTGTGGTTACTTCTCCTCCCTCTCCAATCAATGACATCTCATTTTCCATTATTACATCTTAAGTATATTGCCGTGGTTGCAAGCTGTTACATTTTCATTTTGGAAATATGACGGCTGGAAAAAATCTGTCTGGAAAAATTAGTAGGAGTTCACATTCTCCAGACAGGGTGGTCTTTCAGATGAATTAGTGCTTCGATGGGAGAGCAACCTGCCCACACTTCTCAGTTTACCTCCCACCCTGTGTCACCATTTTGTAGATGAAGACCCTGGAACTTTGGCGTGAAGTCACCTGTCCCCGTACGGCCAATGTAGCTCTCAGAGTACTGGGTCCTGACTCCGTTCTTCTTTACTGCTTCTTTTAAGCTTACATTTGAAAGAATATCAGGGAATTATAGAAGCAGAGTCTTATTTCTATTTGGCTATCAGGAAAGATGTGTCTGACCATCAATAGAAACCAGCCAGAATTTTCTATGTTGTTCTCTACCTAAATGTTGGAGTGGCAGGCCTCATACAATGACTGGACTTGAAGTCATGATTTGGTCTTTTGGCAAATGGAAGAAATGTGGAGGGTAATTGCCTATGTTTCTCTGTGTTAGTGTTTTTAATGCCTTGGTTGATCTCTCACGACACCACTTTTTGGCGGAGAGGAATGGGGGTTGTTCCTGCCTTTTACCAATGCATTTCAAATGTAGAAAAAAGAATAGCCCATGTTTGTAAAGTTGTATGGGAGCCTTTCTTGAGAAATAATGGAAGTATGTAGGGAATGTGTTCTAAATTGGAGGAAGAGCGTCATTTAAGTTTGCTTAGCTTGGTGGGATTCCGACTAATTGGGACTAGACGGTGGATGAATCTTGCCTGGTAATTAATACTCATGGGTAAGTGAACCATGGGGAGCACTTTCTCCATAATGGTTTGGGCTCAGGATGTTGGTGGGGGGCTAGGCGATGGGGGGCGGGTACCGACCGAGCTTCCCTTTCCTCCAACATTCTCGCTGGCCTCCACCTTGGGGCCAGGGTAAGGGGAACACAGCGGGAAGGAATGGGAAAAATTCAGCTCTTGGGCCTCTTACAGCATTCTTTCAGGGAGCTGTGTCTTGGTGCAGTTTGAGCTAAAATGTAAATCAGGGTTGATTTCCTTTTACAAAGTACAGTATTATACTCCTCTCACAACAAAGAAAAGCCCTTAGGTGGAGGTGGTGCCCCAAAGGAAAGGATTGAACGGATTTCTGTGGTAAGATGACCTCCATTCCTTCTTTCTCTCTCTCTTCCTCCCTCCTTCCCTTCAAGTCTATTGTATTAATCTGTTGATTTTGCCTTCATAATGTTTTCAT
The DNA here is from genome assembly GCF_011762595.2 of Tursiops truncatus. NCBI lineage: Eukaryota > Metazoa > Chordata > Mammalia > Artiodactyla > Delphinidae > Tursiops > Tursiops truncatus. Next base: position 17,141,304 of record NC_047043.1, read on the forward strand.
GTGGGTTTCCACCCCAGGACCCTCCCAGGTCTTTCTCATTGTAGAACCGAAAACCACTCTTCTCACCCTTGGCTCACCTGGATCGCTCCTGTTTCCGCAGGGCTGTGTGGCCTTAGGCAGTTACCTATCTCTCAGTGCCTCAGGTGTCCCTAAAATGAGTGTGATCATAGTACTGACATCTTGGGTCCTTGTGGGTTTTAGATGAGTTAATATATGTAAAGCACTTTGAAACAGGCCAGGCATACAGTAGGTGTTTGCCAGTGTTAACTGTTTTTTTAACACTGTTGATTGTTATTGTTACTGTTCATTTCCTTGCCCAGGACCAAAACTCTCAAATGCCTGGCATCACTTTATGGGGTAGCATCCAGTGTGGCCTGAACCTGGCCCCCCTTGGCCTGTACCTTCCCTGCTTCCTCCCTGGTGCTAATCTACCCCAGCAGCCTGCCTAGTCCGGGGTGGGGATGGGGTGGGGAGGTCGGCATGGGGCTCCTTCCTCGTTGAACTACTCTGTCCTCATCAGGGCTTCTTCCCTCTCATCTTCCTTCCCCTGTTGCTGGCATTAACCCTCTAATGCATCTCTCCATCTTCTGAGTTTGAACAATTCACCCTTCTCTACTTCTCTGCTCCCTCTTTTGCCTCTTCTCTTCTTCCAATTTCTCCCTCTCTTTCTTCTTTTTTCTTTCACTTTCTACCTCCCTGCACACCCACCCTATGTTTTATTATTAAAAACAGCTTAAACAATGGGAGAAAGGTCACCCTTTTCTCATATTCCCAGTGGTCTAGCACATAGCAAGAGTGTGTGACCAGAATGGCTGAAAATTTATATTAGCAACAAGAGCAGGTTGGGAGGACCCTAAAGGTACCTCATCCTGACGGGTGTGAAAAATAGAGGGTGATAAAGTTCATGAAAACTAGGTTGCTTAGTATAATTCAGTGGTGGAGGGACAACAGTTACAGCAAAAGGATAAACAGAGGTACTTAGGGTAAAAACCTGTAGCACAGGGCTTCACTGGTGGCGCAGTGGTTGGGAGTCCGCCTGCCGATGCAGGGGACACGGGTTCGTGCCCCGGTCTGGGGGGATCCCACATGCCGCGGAGCGGCTGGGCCCGTGAGCTATGGCCGCTGAGCCTGCGCGTCCGGAGCCTGTGCTCCGCGGCGGGAGGGGCCACAACGGTGAGAGGCCCGTGTACCGCAAAAATTAAAAAAAAAAAAAAAAAAAAAAAACCAAAATCTGTAGCACATAGTTTTTGCTTAACGATGTCAGAGAAACTTCCTCTTCATTTTTATGGGAAAACTGTATTTTTAAAAAATTTATTTATTTTGTTTATTTTTGACTGCACTGGGTCTTTGTTGCTGCTCCTGGGCTTTCTCTAGTTGAGACGGGTGGGAGCGCTGCTTCGTTGTGGTGCACGGGCTTCTCACTGCAGGGGCTTCTCTTGTTGTGGAGCATGGGCTCTAGGCGCGCGGGCTTCAGTAGTTGTGGCATGCAGGCTCAGTAGTTGTGGCTCGCGGGTTCTAGAGCACAGGCTTAGTAGTTGTGGCTCACGGGCTTAGTTGCTCTGCGGCATGTGGGATCTTCCCGGACGAGAGCTCAAACCTGTGTCGCCTGCATTGGCAGGCAGATTCTTAACCACTGTGCCACCAGGGAAGCCCCAGAAAAACCATATTTTAAAATCTAGAAGCTTCCACCTAATTCTTTTGATGTGTGCATGTGTGTGTGTGACTATGTGTGATGCACACTCATATTTTAAAATAGGGTAGTTTACTATGAACTTGCTAAATTTAAATAGTGTGTATGGTTTAATGCGACGGAGATATTTTAATGCTACATGTTTAAATGTTCTTGTGAAACACAATATATCATTTTTGAATATGCTTTTTCCCTTTTATGACTTTTCATTCATTTTACTCCAAATTCCCTGTAAATCTTACTAATAATGAAGGTGAATTAAACCAGGTGCTGGCATTCTGATAGATTTGTTCAAGATCTGGTTCACAGCTTTTGTCTTCAACTGGTTTTGTGTGATAAAAGTCCTGCATGCTTAAGAAAATTTCTTTTTAACCTCATCTAGTACTTGATGAGACATTGAGGTTCACAGTTGCATAATATCTAGAGTTGAAAATAGAAAAAATAAGGCTACAAGATCATTTTCTTTTAACATGTTGGGTAATAATTCTTTCTTGTTGAAGCAAGTGGAGGCCTCTCTAGGAAGGGTAGATATTTCTGTGTGAGGCCAGGAGGCTGTCTCTTGGGGCCAAGAACAGACGCTTAGAAATCAGCTTGTTGGCCTCCCCAAATATTAGGAGAGAGTTCAGGGTAAGCACATACCTTCCCCCTTTTCCAACTGTCACCTTTCTTTCTGCCTACAATGCCCATTGATGTTGAGGTGGTGAGAGTGGATGAATAATTTATATCATAGTATCAGCTTCATCAGAAACCCATAAAGATTTCTTGAAGGGTTCAGATCTAAAATCTTTCTGAATTAAGCCCTAAATTATTAATAATGTGAAACTAGGGTATATTTCTTGCCTGTGGTGTGTGTGCTGCTATATTTTGAAACTGAATGATTTGTGGATCCCTTTACCAGTCGTTCCTCTTTTTTTGGTCTAATGCAGACAGCATGGAAAGTTCTAAGCATTTTTACAACCACTACTAGATGTCCTTTATGGCCCTGATAAATTCAGTAGATAAAATAGAAGTAGTTAGGCTCTTGGGCCTTAGTTTTCTAATCTGTAAAATCAAGAGATGCATTGAAGATTCTTTGTAGCTTTAGATTGTGTAATTCTTTCTTTTAGAATTTGTCTGGAATTTATAATATTGATGGGAACTAAAGTTTAAACCACTAAAACAAGACAGAAATCTGGTTATCAGACACAGGGTTGTTTTTTCAGCCTAGTCTCTGCCAGTCCAAGCCTTGTTACAACCACAGTGTGGCAAGATCTGATGTCCCATTATTATTTCTTTCACTTGAGAATGCTTCAGCTGTACAGATCTATCACAGCAGTTGTTACACTGTGAGTTTCCCCTTATCCATCAGAAGAGGAAAATCCATCATACTTTTGACCACTTTTTCCTCTCCAAGAAAATGATCTTTAAGAGAATGACATGTAATATAGACTTGACTATTCTTAAGGCATTGGAGAAACTGCATCTGAAATAAAATCAATACATGATGCAGTGGTTTATTTACATTTAAAATATTGAATGGCAAAGCATTTTATCAAAGACTTTGGGACCAAATACACATTCCATACTTATATAAAGTGAAAGGATAGAAGGAAGCAGAAATACGGGTATAGTTACTGTGTATGATACCTAGCTGTGGTTCAATTACTCTGTGTAGCTCAGCTACACTAACAGAATAAGGTAGATTTTTGAGCAGTTAAGAAATGTAGATATTAGGGTTGGTATGTTTAGAGATTTTTTTTTTAAGTTTTATCCCATAATCTCGATTTAAGTTGAAATGGTTACCAGGCAACCGAGAGGAACAAAAGTACAGTCTTACCCTTCATATTTCTAGCTTCATTTTACACTCTGTTTTGTAGGTAAAGGTATAAATTTTGTTTTGCTGTTGCATCTTTTTAGAAGATTCCTTTTTTTAATGTTCTGTAGCAGTTTATATAGCATGGAAATGGCTGGTCCTTGAAATTTAAAATAATTGGCCAATAAAACCAAATGGGCACTGAGCATTTTTACTGGTGTAAATTACTTTATGCATTTCTTAATTTCTTCTATTTATTGGTTTACTTTCAAGAATTGAACTCTATATAGAAAACCATCAGTTACATAAAGATTTAAAAAATTTACCGTGAATCATTTTGCAATACGTATGTGTATTGAATCATCAGATTGTATTAAATTTACACAATGTTACATGTCAATTATATCCCAGTAAAGATGGCAAAAAGACAAATAAAATTTTGCCATGAAATTATACGTTAGAGAATCGTAATTTTCTCAATAAAAACCTAAACACAGTTATTTCTAATTTTATTGGTGTGTTCTATTTTTCTTTTATTAGATCTATATATTCTTCCCCCACAAAAATCTAGCTCTTGGATTCCTTTGTTTACTCTGAGGCTTTTGGGTTTTCTATATACTTTTTGATGCGATCTTTAATCTTCTCCTCCTGCTTTCCTTTGTACGTATTCCAGTGGCTCTCATTCTGATATAAGGTGGCATCACATTCACAGGTCAACCCGAAACCCACTGGCTTGTAGCCCCACGCTGGGAATAGAAGGCTCTTTGCCTCCTCTGTGGTTCTGTCTCCTTCATTCTCCCGCGGAAGGATTTAAGAACTCACAGGCTTTCGTGTCTGTCGGCCTCTTTCCTGCGTATCTCCCATCACCTGCCTTCGACTCTCAGCGCTATTGCTGCTCGTAGGCTCATGGTTTACAGCCACCATCACTGAGGTGGGTTCAAAAAGGGCATGCCCTTCCCTTTATCACTCTAGTCCAAGCTTGGACTTAGACCACCCCCCCTTCCCGCTGCCGTAGTTCCTCAAAGACTTCTAAATTGAGGCTGTAACACTGAACATGACTTAATCAAAGTTTAGGCTAATGGAGAATTATAGCACAGAGAATAACTTAAAATTAGCTGTGAGATATGATTATTATGGGGATCCATAGGTCTAGGTCATGCATAAGATTTTATTTTAGGGTTGATTTGTCTCCAGTCTCTGGCTGCTTTCCATGGGGGTGGAAGTCGGGCTTTCTCCCCGTTCTCGGGCACCTGTAAGTGAATCTCCACTCCTGAGAGTCCAGGCCAGAGTCTCACTGGAATTAGAGAAGAAAAGGGAGTTTCTTTCTTAGCCTAAGGCCTTTCCTCTTTATTTCCCCATTTAGGATCTACTTCTTCCCGGCATGACTAATGGAAAAAATACTCAGTTCCATCAAAGGAAACATCACAGCTTATCCAGAGCGTTATTACCTTAACCTAAAGCTCTAGCCAGACCACCATGTAATCTAGTGGTCCATAAGTTTTTAGCTTTGTGGAAACAGGCTTTGAGCGATCCATGAACACCATGAAGCTGAGTGCAAAATTTTGTGAGCGTATGCTTTTTTCTGGGGAGCAGATTCACAGCCTTCATCAGATTATTAAAATGATCTGGCATCTCCCCAAAAGATTAAGAACCACTTCAGTCTGGATTAATTAGGTAGGACATCCACGGTTTCCTCTAGATGGGGCTTCACTTGTAGTCTTTCCTCCATCAGCACATAAAGATGGGGCTTTCATATCTTCTCTCCAGACATCTGTGTCCAGACAGCTTCTGATCTTCTACAAACAACTACTCAAATGCAGATGTCTCCATGGAATAGTTTGTAGGAATAATATGGTCCAAATCCGTTCTTGGACAAGAAACATTCCTTCAGGACAAGAAACAGTCTGCAGAGATGCAATTCTGCCTAGTCTTGTAAAGATCTTCATTTCATAAGAGGTCTTTGCCTAATTAAACTACCTATTTGGCTGGTTTTTCTAGGACAAAGAGATAGTCTTGTACAAAGGGGTAGGATTTTGGGGGTCTTAAAGCCAAAACTTAACTAGATCTGAATTCTTATAACCATATGTACCTCCTTTTCCCTGCAGTCTTTGCAAGATGCAGACTTACCTCAGGCACCTGCCCTAGGACTTAGAGCCCAGTAGGGAGATGATGGTAGCAAAAGTTTTCTTTTCTCCCATCACATGTAGTGCCAGACATCTCATCTCCTGTTATACTTGGAACTCGGGTATCTAACGGGCTTGATGTTGGATTCCTCAATTCCCTCACGGTCCCCATGGACTCTGGCAAAGTCCCTCTTTCTTTGCTGAAATTGAAGGGCAGCTTACTTTGCATTGTAATGAGCCCAGCTTATGATGTCCGGCAATGAGTTTACTGAATGTTGTTTCTCTTTTTGTGCATGGGACTCATTCATTCTTCCAAGTAATGCATGGGTGTTCACTCCAGTGCAGGTTTAGGGTTAGGTGTAGGAGTGAGATAAAGTCATTTGCAGTGGGATTGCAGCTTTGAAAACTGAGGACCACTGTTTTTCTAATCTTGTGTGTCTGTCTTTGTAAGAGGTGGTTTCTGGGGCTTTGAAGACAATCTGCTGGAGATTTCTAATACTGTTATTAGGTGTGGAAAAAGGAAACCCGAGAGATGTGAATCTGGGTCACTGCCCTGGCAGGTTGTCCATTTTTTCAGGATAATGTAGTTTCTCGCTCAGTTGCCATCAGTTAAGGTTAGTGGAGCCCTCTCACTTCCATCCCTCACATTGTAACTCAGGAGGTAGATTGCAAAACGGTGTTTCTGAATCTCATCACAATCAGTGCAAGGGTGGAAAATGTTTCCAGATTATGATCATGCCTGCTTCCTGTCTTTGTTCCCCGTGATAAGATTTCTCCCTCTATTGGTATTTTTTCATTTTATAGGAAGCTAGGAGTGAAAAGTCTCAGACTTTACCATTCTGTCATTTCACTTGAAATTTTGGAATTTTTTTTTTTTACAAAAAATGATTTCACAAAATTGCAACTTGGGATCATTTAGACATTGATAGGGAGTTCTAAGCAATTTAAAATAATGTCTTTCCTACTGACTTGTAGAGCTTGAAATTTCACATAAATGAAATATAAAATTATGAAGTACCCAATAGAGTTTAAGATTAAAGGATCCTTCAGTTTAACATGAACTTTTAAGTGTCTCAGTGAATTGTTTTTATTGTCAAGGTTCTGATAGTTCTCTTTAGTATTTATGAAAAGTCCCGTTTTGAACTGGATTAAAATAACTATTTTACAGCATTATTAGCACCTTAGTTTAAAACACAGAGTATATAAAGGTTTAAAACACAGAGTATATAAAGAAAAGTTGTTTCAGGGCCTCCCTGGTGGTGCAGTGGTTAAGAATCCGCCTGCCAATGCAGGGGACGCGGGTTTGAGCCCTGGTCCGGGAAGATCCCACGTGCCGCGGAGCACCTAAGCCCATTGTGCGCCACAACTACTGAGCCTGCACTCTAGAGCCCGTGAGCCACAGCTACTGAGCCCGTGTGCCACAAGTACTGAAGCCCGCGCGCCTGGAGCCCGTGCTCTGCAACAAGAGAAGCCACCGCAATGAGAAGCCCGCGCACCTCCATGAAGAGTAGCCCCCGCTCGCTGCAACTAGAGAAAGCCCGCGCGCAGCAACGAAGACCCAACACAAGCAAAAATAAATAAATAAATTTATAAAACAAAAAGGAAAAGTTGTTTCATGATAAATCATTTTGTAATACCGATCTTCATGAAATGACAGTCTCCACTCACCCGATTTCTTTGAATTTGTACCACTGTAATCCATGTTCCAAAAGAGGAGACAGTTTGCAGAGTTTTCGGGCCTAAGTGGCAGTTCTGACCGGATTTCCTGTGGCTGGTGAGGTTTCCACTGACTTCCGAGATAGCACTGATGGTGGGACCAGGGCTGGGCCTTGCACTGTAGCCAGAGGTTGAGCCTGTGTTGCCTTAAAGTTTTGACAGTTGGGCCTGTGCTGTATATCTTTATTTCAGTGTGCTTTTTTTTTAAAGTTACTTTTTGTTTAAGAAGCGCTTTCCCACTCCTAGGTATCATGAGTGTTGTCCTGTATTTTCTTCTATTGACTTTACAGCTTTACTTTTTGTATTTAAATCTTAATCTACCTATCTTTAGATTACCTGAAGGTAGGAATTTAGTTTTATTTCTTTAATAAAATTAGTCAGTTTTCTCTACACCATCTTCTAAATACTCCATCTTTTTCTGTTTGACTTATGGGGCTATGTTTAATCATATATTAAGTTTTCCTATATGCAGTTGGCCCTTGAACAACACAGGTTTGAACTGCACAGGTCCACTTATATGCAGATTATTTTCCATAAATATGTACTACATTACACATGACTCTTGGTTGGCTGCATCCACAGAAGCAGAAAGAACTATGGACATGGAGGGCCAACTGTAAAGTTATACATAGATTTTTCACTGCTTGGGGGTCGGCACCCCTAACCTCCTTGTTTTCAAGGGTCAACTGTGTATGGGTCTGTCTTTAAGCTCTCTAATTTGTTTAATTAGTTCACTTTCCTGTTTTGCCTCAGTACCACACTGAACTAACTTATGGTGGTAGCTTTGAGACTGGTCCCCCCATCCCCTCTCCCCCATCGAGATACTGCAGGGTGCTTTTTCCTGGTATTTGAGCTATTGGTGCCCAGCCTTGATCATTTAGATTCTTCTTTGCTGGCTCCCTGGCATCCTTGCATGTTTAATTGTTTTGTCGTATTATTTATTTTTCCTCGTAGATGTATGTTGTAATACACAGGGGAGAGTGTCTCAGGCTACTATAAAAAAATACCATAGACTAGGAGGCTTAATTAAATAACAGATTTATTTCTCATAGTTCTGGAGACTGGGAAGTCCAAGATCAAGGTGGCAGCAGATTTGGTGTCTGGTGAGAGCCTGCTTCCTGGTTCATAGACAGCCGCCTTCTTGAGATGTCTTCACATGGTGGAAGGGACAAGGGAGGTCTCTAGCGTCTCTTATATAAGAGCGCTAATCCCATTCATGAGGGCTCCACCCTCATGGCCTGATTAACTCCCAAAGGCCCCACTTCCAAATGCCATCACATTAGGGATTAGGTTTTAACATATGAATTTTGAGAGGTTACAAACATTCAGTCAAAACAGATGGGTAGGGCTTCCCTGGTGGCGCAGTGGTTAAGAATCCTCCTGCCAATGCAGGGGACATGGGTTTGAGCCCTCGTCCGGGAAGATCCCACATGCTGCAGAGCAACTAAGCCCATGCCCCACAACTACTGAGCCTCTGCTCTAGAGCCTGTAAGCCACAGCTACCAAAGCCCGCGTGCCTAGAGCCCATGCTCCGCAATAAGAGAAGCCACTGCAATGAGACGACCACGCACCACAACGAAGAGTAACCGCTGCTCGCTGCAGCTAGAAAGCTAGCGCGGAGCAACAAAGACCCAATGCAGACAAAAATAAAATAAATAAATAAATATTTTTAAAAATGTCTTAAAAAAACCAAAACAGGTGGGTTAATATATTGTGTTATTATACTTCCCCAACAAAGCTTACAATAGAGCAGAGTTGCAGAGAGCCAAAAGGGAACTTTTTTTATCATCCAGTCCTGCCCAATGGTCTCATAAATTCGGAGACTGAGGCCTAGCAAGCCTTGGTGATTTCCACAGGGTAGCCCAGCTGGTGGTAGCAGAGGTGGGACTCCTGGGGATTCCTTTCACTAGAAGTGATGCCTGACCTTCTACTACCTGTAGTTATTTCTGTGTCTGGACTTGTAATCATACATGGATTCATATAGCTCATCACTGAGCACTGAGCACGGCAACATCCACCCTCTTTATGATCAACTATAATGTGATCCTTCTTCTTCTTTTGTGGGTTCTTCTTATTTTTAATACATTTGTTGCTACATATGCTGGGAGTCTGTTGACCATTGTTGAATGTAAACTGTTGAATAATTTCAAGTATTTGTACTCATAAGGACAAATGTCATTTCTGTCCCTTGAAGTGTGCAAAGCATAGGCGCTTGAGGGCCTGCCAACCAATGCACGGGTACCTTTATTTTGAAATTTGTTCTGTGTGCAATTAACAAAAGGTTCAAAAGAAGTCCTTCCTGAAACTTTGGCTAAAGTCCTAGAATTTGTACATGACTTTGCAACATGCTCTTACTATATATTATATCTAGTGTCCTTAGCCCTGTTTTTGGCTTCTTCAATTAACCAAGTTAGAGATTAATGGAAGAAGATTTCTTTTCTGCTACCAGGGGATTATGTCACAGCAATTATGTGTGTGTGTGTGTGTGTGTGTGTGTGTGTGTGTGTGTGTGTAGTTGGTTTACAATTTTATATTAGTTTCAGGTGTTCAACATAGTGATTCAATAATTTTATAGATTATACTCCATTTAAAGTTACTATAAAATATTCGCTATATTCCCTGTGCTATCCACTATATCCGTAGAGCTTACTTATTTTATACATAGTAGTTTGTACCTCTTAATCCCTTACCCCTAATTTGCCCCTCACCCCTTCCCTCTCCCCACTAGTTTGTTCTCTGTATCTGTGAGTCTGTTTCTGTTTTGTTATATTCTTTTGTTTGTTTTAATTTTTAGATTCTACATATAAGTGATAACATACAGTATTTATCTTTCTCTCTGATTTATTTCACTAAGCATAACACCCGCCAGGTCCACCCATGCTGTTGCAAATGGCAAAATTTCATCCTTTTTTATGGCTGAATAATATTCCATTGTGTGTGTGTGTGTGTGTGTGTGTGTGTGTGTGTGTGTGTAATCTCACATCTTTATCCATTAATCTTTTGGTGAACACTTAGGTTTCTTCCATATCTTGGCTACTGTAAATAATGCTGCTGTGAACATTGGGGTACATGTATCTTCTTGTTTTCTTCAGATATATACCAAAGAGTAGAATTGCTGGGTCACATGGTAATTCTATTTTTAATTTTTTGAGGAACCTCCATACTGTTTTCCATAGTGGCAGCACCAATTTACATTCTCACCAACAGTGCACAAGGGGTCCCTTTTCTCTACATCCTCTCCAACACTCGTTATTTGTAGACTTTTTGATGATAGCCCTTCTGACAGGTGTGAAGTAATATCTCCTTGTGGTTTTGATTTGTATTTCTCTGATGATTAGTGGTGTTGAGCGTCGTTTCATGTGCCTGTTGGCTATCTGGTATATCTTCTTTGGAAAAATGTCTATTCAGGTCCTCTGCCCATTTCTTAATTGGGTTGTTTGTTTTTTTGATATTGAGTTATATGAGCTGTTTAAATATTTTGCAAATTAACCCCTTATTGGTCATATCATTTGCAAACATTTTCCTTCCATTCAGTAGGCTGTCTTTTTGTTTTGTTGATGTTTTATATCATGGTAAATATTTTAAGTTAATTTTTAAAAATTGTGGTAAAATACACATAACAAAATTTACCATCGTGGCTGTTTTTAAGTATACAGTTCAGTGGCATTAAGTACATTTACATCACTGTGCAACCATCACCACCATCCATCTCCAGATCTCTTTTCATCTTGCAAAACTGAAGTTCTGGTAATGGTAAAATGTATTGTCTATACAAATACATCCATAAAGCTGAAATAGTAAAATTCTTATGGTTGAAGGTGCAGTAGTGACATATGACTAATTAGGTTTGTACTCTCCATTTCTTCAACATTTCACCATCTTCAATTAACATTTATATGGTGCTTTATTATAATTCTCACTTAATATTCAAAACGCATGTGAGGTAGACATTAATATTCCCATTTTATAAATGAAGAAGTTGAAGTGGTCATAGAGAAGTAGTGAAGGAGTCAGAATTCCAGCTTAATGCCATTGCCCTTAAATCCTTTCTGTTTCCACTATACCGCACTTCAAAAGACTGTGACTAGTAGTTTCTTTCCTTCTCTCCCTCCCTTCCTTGCTTCCCTCCCTCCCTCCCTCTGCCCCTCCTTTCCTGCCTTCCTTCCTTCCTTCCTGATCTATCAATCTCTTGTTTTTGGTAGTGATGGGGTAGGTGTCAAGAAGGTAAATTTCTGGAGTTTTGTTTTAAATTATGGGTCTTGCCCTAACAGCAGACAGTCTTGTTCATAACCTTGGGCATGCTCATCAGATCAGGGATTATTATGCTTTGCCTAAACACTTAGTACATGCAGCAGATGTCTATTCAAATATTACTTTAAAAAATGCCTGGAATTGTATTTAAATGGCTTCCATTATTCACTAATTAAATTGCAGATTGTTTCTCCTGGGGATTTTTGCACTAGGCTGAGTTTCTTCAATTGTTTGTGTTGGACGATGACAAAATAAATCTATTGCATTGCAGCTCAGTGAAAAATCCTGCTGAATGGGCTAAAAAAGTCCACATTCATCCTACAACAACAGACTTATTTAAAAAATACATATATTTTCTTTTTTTCCTGGTAAGATGGAGCACGAGCAGATAGTGGGCTTTTGTTTGTGTTTTCTTTTTTTGGTACGCGGGCCTTTCACTGTTGTGGTCTCTCCCGTTGCGGAGCACAAGCTCCAGACGCGTAGGCTCACGGGCCCAGCCGCTACGCGGCACGTGGAGATCTTCCCAGACCGGGGCACGAACCCGTGTCCTCTGCATTGGCAGGCAGACTCTCAACCAGGGAAGCCCTATTTGTGTACTTTGATTCTAGTGCTTAAAATACCTGGAGGGGTCTGGGATACAATGGAGGCCCATGTGTTCTACTGAGTGTGTCAGCTTCCTTGGTCTGTATGGATTTTACAAAGAGCCGTGCAATGGAATTCAGATATTTTAAAACCACATGTGTGTTTCTTCCACGGGTGCCACAATTTAAATCTTTAATCAGTCTTGTCAAGAGGTTAGGAGTAGCAGCTGGTTCGCCCTCAGACTTCCTCTAGGGTCATTATTAGTTGCTGTTGCCTTGCTAGGTAGCGATTACAGAACATCCTCCCATGTGCTGTTTTCATTTATACTGAGAGAGGGAAGCAAAACCAGAATTAGGAGAAGGAATCAGCCAGAAGAGTTCAATGTTTCTGCAGACCAGAGGCTTGTCACAATATGCCTTTGAATTTTTGCAGAGGAATGCTTGCTTGCTCTTAATATGTAAATTACTTCCAATCCCCTAATAAAAAAATAGATGAAAATTTCATGCTAATGTTCAATCTTATAAACAGATAATTAAGACTTTGCTCTCAGAATAAATAAATACCTGACACTTGCCAGCAGTGGCTTTGGGGCAGCAGTGTCTTTGCTAAGCCTCATATACATCATCATAATGAATCCTTACAACCTTGTGAAGAACGTGGTATTCTCCCTATTTTACGGACTAGGAAAGTGAAGCTCAGAGAGGTTAGGAGACTTGCTCAAATGTCACACTGAGAATAAATGGCAGATCTGGGATTGTGTCCTTTTTGTGATATCAGTGCTCACTTTTTCAGCAATTGTTGATGTTAATGTTCTTTAGACTTGAGAACTGACGCTGACCCAACCCAAGCCTGTGGGTGTTAAAGACAATCTCAGATAAAATGTAAGAACTTAGTTCCATTCCACAATGCGCTAACATGGCAGAGCTGAAGTGGGGAGCTGTAGAGCTACCAAAATATTGGATGGGAAACTGAATGCTTTTTCAAATCAAGTGCCTCTGAGTAGTGACCCTGGACAGTTGGTAAGAGTGTGTCACCAACATAAATAATTGGAAAGAAATGTTGGATAAGTTGGAAGCAAAGCCAGCGATTCCTACATGGAGCTGTTAAGAAGGGACCAGGAAGTGTGAAGAAGTGAAGGTTACTCAGTGTCCAGACTAAAATAAGGGATGGATCTTAGCACAACAGATGGAAACTGCAGCAGCAAGTAACAGAGCACCAGAAGAGAGACACTTCCATCTGGATTCATTCAGAAAAGGATGTCAGAGAACTATAACAATGAAAGCATATAAATCTCCACTGGTTATGTCAGATCAAAATTCAGGACAGATTCAAGATGGGCCCTTCACATACATATTACTGTTTTGAGGTACTCTATGCCATATAAATGATGTTGTAGGTCAAGACCTATTTTAGCCTTATACATTAAATAAACAAACACTTTTCATAGAACCTCTTACCACTTTATTGTTAATTTTTGGAATAAAATGTAGGTAGTTTGTTCTTACTGTTGTTGCCCAATTTTTTTTTTTAAATAAATAAATTTATTTATTTATTTATGGCTGCGTTGGGTCTTCGTTGCTGCGCACAGGCTTTCTCTTCATTGCGGTGTGCGGGCTTCTCATTTTGGTGGCTTCTGTTGTCGCGGAGCACCGGGCTGTAGGCGCATGGGCTTCAGTAGTTGTGGCACATGGGCTCAGTAGTTGTGGCTCTCAGGCTCTAGAGCGCAAGCTCAGTAGCTGTGGCACACGGGCTTAGTTGCTCCGCAGCATGTGGGAGCTTCCTGGACCAGGGCTCGAACCCGTGTCCCCTGCATTGGCAGGTGGATTCTTAACCACTACGCCACCAGGGAAGTCCCCCAATGTTTTAGAAGATGAGCTGGCAGACACAATTCTGTTGTTCTGTAGCTGTGATGTGGTGTTTGAGAAATGCTGAGGAAGTTCAATTATCTTTCTTAGGGTGGTGATGAAATTCAGGACTGGAGGGTGGTTTACAGGACAGTAGGAATAGAATGCTGCTGCTTATTTCTGAATGTCAAGTCACAATGACCTACTTTCTTTTTTGCTTATGTTTTTCATGATTCAAGTTTTTCAGGCTTAAATAATTTGGGGGCTTTTGTTCTTTTTCTTTGCTGCCTCTCATCCTAGGATGTTCGTGTTCTGGCACTCGCTTGCTAACGTGGATATTTTAATCATATTTCATCTGCAAAGGCATGGGAGAAGATGTTGACACTTTTCATTAGACAAATGGAAATTGTGTTGTATTTGTATACAAAAGTGTGTTCTTTACCAAACCAGCAGGATATCATGTATTTTGGAGTCTGTGTGTGTGTGTGTGTGTGTGTGTGTGTGTGTGTGTGTGAGGTCCCTATGAGAATTCCTTAAAAGCAGTGGAACCTAGCCCCAAGAAAAAATCCATAGATTCACGTACACGTAAGATTTTCTCATGCAATTTCAAATGGTGGATTCATCCCTGAACGCTTGCTTATGAATCCTTTGTTCTGAAATATCGAAAGTCAGTTTGAATATACTTGGCTTTGGGCACTGGCTACTTGTGCGGTCCCCAGGGAAAGGTGGACTTTTGCGGTTGTATGAGACAGTAGGTGATTTGGAGATTTCTAGGTTTCAAGCGAATGCACTATAAGCCACACTTACCGAGTGTGCTAGAAAAAAAACGTGACTTTGAGAGTGTGTATCCTGGGGATGCCGGATGGTTAGAAGTGAAACTAGAGAAATATTAGAAAGCACAATTAGTGATTTAGTTTCTTCTTTTTTAAAAAAACTTGGAACATACACTCAACATGGGGATTTCCAATAACAAATACAATAAAGACAAATAAAAGTAAATGTTTACAGCCACATTAGACCTTGAGAATGAAGGATGGAAATCCTTGAAGGCAAGGACACGGCCCTGTGATATACGTTCAGGGACCTCCTATATATGTGACTGAGGAATTAGCTCTGGGAGTGGAAGAGGCCAGTCCTCATTAGGTATCTTCTGGGAGGAGATGAGTTTTGGGTCAGAGTTTCATCTTGAAGCTTATTGGATTTAATGCTTTTCTCTCAAGGCATCTCAATGATAAACCACCTAGGATGGGAGAAAAACCTAGAAGAGTTAGAGGCCTCCCTGTTCTCCTTTCTCCTCATGGTAGAAGCGCCTTTACTCTCCAGCTCCTGAATTGCTATGGTGAGAGCTGCAACTAAACAAACTGTGCAAACTTTAACCTAAAAGGAGCCAAAATCTTAGACCACATTTACCATCCTACCAGCCATATACAGTAAAAGCCCATAAAACAAAAAACTTGTCTTCATCCTCCTGTAAATGCCAATAATCCCCTGTTTATACCGTTTACATAACAGCTATAGGTAATGCCTTATAGTTGCCTTAGTTCATTTGCCAGACTGAAAAGCCCTTACGTTAAGGTCAGGGATCTTTTCTGACACCACTTGGTAGTCCTTCTACTAGTAAAGCAAGCCAAGCGTGTTGCTGGGGTTCAGCAAATAGTTGCTGAACAAATAGTAAAAAGGCCGGTTAGTGTCACTTAAAATCTCTAAACATTCTCTTTTGAATTGTCTCCAACTGTGTATCCAGTTGGAACAACAATTCAAAGTTATGTTGACAGAGGTGGAGCTATTTGCTTGTCATTATGACGATTAGTCTTGTAAGTTACCCAAAGTCTGGATAGCAAGTAAAATGTAGTCCTTGCATGTTTGGTTTTCCGTTGCTGTTTATGACGTACAGAATCATGATGGATGGAGTTGCAGTCAGATTCTGATAATTTTGTGGTTTGGTCTCAGTTGTGGACAGAGATGAAGCAGGTTCATTCATTAAATTACCATTCATTGACTACCATGTGCTAGGTATTATTTTCTCCACCAAGGATCTCAACATGAGTAAGATGTGGCATCTGCTGGTAATCAGCTCTCAACTTGGTAGGGGAGACAGATACACTAGTAGTGACTGCAATATCTAATGTGTTAAGTGGCTTGAGAGAGGTAAGGAAAGGAAGCACAAAGAGGGGACTAACTGATTCTGCTTGTGGGTGGGAAGAATGTGCCAGATACAGGACAGAGTGAGGAATGAGACTGGAATGGCGACATTCCAAGCAGAGAAAAGAGCCAGTGCAAAGCACAGAGGAAGGTTTGGAGATCTCTGGGTGGTATACCTGAAGCAGAGGGTGCGAGGGCCAGGCATGGCTGGGATGAGATGGAAAGGGGGTGTGTAGACGCTGCAGAAGTGTTTTTAAACCCGCCTCCTTTCCCACACAGAGTAGTTTGGCTTTTCTCTTGTAGGCACTGGTGCTTTTGAATGGGGGGAAGCCAGTTCTGACTACCAGGTTTTTTAGAGTAAACATCCACACCCAGACCTCAGTTCTTGCCTGGGGTAAATAGTAAACAGAGGCTGTAATTGGCCAGAGGAACTATTTCATCACACTGCAACAAATTATCAGGGGACCTTAAACAAAATGCAGAGTAGGGCAGGCTGACTGCCAAATTACTGTAGAATCATTTTAGAAAGTGGGGAGATACTCTTGAATATAAGTTTGTTTGCTTAGAATTTAGAGAAATAAGGGGGAACTTTGTTTTTCATTTTAGCATTTTGACTTGGGATCTGAGTTAGGCTAATGGTGTAATCAGCGCTGTCCTTTCTAAACTGACTTTGTATGGGGCTGACATCAAAGAGTAGTGGCCAGTGGTATACATAAAATAGGAGCCACAGAGAACAATCAAGTACTGAATCTAAGTTGTGTTGTACTTGGTGGGGTGAGGAAACTACATTAGATCCAACACTTGTATAACCTGCATAACTGGATTTCCAGGTTCTGGCCCCCTATTCAGAGTCTAACAAGTAATTTTAATTAAAAAAACTGAAAAACTCCACTGTGTCATATACCTAGTAGCATTATCACCCTGTTCATTCCTTTATCCAATAGCAAGTATTTATTGAGCACCTACTAAGAGCTACTCTTATAGGTTAATTTTTTTTTTTTTTTTTTGTGGTGTGCGGGCCTCTCACTGTTGTGGCCTCTCCTGTTGCTGAGTACAGGCTCTGGACGCGCAGGTCCAGCAGCCATGGCCCACGGGCCCAGCCACTCCGCGGCATGTGGGATCTTCCCGGACCAGGGCATGAACCTGTGTCCCCTGCATCGGCAGGCGGACTCTCAACCACTGCGCCACCAGGGAAGCCCTTATAGGTTAAATTTTAAGAGGGAGAGGGAAGATGGCACAGTGGGGTTGCTGCAGGCATTTGTAGGAGTATGCACCAAAGCCCAGGGTGAGAGAGAGAGAGAGTGTGTGTGTGTGTGTGTGTGTGTGTGTGTGTGTGTGTGTGTGTGAGTTTGGGGAGAATGAAAAGCACTTAGCCTGGTGGTACTGTGGAGTGTGACAGGAAGCAGAGAAATTGGACTGAAGCATTGCTCAGAGCCTGATCATGATTTGAACTATGTTCAGGTGTCTGGAATTTATCCTAATGGCAATTGGAGATTTGCTTCCTAGAAAGATCGGTTTAGCTGGTGTGAAGAACGGATGGAGTAAGGCAAAGTTGAAGGCAGACCAGTTAGGAGGTTTCTGCCGCAGTCTGGTTGGGAGATAACAGTAGCCCTAACTGGGTGAGAGGCTGTAGGAATGCAGAAATATGGCTGGAGTTCGAAGATATTTAGGAGGTAGATTTTAAATGGGACTTGGTGACTGACTGGAGGTGGGGTTCTTGGGCAGCTAGAAAGAAGAGGATGCTCTCTCTTGATCTAGGAAACATAATACTTATACATGGGGGTGGGCATTCTTTACAGTGTAATTCAAAAAGTATTAAATTGATCTAGGAAAACTTTACATTCTCTGCTAGCTCCGTCAATGTACAGATGCATGAGAAAGGAGAGGAATAAATTCAGAAGCGTGAAAGCACTCCCATTTTGATTTTTCTCTCTCAGCTTTTCAACTTCAAGGCCAGGAACATATGCCTCGTGAGTTCGAAGGAGATTGTGATCCTATAATCGTTTTCCTTTTCACAGAGCTAGAGAGATTAAACTTCCTCGGAGAAGGTGATTTTGCAGCCTCTGGATTAAAAGCTCTTCCAGTTCCACCTTTGGTTGAAAATCAGTGGTGTCTGGTGTTTATCAGAACACCCCCAACACTCTTGTGTACAGATCACCAACACTCGTATTTTATGCCTGGCATTTTTTTTTTTTTTTAATGCCTGGCATTTTGAGCCAGAAATTTTCCAGTGGTCCCCAACTGCTAGGATCTCAAGCCCCTATTTTCTTGGATCTTCAATTTATTTTAATTAAAAAAAAAATCTCTTCTAGAAAAGCACATTTGATGTGTTGCTGAATAAATAGGTTTTTTTTTTTCTGAACATGTCATCCTGGTCATTAAATGGAAAAATGTAGTCTACGATGCTACAGAGCTTGCCCTTTTTAATACGTTTGAAATATAAAAAATCAAAATTGCGCTCTGTTAAAAGAATGTATAGCTGGAATTTTAATTTGATTATCTTCCCCAATTTTCCCAGGCTTTCATAGGCCAGCACTTTGTTTGAACAGCTGTACTCCCCTAAATCTCAGTAACGAATGAATCAGGAATAATTTTGTGGAGCAAGTCAGATGAAAGGAACTTCCTAAGAAAGACGGGTCATTAAGAGAAGGAAGAAGGAAAAACTAGCAAAAATTGGAGACATTTAACGACTGTTTTTTTAATAAAGCAATTTGCTGTCATAATTCTTTTCTGATAATCTTAACATATGCTGTCCTTTATTTCTCTTTAGGTTTTAATATTGGGTGGAAATAAAATTTAAAACTAAAGTCAGCAGGAAAAGAGAAATGCTAAAAACTGAGAAGCCTAAAAAATAGAATAGAGCAGTGTAGTCAATTTTCTATTATCTATAATTTTCTGTCATCTATACGTGTATTATCCATATGCTGGGGTTGGCGGGATAGAAGAGGAGGGGGTGAAACTGTGAAATCTGTCTGCCTCCAATCACAAAAAGATCAAATTAACATGTGAAAAGATATTTGCAAGAGCTGGAGCATAGAAGGGTTTTTGGCTTTTAACATCTTACCTAGTGGATATATTTGAAAGCAAAAAATAAAGCTAAAGTAAATTCGGGGAAACATTAATTCACCCAACTGAATAAACAACTTACTGAATTTGCTAAGCTAATTGATCAACTCTTGCTTCTCCTTTCCAACGTAGATTCGAAGGCAGTAAAATAAATTAAATCAACGTTCCCCTCCCCCGCCCTTACTAAAAGGAAGCTTGCTTTCCCTGGGTAACTCGGTCGTTTAAATTCCCAAGGCTGTCCCCCCCGCAGTCCACTGGCAGGAAGCAATTGTACAGAGACAAAATTGGTTCTCTGCAGATTGCAGACTTTGGGTTCTGAGTATTATACTTTAGCTCAACTACCTAAACTGATGAATAAAATAAATATTAACTGAGGTTATTTTTAGAAATAAATGTCCTATGGATGATGTTGATTTGCAGATAGAGGAGACTGTGACTTACAGATAGATCTTTTTATGAAGCTTAAAACTATATTGACAGTAGGAAATGATGACTTGGGGGGAAAATCCTGGAAAATTAAGGATATTTAAAGTTTGAAAACAATTGTAATTGTGAAAATCTGGACACTGAAATAGTAAAAATATTTCAGTTCAGTAGTCTGCAGATCTGGTACTTAATATTGCGCTTACTTAAATTTAAATCACTAGAATAAGATTTAGTTTAGATTGCATGTATCTACACATTGATACACACATACATTCACCTAAACACAATATACAAGGAACCGTGAAAGAATAAACAGGGAAGAAAACGAATGAAAAAGATTGCAAAGTGGTGAATGACAAGTTTTGCGCAAGTTAGGCAAAATATAATACAGGGATATCCTCATTAACAAGTTAATTATGAGTCAAGACCGTATCACTAGGTTTTTCATTGTTCAAAGGCATGATATCCAGATGCAGAAATAGGAAGATAGCAGAGTAGAATTGAGAAAGAAAACAATGCTTATATAAAAGTTCTGCTCACACTTGCAGCACCTTCTTGCCTTCATCATGATTGGGCACCCTTCCAAGGAAGAATCTAAATGGAAAGTACTTCCAGCTGACTTCTTAAGGCCACAAACCTTAATCACCTTCTGGTGCCCTCACCTTGAAGATCAAAGACTCCCCACGGATTGCCTTTCCCTACTTTTCCTTCTCTGCTGGACCAATTCTGATTCTTTCCAGTCTTGTTCACCCTAGGATATTGTGCTCAAGACTCATTTACATGCTCAACTAATCTTAATTAAAATGTAAGGGAAGATCAGGGCATGATCAGATTCGGTTCTGAATGAACTTGAATAGTTTGGCATCAGTTTATAGGATTAGACAGTTCTTGGAACGGCTTCTCTTCCTGACATTGTCTTAGGCTTGCTGTCATTTCTTAATACTCTCATCAACTTCCATGTTTAAGCATTGGCTGAATGTTCTCTTTTAACTTACAGATGATTTTGCTATCTGGAAACTTATGCCCACGTCTTTGACTGCGGGTCAAAATTGCTTTCCTCACAGTCTGATTGGGAGAGTTGTTAAACATTGGAATGTCCTTCTGAGGTGGGCTGTGGAATGTCATGTAAGTTATTAATATTTTTTTCTGAATATGATGGATTTTCAAATGTTGCAGGAATGGCTTGGGCAAGTCTGTGAAATTTCGTTCTTTTTTTATTGAGGTACGATTGACATGTAGCTCCCTTCACGCATTCTCCTCACCCACCCATTCCCAACCACCAGTCTGTTCTCTATGTCTATGAGTTTGTTTTCTTTTTCTTTTTTTAAAGGTTTCACATATAAGTGAGATCATATGGTATTTGTCTTTCTCTGACTTATTTCACTTAGCATAAATGTCCATCCATGCTGTCTCAAATGGCAAGATTTCTTTTTTTAATGGCTAAATAATGTTCCATTGTATATATACCACATTTTCTTTATCCATTCATTCACCAATGGCCACTTGTTTCCATATCTTGGCTATTATCAATAATGCTCTGGTGAATATTGGGTTGCATGTATCTTTTCAAATTAGTGTTTTCATTTTCTTCGGATAAATACTCAGAAGTAGAATTGCTGGATCACAAGGCAGTTCTATTCTTAATTTTTTGAAGAAAGTCCATACTGTTTTCCATAGTGACTGCAGCAATTTACATTCCCACAAACAGTGGACAAAGGTTCCTTTTGCTCCACATCTTCACCAACACTTGTTACTTCTTGTCTTTTTGATAATAGCCATCGGACAGGTGTAAGGTGGCATCTCGTGGTTTTGGCTTGCGTTTCCTGATGATTAGTGATGTTGAGCATCTTTTCATGGACTGGCTGGCCATCTGTATGTCTTTAGAAAAATGTCTACTCAGATCTCTGATGTTTCCTTTTAAGCTTGTGAGTCCCAGGGTTGTTGTTGTTGGGCTTTACAGTGTGAGCTCCTTGATTAGTGAAAATATAGAAGGCAAAGAAGTAATTTAATTTAAAAATATTTAAAATCCACCATCTCCATTATGTTCTGTGGTCAAATATACTCAAAGTTAAATGAACTGTTTTAAACTTGGTTATCATGGATTTGATCGCATACGTGGCCAAACTAGATTGATTTCTAAGAATTCGTAATTTATCAAGTAATCTTTAACTCAAATTGGGGAACAATTTGGCTAGATGCAGGCGAAGAAGATAAACATGACCTTGTGTTAATTGCGATGGCCAAGTCATCCTTCAAAACTCATCACTTCTCCTGTGACATCTTGCCAGGCCTCCCCTCCCCACTCTCCAGCTGTTAGTTACTACCTGAGTTGATCCATGTGAAGCAGTAAGCAAAGTGTCTAGGACCATGTAAGTGTGTTCATAAGTGTTAGCTTACACTATTAATATTTTTAATATTTTTATTTTATATTATTTTAATTTAATATGTATAAAAGATTTATTTTTATTTTATAATAAAATACTTTCATAAACTCTGTGCTCTTATATGACAGCTTGTACATCATATGTGTATTCAATCAGTCATCCAAAATTTATTGCTTGACTAATGTGTATTAGGCACGGGCACTAGATCCCAGAGATAGATGACTAAGACAAAGATGTCCTTTTGAAAATGATGGTTTACCTCTTATAATAATGTGTTATCCTAGTGTGTTTATGTCTTTTATATTGTGAGTTCATTTGAGGTCAAAACCATGAGAGCCCAAAAAATCATGTCAACTTACCCTGAAATAGTTTAGAATGAGAAGGAGAAATCATCACAAAGTAACCTTGCATTGGTTAAACTTCTTTAATTTTAATTTTAATTAAAAAAATTTTATTAGCACTTAGCACATTATCTGACACATAGAAAACTCTTAATACCCAACTATTATTATCAGGTCATTTATTTTCAATGTTGCTCTCTGAGCGACTTTTCACTGAAAATTACTACTTAGTAAGGAGGCTCTAAAAAGGATAGAGCATCATGCTGATGCTGATCGGCACTGAGTTCTTTTCTCCCAGTTTAACTGAGATATAATTGACCTGTAACATTGTATAAGTCTAAGGTGTACAACGTAATGATTTGATAGATGTACATTTTGCAAAATGATCAGCATAATAAGTTAACATCCATCACCTCACATCGTTAATTTTTTTTTATCTTGTGACAAATTACTTTTAAAACATTATAGTATATTCAGTTCTGGACACATTAGGAATGTTGAGAACTTTAGCATATTGACATTCCTCTTTCTCCTTTAGGAGACCATACTATAGCAACAGTGACCACTGGTATCATCATTACAGTTACTCCCTACTAACAATACCTAGTGTTGTATGGAGCTCCTGCATCTCTTGGCTCATGTGAACCTTAAAACAATTCTATGAGATACGGAGGGCAGCAGAATCATCTGTTATTTTATGGATGTGGGCAACCTTCCCAGATAATGTGAGTGATTTCCTTAAGATCGTGCATCTAGTAAGTCTAGCATCAGGGCTCAAATCCAGGTTTTCTCAGTCAAAGTCCATTGTGTTCACCACTAGATTATTATGGCTGGGATATTACTTGGACAGTTGAAGAAGCTGGGACGGTTTTAATGTGGAAAAGAAAATATATGTGGGGAAGATGACCACTGTCTTTGCATGTCTGAAAACCCATTCTGTATCTGGGGTACTAATTAGTCTTACTCTGAAGCTTCTCAGGGTAAAACTTTGAATATTTGTTGCTTATGCCTGCTTTTATTTTGGCTACATAAGGACATTTTTTTTTCTGATATGTAGGGTCACAGGTGAGCAAAACCTACCATGCCCTGTGCACTGGCCTCTGCGCATCTATTTGCCTCATTTCATCAAGTTCTTCCCCATCCCGTTCATGACTCATTGGTCATCTTTTCTACCACAGGACCTTTGCACCTCTAGACCCTCTGCCTTGGTTGCCGTTCCACTTTCCCCACAGTTTTGCTTGGCTGAATGTCATGTATCCCTTTGGACTCAGCTTAAAGATTGCTTGCCCAGAGAAGACTTTCCAAAGAGAATGACTGTTGTGTGCCAACTTCACTAAAGAGTCAGGGTCCCTCATGGCAAGCAACAGAAAATGCACTTTAAGCAGAAATGAAGCTTACTGAAAGGATATTGAGAAGTTCATGGGAGAGAGCCTCCATGGAAGGGCTGAAGAAGTAGGCACACAGCTAAAATTTCAAGAACAATGTCCAAAACCATGCCAGAGAACTGGCCCAGAGAGGAATATTTTGCCCCCTGATTTTCCCCCTCCCCGAGCACTGGATGCCGTGGTTTGCACTGCTGCCAAGAAATCTGCTTTATTGCAAGTGCTGCCAGCAGTAGTGCTGCTCTGGGAACTCAGCCTTGCAGCCAGCACTGGCCCCCTAAGCTGGACACCTCTGTTGTCGTCCTGACCAGTAAAAGCAAATCGAATCCACACCCGTATGTAGCGCCCTTCATCCAGTTGCTCACATGTGAATCCCAGTTTTGCAAGCTTGAATCTAATTCGTGGTGCTGAAGTCACCCTAGCTGCAAAGTTGGCTGGAGAGAGCTGAGTTTCCTAGGTTCTATCTTGGGAAAGTGGGACCCCAAAAGCCAAAAACGACCCAGCTGCATCACGGGTGTTCAAAATGTGCCGGCTGGTCAGAAAACACGGCAAATACCTTCTACACTGAGTCCCAAGGTTCTTGTCTATATTATAGGCCAATCATTCCTACTTCACAGGGTTGTTATAAGGATTAAGGAAGGTAATTTAGGTGAAGCTGCTTAATAAACTGTACAGAGAGATATAAGTATAAAATAATATTGTTCTTTTACTATGATTTATATCTTTGGCCAAAGCATAAAATTGAGTGCTTAACAAGTTGATTAACCTCCAATTCACTTTAGAGGTTTTTAAAATAGGAAGAATATTCTACTTCCCCAAAAGATATTGTTAAATATTCAGGAGAAATTGCAAAAAAACAACAACTACTTATATCAAAGAGCTGCCCTCATAAATTTATATCATCTCCACATTTTTATTTTGTAATGGAATCATACAAAACGATACCAAGCATAGAAATGGTAGTTTTAAAATTTGGGTGGGTTTTCAGCTACTTTTTGACTTCTTTCTGAATTTTAAGTATTTGTTCTGCTTTAGTTTTTACTCTGGTTTCATCATGAATACAGACCTCTTGTTCCAAAGCAGACAATGGGCTTATTCAACCCTCAACGCCCTCTACATTTGGTTGTTTTGCCATGGCCTTTCAGTGACTCTACTAGAGGGATTATTACTCAGAAAAAAATGTAGCTGTGACAGATGAGTTTTCAGCACAAGTAATAGCAGTTGTGTAAAAGAGGGTGTTAGTGTAAATGGCTATAGCAGTTGCCAGATTTGCATTAACGCTAATGCAGTGGGAATTAGTCACATATTCAGTGAATGCCATTCTGGCTTTCCAGGTAAACCTCCTCTATAGAAGAGGAGAGGTCAATAACAGTGTAATTTCAGAGGAGAAAGAGCCAGACAGGGCTATTTTCTTCTTTGGCAGAAATATTTCTCTGTATACGATCAAGATTTTGAGTTAAGCTACTTGGTTAGCTTTCCCTTTTTGTGAATATTAAAGTAATATATTGCTAGAAAAATTAAAATGTGACCCAGCTTTAGAGTGCCGAAAATTGGGTTATAATTCTCAGATCGTTTGATTTCTGCCACCTTAAAGTTATATCTTATTCAAGAATGTGGAGAGTTTTAAGATACTGTTTTCAGATACCTTCTTACTTATGCGATGCTTCATACTAGATTGAACTACCTCTTGAATTTCCAAATCCCTCATGTTGAATTCCAGGGAATTTCTTCTTAATTTCTTCCTCCACGTCTTCACATATGTGTACACACACTGTCACTCATTTATGTTGAACCTAAATAGGACATTTGTTTCAGGACATTGGAAGTCTGGAATCCTTACATTGTGTTTTGGTAGAGATCTGAGCTTGGAAGTGAAGGCTGCCTTGTAAGTAGCATGTAGTCAACAGAGCTTACTGGCGTAAACAGAGCATTCTAGCAAATAGTAAATTTTGGTGACTCAAAATTTATTTTGGTTATCTGACATGTATAAGTATTTATGTGATCTGTGAATATTTTCTAGCTCTTAACATTTCTAACTTCAACTCTCGAAATATGTACTCTACATAATGGAGCTGACTGTTGGTTGGTTCAGGGCCGGGGGCGGGATGAGGTAGACTGAGCAGCAAATGGAATATTCAGTGCTGAAGCTTTCGCCTTAACTGGTGTTGTTGAAAGTAACTTGACACCCTGCCCCCAGCCCCCAGCCAGGCTCCAAGTCTGCTAAGGAGTTCTCAGTGTGGGTGTATTGTGATTGCCTTTTATTTTATTGACTCACTAAATTCTTAGATTACTCTCCACCACGTGATATTGACAGACCATAAAATTCTTATGGAAACTGCTAAGTAGTGACTTATAAAGAATTATCTTGTTAATAAACTCAGCATAGTTTGGAATTCAAGTTTAATTAAAATGGAAAAGTAAATGATTATGTAAAGGTTTTTCCTCAGTTAAGCTTGTATACTTTTACTGTCTCTTTGCCTTTTCTCCGAATTCATGGATATTATTTCAAACCCATTTTTGGTAGGTGAAGTTTTACAGAATCTGTTGTAATACCTGTTTTGTTGTTAGCTTTTGATTTAAAGATTTTTTTTTTTTTTAATTAAAAAGGCTGAGAAGGACTTCTGAAGTAGTCTGAGGGAGGTAAAATTGAAAAACAAATCTATGTTATCCAGGGGGTTTAGTTTTTAAGGATGCTGTTTAAAGATAATGATTGTTTATGGACTCTTTAAAGGTGTTTTCTCATAAGAGTTGCCAGATAACAGATTACTTATCTGGGAGTGGTTTGAAAGGCCTTTTGAAATTGCCTGGGTGACAATATTACCTTACAGTACTTAGAAAGCTCCTTTGAAGTTGGTTTTTTATATTGGAAAACCAGAAAATATTTTTCTTTTCTTTTTTTATTAAACAGAAAGTAATACATGGAGTAGAGATTTAGTAAAATGTTGTAGAAGAAATACACTGGTTATTTTTGTGATTGACTTGATTTTCCATCTTTTGGACTTTGTGGGTTACAAGATTTTTCTCAATTTGGATTCTTAGCATCATGTGTGTGCTGTTATTTGCAAATGGTACATCGTTACCAAGTACACACTGTCATGCCTCCAAATCTGAGGCTCTCTTCCCTTTTCTCACCTCTTTTCCTCCAGATACTATTTGGTGCAAAGTCTGTATTGCTGCTCCCAAACATGGTTGTTAAAAGAGCTTTGGGCTGTAGGGCACGAAACATTCCTGCACAACCTTTTTAAAACACAGTCACACTAAAGGAACAGGGTCAATGGAATGGGCTGTTGGGGTCAAGGCTAGAAACTCGCAGAAGCAGATATTGTTGTCTGGGTTGGCGGGAGTTTATGAGAGTCTGAAGTCCAAGCTTATCTGAGCTCACAAAGGAGATTCACGGTCTGTTGCTCTACAAAAGCTATTTAGGCAGGCACTTTTCTTCCCAACTAGCTTTTAAGTGCTCCTGGGGCCCTCCAGCCTGTTCACTTAGGCCTCTTAGATTATGAAGACATAAACCTTAATGATTTTGGAGTCCTAAAGAAAGACATCCTAACCAGAGCATCATCAAAACATGATTCTGCTAACTGAATGAACAAATACATTTTAGGCTATCACAAATTCACTCGATTCTAGTAGTGGATATAGTAGTTAGTCTCTGTAACACTTGAAGAACATTTATTCTGTTTTGGCATTATAGGATGGTTGATACTGATTATAAATTTGCATTCAGATAGTGGAAACAGTCTCGTGTGATAGATCTAACTTCTGAGAGCGGCAGAAATGGTTTTAGTTTTTATGGTTTGACAAAGCACACAAGGCATTTGATGAATACGCAGGTTGGTTATTTCAGACATGTTGGCGCTTTCGTCATCCCATAATCCACAGCTATGCAGATTATGCAGCCTTTTCCCCCTTTCAGTTTTTTCTTTCAAAATAAAAATGGTTATTGCAATTATTTTAAATATATTGTCCAATATATTTTAAATATTTCAGTTGCTTTAATCAATGTTTGATATAACATGAATCCAACTCAGAATTCCTTCATGGCAGAAGAGAAACAATCATATGAAATTTGTTATAATAGGATTTAACCTGTAGTGTTCTGATTCTCTCTTCCCTTCAATTTTTATCAAGTTTTTAATTGCCTACCAGATGATTTATTTTAGAATTGGCCTACTTTTTTTTTTTACTTTAATGCCTGTGGGCAAATGTAAATTTGTAGCTGAATTAGCAAACCAGGGATCTCTGTATAAGTTAATAACTACAATAGGGAATCAAGTAACTGAGTTCTCTGCTTTCCTAGGTTGGCTGTGTATGTAAGGTGGGTAGAGCTAGGACTGGGAGATAAGGGCGTTTATGGGGGCACAACTGATTTCACATTGTTTTATTAATATAAAAGGAATATATGTTTATTGTAGAAAACACAGAAAAGTATATAAAAGAGAAGGGTGGGCAGAGTCAAGATGGAGTACTAGGAGGATGCGGAATTCGCGTCTCCTCACCACTAGGGCACCTACCAGGCACCGGTGGGGGACCACGGACACCTAAGGGGATGGGACCGGGTAGGACGGGGGGCGTGGAGGGAGTGAAGGGGGAGGAGAAGTGGAGGCAGGATGGGACTGGCGCCCCTGAGGGGCGGCTGGGGGAGGGGAAGGGATCCCACACCCGAAGAGGGAAATTGGGGAACCACTGGGAGGGCAGAGGATCAAAAGGGAGCGTGGCCAGGTTTCCCCTGCCCACTTGGGGCTGCGGGAGCCTGCTGAGATCCCGGGCCTGATCCTCTGCCCACCAAGGGCCCCTCCAGCTGCATGGGTCCTGAGGGACTGGGAGGGAGGGAAGGGGGAGCAAAAGTAAAGGCCGGAACTCTGGGACCGGCACCCCTGAGGTGTATATAGGAGAAGGGAGGGGTTCCTACAGCAGCAGGACCCACCCTGGTTAGGGGTCCAGTGGCTACGGGGGAGACGGTGGGGGAGGAGCACAAAGGAACGGAAGGGAACAGGGCCCGTGCTCTCCCTGTCCACTTGGGCACCAGGACGCCTGCTGGGCTCCCTGGCCTAATCCTCTGCCCTCGGAGCCTCTCCTGCCACGCAGAGCCCAAGCCCCGCCCCTGCCCCCCCACCCAGGGCCCCACCTCTACCCTCAGAGATCCCCTCTGAGACCCCTTCCAACGAGCTGGGCCTAAATCCCACACACACACCCTCACGCAGGGCCCTAGGAGCTCCACAGTCTGGAGGCCCTCCTTTGCACATGCCGCCTCTCCCCTTACGAGCAAGTGCTAAGCAGAGGCCCCGCCCCACGCTTGAAGAGTCACCCTGCCTAGGCCCCGCCCCCAGGACCTTTTCTGGCTAGTGGGTCCTGAGCCTAGGCCCCGCCCAACGCTCAAACATCACCCCCTCACCCACTTAGGTCCCACCCTTGCTTAAGTTCCACCCCCACCTAAACTCCGCCCCCATAGCCAAGGGTTTTTTTTTTTTAGATTGGGGTTCTGTTTTACCTTGTTGATTCATTATTGTTGATTATTTTATATTTTTATTTTCCCTAAGGAATTTTTGATGGTTCTAATTTTACTTTATTCTTTATACTTTGTTACTGTTCGCTCCTTTTGGCTTGTGCCCCCCTCCCCCTTTTTTCTTTTTTCTGTTGTGGTTTTCTTTGCCTTGTTGCAGTTGTTCAATTATAATTTTATTTTTCCTAATATATTTTTTAACTTGCTAATTTTATCTTGTTTTTTATTCTTTGATATTGTACTGCTCCGTTTTTTCTTTTTTTTAACCGTGCCATGAAACCTGCGGGATCTTGGTTCCCATGCCGCAGATCAGGCCCGAGCTTCTGTGGTAGGAGCTCCAAGTCCAAACCACTGGACTAACAGAGAACCTCAGACCCCAGAGAATATTAATCGGAGTGAGGCCTCCTGGAGGTCCTCATCTTAGCACCAAGACCCAGCTCTATCCAGCTGCCTGCAAACTCCAGTGCTGGATGTCTCAGGACAAACAACCAGTAAGACAGGAATACAGCACCACCCATCAAGGAAACAAACAAACAAACAAAAGGAAATGACAAAAAAATATGTTACAGATGAAGGAGCAAGGTAAAAACCTACAAGATCAAATAAATGAAGAAGAAATAGGCAACCTACCTGAAAAAGAATTCAGAGTAATGATAGTAAAGATGATCCAAAATCTTGAAACAGAATGGAGAAAATACAAGAAATATTTAACAAGAATCTAGAAGAACTAAAGAACAAACAGTGGTGAAAAACACAATTACTGAAATTAAAAATACTCTAGAAGGAATCAATAGAATAACTGAGGGAGAAGAATGGATAAGTGAGCTGGAAGATAAAATAGTGGAAATAACTACTGCAAAGCAGAATAAAGAAAAAAGAATGAAAAGAACTGAGGACAGTCTCAGAGACCCCTGGGACAACATTAAACGCACACCAACATTCGAATTATAGGGGTTCCAGAAGAAGAAGAGAAAAAGAAAGGGACTGAGAAAATATTTGAAGAGATTACAGTTGAAAACTTCCCTAATATGGGAAAGGAAATAGTCAATCTAGTCCAGGAAGCACAGAGAGTCCCATACAGGATAAATCCAAGGAGAAACACGCCAAGACACATATTAATCAAACAATCAAAAATTAAACATGAAGAAAAAATATTAAAATCAACAAGGGAAAAACAACAAATAACTTACAAGGGAATCTCCGTAAGGTTAACAAGCTGATCTTTCAGCAGAAACTCTGCAAGCCAGAAGGGAATGACAGGACATATTTAAAGTGATGAAAGGGAAAAACCTACAACCAAGATTACTCTACGCAGCAAAGATCTCATTCAGATTTGATGGAGAAATTAAAACCTTTACAGATAAGCAAAAGTTAAGAGAATTCAAAACCACAAAACCAGCTTTACAACAAATGCTAAAGGAAACACAAGAGAAAGAAATGACCTACAAAAACAAACCCAAAACAACTAAAAAATGGTAATAGGAACATACATATCGATAATTACCTTAAATGTAAATGGATTAAATGCTCCAACCAAAAGTCATAGACTGGCTGAATGGATGCGAAAACAAGACCTGTACATATGCTGTCTACAAGAGAACCATTTCAGACCTAGGGACACCTACAGACTGAAAGTGAGGGGATGGAAAAAGATATTCCATGCAAATGGAAATCAAAAGAAAGCTGGAGTAGTAATTCTCATATCACACAAAATAGACTTTAAAATAAAGACCATTACAAGAGACAATGAAGGACACTACGTAATGATCAAGGGATCAATCCAAGAAGAAGATATAACAATTGTAAATATTTATGCACCCAACATAGGAGCACCTCAATATATAAGGCAAATGCTAACAGCCATAAAAGGGGAAATAGACAGTAACACAATCATAGTAGGGGTTTTAACACCCCACTTTCACCAATGGAAAGATCATCCAAAATGAAAATAAATAAGGAAACATAAGCTTTAAATGACACATTAAACAAGATGGACTTAATTGACATTAATAAGACATTCCATCCAAAAACAACAGAATACACTTTCTTCTCAAGTGCTCATGGAACATTCTCCGGGATAGATCATATCTTGGGTCACAAATCAAGCCTTGGTAAATTTAAGAAAATTGAAATCATATCAAGTATCTTTTCCGACCACAACACTATGAGACTAGATATCAATTACAGGAAAAAAAAAACTGTAAAAAATACAAACACATGGAGGCTAAACAATACGCTACTAAATAACTGTCCTATCGATGGACATTTGGGCTTTAGTTGTGTACCAGATTCTGTCAGTGCCTCACCCTTGACCCTTGGGTCTTTCTTGGTGCTTTCAGCAATTTCCAGATGCTGTCGTCTGCATCTATGCTTGAGGACGTTTCTCCCCACTCCCTGCAGAAAGCTGTGTGGCCAGTGCACAGTGCAGCAGGTTAGGCACACCCATGGGAGTAGCTCTCAACGACATAGCTCTCAATGACTCTTGAGAATTGGGATATAAATCCCTCTGCTCCCTCTGATGATTTCAGTCCCCATAGTTTACCCATGAGGTGGTAATCCAGTGACCCACATAGTGACTGGTTTAATAATACAGTCAATACTCAGTATCCACAAGGGGTTGTTTCCAGGAGCCCCGTGTATCCCAAACCCAGGGATGTTCAAGCCTCTTATATAAAATGACATAGTACAGTAGGTTCTCTGTATTCATGGGCTTTGCATCCCTGGGCTCAACCAACCATAGATGGAAATTTTATGGTTGAATCCATGGATGCAAGACCTTCAAATGTGGAGGGCCGACTGTTCAGTATTCTTTGAAAAAATCCGCGTATAAGTGGACTCCCGCAGTTCAACCCCATTTTCTTCAAGGCTCAATTATATACCCTTTATTGACTGCCTTTCCTTCCATGTAGTACTTCTCCACACCTCTACCAGTCTTCCTGTTTAGTTTTCCTTCTAAGTAACCTTAATCCTCACCTCAGGGTCTACTTCTAGGAGAAGCTAAACTAAGACAGGGTGTCTATTGCTGTGGATATTCTTGAACATGTGTCCTGGTACAAAGAGCAAGTATTTTTCTAGGATTTCTTCCCAAGTAGAATGACTGGATTACAGGGTATGCCTATGTTCAACCTTATTAGATGATGCTGTGTTCTTTTCTAAAAAGTGACCAACACTTATGAGTAGTGAATAAATGTTCCTATCATTTAACACCCTTGCTGAGTTACCTTTGGTATCATGGTGAGCATAAAGCAGTTTGTCATGGTTTTAATTTGTGGTTTTGGATGATTAATTAGATTGTGCATCTTTATATATATTATTGGCCATTTGTATTTCTCTTCTGTAAAGTGCATATTTGTATCTTTTGTCACTTTTTCTTTTGGTCTGTAGTTTCTATCTGTACGAGCTCTTTATATATTCTAGCTACTAGTGTTTACGTGCCTTAAAGATATCTTCTCCCAGTTTGTGGCTTGTTAGCTCATTTTCTAATGAACACTTTGGATGAACAAATATTAATTTAAAGTAGATTAATTCAGAAGAAAGCATTAAATCTTAAAAAATTAAGTATGATATTACTTGTAGGTTTTTCTTAGATGCCCTTTTAATTGGAATGTTTAGACCATTTTTATTTAATGTAATTATTGATATGATTTGGTTTAAATCTATCATCTTACTTTCTGTTTTTCTTATTTTCTTTCTTCTTCATCTCCCTATTTCCCCTTTTCATCCTCTTCCTCTTGTCTTGTCATATTCAATACTTCATACATAGAACCAGAAATCCAATACATTAAAATTTAAGTGTTTTTATTACGTGGACAAGTAGAGGATTCCTTTCTATCCTGGATTGCCAGCTGTGGAGTACATATCTAGAATAAAGTGTTTCTGACAGAATGGATTTGGACATCACTCGTATCATGAAAAGTATGGAGTGTGAGTTTGTAATACTGAGCCACATCCAGTGGGTGACATTGTTTGCTGATAAGGTGGCTCTTGAAATGACACAGACCCAGACAAATTTGCTAGAAAACACCAAACAATTGAACATAATACTTACCTTTGAAGACCATGTGAGATAAGTGATGGGCAACATGTAGAAAGTGGAACTTAGAGGGACATCTGTATGTAGTTCATTAGGTTCATGATCAAATCAAGAGTCTCATGCAAGGGACCCAAAGCCATGTCTCAGTTCATTCACCAAATAAAGGGAGACTTGCTTCTCAGCTTTCTTATGTTAATCTGCCCGTAAGTTCAGCAAAACTCTTTTTTTTTTTAAAGTAACTGAAATTACATGAGAAAACTTTATCAGTTAACCTAAGTCTTGCTGCTTTAAACAGCTTAGTGTAGAAGAGTCTTCATAATGTTTATAAAATAAGGTTGTGTGAGGTCATTAGAATGGTGTTTGTTTTTCTTGCAGCCATTTCTGTGGCAGTTATAGGCTGCTTGATAGGCATTGTGTGGCAACACGTGCTATCATGAGCACATACAAACTTCTGGTCTGTACTTCCTGAAGCAACATTTTACTCTGTGTAGAGATAGTGTGGTATATGCTAGTTCCTGTGATTTTTTTTTTTTTTTTTTTTTGGTAACGCGGGCCTCTTACTGTTGTGGCCTGTCCCGTTGCAGAGCACAGGCTCCGGACGCGCAGGCTCAGCGGCCATGGCTCACGGGCCCAGCCGCTCCGCGGCATGTGGGATCTTCCCGGACTGGGGCACGAACCTGTGTCCCCTGCGTTGGCAGGCGGACTCTCAACCACTGAGCCACCAGGGAAGCCCTCCTGTGATTTTAATAACAGAATTAATACTGTGTGAGACCTGAAATGGGTCTTAGATGTCATCCAACTGCTTCACTTAATAGAAAAATAAATAGGCATGGAGAAATTAAAAATCTTGTTTCAATCATGCTAACTTGGAAATACAGATAGATCACGTAAAGTAGAGCTTTACCCCCAAAATGTATTAGTGGTTGAGTATTGATCTGGCAGAACCATTCACAAAATTGTTTTCTTTTTACTATCAGGTCCTTTAATTCAGAAAGTGACTAAAGTTACAAGAATGAGGAAGGCAGTGTAAGTTTCAGGAGAATATCTATTTCTCAAGTGATGCGTTCAGTGAAAAGTGGTGGGAAGGGAGATAGGAATCATAAATCTAAGCTTAGGAGTGTTATAGCCAATCTCAGTATTTTGAAGGCCAAATCTCATGCATGCATGTCTTTAGGTAGTCCCTGTCAGTGACTGCTTAAGAAAGAGGGGAAGCTTAAAAATAGTTAAAATGGAAAATTTTATATGATGTATATTTTACCACAATTAAAAAAAAAAGAAATACAAATTAAAAAAAAAAGTAGGCTGTGAATTCACGCCATTTCTTCTAGTTCCTTGGGTAAAAGAGAAGGTAGCCTCTACTGGGTATAACTTCTCTGACTTTCCTGAGGGTTGCTACCAACTCCTGAAGACAGGTATCTCTTTTGAAGGTGGAGCTGAGGGGATCCTTAAAAAAGTTATGGGAAAATAAAAATTGGCCTGGCTGCTGGAGGCTCCCCAATCCTCTTCTTTCTGTCTTGTCAAATGAGGACTTCATTCCTTTTGCTCTGGCCTTGCTGCTGTGAATGACTCATGATTCCATATAAACCTGAATGGATGGTATTTATTCAGTATCTGTTATGTGTGAGGCAATGTACACATTATCACAATTGTTTATCATAATCGTGTGCTGGAGGTGATATTATCCCTACTTTATATACAAGAAAAATGAGGCTCTGAGAGGTAAAATAAACTCTTCAACCTCACATAGGTCGTGTTTTAGAGTTAGACTCCAACTCCAAGTCTCTGTTATTGAAGTTCTCTATCTTTTTACTATAACATGATTACTTCAAATTTTTTATCCCGTTCAAGTTAAGTGAGGGCAAGAATTTAGTACCTTACACTTGGTATATATTTTTGCAAGGGAAATAAGTTTAAGAAAAAGGATTTTGTTTGGCATGAAGTGAGTATTTCATTCATTCGTTAGATTTTTTTGTTTTTTTTAATATTTATTTATTTTTGTCTGTGTTGGGTCTTCGTTTCTGTGCGAGTGCTTTCTCTAGTTGCGGAGAGTGGGGGCCACTCTTCATCGCGGTGCGTGGGCCTCTCACTGTCGCAGCCTCTCGTTGTGGAGCACAGACTCCAGACGCACAGGCCCAGTAGCTGTGGCTCACGGGCCTAGTTGCTCCGCGGCATGTGGGATCTTCCCAGACCACATCTCGAACCCGTGTCCCCTGCATTGGCAGGCAGATTCGCAGCCACTGCGCTATGAGGGAAGCCCCCATTTGTTAGATTTTTAATGAGAGTCCACTTTGTGCTAGGTATGGTGATCCACAGCCCTGAACAAGATAGACAGGGTTCCTGCTTACAGGGAAAAATAGATTATGTCATTTAAACCCACTTCATCTATATGCAGAAATTTATTTAAAATCTAATTAAAGACAAAAGTACAGCTTTTGTCTAAACCCACTTCATCTCTATGCAGAAATTTATTTAAAACCTAATTAAAGACAAAAGTAGAACTCTTAACCATTTCTCTGCTACTTTCGTTACCACCAGCTGTCGTCTGGTTTAGCAGGAGCAAAATAGACTGATTTGCCAAGATATCTTTCTTTGGAGAACTCGAAAAATACCCATATTTAAAATAAGTGCATTCAATTCTTGTTATTCATGGTAGTTATGCTCTGTAAGGTCACTGTGAACACTGAATTTACAAATATGGAACCATTGCTCCTAGGGGAAGTACAAGGTTAGGTTCCTGTGAGCCTCTGGTCACAACATTTTTGTCAACTGAACAATACATAGCCTTGTTTTATTTGTGTTTCTGCTTAAAAACACTTGATTTAATATATATTGTTGATTGGTTAATAGTTAACTCACAGCCAACAGCCCTGGCACTCATGCCCGAAAGATGCTTATCTAACACAAGAATTTTCTCTGTAAGTACACCATAGCCTTCCTGTGCAAGACAACACTTCAGTACCACACTTGGGGGGCATCCTAAACAGCAAAATCACCAATAAAAAGGACAAAAATGTGAAAAATGGGCAGTAAATAGACCACAGAAAGGATACTTGTTTGCTGTATGAGACCTGAAACAAGAAATAGAGCATGACCTTGTTGGACCCCAGCTGGGAATGTGTGCCTTGGTCAACCAATATTTTTGCTGCTCTGTGCTTGCCCTGAATGAATGTGGAAGCACTGTGTGTATTGATTTGGGGGATTACAAATGAATTTTAGCCAGTTAGCCAGTTAGGCATGTTCATAAATACAAAAATCTGTAACTAATGAAGATGGACTGTTCTGATTTCCATAATAACAAGTAATGCTCAAGAAAAGTATGAGATGTTGCCCTGCAGAGAAGTAAGTAGGGTGATGCAGAAGCACCAGGGTGGGTACTGCTGTTTGGGAGGTCAGGTGAGGTGCTTCTGAAGAGGCTTCCTCTGCACTGGGATCTGGATTGCAAGGAGGAGTCGGTCCTGTGAAGATCAGAGGGAAGGGCATTTGAAGTGGGGGGAACAGGCAGAGAAAAGGCTCAAGACGGGAAGGAATTAGGAATGAGGAACCCCAAGAAGGCCAGTGTGGTGCTGAGGCATGAGGGAAGGACAGGCCTGCTCATTAGGGCTTCGTAGGCGGGGGTGGAGGGTGAGGATTGGATTCTCGTGCGATGGGACACGCAGGGATGATTGCAATATCAGGGCCACTGAAGGTCACTTTGGGGGCTGCCTGTACAGTTTGAGGAATTGTAGCAGTGTCTTGGTCGCACGAGTTATTTCAGGTGTGCCTGGGAAATTCAGGTTTTCCTGATCCCACGCTTGCACGAGCCTTTCCTCTCCCTGTGAGCGCCGGTCCTTGCTTTTCCAACAAATCCCTGGCCAGGAAGTCCTTCCCTTGTCAGAAGCATTTGATCCTGACCACTGCTGTGTTCTGCATTTCCTGAGCACTCTTACTTATTCCTCTGGTACCTCATCACTGACTCTTGGTCTATTTCTCTGTCAATGTTACACCCTTTAAAACACTTTCTCAGTCACACTTCCTAAGTGTAGGGGTCATTTTTTCTTCTTTATTCTCTTTTTTTTAAAAAAGTAGTAATTTTTTAATAGAAGTATAGTTGATTTATAATGCTGTGTTAATTTCTGCTATACAGCAAAATGATTCAGTTATATATATATTTGATATATATATGTTCTTTTTTTAATATTCTTTTCCATTATGGTTTATCACAGGTTATTGAATATAGTTCCCTGTGCTATGAAGTAGGACCTTGTTGTCTATCCGTTCTATATTTTATTCTCTTTTGGTACCCTGACACAGTAGCCCCTGTATGTGTTGAATGACATTGAACTTTTGTGTTCTGGTGCTGTGACCATTCATCCTGTGGACATTATGGTTGTGAGTGGAATATACATGAATGATGGCACAGGAGTTTGCTGGGTGGTAAGGGCTGAGTGGTGGGCAAGGAGGGAGAGGGCAGCACTTACAGGATGAAGTTACCTATACGCTCCAGGTCTGAGTTTTCTCTAAAGGAAGAATAGCAATGTTTTGCCAGGAAACAAAAGTCTGGACCAGAAATACATTTAAGGTCTTTGATAATTCTTAATATCTATGGCTCTACGATGGTCATAGAGCAATTTAGGTAGCTCAAACCCTTGAGGAATGGGGCAAGGTAAACATGAAGATATTATACTTTGCTACCTTTTGGTATGTTGGAAGCTCAGAACTGCTGCACTGAGCATTTGTTGCCACATTAACCGATAGTTTGGTTCTCTCAGTTATCTGTATTCCCTCTGATCCCTGTCTAGGTAAGCTTTCAGTAAATGCAGCTTCTCGTTTCTGTTTAGAAGCATTGACTGAAAACGATAGAACTTGTGAGTTTTAAAATTTCATAGAACACACTTTGTATGTTGTATTTGTTGGACATCTTTCAGCATATTTGGTGAAGGTGGGCAAATTAAATTTGCCTTTTCCAATGTCCTCTGAATTTTTAATGAGCTGCTATATGTCTTGTCATTTTTTTTATGCCCATAACCATTGTTTTCAGTGTAACTGTGCTCTAGAATTCTTTTCTCTACAGAAGTAATTTGTTTCTTCTACTTTTCAAGATGGCTTCTATTTTTCTGCATGCAAGATCCAAATTTAGTACAGTATAGGGTGTATAAAACACCTTTTTTTAGACTGAAAAGCTATAGAATCTGTTATATGCAGTATATAACTGTGACATATTTATCTAAGAAGAAACATGTCACCACAAAGGCATGGATTTCTTTGCTTTGGAAGAGTGTTCAAGTGCATCAGTGCTTTAAAAATCACCCTTGTGTTATCCAAACGTGAGAATGAGTGATTTGTCAGAAAGAAAAAATGTGTTCCAAATAGATCTCAGGTGATTTATTTAATCATACATTCATATTATGGGCTTTTTTTTTTTTTTTTGAAGCTGAATGTTTATACTAAACACTATGAAACTGCAATTATAAGCTACTGTGTCAATTAGGAATTAGAGGTTCTTAGACCCGTGGATTATTCCATAGCTCTGTGAGAACACTAAGTCTGCATGCTAAAATTCATTTTGACCATAATTAAGTACAGAAGTAGAGCTTTTAACCACTTCACTGCCAGCTTTTGACACCATTAGTCGTGGTTAAGTTAAGCAGGATCAGGTAATAGACTAATTTAATAAAATATGTATATTTTTGAGAACTAAAAAATACAGGTACTTAAAAATATTTCATTCTAGTCAAAATTTTGTTTATTTACCCAAAACTGTAATTTGGTTTTGGAAAATACCGATTGTTTTTACCTTGGTTTTAAACCTCAGAAGAAAATGTCCAGTCTCTACTACAGCCAAGATGAACCAGTTGATCAGCTGAGTGTCTTTGTGAACAACCCACTCTTTCAAGAAGATTAATGACTCAGCCGTCTCGGTTGCCTGATGGACTTAGCTTGGGATCATGGACTAGATAGGAAATGGTGGCTCTGTCTTTGCCCAGTTGTCTGTCACATGCCACCCATTGAACACGATGGTTTATACCGAGAAAACGTGAATAATTCAGTGCCAGATACATCTGTAATGATTGGAAATACAACTCAGAATATACAGGTCCCTAATAGTAACGTTATAATTATGTGAGAAGATGAAATCCTTATATTAACCCTGTGTGCAGGAAGGCAGCACCATTTAGAGTTTCCATTATTAATAATGTGATAATTTTATGAAAATATTGCATCTTCAGCAAACAAAAATGTAAACATTCATCCCTTGGTATATGAGGGGGATTGATTCCAGGACTGGCTGCAGATTCCGTAATTCATGGGTGCTCCAGTCCCATAGTTGGCCCTCCAGTGTGCTTGGTTCTGCATCCACGGATTCAACCAACAATGGTTTGTGTAGCACTCTGCAGTTATTGAAAAAAATCGCATGTAAGTGGACTTGTGCAGTTCAAACCTGTATTGTTCAAGGGGAACTGTATACATTTGTCACTATGTTGGCAGACACGCAAAATCAGTAGTATGGGTTTTTTATGGAACTCTGAGTATCTGGGTGATTGGTGACCTTATAGCAAACACATACAAAAAAATCACATCTGGCCTTTAGGGTTTGTTTGTTTGTGTGTTTTTTTAAGTATAGTTGATTTACAATTTTGTGTTAGTTTCTGGTGTACACCATAATGATTCAGATATATATATATATATATGTATGTATATACATATATCTGAATCATTCATATATGTATTCTTTTCCTATTCTTTTCCATTATGGTTTATTACAGGGTATTGAATACAGTTCCCTGTGCTATACAGTAGGACCTTGTTGTTTATCTGGGCTTTCGGATTTTTTAAACTGGAGAGTATAAGGGAGACTATTTAAAAGGAGGTTGAAGCCTCGTTTTTCTAATGTGCACTCATATTCATGATAGGAACATTATATATTGCCAACCACATCTCTTACTATCTGTTCATTTACATTGTATCTTTATGTATTACTCTGTATCTCCCAGAAGGTAGCCATTAACTTGCCTCTTAAGATTTAGTTAAGATTTCCTCATATCCTCATTCCTCAGATTTTGAAGGGTTTGAAACCACTTCCCTCACCATCCCCTGTCAAGATATCCTTGAATTTCCAGGGCTCTTTTGGCCATTTCTTGTTTTTAGCTCCTTTTCCAACTGAATCCTTAATCTCACTCATATGTACCCCTCTATGGCTGTCCCTTTCTCTTCCCTCTGCACAAACTCAAAGCCTCAGGCTCCTTTCCATGATTTAAAAAAAAAAAAAAAAAAATCACACAATGCATTATGAATGTAGAGACTTTAATGAAAGGGGTTTTAGAATCACAGCAATACCAGTAATTCAAAACTTATAATAAACATCCCTGTTCTTCAATATCTTACTGGCCATCCTTTCTCCATGGACTCTGGGATTCTGCAAATTGCTGATTCTTCTTTCTCTCTCTCTCTCAAATTTCCATAATATTTTTACATCAAGAGGTTAGCTACACTATCTCCTTTCTCTCCTGTCTCCCTTGCCCTCAAGTGGCTCATAAATATATTTTCCTAAATAAAGGCAGTTTCCTCCCCAAGAGGCTCTGGGATCGGCTGTTATAATAATATTTATTTTTCCCACAACAAATACACTTGTCATGCAAAATACTGCCAAATTCTCATCCCATTATCTTTCCTTCTCTCTGTGTTTCTCTATCTTGGGGAATATCTGTAGAGTTTTTGTTTCATATTACAGCAGGCTTTGATTACTTTGGCCATCTGTGCCAAGGCAGCAAGGGGTTGCTACTCAGCAACTCAGTGGCAAAGTAGGAGAGTCACTTTGGTTGCTTCTCATGCTTTTCCACATCATGGCACATAAAATATTTGTAAGGCGCACACTCAGGAACCAATAGATAAGGTTGCATGTGGCCAAAGATGCCTGGTCCAGGGGTTCCAGCTGTTCTGAGGGCTCTGGCCACCCAGGCTCTGTCCAGCCAACACAGGGCTGAAGAGATCAATATGGAAGCATACGTGTGAACATCACGTGGCCACTCGTTGGGAAGCTCTGAAACACAGTAGCCTCACTCAAGCCAGGGAAAATCAAAGCAGCTCCTCATCTGATTGGGTCAAATGTCTCTGTTTGGGACTTCTTGTGATACTTTCAAGAGATGTATAGTTTTTTCTACATAGTCAAATATGCATTGCATTAAGTGGCGTTACCTCCAACCGTGAAACTCTTAAAAATACAAAACCAAAAGCCTGCCTTATGGCACCAGGGTTACTGGATTGTACTTCATTAAGTCATGTTTCCAAATGTACTATATTAAGATGCACCATAGAACTATCTTTTGTGTTTATTGTTCTTTTAACATTCTAGTCATTGCTCCTTTTAGTCAGCTGGATAATTTAAGGGGACATTAGAACATCTGCAGGAGAATCACCTCAACATGTAGGTGGTTAATTCCAAAGCTCATTTTCAAAAGGGATGGATTGTGATCATTCACTTTTTTCATTCAATCATTCATTCAAGAAGGTTGGCTGAATGCCTGATGATGTGTGGAAAAGAGAGAAAGGAAAAAAGTACGCCATAG
The DNA here is from genome assembly GCF_011762595.2 of Tursiops truncatus. Lineage (NCBI taxonomy): Eukaryota > Metazoa > Chordata > Mammalia > Artiodactyla > Delphinidae > Tursiops > Tursiops truncatus. The sequence goes on from NC_047043.1 coordinate 17,183,122, forward strand.
TTGCTCCCTCCAGGAACTATGGAAACTAGAGTCCAATGGAGAGACAATTCTGGGATATTTGAAGTGTTGAAGTTACGGATAAAAGAGTTTATAGTAGAGAACAACAGCGTTGGAGGAATTTCCCCAAAAGTGTGCTCTGGGTGAGGGTGCATTGTTAGGGAGTAAGGCATGATTTTAGCTGGTCTGGAAGGATGAGTGGGATTCAGAATAGCTAGAAGGGAGCTAGTCCTAAAACCATGGATTCCTGCAGAGTTCAGTTTAGTATAAGAAAGGGCTTGTTTTAAAATAAAATACCTCCAAGAAGAGAGGTAAACATTGGAGCTAAAAGTTTTTCTAAGTAAAATTGTATTTATTTTAATGAAAGAGAGAGTGAAATAAAGAAGAAATGATCAATGATGTTGGCATAATTCTAATGTAAAACGATCCAGCATAATTTATTCACTAAATATTGGCGAAGGATTGTGTGTTAGTTGTTCAGATGGGTGTGCTTATTGTTCTGATAATGAAGAATAAGTGTCTCAAAATTGTTGCCTCCTAAGAGAGCAGAAATAGGCATAACATGCATTTTTAAGACCCTGTAAATATTTTATTTGTTCATAGCCAGCACCTTTATTGAAGGGAAACACTTTTGCTATTTTGTGACAATTTATCTTATTAGCCATGCTGCCAGATGTGATTGATGATAAGAGAAATAAGGGTTGTCCATCTGTATTCTCATCCCAGCTCAGCAGAACCCAGTTAGATGTTATTTATTTTCCTTTTCTCCTCTGGATTGCTTTAGGGCCTGCAATAGAAATGACGTAAAACTGTGATTTTTGAGTTCTTCTGGGCCAGGGGACCAGGACTATTTTAAATCCCTAGAAAGAAGCAAGACTAAATTCTTTTCGGTTTTTTCCTTGAATGTGCTGGTCTGAATAAATTCTTCCCACGAGTTTTGAAAATTAGTCTGTATAGGAAATTTGCCCAAGAATTAGAGTGTAGAGGGGCCAGAAAGGGAAAAAAAGAAACACAAAAAAGCCTAGCTGTTCACTTTTGTCATTGCAATCAGTAGAATAAGTAAAAACTGGAGAAGATTCTTTTTGCCAATTAAAAAAGCAATGGACTCTTACACCTGCTGAGCAGGTTAAACTTGTCTGTGAAGGTTTTGTTCACATGAGAACCAGCTGTTCAATTTATAAAGCAGCCACTTAGAGCATTTATCATTCATTCATTCATTCATTCATCCTTTAAATGTTTTGTACCTACTTCCCAGGTAAGCTACCCTGGTGTATGTGGGTGGTCATGCCTCTTCTTGCGCTGCTTGCGTTTCCGCCCACGTGTTCATATACTGTGATCAGCTTTCTGAGCCCAAACAACTAGATTGTCCTTATTCTTATGAATGGCATGGCAGTATTGGATGGAACAGAATGAATGTATCATAATTTCTTCAAGGAGTTTCCTTTAAAAAAGTGCAGGAAAACTTATCAGTTCTCACACTTAAATTAGAGTTAGGGAAGGCAGTTAATATTTGATTTATTTGATTTATTTAAAGAATTCCACAAGCCCTGGGGGGTGGGTGGTCTGTGTATATGAATTAGATATAACATTTTCAAATAGAAAATCTGAAGTTAAAATCACCCCTAAAGGACAAAATACATTCATTCTTTACAGGTCCACACACAGAGACAAGACAAAGCATTCTATGGACTGCAAGAAAGTCTTCTTCAGCGTGGGCTGGCCTCCATTCTTTTTAAGGCGCTCTCTGCTTTTGATTATTCCATTGCCCTTCCTCTTGCATATTCAGTCATGGTGGGGCTTTTGCTCCCCAACTGCCCTCCCTATTCCTGGAGGGACCACCTCCCTCCCTAGCCTCATGCATATGTTTGGGTGTCCTGAAGATTTGCAGAAGCCCGCCCACCATGCACCTTCTATTTAAGACTTATCTTGCTGTTTTATCGTAGGTAGCACTGGAACCACTCTTCTGTAAGGTTTGGTACAAGACCTGGTCCTGTTTTCACAGAATCTTCCATCCTTGCTTTCTTCCCTCACTTTGAACACCTCGATGTTTTGGTCTGCCTGATTATAATGATCCTAATTTATTTTATTTTACCTATGTGGATCGAACATTTCAAATTCATCTCTTCACATCTATGTAAACATCATTACGTGAAATTAATTTGAAGGTTGTTTTTCACGCAACAAAGAACAACATGTTATGTCTTTAATTTTGGCTGCAAAGTTGAAATAAATCAGTGTTTTAACAAAATGGATTTATTGGGAGATGAAATACAAACATCGCTGAGAAGGAAATGCGGTATGTATTATCTATTTAGGAGTTTACCGAAGATAGACACTTTTGTAATTTGAGAAATAAAGCCTTCCAGAGAGATACAGAATTAATCTTACCCTTTGAATGATTGTGGTAGGAGAGGGTTCTTTTTTGTTTAAAACTCAGGTGAAGTCTGATACTTTTGTCTAGAGACTACTTGGCTGCATTTTATTTGACATCACTGAACAGGACAATGCAACCTTATCCAACATGACTCCCATTCTTTAAAAAAAATTAAAATGGGTCGTGAGACGATAAAAATTTAATTTCTTTTAAATAGAGGAACTTGAGAAAACTATAAAGTGCTTACCCAAACAGCGATATTTCCATGGATTGATAGCTAAGTAATTTAGAAGAGATTGGTTTATTTCTAACTGTAGAATGATATCTGTACCAAGATACATTTGTGAAATAGGAAACCTCTAGAAAATAATGAAAAATTATAAACCATGCCCATAGACAATACTCATCCAAACCAGATTGTGGAAGTACAAGAAGATAGAGCTCATCTTAGTCATGGTTGGGAGTGGAGAAAATTTGAGAATTCCGCACACTCCTCAGAAAAACCCTGTATGGTTAACAGTTCATGCTAAGGCAGCCCGATTGAAAGCATTTCTCTTCATATTATCTTATAGCACTAACATCTACCTGTACATTGTCTCAAAAGAACTTTGGCCTCATAACAATCTTGGTTTAGCTCACACAATGTCTTTTTATTGTTCTGAGTTATGTTCATTTCATAGGGATGATGCAACTGATTATAGAATCAGTTAATTTGAAAGAGATGCAGCATAAGTACTGTGAATCATGAAATGTTTTTATTACTTCTTTTAGGTTCTCATTTCCTTTGGTCATGGTCTTATGGGAGATTTCAGTGGTAATATAATTTTGATTTCTCTTTTCAACATTCTTTGCCCATGAGAAGGCAATCTTCCCTTTGTTGTTTTTATTTAATAAATCCTGATGTTTTAAAGAAACCAGTTGTTCACTCATTGATAACTTACCAAGTACCTACTAAGTGTCCTGCACTGAATTAGGTGTTAATCTGATATTATTTTCAGTTCTTCAAGTCGTGTTATTTACTGGATTTAAAAAAAGGGTATTCGTATAGACTAGAATGTAGATTTTCGTTTTCTTTACCAGTTGTTTGCTGCTTATATAAATGTGGACTAAATGGTTAGTTTTTGGTGTTCCCAACCACCTAACCTTCAGAGTTTTAAAGGTACTGCTGTAGAATTAAAATAAATAGATCCCTCAGTACTGGCCAAACTCATGAATCGGTGGTGCTTCAGAATAATGTTGGCTTTTAATGAACAGAATAGATTTGTATGGAAATGCCATTTTCAGAGAGAGAAACAGAGCTGGGATTTAATTTCCCCCTGAAGATCTGCATTGAAAATGTGTCCCAGGCCTGCTTTGCCCCTATCCTAGTGATAAAAATTATCACTTTTATTCTTCCTTGGGATTCATAAAGGTAAGAATGGCAAACAATCTGTTTTGCAGTGCAGTTATTTTTACCTTATCTTTCACCATCCACATAAAATCACTTTTCCCCTCTTACTCCACCTGCCTTGCACAGACCGGACAAGAAGAGTGAATGTGAAGATGAATTCAAGGGCATCACTAAAGTCCTTCGCCTGCCCTGAGCCACAAGAATTTTTTGCATAAAGTTACAAGTTCATATTAACTGCTCAACTTTCAAACTTTAACGGAGAAGCCAGTCTTTCTTCTTCAGTGGTGTTATCAGTCAATTGTTTGTATTCTGCATCCTGTCTTAATATTTCCCCTCTCTTAGCTTCTCTCCAGCCCCAGAGATCATATTCTCTGCATGTGTCAAACTTCCTTTTCTCTCCTCATATTTCATCCTTCTAGGATCTGTCAAGTGTCCAAGTTCTCAGAGCTCACTTAAAAATGGATCAAGTCCAGAGGGACCAGTGCCGACTTCCCATTAATCTATCAGAGTTTCAAGTGTACGGGCTTTTGAGGTGGGAGAGGAGGAAAAAGAGAGTTAGGGCTCCTCTCCAGGAAAGGAAGGTGTTGCCTCTATTTCTGTGGCAGGATTCTTACCTTAAAGTTCACTCTCTCCAAGGTGAATTCTGAGCTGAGCCATGCAGGGACAAGTCAGCTCGAATCCACAGGAGTGAGACAAGAGTTTGGCTAGGACCCTGTGACTTAGCTTTGTGGTCAAGGAAGAGTCTGTAAATTCACTCAATTCCCAGGCCTTTCAGCCCTACAGGAAGCGGATTAGGGGAATCCAAGAGTCCTGACTTTCCTGGGAGGCCGAATTACAATTAGAGCCTGTTTTAACTAGCACAGCTTTAGTTTCATACTTGAAATGAAGCTTAAATCAAAATACTCTCCACTCTTACCATATTCTGATGGGAAATTTATTAAATGTTAAAGTCTAATCTGAAAGCAAACGTAGCTTTAAATAAAGCTATGCAACATCATTTAAATAGTCTTTATAACTCGAGTGATGAGTATCTGGGCCTAATAACCCAGATAGGAGAAGGAATTCCACAGCCCTCCTTCCCAATCTGGACCTGTCTGGAAGCGTTTATTTGTACTAAGTTTTCCAGTCTGAAAGTCTGTGTCATTGTTTAGATTCTGCCTGAATAAACAGGCAGAATGATAAACTTCCTCTTCAGGTGAGGTTTATATCTTTTGAATCAGACCATAGCCTCTAAGCCATAGCTTTCCCGTTCAGAGGCTGCAGAATCAGTTCTGCAGATGTTTTTGGGAGGCCCTAATATGTGGCCAGACCTGTAGGGTGTACTTGTAGGTATAACGATGATGACAACGATACCTAGCCCCTAATGAAGTTGTAGTCATTTTGGGAAAGTCAATCTGACACACATGAAATAAGATGCTCATTTAGGAAAATCCTAAAGTAAATAGAGTCAAAAGTCATGATGTCAAATATCAAGTTCAGTTCAAGCGGAAATTTTGCACTTAGTAATCAGGAAGAGGAAAAATGAGTGTGGGCTTTAGTTATTGGGGGAGAGCTTGATGAAATAAATTGGATTTGACATGGTCTGTGCAGAATGTGTTCAATTTGGGGTGCCAGATTTTAAAAGAGTAACCAATACTATTAGTGTAGATCTTCCCATGTGGCTACCATGCAGGGGTTATAGGCGTGCTACCCATCCATGCTACACAATCCTGGGCAGAGGCCTGAGCCTAGAGTCCTCAAGCTGGTCAGCACTGCCCCAAACCCTTGTCATCCTTCCCCAGTATGTACCAGTGAACATACAAGAATTCAGTTCAAATAAGAGTTTTTTTTACAATTAAAATGTCTGACAGGGCACCGTTTTTCAGAGCAGTGACTCCATCACCCCTGAAAGCGTGAAGGAGAAGTTGGATGTCTGTATGGTCAGCTGTGTGGAGAGGTCGGCCGGGTTGGACCAAGTGGGCTCCAAGATGCTCTTCCATTCTGATAGCTTGATCACTGGGTGTGTATTGAGGAAACCTAGTTGAGTAGAAAGTGTGGTGGCCCAGAACTGAAGGGTGAATAAACATGTCAGGGGAAGCAGGGGGAGAACTGGAGATTTCTCTGCATCGGGTGAGTGGTGAGGAATGAGATTGATGGTTGAGAACTTTACATATTCTGATAGGCAATGGGGAACTTGCTTCCTGTTCTGGGGCAGGATATGGTAAAACCAGTGTTTGAGGAAGCTTTGCTTTCTATTCTGTACTCCAGGGATGTAAGAAAGAGAGCGAGAGCGAGACAGAGACAGAGAGAGATTGGTTCCAGCCAGGGAGACCACTTAGGAACTTTCCTGTAATCCTATGCCTTACCTGTACTATGGTGGGTGGTAATGGAAATAGAGAAAAAGGGGCAAAATCAGAATTTAATGGAAGGACTAATATGGGTCTCTTTGAAAATGGCTTGGAATTAGGATTCTTTAGATTATTACTTGAAAGGTATGTGGTTGATGTTTTTAGGTCAGCAGGCCACAATCAAGTATTTACATCTTGTCTACCACTCCAGCTGACCAGTGACCTGAGACAAGTCATGAAAATTCCTCTTATTCTCATGCCCTGGTAGTATCATCCCAACAAGAAGGAGTGTTTGCAAAATAGTCTGAGCCGTGGATGTAAGGGGGCTTGTTCTATTAATATTGTGCTATAACATTTCTTGGTATTGGGGTTATTGTTCTCCAGTACATCTCCAATGCAATGGTGATGTAACTCTATATTTCCTACCTTAGGGATATTTTTGTCTTCCAGCAGGATTCTGAAAGTGGGCTTTCCTGTGAGATGTTCTTTGAAAGACTGGCAAATCATTCAAATATTTGTTTTAATATTGGTCCATCAGGAGAAAGTGAAAAATACGTAATATTCAAGATGATCACTCCTATTCCCCTCTCAATCTAATACCTCAAATATATTGAAAATCCTCTGGCCTCATCTATTTACAAGAAGCTATAATGATTTAGATGGATGCTTTCCTGGGGTACTGATGTTATTTTTCTGTGGAATTCTCTGAGCAGGGCTTTCCTGAAAAGAATACATTAAGACTGTCAGAATGATTCTTTTCAGCAGGCTAAGCTCTGCAGATGCCCTTTGTTGAGGAAAAAATGCATTATTCTGAAAGTCCTTCCGATCTCCAGGAAAACTGAAAATATCAAATGTTCTTCTACAATTTGAACTTCCCTATAAGAAAATCCCAGAAATTTTTATTTTCTGGACTAAGATCATTCAGAGCTTATGCTTCTTTAAAACATGAGAATAGAAACGTCTGGAGGAAAAAAACAACTTTTAACATATGCATTTACTGAGAGGAAGACTCCTCTGCTCTCGAAAAGCAGAAATCATTGTGCCTCCTTTCTGTTTTCCATTTAACCCTTTTTTTTTTGCACCTGAACATTTTTCTGAGCGATGTGTCCAGCATAAACATCTTGGGATATAATTACATAATGTGTGCAAATAAGACATGGTTCAGACATTCACTGAGCCCTGGTTGGCTCTGTCCTGAACAAGATCGTGCTGTTTCAGGATTGCAACAACAAATCCAGCGCATTGGAAAAAGAAGAAAGGAAGCCATTCCTCGAAAAGAGTTGCTTTCATGGTTTAGACATCCACTTTGTGCTTATATGGGCAGACAGAGCTTGGGTGGGAGAGAACTCACTTTGATTTACAGGGCCTTATAAAACATGCTACCCTTTGTACCCAAAGCCACAGACCTGCTGTTAATAGGGCATGGACCCAGAGTTTTTTCTGGTGGTAAAATTTGTAAAACCCAACAATATTCTCTTCGGTAAGCTCCTCAAAGATGGGAGCGAGTCTGTTAACTTCCGTTTGTTTGTTCAGTGTTTGGCACGGGGCCACATGTCCACAAGCCCTCGCACATGTCTTTGTTGTTGTTGATGATGATTGAAACCGGGACGAGAGTGAGGAGCAGAGGGGTTTGTTTAGCATGATGGATAGAGGAGAGCTCAGAGAGGGGGAGGGGAAAGATGGATGGGCAGGTCGAGGACGTATTTTGGCAGACGCTACTGCTGTTCTTGAAGAAAAAGGAAAAATGGCTCAACTGATCTTCAAGGAGTGTTCTGGCCTTCTGCCAGGAAACTGGTCCCTGGTTTGAAGGTGTCTGAGATGTACACTGTGATTAGAGGGCGAAAGGTCATCTGTGGCAGAATCCTGTCTTGGCTTTGCTGTCTGCCTACCCTGCTCAGCCTTTTAGGTCAGTCCCAACTCCCTTCCTTTCCTTCCCCTTTTAGTTTCTTCCTTCCTCAACTACTTCTTTAGTGCCTGCTTCTCTTCTAGGCTGTTAAGATACCATTCTTTTCCTTCACGCATATAGAGACCATTTCAGGGGAGGTAGAAGGACCTCACATCAGCATTTTCGTGTGTGAGGAAGCTGAGGCTTGCTTATGGACAGAAGGGGAAAACCTACAACATTTTCTCACGTGCATATTGCATTTTCTTACCCATTTAGTGGAAAAGCATATCAATGGGCCAAACCTCAGCAGTATTGCGGTTTATTATTGTTTAAAATGTATTCATTTAAAGCAATTTTGTTGAGAAAAATTTCTCAGTTTGGGGGAGAAGATAGTAGAATCCAGTATGTGGTTGTTTCATTGTTGAGTTATTCTTGAAGTAGCAAGAACAATGAAGAAAAATTTCTCTCAGGTAGTATATTGCAACTGAGCTGAAATTCTACTCTGCACACATATGCTTGTGAAAAGTTACAGTAATTTCGAATTGAAAATCCTGAAAAACCTGTATGTTGCTGTCAATAGTTACCCTAATTCTAGTTTTTGCAGAAAAGATGATTCATAATAGAAGGAAGAAAATATACACAAAGTATATAGTTTGTTATACTTTTAAAAGAGATTTTGCATGCACAAATTACTGTGATTTTAAATATGTATTTTTATTTATTTATTTATTTTTATTTTATTTTTCCATACGCGGGCCTCTCACTGTTGTGGCCTCTCCCGTTGCGGAGCACAGGCTCCGGACGCACAGGCTCAGCGGCTGTGGCTCACGGGCCTAGCCGCTCCGCGGCATGTGGGATCTTCCCGGACCAGGTCACGAACCCGTGTCCCCTGCATCGGCAGGAGGACTCTTAACCACTGCGCCACCAGGGAAGCCCTGTATTTTTATTTTTAAAACGTTCTTTTTTATTGGAATCATAGAGCTCTGTTCAGTGAGAACTTTTTATGCTATATATTGGTCAATAAGCACATTTTCTTCTAAAATGAAGCCCTCCAAACTGATTTTTGCCTCTGTCCCCGGTGTAGTCTTCCTTAGGGCAACTCTAACTTTGTACTACACTCTGGATGGCAGTGGGGCCCTTGTGGCCACAGGAAAAAAATGTCACCCCTCGTGGTTTCCTCACTGCCAGAGGCGGGATGACATCCATCCGTTGTAGGCCCATTTGTTCCAAGAAACAAGTTGTGCCCTTTGCATCTGGAATAGTCCAGTAACCACGGTCAATGGTGTCCCTCCTCAGGTCTGGTTTTGCTTTAGGGTTAAAGTGACTCTACACTCCGGCTTGTCCGACACTCCCATTGAACACCTGCTATCCCAGTAGAATTACTAGAACCACCTCTTTCATTCTCTGGGTTTATTGCTGACTTTCCTCAGGTATTAGTAGAGAGAGGCCAGGGTCAAAGTGGGTGTTACATTAAACCCAATACTATTGTATTGGGAGAGAGAAACCATTGTTGTTGGTAACTTAGTAACCATGGGTCTACGCGAATAGGTTTCTGATCTGGGAAGTGGATCTCAATTATTCATTTAAGAGATATTCATTCACCACCTATTTTGCGTCAGATGCTCTTCTAAGTATGGGGAATATCGACGTGAAGAAAACAGAGTCAAGCCCTAAAGAAGCTTATGTTTTGGCAGGGGAGACTGGCAATGGTGAAAATAAAGAGAGATACGATTTAATGTCAGGTAACAATAAATACCATAAAGAAATAAAGCAGAGTGTGGGGATAGGTGGAGTGTCCACAGACATCTTCTGACATTTGGACCACCATCATCATTCTCTCAGACAGATCCTGTGCAACACGGAAGGCCTCCTTGAGTTGCCTCACACGCTCCTGGAGTAGCCACAACCCTACAAGGGAAAGGACAGTGATAGCTCAGTGCTATGGCAGTTTGCTTTGTGTGTTATCTTCAGTTGCTCTGAACTTGCTTTCCACATCTTAACTCCGGTCCCAGCCATCCTACACCAAATATTTTCTACTTGGTCCATTCCCCACATTGCACAACCAGTCCGTTTAAAAGCTCTAAGAGGTATGGAGAGAGGTGGGCATTTTAAAATATGGTGCAGCAACACTACAGAATGTTTCCCGAGGCTGCTTCCCGTCAGTCACTTGGCTTCTTGGGGAGGCATTCCGGAAAATTCTTCCTATGCCCCAGGTCTTAGTTCAGAGCTTCCTGCCATCTGAGAGGACTGCTGTGTTTCCTGAACCTTACAGAGTGAAGGGGAATGGGCTCCTCTATCCCAAACCTTCAGACTTAAGGGTTTGCCAAGTGCTTTGCAATCTGCCTTTGCATAATTCCTCTCATTATCTCTGGGATGGGGTTTATCGTGCCGGGACTGCACGTCACTGAATAAATGGAGGGACAGATGGAGGCGGCAGAATGGAGGCGAGGAGCAAGAAATGACATTGCGTTCTGAGCTCTTCCCAGGGACGGTCCGTCTGTGGCCTTCCTGTGGGAACGAGCTTGTGACTGGCAACATGGGATGGGCTTTCAGCAAAAGTCGTGGCATGAGTCAGGTACGTCAGGTGGTGGGCGGGCTGCTGTTTACCTGAAGAGTTTTGAATACAGTCAGATTGTAAATTAACTAAGAGACCCTGCTGTTGATGAGGAATACGATGACCTCAAGTCCTCTGGCATGGTGAATCTTCTTGGTCTGTATATCATAAAGACTTTTTCCACTTTTTTTTTTTTTTTTGCGGTACGCGGGCCTCTCATCGCTGCGGCCTCTCCCGCCGCGGAGCACAGGCTCCGGACGCGCAGGCCCAGCGTCCATGGCCCACGGGCCCAGCCGCTCCGTGGCATGCGGGATCCCCCCCGAACCAGGGCACGAACCCGCATCCCCTGCATCGGCAGGCGGACTCCCAACCACTGCGCCACCAGGGAAGCCCCATAAAGACTTTTAAAGAAATGGATGGCATTTAAACCTTTTTGGTAGATGAAGAAAGCCTGAGTGATGAGGGGGTTATTATATGGTGGGTTGGCTCACTATCCCCTCGGGTTTGAATTGCTGACAATATCTTGAAAGCTGTAGCTGATGGCTGGTTGGTCTGTCCCTATGTTCATTTGCCCATCCATTCATCCATCCACCCATTCGAGTTTGTCACATAGGAAGAGGTTCTGTCACTTCACCAATGGTGTGGTTATTCGGTTTTCTTTTTTTGGCCGCACCGCGCAGCATGTGGGATCTTAGTTCCCAGACCAGGGATCGAACTCATGTCCTCTGCATTGGAAGCGTGGAGTCTTAACCACTGGACCACCAGGGAAGTCCCTGTTCAGTCTTCTTATCTATAGAATAAGAAAACTAGATCATTTTGTCTAGATCATTTAAAGGGTCTTGTTAATTCTAGAATCCTGAGCTTCTTATAATTCGATTATATGTAAGACAGTGGAACGAATACAAACATGAATTAAACCAGGGTCCTGCCTCCCCCAAAAAGCACACGGTGTGGTAGGTGTGCTGACATTAGAGGGGTAGTGATAATGCAGTTAGAGGGTGGGGGTGTGGGCGGGGGAAACCCAGCACAGCTGAGTTAAATTGGGAGGGGACTTTAGAGACGGGAGAGATTATTTTTGGCTGCAGGTGTTAAGGAAGGCTTGGGGGTTAAGGGGATGGGGGCATTTAGTTTGAGGGGGGGAAGTAACACTAAGTTGATGAGCATGTGTTGATTATCATCCTGGTTTCACTTAAAGTTCACAATGAGATAGCCTTTATCATCCCCATTTAGCAGATGAAGAAACTGAGGCGGGGAATGAGATGAAGTCACTTGTCCAAAGCCATCGGGGCTGTTTAGAGGCAGAGCTGTGATCCAGGAGGAGGGCTTTTAACCCTGGTTTCATCCTTCTGTCTTGAAGGTTGAGTCAGTAGAGAGATGAGGACAGCTGGGCATTTCAGGTGAATAAAAGACCATCCCCATCGGCATGGCTGGGTGGAAGTGCCTGCACACAGGAGGAACAGCAGGGACGGCAGGGGGCCTGGAGCACCGTGAGCCTCGGGGTAGTAGTAGAAACCAAGCCCGGGAAGACAGTTTGGGGTCAGGTAGGAGAGGCTCCCTAGTGTCTGGCTACAGGATCTGGTCTTTATTTGGCCCACATGGAGGCTCTGTGCAGGGATGGGACATGATTAAAGGAGTACATTTTAAGATGTTTATGACGGTAAGACCTTTCTGTGATTCTAAAATACTTTCATGCAACTAAGCTCTTTAGTGTGATGCTGAAGAAACTCCCTCCCCAAATGCTTCCTGCAGTCTAAGCCCTTGAGAGTTTTAATCCCAGGGTTTCTGTCCTAAGGAACACCCAGGCCCTGGCTCCACCATCCTGCCCTTCTGAACATTAGCACTTTAAAAATCCCTGCTCGATTCTTGGGATTTTGAGAAGAAAATTCCTTAATCTTCCTCCTCTCTGCTGTTCCCTCGCTTTTAACCTATTTTCTGCTATTCAAAACTTCTACCTAGATAGACGAATAATAATTAGATGTCCTTTGGCTTTGCTAGTGAAAAATATACCAAAATATTTAGATTAAAACAGTGTAATAACGGCACTAGACAAATACATCCTGGTTACAAGATGAATTCCTCCGTTTCCTTGTTATTCGTGGTATCCTGGGGTGGCCTACTGGAGAAAAAATACTATTTGATTCTCCCTGGGTGGTCAGACAGGACTTGTAAAAACTCTTGTTTGTTTAGTGTTGAGGCTTCAAAGGCACGCAGACTTTCCTACATAAAGATGGACTAAGAAAATAGGAATTTTTTTGAAGTTGCTTTGTATAAAGGGAAATTCAGAGCAACCATCTTCCTTTAGAACTACAAGCTAATGTGATTAGAGGGTCCCTTTTCACCAGGCATCTTTGTTGTTTCCATCTTGGGTCATTACCACCAGTCTGATGGGGAAATCTGTGCTTACGAAAACCATCTTCACCTTTTTTTTTTTAAACCATCATACAAACACATCCTTTCAGTTTTAAAACTACATTTATTGTGCATATTTAGATTTCGTAAGAAATAAAAATCTGAGTGGGTGTGTGTGTGTGTGTGTGTGTGTGTGTGTGTGTGTGTGTGTGTGTGTGTGTGTGTGTGTGTAATTCAGGGCTCTCTGGTGGTGTGTGCTGCCCAAACCTTCCAGGCCACGTGATCTGCATGTTCCAATTAGTAAGGCCCACCTGCTGTGGTATGGGAGAAGAGTTTGGACTGGGGTTAGGGCTGGCTAAATGTAGGGTACTTTTTAGTGCAGGCTTTGCAGAACTCCCTTATTAGCACCTCGGAGTCAATGAGCACTCGGGGAAGCTCGTATCTTGTGCACATTTGGTATTTTCTGCTGTGTGTGGTGTGTTTCGGCCATTTTATTTCTCCATACTTCTTTTTCTCATTTCAGAATATTTGAAAAATTTTAAAAAGCTTATTTATTTATTTTTAAAATTGAAGTACAGTTGATTTACAATGTTGTGTTAGCAAAGTGTACAGCAAAGTGATTCAGTTATACATATCTATTTATCTATTTATAAAATTAATTGTATGTAATGGGGGAGGTTGATAGTGCTGAATTATTTTGAGCCTGGAGGGAGCAGAGCAGCTGTGTCCTACATCAGACCCCTGATCTATCTAATAGGTTGCCTTGCCACCTGATTCACTGGATGAATGTGCGTAGCCAATTATGTGAATCCCTATAAGGAAGGAAGAATGACCTTGAACCCAGAGAGCCAGACAGTTGCTTTCTGCAATGCATTCACCCACTGAAGCTGCTTCACTGCCTTGGCCTAATAGGAGTGTCATATTTCTAATCCCTGGAAAATTATTGCTCCTTAAAAAAAATAGCCACGATGTGAAATAGCTGAATCTTTCATGACTTGCCAAGAACTTTGCTTTTGGAAAAAGGTGCTGAGAAAAGTAATTTGGGGATGTTGCCTCTAAAAATTTTAAGCAAGCTCAAAACCTCCAAGCTTCTTCCTTGTTGTACCCAGACATAACCTACTGGTAGAAACTGTTTTTCTGTTAAATGAGGGATATTAGAGAAAGGAAAATACAGATTTTTAAGTAAAAACATTAGAAATATAAGCTAATTTTCCTGGGCATTCTATTGGGCAATCATTTTATAGTCAAGAGCATTTTTACAAAATATCAGATATTTTGAAAAGATAAGTCTGGCACAGAAGACAAACCTAACCCTTGATGTAATCTTGCATGTCTCTTTAAGTCCTGGAGTCAAAGTTCATGGTGGCTTTGATGTGATGCTACCAGTTAACACGATGACATTCGGTAAATCACCAAGGGTGTAGTGGGAAGAACTTCCCCTTTGGGGTCAGCCAGCTCCTGGTTTTGATCTATGGCTTTGCTACTGCTGGATCTGTGACCTTGGGCACGTTCCCGCACACTCTCAGCCACAGCCTTCTGTTGCTATCAAGACTACCCTTACTAAAGGGTTTTAGAGGTTAAATGAAGTAAGCTATAGAAAAGGACTATCTAGGGTCTAGCCTGTATACTGCCATTAGCTCCCTTCTTTTCTTCTGATTACATCCCAGGACTAGTCTTTTCCAGTGTAGCTTTGTACTGTCAGGTTTGGGAGTCACTCTGGAGAACATCTAAAACCCCTTCGTTTTCCAGATAATGAAGTCTGGACCCAGAGAGGGGGAGTGGCGTGCTTGCAGTGCTTTAGCGCAGGACTAGCAGAGCTGGTGCTAAAACCGTGCCTCGCTGGATGCTTCCAGTTTTACTCAAGGTAGGAGGAGGGCTTAGCACTCTGAGTGTGTCCCTGGCACACCTCCAGAGCAGTCAAGTCCAAGGCTGGTCTTAGGGCTACAGTTTAAGAAATAATCAGCTTTTCAGATTTTCCTCTAGGTACCTTCAAGGTAGACAAAACTGTGTTCTGAAACCTTACTCTGCTGTGTGCTCCTTCCTTTGACAACTTTTGACTCAGTTTCCTTTTCTCTCCTAGTACTCTCAGGTGACTACAGAAGTGTCAGCGCCCACCATGGTCAGGTAAGAGGCTTCCTGGATGGGGAAGATTTCCAGCCAAATCCCTAACTCCCTCAGTGGTTACCGCTTGTCCCTTGCTCATTTCTGGGCCGCCCCAAAGATCCTAAGGGCCACCGTTCCCTTGTCTGTTCTCCATTTTGCTTTCCTTTGTTTAAGTTTCATTTTTATGCTTTTAGTCTATCACATTTTTGGTTTTATTTTTATACATTCATCCATGCACGCTGTTATGACATAAAACATGCATGGGGATGGTAAATCCTGCCTTCAGGACAAGGGTTGCCCATGAGGAGTGTGGCTGGGTGCAGGGTGGATGTCAACTCTAACTGTAATATCTAAAAAAAAAAGATTTTTTCTTCAATACGTATCTCTTAAAGATAAGAACTTTTTGTTTGTTTTTTTTTGAACTTTTTGTTTTTTAAAACATAAATACAACACTATTTTCACACCTAAAACAATAGTTAACAATAATTCCTTTCATAAAATCTCTAGTCAATGTTCAATATTATTAGAGAGACAGATACTGGAAAAACAAATCTCTTAGGGATGTAAGGCAGTACAGGAGGGCTGTAGTTCCCACTGCTGTCTGGTATAGTTGACAGTTGTTAAGGTAGATCCCAAAGACTTATCATCACAACGGAAAAATATTTTCTCTCTTTATTTTTGGGGTACCTATATGAGATGATGGGTGTTAACTGGATGTTAAGTAAACTTATTGTGGTAATCATTTCACAATATATGCAAGTCAAATCATTATACTGTACATGTTAAACTTATACAGGGCTGTATGTTAATTATCTCAATAAAACTGGGGGAAAAATAAAAAAATAAAAACAAAAACCAATCTTTGGTAGTTCGAGCATTTGGACGTGCCAGAAGTGTAGTGAGACCAGTGTCATTAGCATCACCAGGGAATTTGTTAGAAGTGCAAATAGTTGGACTCTACCCGGAAGGTCTGGATCAGAAACTTTGTTGGTGGGGTGTTTTAACAAACCCTCCAGGTGATTCTAATATTTGGTAGAGTTAGAACCACTGGCCCAAGGAAAATAAAAAATGTATGCTCTCTACTCAGTTTTAATTTGTCTTTGTGTTTAACACAGCAACATATCCTGAGACCCTCAGAATACCTAAGATGGTATACTTACACCTGGATTGCTGTGATATAATAGCAAATACATTTTTTGGTCTCCTAGCCAGAGCTCCTAAACGCCCTGTAAGTTCCGAAGACATGAGCAATAGGAGCATCTTTTGTTCTAATATTTGGTTTTTGCCCAGATAACCTGAAACAGCTCTGGAGTGGTGAAGGTGAGAAGACGATCTTTTTTTTTTTTTTTTTTTTTTGCGGTACGCGGGCCTCTCACTGCTGTGGCCTCTCCCGTTGCGGAGCACAGGCTCCGGACGCGCAGGCTCAGCGGTCATGGCTCACGGGCGTAGTCGCTCCGCGGCATGTGGGATCTTCCCCGACCGGGGCACGAACCCCTGTCTCCTGCATCGGCAGGCGGACTCTCAACCACTGCGCCACCAAGGAAGCCCAAGACTGTGTTTTGTTATTCAGAACAAGCTGCTTTCAGCCGCTGGGGAGTTTATGTTAATGAGGTGATTTTGGAAAGCCCCTAAATATGGAGGCGGGTTGCCACGGGAACCAACCTTCTAATTAGGGAATTGTCACTCTTAGCCCCGCCCTCTGACCTCCCGGAAGGCGAGTGGGGCTGGAGGTTGAGTTCCTCAGCTGTGGCCAATGATGCAATCAGTCGTGCTCACCTGCTTACGTGCTTACGCTTACGTAAGGAGACCGCCCTTAAAAGCCCTATAAGGCGGGGCTTGGTGAGTCGGTGGGTTCTGTACGTGGAGGCGTTGGGAGGTTGGCGTCGTGGAGAGAGCGTGGAGGCCTCACGCCTTGCCCTGTGCATTTCTTCTATTTGGCTGACTGTTCCTGGGTTGTACCCTTGATAATAAACCAGTAGTCTGGTAAGTGAACTGTTTTCCTGAGCAGTGTGAGCTGTTCTAGTAAATTGTGGAACCTGAGGGAGGGGTCGTGGGAACCCCTGATTTATAGCTGGTGGGTCAGAAGCCCAGGCCACAACCTGGACTTGGAATTGGCGTCTGCAGTGGGGACCGAACTGCCTTGCGGGCCTGAGCCCTTAGCTAGCGAGGTCTGTGTTAACTTCGAGCAGTTAGTGTCAGAATTGAATTAAGTTATAGGACACCCACTCCGTGTCCGTTGAGAATTGGAAAGTTGCTTGGTGTGGAAAACCCCCACACATTTGGCACCAGAAGTGCTGTGTGAGCAGAGAGAAATGGGAGTTTTGCGTTTCGTTTTTATTGTATTTTATTAAATTAAAAAATATATACAATTTTTAAAGGTTACTTTCCAGCTAGCTATTATAACATTGTCTATTCCCTTATTGTACAATACAGCCTTGAGCCTATGTTGTACCCAATAGTTTATACCTCCTACTCCCCAAGCTTTTGCTTTTTATTCCCCAAGATGGCGTCCGGCGTTTCCTCGCCTCCTGGGACGGGTCCCAAGCCTGCTCCCACCTCTAGCTGTGGAGAGCTTCAAACTCAGCCTGCTCCCACGTTAGGAAGTGCAGAGTGCTCGCAGGCGGTGGAAGGAATGACCAGAACTTTCTGGAACAGGACAGCCTGGGTGGAATTGGAGCTCTCATGTCTCTGAGTGGATTTGGGAGAGAAACTGGATGGTATTGTAAAGAACATATTTCTAAAGTTGTGGCTCTCATCTACTGATTGTGTAGTGGAGCCACCTGGGAGGCTTTTAAGAAACACTGGTCCCCTGGCCTGACTTCAAGAGATTCCAGTTTCAACTGAGGTGGGGGTAGAGGTGGAGGGAGGTGACTGCAAAGGGTCTCAGCACCACCTTGGTTTGAAGGCTCTCCACGTGATTCTAATCGCAGTCCTGGTTCAGCACCACTAGTGAAGACAGGTTTGGTTTGGGACTCAGATGAGAAAGAAGGTAAAGGACCCTGCAAGAGGACACTTTCAGGAGTCCTACCCCTCAGATGAGTAAGTGCTTTTCAAACTGTGGGTCTTAAGCTATTAGCGACTTGATTTGGGGAAGTGTTCTTCCGCCAGTCTTTCACTTTTTTGTTTTTGTTTTCACCTGGTGCTCATCTGTTGCACAGTATTTTTGGCCAGATTGTTCTAGGCCAGGGAACTTGACTAAACTTTGTCCACTCATCTGTAGGTGTGTTGGAGGACACTGTTTCTACTGCAGGTAAATGACATCCCCTCTCACCTCTGTGTGAGTGGATAGAGCTCCAGGGAAGGAAGTCAGAGGTACTGATACACATTTTGGAGTGTGAGGCATTCCTTCCCTGCAGTCCCGAAGTTAACCGAAAGGAAAGACTGAGCTGTGTTTGTTGGTTGAGTGTTGAAATATTCCATGGAAAAAGGAAAGGGAAACAAGTTCTACCACTGAATTTTTTTTTTTTTTTTTTGGCAGGGTTTGTCACCTCCCCCCACCAAATTTCTGGCAAGTGCGATTAGAAATTGACTTGCAGGGTTTGCTCACACTAGCTTCCCAAGACATCTCTTGTCCGCTTGCTGCTGACTAGCGGTAGTTAATTTGCTATCTCTCACACGTGTTACCCAAAAATCACAGAACTCATTAGCAATAAACAGCATGAACTTGGTCACATTTGGAGGATTAGCCAGATGTAAATCTGAGTTGCACTTGGGAGGTTTCTGTGCCTCATTTTAAAAATAAATAGAACTCTAGCCTTGAGTAGAAACAGATTTTTTTTTTAAATGAAATATCTTACTGGAAAACAAATTTTTTCTCCAGTAAAAATATGTGGAGGAGGTAAGCTTTCCTTGACGCCAGTGCTTATTTGATTTCATGCCCTTCTCCTTGCTGATGGCAGATGTGGCAGAAATAAAGACCCAATTTCATTGTTCACAATGGGAGAAAAATTTAATCAATTCAGGAATTTATTCTTAATTGACAGCAGACGTTTAAAACTTGATTGGTCACAGTCGACTATTTAACGTGCCTTTTAGGAAAATAAACATTTTTGTATTTCCCCAACCGTTCTGTGCACTCATCACTACACACTGCAGGGTATGGAGGTGTTGGCCTTGATGATGATTCTTAGACCTTTTAAATAATGTTTCTCACTAAGCAATTGAAAGGGGTAATTTTCATGTGGTTACAATATATGATTGATGTGATTAGAAAATTTCTGTTTTCTGTTGATATGCAGACTCGCTGCCAGTGTCACTGGATATTCATATGCCACCTGTTTTTAATTCCAGCAGAACTTATCAGAATGAAATAAATAACTTACCTTTGAAGAATCAGAAAAATAATTCAAATTTATTGAAACTTTGTGTTTATCCTTCCAGATCATACTAAATCAGATGAGTACACAAATGCCCAGGGGTTGACTCTACCAAGTAGAGATAATGTTTCATGCAGACACATGAATTGAATTAGAGACCTGTTAGAGACTTCCCATGAGCTGATTTTGATCATCCTGGTTTCTAGCACTCCCCAAATGCAGCAATTATATCACACTACCTCCTGTTTTCTATTTCTTACAAAAATATAACCTCCTTAGTAAGACATCTGCTTTATCAAAATCAGTACAGGACTGTCAGCTGTTCAGTCCATCTTTCTGCTCATGAAATCATTCATTTTCTATTTATTGTCAATCCTGAGGTCAAATTAACAATGTATGTTTTTCTCCTTTTCTAGGGAGAAAGACATTTTGCCCAGTTAGCATAAATTTAGTGTTTCAGAAGAAATAGATGGTCAGATCTGCAGCAGGCTGACTTCTCAGGATTCATTACAGAAGGGCTCTTTTTTGAAACATCTGTCACTGAAGGTGTGTCATGAGGGATGTGGGAGGAATGTATCTTCCTCACTTCCAAAGAGCTCTGTCCCCTTAAAAGCTCTATGGTAGCAAGGTAGTAGAACATTTCAATAAGGAAGGCTGCAGGGAAGGGTAAAGAGAAAGAAAGACAAAATGAAGCAGGTAGTTCTATCCATGTTCATATCATGTCCATACGACCTGAGAAACGGATACTGAAGTGGCAGAACCAGACTGCTTCTTCATCCCTATGGTCTAATTAAATGTATTTTCACTTAAAAAGGATAACAATGTTAAATCTTAATGGGATGAACCTAAGTGAAATTTATTATGCTTTGCTTTGACAGTAAAGATTATGGATGGCTCAAGTGCCATTTTGAGATGGTAGCTTTGGATCCTGTAATTTTTACTATTGCTGCTCTGCTGAAGATACCAGAGTTACCCAACAAAACTTGTGGGTTATATAACTGAGACTTGAAATACAAGTAGAGTTTGAATATTTTTCCCTTTAATTTTTTTGGAGGTTAATTTTTACTCTTTCATGTTAGAGTGAAGTCTTTTTAGCTGAAACAAAGGAAATGGGAGCCTTTTTAAAAGACAAGGCAGTGTTGATCACTCCTTAGGGTCTGTCTTGCTCAGAATTACCTAGATGAACTGTTTCTTTAGTCCATGTTCACTACCTGCTCCTTTTCCTTTGTATGTATTACAGGAGCTCAATAATATAGATAGGTTTTTTTGTGGTAAAATATACATAAAATTTACCATTTCAACCATGTTATGTGTACAGTTGAGTGGGATTAAGTACTCATATAGTTGTGCAACCATAGCTGCCACCCGTCTTCAGAACTTTTTCATCTTAAACTGAAACGGCTTTTACCCGTTAGACACTTAACTCCCCATGCCGGCCTCCCCCAGACCTTGGCAATCACCATTCTGCTTTGTTTTCATGAATCTGACTATTCTAGTGACCTCATGAGTGGAGGTATCGCACAGTATTTGTCTTTTTGTGACTGGCTTATTTCCCTTAGAAGAATGTTGTCGAGACTCATCCATGCTGTAACATGGGTCAGAATTTCCTTCCTTCTTAAGACTGGATAATATTCCATTTTATGTATGTACCACACTTTGTCTTCCCATTTGTCAATGGGATAAGAGCGTTTTTAAACCTCTTGGCTTTTGTGAATAATGCTACTAAGGACACGGGTGTATAAATATCTGTTTGAGTTCCTCAGTATCTTTGAATTGCTTCCCCATAAGAAATGTCTTTCTAGCTTAATGCTGATGCTGGTTTTGGTACTAAGTGACTTCATATTGTTTATAATAAAGAAAGCCTCTATGTAGCATAATTGGAATTAGTATGTTGAGTCTGAGTTATGAAGGTCCCCAAAAGCATATGGGACAGGTAAACACAAGGCAATGAAAACCCTTTTGGAATACACCTGACTAGGTATTGTGAGCCATTTTCATTGATAAAGACCCATTGCAAGAGACTTTAAAAAAAAAATTGGATTTATTGTAAAGAGCTGTGTTTTAGCATCTTCATTAAAAGGTATGTTGCTGCATAGCATCTGGAAAAATCAAACTGTAAAAGTGACTTGCAAAATAAACATCCTGTGATTAACCAAAATCCTCCGAGCAGAAGACAATCCAGGGTTTGGGATGTGTGTCTCCTTCTCTAGAGGAGAGTCTGGCTTCCCTCTTGGAATGTAGAGTAATAGCTCATACTGCTGGCATGGAACACCTGAAGATACATATCCTACCCTCACATTCTTGGTGTTTTCAGTGTCTTCTCTATTTTCTAGAACAACCTTGAGAATTCTTTCCGATACCTTAAGCTTAACTAGACAGAGACAAGCTCCTTCGTGTAGTTAATACTATTTATTGAGCACGAACCATATGTCAGAGCTATATTATTATACTAGCTAACATTTATACTAGCTAACTATTATACTAGTTATATAACTAGTATATAACTAGTTATATACTAGTTATATACGTTATATAAGTTATATAACTAGTTATATAGTTATATAACTAGTAATAACTATTATACTAGCTATTATACTAGCTAACATTTATTCAGTGCTTGGCATATGTTGGGCATTGTTCTAAGCTCTATATGTGTTATAACTTATTTGATCTTCACAACATCTCAATGTATCTGATACCAGCATAACTTCATTTTACAAATGAGGAAAGTGAGACACAAGTTGACTTGACTGAGAACACAGAAATTGGCAGAGTAAGACTCGAACCCAGGCATCTGACTTCAGACCTTGTATCTTTGGCCTCCATGCTGTGCTGACCTGATACTTTACAGCTGATCTAACTTATTAGCCCTGTGAACAACAGTCTCTGGAGGACCAATTCTTTTCAAGAAGAATCACAGCTTGTAAAGCTAGAAGTTGTGTGGGTCTGTCTGGAAACTCATGCCATGTTAAATGGTCCTAGAGTAGTTTAGAGGTTCAACACCAAAGAACCAAGGTTTCTACTGAACATAGTGACCTTTATTTCACTTTTAAAGGTGAAACAGAAAACGATATTCATAGAAAACATTTCATAGAAAACGATATTCAAAAAGACCATGCTTAGGAATATTGAGAAGGAGTTTATTTTTGTAAAAGGTGTTATTACTTCACTATGAATTCATATTTGGCAAAGAAATTACCAGGAATATGTATTAGGAATCAGCCTCACTCAGAAATTTGGTATTAAAGAGTTTGTAAGGAATACCTACTTAGGTCCATTTATAAAGAGATTTCTCTTAATAGAAGATATTGGGGGTTTCAAAAGTACTTGTAGCCACTTTCGTTTAAATATATCTGTGTACCTTTATTTACATCTGTTAGCAAGTGATGAGTCTTTTTAATGAGAGGTCTTAATTCTTAATGCTCATGGTGAGGTTTAAAGAGTTCTTTACAGCTGAAGGAACATTCACTGAGCAACAGAGTTGCCAGGAATTTTGCTAGATGCCAGGGCTTTAAAGACAGACAAGGAATAATTGTTAGTTTTAAGGTATGCTTAATCTATGAGATACAGAAGGAAGAAGAGACTTCTTCATCCTCTTGAGGAAAGAGGGTAGGAGAAAACAACTGGGTGGGAGCTTGGTTTTGAAGGTTGAAGAGGAGTTTTCCAGGCAGACAAAGTAGGGTGGGGGCGGGGTGAGTGGTGTCAGGCAGAGGAAAAGCCATGTACAAGGGCACTGAGACAAGCAGCATGGCACGTTTAGCAAACCTTTAATAGCGAATTGATTATAGTGTAAAGACCATAGGCTTAGGCAAAAGTTTAAAAAACTACTCTTGAGTCTTGGTTTTACCCTATTAAAAAAACAAAAGCAAAAAGAAAACCTCAGCCACTTTCGTTCTTGTTTTGAGGATTAAAAATAATACATGTAAATTGTTCAGTAAAGAACAATTTAATGGCATACAGGTTTTTATATTGATACTATCAATTATTATTATTTTTTTGCGGTACGCGGGCCTCTCACTGCCGTGGCCTCTCCCGCCGCGGAGCACAGGCTCCGGACGCGCAGGCTCAGCGGCCATGGCTCATGGGCCCAGACGCTCCGCGGCACGTGGGCTCTTCCCGGACCGGGGCACGAACCCGTGCCCCCCGCATCGGCAGGCGGACTCCCAACCACTGTGCCATCATGGAAGCCCCTATCAATTATTTTTAATTTTTGTCTTTTGATTTATTGTTTTGAATAATAAATCTGAATGGTTCAAAAACCCAAAAAGTAGACAAAGCACCCATCTTTGTGCCTCATCAAGTTCTTCCTTTTCAAGCCCCATCAGAAGCCACTGTTCGTTTCTTATCCTTCCATAGTCCCTGTATGCTCCACAAGGGCCCTTTTACAAAAGGTAGCATGTTACACACATTGTGCAATACCGTCCTCTTTTCACTTAACTATTCATCTTAGAGGACTTTGCATATCAGTTTATAGGGAGCTTCCTCATTCTACTATAAAGAAGTGCTACTTTATTTTTGTATAGCTTGACTCAAGAAATTGTAACAGTGTGGAGTTCCCATTGTGCCCTTCACCCAGCTTCCCCCAGTGGTAATTTTACATGACTGTAGTAAGCTATCAAAAGCAGGAAACTGGCATCAGTATTAACTCAGGTAGACACCTTATTTGATTTTACATGCATATTTTTATATGCAGTTTTTATATGCATTTTTTTGTTGGGGGGGTATATATTTCTATGAGATTTTATCATCCTTGTACATACAATATATTCAAATAACCACCACCACAGTCAAGGTACAGAACTAATTGTTCCCTTACCACAAAGGAGCTCCCTTCTGCTACTTTTTAATAGTCACACCCTCTCCCCAGTCCTAGCTACTGACAGCTGCTGATTAATCCACACATTGCATGTGTGCTTACTTTAAGACAACCCTACCATGTATTATATCTTCCTCAAGGGTAAGAAACCTACTTTCAAACTTTTATTCCCTGCAGGCCTGTGCACTTGATGGGTACTTAATGATTTTTTTCTTTATAGATTTATTTATTTTTGGCTGCGGTGGGTCTTCATTGCTGCGCGGGCTTTCTCTAGTTGTGGCGGGCGGGGGCTACTCTTTGCTGCAGTGTGTGGGGTTCTCATTGCGGTGGCTTCTTGTTGTGGACTGTGGG
The DNA here is from genome assembly GCF_011762595.2 of Tursiops truncatus. Lineage (NCBI taxonomy): Eukaryota > Metazoa > Chordata > Mammalia > Artiodactyla > Delphinidae > Tursiops > Tursiops truncatus. The sequence continues at coordinate 17,207,584 of NC_047043.1, forward strand.
CTCGGCGCATGGGCTCAGTAGTTGTGGCTCGCGGGCTCTAGAGTGCAGGCTCAGTAGTTGTGGCGCCTGGGCTTAGTTGTCTGCGGCATGTGGAATGTTCCCGGACCAGGGATCGAACGCGTGTCCCCTGCATTGGCCCGTGGATTCTTAACCACTGCGCCAAGAGGAATCAAAACCAAAACAAAGCCAGCCCAAAAGACAATTCAGAGTTGAAAAACAAATGAGTCAGGATAATTTGCTTTCCAAAATAACAGAAGTTCAGACACTCTTAAATAGGAACTCCTCAATGTGAATTAAGTGATAATTTATCACTTCTTTCTGGCAAGACTCAGTAACCTAAAAGTGCTAATGATGAGAAACACAATTTCTCTAAAACATCACTTTGCACTTTTCAAATCATTTTCGTTTTTATAAATTTTTCTCTTTAAGGGCTTTGATACGCTAGAACGTTTATTATTTCTAGTTGACAGAGTAGGAAACTGAGGCTAAGAGAGGGAAGAAAGAGAACAGGGACTGAATCTAATGTGCTCTTTCGTTTTGTCCTCCCAACAACTCTGGCCTCGACATTGTTGTGCTCATTTTACAGAAGAGAACTTGGGTGCTCAGAGGTTCAGTAATGTGTCTCTGGTCAGTGTATAACCGAAAAGATTCTCAAACCCCACACGTCTCTATGCCATTATGAAGCTTTCCTTAGGGAATCTGAATTCTTATTTAATTCCTAACCTTTTCTAAAAAAATGGTGGTGGGAGTGGTGTTTCAGTACATTACTCACTTATAAAAGGTAACTACTGTAGTAGTTTATAGAAGTGGTTAAGGGTTTTGGAGTCGGCCAGACCTTCTGTCCAAATCCCAGGCCAGCCATCCTCTAGTTTTGCTGACTACGGGCGCAGTTTTATTTATATTTATTGAAACTTCAGGTAATCAGCTATAACATGGAGACCCTGGTAGCTCCTCCATCAGGTTGAATCGATTAAATGGGATAAAACCTACAAAGCACTTAGCATAGTGTGTGTTGGCTGCCACTCGTTCAATAAACAGCAGCTGTTATATGTGAGCCTTCATTTTATGGACTTTCCACTTCTAATCACAAATTTTAAGCAAATACTAAGTTGTGTTGTGCAAAACAATGAACTACTGATGGAATTAACGTAGCTACACAGTTAGACTTAATCTTTAAACTTAGAAATTTAGAATACATTTTACCTATACAATTTTAAAATTTCTCATTCAAGTTGTTGTATTTTCACATCTAAAGCTGCCATTCTCCCCCCAACCCCCTAAAGTTTACGACTTTGGTCTGTGAACGAGTAGACTTTCCAGAAATGAAGAATTCATATCTATAACATGGGGCAACTGTGAAAGAACTATTTGTGGCTTAGCTCTTGCTAAGCTTCTGGTACCCTTAACCCTATATATCGATGGACATTCATGACCTGAGAAATGGTCCAGTGGAGAAGGGGGTAGCTGGTGTGTGTGTGCGGAGGGGTGAGGGGTACTTACTGTACACAGCTTTTGTAATACAGATAATTAAGTACAATCAACAGGCATTACAGTCATATCCTTTCAGTTATTCAGAGAATGTGCTTAGCTCTGCTTAGCGGGGTGTGTGTTTAGGGTGAGACTGACAGTTGAGGTATATCGGTGAGAAGCATTTGTATCGCAGCGACAGACTGCAGAGAGCTCTTTCCTGTGTTACAGATTGCTAGGAAATTGGATAGGACCTCCTGAGAAATTCTATCCCACGCCTTCCCCCAAGACTAGTCAGTGACATCCGGTAGGAAGGCAGCGGGGGTGGGGAGGAGAGCCGGGGGTTTCTGGGAGTGAACTGACACCCCCCCGCCACCACACCGCCCCGGCTGGTGTGGGAACCACCCTGTACTTCGGGGCACTCTGCACAGAGCGGTTGAGTGTCCTCAGGTCAGCATGGGAGGTGTGCGAATGTTCCTTTGAGAGCCCCTGGGACTTGTCAAAAGACCTGATCATAAAGGAGAGCTTGCTTGGCAGTTCTCATCAGAAGTCTAAATGACGGAGTTTAATGCTGAGATAGAACAGTGGCTCTCAACTCTAGGTGCAGATGACGTGGGAATTTTCTTTAACCTTCCAGGTGATTCTACCGTACCTCTGGGGTTAAGAACCACTGGGATAAAGAGAAAGCACTGACAAAAGGGCAGAAAAGCCCCCCACCCTACCTCGGGTGGCTGGGTCCCCATATTTCCCAATGAGGCCACTGGCCTTTTCAGTTGGCTGAAATTTCTATTCACGTTCTGGATCAGGGTCCACTGGGCAGAGATGCTGTTGGCTGCCGTGGCCATCCAGCTGCATTCCCTGGTGTGTGGGGTGAAACTGCTCTGCTTGTCTCTGGGGTGAGGAGCAGGGTGTCTCCCTACTTTGGAATCATCTTTTCAAGCCTTGGCCCTCAGGCTTTAAGCAGAAATGTATACTACATTCTGAAGGATATTGTGTTTAAATCTTAATAATTTGTCTCTTTCACATAAGAGAAATAACTGTGCAGGGTGGACAGAAACCCTCTGAGAAAACCATGTGTTTCACATTTACTACGAATAAGTCATTCCCTCTCTTAGCTGTCAAAAGTCATAATCTGGGAATCATTCTTTTCCTACGAAAACCAGAAACCTGTTTTTTCCCCTCTCCTTTTGGTAGCAGCCGTAACAAAAGTTCCCATAGGCAAGAGCTTTTGATTTGATAGGATGCAGTGGCTGTCTTTCTAGGGAAGCTGTGGAAGATGCATTGGTGCATTTTTTTTCTCAGTTGCATGTATCTTGTATCCCCTGAACATCAGTCCAAGCATGATGTCACTCACATGACTTTGCTACATCCCAAGTCCTTTTACAAATGCAAACTACAGAAGAAACAAACTGGTTGAGTGTGCAAAGTATATTTCAGGAACGTCCTAAATGGTCTGTTTCAGAGGCACACAATTCCAAAGTATTTGCTGACATTTATTGTCCGGCTTCAAATTATTAAATGTCTTTCTGATCACATGCTGCCATGTTTTGCATAGGGTGACATATCTGTCCTCTTTTAAATGCATGGGAATTGGCAACAATCTTATTTCACTGGTGAGTTTGCTGAAGTGTTATTACAAGACAGCCAGGATGATTCATGAGTGCTCTTCAGGTAGGGAAATGCTGCCAGCTTGGTTTGTGTTTTGTCTGCCTAGAGTTCTGCTTAATTTTCTATTTCGGTTAAGCGTAATCCCTTTTCCTGCTAGTGGCCGTAATCACATTATAAGAGACTTAAAAATTCTCATTTCCCAGTAGTTCTCACAGTGTAAGCATTTTTATTTCGTGTAAGATTGCTCTTTTTTCCTGACATTGGGAAAGATAAACTAGGAAATCTAAATACTGGTCTAATTGGAAGAACTCAGGGTACGTTCTGGTCAAGTGGAGAAGTTAAGGAGTGATGGAGGGGAGTCCTGGACTCCATCTGAAAGGGCAGCAATAGGCCTTAAATGTGATAAGAGACTTAATGTACCTTGACAGTTTTTAAAGAAGAACATTAAAATTTTGCCTGAGAATCTGATGCCTTTGGTAAATGTGGGATCTAGTGAGGCGCACTTGTTTCTGCCTCTCCCCATATATTCCTTTGATCGTGTTTGTGCCGTTCTTGAAAGAACCACATGTCTCTCCCTGACTGGACAGGCCCAGAGATGGAGATAAGCAGGCCCTTCGTAGACACCTATTTTCAAGTTTGTTCTTGCAAGAAGGCCAGGAGGGTGGAGGACAGCTCTAAAATCTGGGAAGTGCAAACTGCAGCTACTTTTTTTTTTTTTTTACAACCTTGAAACTACATTTGGACGTGGTTAATTCTCAGATCACTTGGAGCCTATGCCTTTCATAATCATATGTAACTATGTCTAGAACTTGTGTTTCATCTCACCTTTCATAGAGTATTTTGAGTGGTACATTGTTCACAGAACTCTCTCTTCTGGACCTAGGATATAACTTTTCTCATTAGGTCCTTTGCCGTTCAGTACTAGGTATTCAGGAAGTTCACTGCATGTTGAGAGGATGTGATAGGATGATATTGCTTGATTAATTGTATGGTTGTTGCAGTTTGGATTTATAGATGCTGCAGATACTGTTAATGGTTAGTGGTCAGATAGGCAGAGTGAATCACTATTTTAAACTAGCAAGAAAATTGACTTTAAATGGAGGTTTCTGATTGGCTGCCTAAGGCTGCTTAGTGATGTCAAAAATCTTAGAAAAGATGAATTGGAAGTATTACTTTTATTTATGAATTTAATCCTGTGGATAAGTAACGTTGAACATGCCAAACAGTAATCCTGTGGCCCTTGTCACCTCAAGGCCACGTGACTAACTCTGTAGTAAGAGACATGGAAACACGTGGTACTCATCTCTTTTGGGATTTGTTCTCTTTTTCTCCCTTTTTTCGGGTTCACATCTCCTGATGTTCTAGGGGGCTCATTGAGATACAAGAGTTTTATACTTTGGTTTCTTTGCAGAAAGACGGCAAACAGTTCAAATGAAGTTCATAAGTATTTGCTTGGCTGCAAATAATTTTTTACCAGGTGGTGATGGTGGTGAGTGCACACGGGGCCAAGCCAAGGGCAAGCGGAGAGGAGAGGGGTCTGTGTGTGTAGATACGTTTCCTATTTCCCACAGCTTGGTTGCCTGCTACCGTCAAAAGTAAAGAAGTTAATTGGTTTTCTTCCTGGGATGGTCTGTTTGACTGACAAGCCCTCAGTCAGCCATTAAATCCCACTGTCTCGGCCTTAGATGGGGAAATTCAAGTTCCTAACAGATGGACTTTTCCGGTTCTTACTTGATTCTCTCGTGCTCCTATCCTCCACTGAGGGAAATGGAAGGGAGAAGAAAGAAGAATCAGATTTCCAACTTAGATTTTACTGATTTGGAATTAGGAGTTGGCTTAGTTAGATACTACCTTATTTTCTTGTTTCAAGAAAAACAAAGGGTGTGTGTGTGAGTTATAAATAGCGTGACCTAAATTGTGTGACATTTATTTGACACGACATAGTTTAGAAATATAGCTCTCACACCAACAATTGTTATGTTAATTACATATTTACTAGGCCAAAACTGAAAACATTTTGTTTTGGTATTTTATGCCTTTCAAAGCAATCCAACTTTTTTTTTGAGTTGTAGAATTCAGATGAACCTTCAAGGCAACTAATGTGAGTTAGGTTGTATTGAACCTACATTCAGAGATGCATGATGATTTGAATTAGTGCCTGTGGTGTGCCAGCTCCTATTACCATTTTAAAGTCAGCGACGGGCAGTGTGTTATGACATTGGGGTTAGATGAATGCTACCTAAACCTAAATTTTTTTTCTTTTTTTTCCAAATAGTAAACCAAACTGTTGAAACAACATCGATACATTCTTTGGCTACAGTTCAGTCGTTTGAGAGAGGTTTGAGAGGCTTTTTAAAAGAAAAGTTCATGTAAGTGTATTGTCTTTAAATACTAAATCATTTCACACCAAGAATGTTAGCGTTTTGCAGTTAGTTAAAAGACCATTCCACAGTAATTAGAATTACCATGGCGTTAAAAAAGCTTACCAAGAATTAAAGAGAGGGGGCAGCTGGGGTATGAGGGGCAATTTGGGGTTCTGTTGATCCTCTGGGGCTGGCAGGGTCTCTGGGCAGCAGAGTTCAGAGCTGGATCTAGGTTGTACCCTGTAGTTTCTCTTTCCACTTGGACAGAAATGGAGGTGTTGGGCCTATAATCTGGTTGTTGCCCACAGCCAAGTTAGTGTTAGGCAGTATTTCTGTTTTGAACACGTTTGTCCTTATTCCCCCTCTTCTCTGCTTGCCCACTAGAAGGGAAAAAAAATAATCAGAGGTCCTGCTTGGGTGGAGCCACGCTTTGATCTCAGTGCGCCAGGTTTTTCTAGGTTAACCAACTAGAACTTTTCAGCCGGCTGAGGAGGGAGTGGGCTGCAGCTGCTCTGTCCTGCCTTCTCAGGTTCCCTTCCTCCCTTCCCACTCAGGAGCAGCCCAGTTGCTGAGCTTGGAGGGGAAGACGTACTGGTTGTGGGGGGCTGGGGACCGTTGACAGCAGCTGTGTCCTTTTGTAGGGAGGAGTTCCAGCAGATTCCTGGAAGGTGTGGGATGAAAAATACCCACCTTTGAGTTAGCTGCTTCTGTAACCTTGCCGTGTGTGCCTGGGAGCTCAGACGTGCTAGGGTGGGGGAATGGTGTGCCTGAAGATTCTGGTGAGGATGGATGGCGAGGAGGTTGAAGCCTCTGGGGCTCCATCAGAACGGGAGTCAGCACCCCAGGAAGCAGAGAGTGACCCTTTGGCTTGCGTCCTTAACGCTCCCCGGGGGAATTAGGAAGGACCTTGGTCAGTTGTGTGGGAGCTGAGAAAGCCAGTGAGCTAGTTTGATTCCTCCTCGGAGGAATTGGGCTTGTCAGGCTGCCTCCCCACTGCTTCTCTTTGCTGGGGGTGTGGAAGGGGCAGCGTGGGGAAGTGGGAGGTTTTCTGCTGGAGTTGATTGAAAAAACAGCTGCCCTCCTCCATTTCCCCCACCCCCCACCCCCGCCGCACCCCATCCGTCTTTCTGTGGCAGGATAGAACTATGCTGTAAACTTTGACAGGGGTGAAACATGTTAATATTTTTCGAAACAGGAAACTTTTTTTTGTTTGGCATGGACCTGTTAGGTTAAAGCTGGGGGGAAAAAAGCATAAATAAAATTTGATATAGTCATTCAAGAAATGATTTGTATTCGTCCAGAAAAGGGTCAGAGTTCAGTGGGTTTGAGTCTAAAAGAGCCAAACTAAGATAAGGTAACGAGCCAGTATTTGGAACTGGCAAGCTCATGCCAGAACTCGAAAGCGCATTTGCAGCCCTTCCTTTATTATCATAACCTCTTGAACAGAATACACCATTTGAAATGACAGTAAATGCTTCTCAGTGGATAAGTTTATGACCTAGTTTTTTGACCAAGAGCACTTATGGGATTGAACGGCACAGGGAAGCACAGGAGCTTGGACACCATTGGCCAGAAGTTCTGTGCAAATCAGCTCAGGGCTAATTAGAACCCCGAGACATTAAGCAGCAGCTGTTTTATGGTGTGAACTTTTGCACAGAGGATTTCACCAGGCTCATTCTCCTTGGAAGGCTGTTTGGAGAGTGGTTCTTTGCTGGCTGTTGCTTCATTCTTCTTTGGAGGCCTGTTTTCACTGAGTGTGAGAGTTTTGTGCCAAACCTAGCAATGACCTTCTGGTGCCTGGAGCTGCCTCCTGCCTGGGCTGACCCAGTAGGGCTGGGCTGGGGGGATACTTGGGCAGAAATGAATGGGGTGGGAGGGTCATCTTAAGCTCTGCTGGCTCTGGGGTCGTCCCACATCTCAGACCTGGAGTTGAACAGAAACCAAGGGGAAGAGAAAATGTGTCTTCTGTCTTTTCTGCTCATAAAGGGGGATGCTTGGTCCCTTCCTCCCTTGTGCTTTTTCTCTGGACTCTTGGACCCACTCTTACCTATGCCTCTTACCTTACTCTTGGACCCTTCCCCTCTGCACTCTGTTAAATCTGAACTTGTGTTTTTGGTTACACTTAACATGTGAGAATATATTTTTCAGGGAAAATTTTGAGAAATGAATTAAAATGAATCTAAAGTTCACTAATGGTATGGGCCTTAGGGTATAGTTGACAAATTCCTGCCCCCCTCCGCTTTTTCTCTCCTTCTTTCCTCCACAGTTTTTCTTTCTATTCTCCCGCGTATATTTGCTTTTATAGTGGAACTACTAAACATACTTAGAAATGTTTTTGAAAGTAAAATCACTCTCTAAAAATACCATTAATGGCATGATAACAGAGTCTGTGATCCATGAGAAATTGCAGAATTAAAAAGGGCTAAAGTTAATATCAATTATTATTAATAAAAGTTACTTAAATAATTACAGAAAACACTACTTTTTCATATTGCGCATTTCTTTTTTTGGAGTGCACATCTTAAAGACCTTAAAAGATACACTTCTGTCATTTATAGACACATGAAGTCTCCATGCAAAAGGCTCTTTACATGAGAAAACTATGACAATATCCCTATCATACACCAATAGAGACATAATTATGTATGTTAAAGTGTATGAGAAATATTGCATATTAAAACTGTTTAGGCATTGTTTTTAATTTACATTTAAGTTTGATTTACATTAGAAAATGTGAAAGGAATATAAGAACGCAGATACAATATTATCTATGTAAAAATGTACTTACGGATATTTAGAAGTAACTATGCCAGAACATTTAACAATAGTTGAATAGGGATTATGAACCTGTGAAATTATTCACATTTGCTCCACTCAGTTTTCCACAGTGAGCTAGCAAATCTGTTATAACATCTAACTTTTGCTAGTACACTTCAATGAATGAACATGAGCATGGCTTTCTCCTATGTTTCTTTCTGACACAGTTCAGATGAGATATGAATGACAAGACTTCAGCAAAAGTTATTGTTTTAAGTCTGTTCACATTTCCAAGGCTTTCAGTCATATGTATGTGTAACTGACATCGTTTGGGGCAAGGCTGGCGGAGGTGGTTGGCACCCTGATTTCCAGGAAGAGAATGGAACATTTCTTGTCTTCCATGGTACGTGCCCATTTTTTTCTTCAGTGCTCAATTCCTTTCCTTTGACTTGAAGGACTCATCCTTCCTCCCTGTTCACATCAGGTTATTTTCCTTCTGGGATCTTGCCCGCCCTCCTTGTTGTTGCTGCTGAGTATTCCCTTTCTGCCACCGTGGATATGATCCCTGCATGACTTTATTGAAGATGACTCATAATCAGGGAGCCACAAGTCGCCAGTAAGGTTAATAGTGCTTCTTTGGGACCCCGTTTGTGGCAATAAATTTGCAGCTAGGCATGAGCAATTTCAATTTGCAACACAGTGTTCTAATTGTTTGGAGGTATCTAAAAAGCTTGCGGCAAATTAAAATCGCTTGTGAAGGAGATGCTTTTTCTTACCCAAAGAGGTGCCCCTGGAAAGCGCTTCTTTTCCGTGGTGACACACGGCTGTTGGCTCAAGCATTTGCTGTCTGCAGTGATCAGGCTCTGCTTGACACGGGGCGCAGGGGCACACGTTTCTCAAACTGCCAGCTTTCCAGATCTTGTCTGAAGGAAGATTTGAGCTAGAGGTAGCACCACCGAGGGTGGTGAATTGAATGAATCATTCCACTGTTGATGCATTTTAGCCCTGACTCAGCCTCTTTACATACCACCTAATGAAATGAAATCTAGTTGAATGAATTCTCCCAATCCCCCCCTTTTTTCATGGGAGAAATTAAAATCTTATGAGCTCTATTCCACTTTCCCAATTTCCAAAAGGTAAGTGGGGGAGGAAGGGGATGTCTCTAGGGTGTCATGTTGTCACTAATAACTGTGGTACTAGAATGTTTCAGGTAAATGTTTCTGTTTCTTGCCTATATCTGCCCTTCTTACCGTCTTCCTCAATTTTCTTGGTATCATCCCCCACAAGTGACCCACTCTGTTCCTAAATGATTTCGAGGGTGAATGCCCATAAATGCCTGAGATTGTTGTCTGCTTGTAATGCCTCTCATTTTGAGAAATGCCATATGCAGCCAATTTCATGAGGCCATTGCTAGCTAAGCTTGGGCATCAATTCCGCCCGAAGTATTCTTCCTTAGTGGGTAGTTGGTGAATGTTTCAGGCTGAACCAGACACATTCTGGGCAGAGACTAAGGTACTTGTTACCAAGAAGAGAATGTAAGAAACATTGAATTCGTAACCAGGTGAACCTGTTGTGTAGGTAACCATCCTCTGAAACCCAACAGAAGGAGATGATTTGGGCAGTGAGGTTTGGAGTCAGTCTCCCTCATTGTGTAGATTGTGGCATGTCAACAAGATATAGTATGTATCATTGGGGAAGGGTTGGGAGCATAATACTGTATCTGAAATGAAAATGGAAAGTGAGCAGGAGACATACAGAGCATCAGGGAACTACCTCTGTTATCACTAGTAATTCTCAGGTAGAAATGCAGCTTAGAGCGTCTATGGTAGCGTTGCGTCCTCCCACTAACAGAAAGGTTGCTGGAAGAGTGAGATGACAAATACACACTCCAGAATCAAACTTCCTGAGTCGCTTACCTTTCTGTACCTTAGTTGCCCCATCTGTAAAATGGGGGTTAACTTGTAGAGTTGTAACATCTCTCCTCTGAAGGCCATACAGGAAACACACGCCTGGCTGAATTTGTGGATCTCAGAGCTGACCTGCTGAACTGGAGCAAGGCCCCAGAGGCCATTCTTTGATCAAGTTTTGGCCTTCCTGCCGTCTGTCCTGGGCTGGTCATTTTAGCCTTTCTGACTTGAGTGACTTCCCTTGTGGAATGAGATGATGGTGCTCTGTCATCTTTTCCCTTAAATCTCTCTGACCCAAACCATACCCTCCAAGAGTCTGGCCCTCTGGAGGGTGAGGGATGCCTCATAAGGAATGCTGTATCTGGAGATCAGGCAGGGTCATTTCTCCAAGTCTGAGTCCCTTTCTACACTGACAGCCCTGTCGTACGAGTGAGGGGGAGGTGAGGCATCTTCACTGTGCTGGGTGTTAAGTGCTTGACCTTAACAGTGAACACCAACAACTTAGGCAGAGGTGGGCAGTAAACTTCCTTGGTTCCAAATCGCCCTCTTTTTTCTTCTCCTCACCTATGTGATTTTTTATTACTTAAAAGCAGAGATGACTTCTGCAGAAAAAAAACGCAACCCATTGTAACATTAAAAAAAAAAAAACCATCCAGATGGCTGTTCGTGCTTGTTTTACAGCCGGAAAACCTACTTCCCCTTCCCTGATCATTCCTTCCAGTCCCCCGTGGAGCCCTTGAACCTTTGCTTGCCTTCAGACTCCCCCATGTCAGACTTAATTATGAACAACCAGTGTCGTGGGTTTAGAATGGGTTTGTACACTCGGGCAGGCAGAGAACAAAGCTCAGTCTGTCCCCACTTTGAGGCCTTAGGGCAATATTTTTGAGCTGCTGATGAAGCTATAGTACACACTTTCTAGGAAAGGTTGCTTTTCATAAGCATACAGAGAAGAGAGAATTTGTTGTGTCTACCAAATTTGTCTCTATCTTGCTGTTCATACTATTCTCATGTTAGATCTTGCCAGTGACAAGATAGTTAAAGAACTTAAGTTGGAGAGGATTTCCTCAATCCACCTAAATTCTATGCATTTCTTTCAGATCAGATTTTCGAACTGAAAACCTCTACTGTGCTTCTTTGGAAGGAATTACAATGACAGAGTTGATGTTTAGAATCTTGTTTGAATCAACTCTGTGTCTGAGGGCTGGTTTCCCTTCAAAAAGGAAGATCTTTTATTTTTTTCTCAAACATTTTTCTCCAGCACCTTGGAATAGTGACTTGTGAGTGGTTGATGCTTACCTAATACATATGTGTCAGATGAATTAACACTTCCCCTAAATCTTGTCTACCCTCTTTTTTTTTTTTTTTTTTTTTTTGCGGTACGCGGGCCTCTCACTGTCGTGGCCTCTCCCGTTGCGGAGCACAGGCTCCGGAAGCGCAGGCTCAGCGGCCATGGCTCACGGGCCCAGCCGCTCCGCGGCACGTGGAATCTTCCTGGACCGGGGCACGAACCCGTGTCCCCTGCATCAGCAGGCGGACTCTCAACCACTGCGCCACCAGGGAAGCCCCTTGTCTACCCTGTTTTACACCGTTTGCCATCACCATAGTTCTTGAAAATCTGCTAAAGCCAAGTGAGTCTACTTGCTATTTTTCTTTTGCACACAACACACGTGTTTTCACTTTGTTATTTTGCACAGATTTTCTCTCTGCCTAGGTTGCCCTCCTTCCTCTGTTCAGTAACTTATATTTGCTATTACTGACAGTCCAGCTGAAAAGCTGAGCCTTGCACTAAGCCTTCAGTGAGCGGCCCCATCTACCTAGATCTTCTCTCCTCCTTACCTGCATCAGCACACACACTTGCTCTGTTTTGAGCACCCAGAAACCTGGGTGTATCTTTAAATAGTGAGTATACTTTGATATGGTGGAAGAAGAGTGTGGAGCTTGGGTGTTGGAAGGGACAGCTCATCCTCCCTGGGCAGCAACACCCCTGGGCTGCCAGACTGCAGTATGTCGATGCCATGATGGTGGCAGTCCTGATTCCCTGCTAGCATTTATGGGCTCGCCTGTATCTGAGATGAAGCTTATTTCAAGATGACTGTTCCACAGCTCTTCTCTCTTCTGTGACAGCAGTCATTAAGAGATTAGATTTCCTGAAATATCAGCATTTGTCGGCCCCCTGGCTGAATAATGCTCTGTAGCCTGAGGAGGAAGGGATTTCTGAACAGATCTTCAGCAGTAAAGAAATGCTGAGCTTTCAAAAGAAACATTCATAGTGCAATGCACTCTTACCTACTGTGAATGGGCATATGCTTCTCAAAAACGTGACTCTGTGAAGGGCATTTAGAGGTGTTTGTAGAGAGGGGAGGGGATTTAGAGGGTGGGGAGGGGCGTGGGATGGAGAAGGAGACACTTGGGTTGCTCATCCTAGTTTGGTAATCATCACACAGTCTTATTTGAATATCCCAGTTCTTACATGTGCAGTTACCTCTTATTTGGAAGGAATTGCTCAAATTTCTTTGCACCTTAAACAGTTCTTGGTTCAGCATTTATAGGACAAGAGGTTGCAGGATTCTTAAATAAAGCTATTCTCTGGCCTGTTCAGAGCCACAAAGCATCTTTCATAAAGTCTAGCACTCTGTTGCGGAAGTGCCCACTGATGTCAGGGTAAGGAATGAAATGAGGCTGAGGATTCAAACTGGTAGTAACAGCTTAGAAGCGAATTACATCAAAATAACTACTTAAGGGAAGGATGTGACCACTTAGAGGGCCTGGGTGCGAGCAGTAGGGTTACTTAGCACCTGGACGTGGCAGATGCAGTTTTGCTTGGAAGCTAGAATACAATCCTGCATTTATGGCATTTTTATACCGTTTTTATTAAAAAAAAATCTTAGTTGAGGAACCTCTTTGGACAGGAAAAGAGGTCAAAGTTGTATATCTAACAGTCATTTCCAAAACCATTAACCTGATTAGTGAATTGGGTACTATTTAGGGAACATGGGTAGAATTGCATTAGCCCAAATGATTGGGCTACTTCTGATAACTAGACAGAGTAGAACTGTCTATTTGATTCTACTGCAACCTACTGAGGCTCGCAGCCAGCTGTGGAAACCCAGTGAAATTGGTAGTCAAGCATAATAAAAGATGAGAGTGTACTGTCTCACAGTTGGAGCAGGAAAATAGGGAAGCTACCCTCGGCGTTTGAATGGAAATTCCATGTGCCCTGGTCGCATGTACATTGATTCTTGTGTTAGCTCCTGCTTTCATTTTATTACTGATACTGAATTGATAAATCCAGAAGACTTCTTCTGGGTGTTTCTCATAGCACCATGTGTTCACAACAAGTCATTATCTCCTTCCTTGACCTTTACCTGGGCAACTGCTCTTCTAGATGCAACTTCTTATTTCCTATAGGTTTTCTTTCTCTCCGCTTCTCTCTATAGAGTTGAAACTAAAATCTTGTGTATCTTAATATGTTTAATAGAAAGAAACAAGCCAAAATTTGTCCCTGAAATATTTTGAGAGTCATGTATATTTCAGCAATTCCTTCATATCATTGGCTAATTAACAATATACATTTGCTTCATAATTTTGGTGATAGAGCTCATGGCCACAGTATATCCCATCAATCTGAGAGTAATTTAACCTAAAACGGAGCTAGTGATGGAGCCTGGAACATGAGCAAGGTTTTAAGACCAAAATGGATAGTAGGCGTTCGACATTTCTCACATTATCTTCTCCATGAATCGCTGGTAGGGTCAGGGAATAACTTTCATCAGCGTCTTGATTTCTCTGGCCAATTAAGACATGTTTCTGCAATGTAAGCCTATTAAGTGAAAAGGGTCGAGTCCTATTGGGTATAATTGTAATTAAGAACAGCCCACCATCCCTCAGGTAACTGAACCAAAATAAATAAGTATCCTAAATAGAAATCATGGTTAAAGCAAAGCAAAACCTGTAACTCTTACTACCATCCCAGCGATGTTACATCAATATCAATATGTGGATTTCATAGGATATTTTTTCTTCTGTGGGGTCTGAGACTCATTTGGAATTACTTTGGCAGAAGAATATTAGCTACTCAGACCTATAAAGGATATTTTGAGCTGGACTATAAAAAGCACATGTAGTAATTAATATAAAAACAGCTGAAAGTGCCTGAGGTCAGTAGTTGCTACATCTATATTGCATGTAAACAAAGTATTAGCCAAAATTAGTTTCAGAGGGCACTAATTACATCTGTTTTAATTTAATTTAGTCTGATTTAATGATGCTTTTTTTATATGAATTTGCTTCATGGTTACTCTGATTGCAATTTTCTTTCCCTGAGAAGAGTGTATAGGAGCTGGGATAATTGTAAACTTTTGATCATTTACTTTGACCCTGGATATATCAAAGGTGTGGTGTCTTACTGCATAGAATTTTCGGTCTAAAGAATGAGAAGCTAATAGATAGAAAGCTAGTGATTCAGGCTTCATTTCAATTTGTTTACAGTTTTTTTTTAATGTAAAGTTTACATATAATGAAGTGCACAAATCTTGCTGGTGTGTTTGATTTTGACAAATGCATACGCTTGTGTAACTTGGGACTCCTATCAAGATCTAGAACGTTAACTCTCGCCCCAGCTAGTTTTTCTGCGCCTTCCAGGTCACCTACTCTTTGCCTTACCAGCAGGTAACCACTCCTCTAGCTTTAAATTTTTTTCCATTGGAGATTAGATACGCCTCTCCTGCAGCTTCACGCAAATTGAAGCCTCACGATGTGTGCTGTTGGTTTAAGGCTTCTTTCACTCATGAGCTTAATTTTAATGAATCGTTTTCATAATATATATAATGGAAGCTAGTTATGATAAGTAATTGCTTGGGAATGAAGCAAAGAGCTGTCCTGTTTCAAAGAAGGAAGGCAAAATACTAATTCCAAGATGGTTAAGCGAGCAAATACTTGTAATTGTTCTGTTTTTTAATTGAAATTTGAACTGAGATAATTATAGCTTCACATGCAGTTGTAAGAAATAATAAAACCTTAAACCAGTTTCCCTGAACGGTAGCATTTTGCAGAAGTATAGTATGATATTATAGCCAGGATATTGATGCAATCTACCAATCTTGGTTACACTTACAGTTTAACTTACACTCACGTGTGTTTGTTTGTATTTAGTTCTGTAGTTTTATCACATGTGTGGATCTGTGGATCCACCACCACAATACAGATACTGAACAGCACAAGGATCCTTCTTGTTGCCCTTGTTAACAGTGACACCCACTTCCCTCCCACCATTCCTCTACTATCCCTAGCCCCTAATTGGTTTGCCACTTCTAAAAAAGCCTGACATAAATGTAATATATAGTTTATAACCTTTCGGATCGGTTCTTTTGACTCACCATAACTCCCGGGAGAGTCATCCAGGTTGTTGCATGCACCAAAACCTTTTCTTTTTATTGTGGAATAGTATTCCATGATACGTGTATGCCATAGTCCAACCATTCACCTGTTGAAGGACATCTGGGCTGTTTCCAGTTTTTGGCTATAATGAGTGAAGCTGCTTTGAACATTTGTGTACAGGTTTTTATGTGAACATAAGTTCTCATTTCTCTGGGACAGATGCCCAAGACTGAAATTGCTGGGTCGTATGGTAATGGCATGTTTAGTTTTAAAAGAAACTGCCAGACCATCTTCCAGAGCAGCTGGACCAATTTATACTCCTCCAGCAAAGCATGAGCGAGCTAGTTTTTCTGCATCCTCACCAGCACTTGGTGGTGGTCTTATTTTCACTGCTCTGATAGGTATGAAGTGAGATCTCATTAGATTTAATTTTCAGTTCTCTGATAAGGAATGATGTTGAACCTCCTCGTGTGCTCTTTTGCCATTGATAACCTTCTCTTCGGTGAAATGTCTGTTCGTGCCTTTTACCTTTTTTTCTAATCGAATTTTTTAAACATCTGTGCTTAAAAGACAGACTAAACAAAACACAACCCAAGTAGTTTTCGAGAACATTTCAGAAAATATCTCAAAGATCTCACTTGGCTTGAGATGCTTTTAGACTCTAGATAAGTAAATTGAATCACTTAACAGATGTAAAAGCATGTTTTTCAACAAAGGGGTGGAAAGAATTGGGAGCTTTTTAAGGTTCCCACAATTCTCCTGTCAATAGCTTTGGCTTCCAGTCACTCCCATTTTCCCAGGTTCTGTGCTCTCTTCCTCTCCTCTTCTGTCCCAGACCTTCTATTCTTTATTGCTTTTCTCTGACAAGCCTGGTGACAGATCTCACCCCCTTGACTAGTTTAATTCTGAAGCATATTAATGGATTCTTTAAACAGATCTTGTGGACCAATTTCTTTTTTGTAGAACTTGGACATTTGAGATCATCTTTCTTTGCACAGTTCTGTAGTGTTTGCTTCTATCACTGTAAGATAGTGTGTCAGTTATCTTGATAGAAGGTTAAGAAAGCAGCAGTCTAGAGACAGAACCTTTCGCGTATACTTGGTAATGAATTACTGTAGAGTGACATAGGAGTCATCAGAATGTTTCTTAGATGATGCTTTTCTGACCAAATAATAAGAGCCTAAGACTTAACAAAAGGACCTGGATTTGTGACGTTGTTCTGCCCTTATTAACTTAGTGGCATTGGGCAAATTACGTAACCTCTCTGAGCCTCCACTTAATTATTTGTGAAAATGGGTAATAATTCCCATACTATTACAATGAGTTTATAAGGATCAAAAAGAATAATGTAATGCATTTGTAAGTGGTAAAGCACTACACAAATGTAAGCTAATTACACTTACAATAGTTATACTTCTCCTTCCCACATCTAAAGCAAACACATACAACCTGAAAGAGAAACAGTCATTTGCACAGAATGAGGTCAAATGATCACTGTTTCCTAAGGGTGGGGGGAACCTCTACACATTGTTTTCTTAGGTGTGATTTTAATTTTTTTTGGTAGGCAAGAAACTGCTAAAAATTAATCAACCAGCAAAAATTGCACTTCATTTATGGCCACTAAGGAAAGCTACTAAAAGTTAAAATTGAGTTGCTTTAGGAGTTTCCTGATCTTACTCATTTAAATTCTAGTTTTAAAGATGGGTTATGAATCTACTTGCCAGTTGAAGCCTTACCTGAAGTCGTATTTCCCCCCACTGTTGTCTTTAGTCGTCAACTACATTAGCCTTATAAAGAAGCCAGACCTAGGTTTGTACAAGGAATGTTATTAACTGTGTGTGACCTTGGACGAAAGATAGGGTCTCTCTCTCTCTGTAATACAGATCCAAGTGAAATTGCTAATTGGTGGAGGTGGTTAACTATCTGAATATCTGCCTTTAAATAGTAACTTTGAATAATGCTGTACACAGTAGACACAGGGTAGCTGGTACCCCTATCTGTAAATTGAGAAATGTAGAGAAAAGGTCATTTAGGGTCTGCTTAGCAGCAAAAATACTTTCTTCTAAAATGTCATTGGTAACAAGCAGCCTAAGATTTGATGGAGCCAAAAGCCGGTTCGCAGTTCACCCCCAGATCTTAGTTTAGACAATTTATTTTTGTGATTTAGGGAAAATTAAAAGGGCTCAAGGCTGTTGTGAGGATCAGATGAGGTAAATGTATGTGAAAATGCTTTGGGAATTTTTATGTGCTATGCAGGCTTTCAGTTTTAGAGGTGATGGTGAAGGAGGTGGTAGTAATAGAAGTAGTGCTGTGAGAATGTGTTCATCAAGTTTGATGACTTGTCTAAGAACATGTCCAGTTACTGGATCGCATTGGAAAAAATTTTAAACTTACATTCTTTAAATGTCATGTATATCACCACCCCACTCTTGGAACACACAGCCATGAATTGAGTCACTGTCTAGTTTACGTTTTGAACAATTCAGTTGTAGTAGGTGACGTTTATAAAATTATCCATGAAATTGGGGAGAACCAGTGCAATGACTTGAGAGCACAACGGGCAGAATCTTGATTTAATGGAAGCCCAGCCAATGATTAGATTAGGTGACAGGAAGGGGGTCAAATTCATTATGGAAAAATGAGGAAGGAAGTGAAATGAGTCATTATGCTTTTAGTTACGGTATATTTTTACAGTTGATTCTGTGGGTGGTATATTGTTTAATTCATTACAGCTTTTAAGGACCAGTTTCAGATTAAAAAACATGAATGATGGAAGCTCTAACCAAAGTCTAATTCCAGTTACTAGAAAGATGACTTTTTAAATGTCCTTATACATATAGCCGATTCACTTTGCTATACAGCAGAAACTAACACAACATTGTAAAGCAATTATATGCCAATAAAAATTTTAAAAAATATTAAAAAAATAATCTGAAATAGATTATGGCTATCCTGTACTGTCGGATTCCTCCAGTATTTATTTTCTCTCAAATACAAGGGTTTATTTCACTCTTTCAAACTTCTAAGGCAGTTGCATCCTGCCTTTTAATATAGGATATTGGTATCTTTAAAAAAATCTACATGTTTTAAATAAGAATTACACTAGGAATTTGAAGCTTGTCCCTCCTTTATTAAGAATAAAAAATATATATCTGATCATAATTGCAATCATATAATCTTTGTAAAATCTTATTACTTAGGCTCCTTGCATCTGATGGTATAAGTTACTACATTCAGTTATTGTCCTGAAAAAGAGAACCCCAAGGAATTCAACAATAGCTTTCCTTGGATTCCTCATTTTTCCTTCTGTGCAGCCCTTTACATGGGAGTCAGCCTTGCGAATGATCTTGGTCAGCTCATGTGAGGAGGGCTAGAGGAGGGGCACGCCTCTCGTTCTTTGCTTCGGAGTCAACCAAGCACATAGAAGAATCTAGCCTCACACTTCGCTTTCCTTCTCTAAAATTCCTAGGTGCTCATTAATTCACGTGCTTGTAGGCTTGTAAGCAGCCTTCCACTTCTCATACTGACCCATGATTGTGACTCTGCAGAGTGGAGTTAATATTATTCTTCTTGGATTTAGTCAATATGATTTAAATTCTCTTTCTGTCTCCTCTACTTAAAATAGCAAAATTCTTTCCCTGACCCTTTGTCACTTTCCATCCGCCTTATTTCATCTTGTTTTACTTCTTGGCACTTATTTGATGTTATATTAAATATTTGACTGGTTTAATTGTCAGTCTGCTAGGATATAAGCACTATATGACAAGGACTTGGAGCCTGTCGGTGTGGACTGGAGCTGTGGGGCAATACACAAGGGTTTGATGAATCAGTCAGTTAATGTGGTTCTGTGAAACACAGCCAACCAGTGAGATAGACTCTCCTAATATTGAAATTTCAGGTTCTAAGCTTGGTATCTTTGGAACCATGCTTTTCTCTTTCTGGCTTCTAACACTGTTGTTGTGTTGCGCGAGGAGAAATTCCTAAAGAACATTTTGGGAGGAAGGAAGGCAACTGAGTGTGGGTGTCAGGTTATCAAGTAAACACTGGAACCGTTTTTGCCTATGATTGGGAATGTTTATTTTGTTCAAATGTATGTTTGGTCTGACCTTAGAGTTAGAGTTACTTAAGAAGTTGCATAAATGTTAATGAATGTTTATAATGTTGAGTCTAAGCTGAAAGCACTTAAAATATAAATATTTGAGCCATATGTTAGAAAATAACCAGAGCATTGCAGCTCTTTCGGATTGTGGAGGGAAATTGCTTGATTTATTGACAAGCGCTGGAAATTTTGGAGTCCTGGGTTCTATTTCCATTCCTGCTTTTGACAGCACTTCACAAAATGTCTGTTGAATAAATGCTTAATGGGCAGAGCTAATCCTTTTTAAAAATAATACTTTTATATCACTCAGACTTCTTGTGCTCCAGGTGCTCCGCTTTATTGATATTTTGTTTGTCTTTTCTTCAGGTTCTTTTTTAAACCTGTTGAGGTCCTCCCTTTAGTGCATGTGTGTGTGTGTTTGTGGGGAGTTTGATTCTATCTTATCAGTGCCTCATGAGTATTTTTCTACCTCTTGTATAAGGTTCACCTAAAAAAAAATGAACATGGTACTTAAAATATAGAGTAGTATAACTGTGCTTATTGTAGCAAATCTTACAAAAGTAAGAACAACAAAAAAAGACGAACTAGACAAATTGTGATGGCATTGGGGAATGGCATTCCCCATGAAAGTAACCAAAGATGAGAGCTTTCTTCTCCAAAGCAAAGAAAGCAAAGAGGCTGGACCTCGATAAATCTTGAAAGAAGGCAACTAGGCACAAACAAGGTGCCCTATTTAAAGAAATCCCCATTACCACCATTAGTGTTATCAGGGCTTTCATGTCAGACTTCTGTCTGTGGTGTGTTTGGTGAATTTTTAACTGAGCAGGCTTTGAATTGGAGCAGTGGAACAGACTATAAACAAAGCTAAAACCACTTTAGAATTCCAGAGGCCTGACTCAACTCCTTCTCTCATTCTGTGTACTTGCCCCTCTTGCTGGGGTTTCTCGAGGGGTGGTCCTGGGACCTGGGACCACGGGCATCCAATCACTTGGGGCCCTTGATAAAAGTGCTAGTTCAGGCTTTCTTTACCTGTGGACCTGCTGAGTCAGAAACCACGGGGGAAAATTTTTGAAATCATTTTTAAGAAGCACCACCCAGGTGATTCTCGGGCACATTCCAATTTGAGAGGCACTGGTTTAGTGCTTCTAGTTTAGTGCTGTCCCTTGTCTTAAGGTAGCAGTTGATTTTTTATAGCTTCTTCTAGGACCACGCTAGGCTGTGAATGGAGGGGGAGAAAACCAAGATATGAAGAAAGACGTATTTTTTTCTTGAGTCCAGTTTCTTAATAAAGGTTGTAGATGGAGAAGCCACGCACTTGTTTCCTCTGTGGGCCTGCTCTCTAGTGGGATGCCCTGTAACTACCAGACTAACATATTGGTGTGTATTCACTAGGAAAACCTCTGCAGATAGGAAGAAGAAGCTATGAGCTCAGCAAGACCATATCCACTGGTGCATATGACCACTTTGATGAGGATGATGTCTGGGTAACCAAGCCAGATGCATTGAGTATGCAGGGTGGGTTGGGGCTGACATTTCAGCTCTGAGTGACATTGAGGGCTTTTTACAATGAGATTGGTGTACAGTCTTTTCTTGGGGAGAGGGTCAGCAATAGAAATACTGCTAGAGGTCCTAAAATGGGATACAATGTGGTTGCACCCTTTGTGATAATTGTTCAATAAGGAGTTTCTATAAGGGTCTCGGTTTCCTAATGTGCGAAAGACAGCCCGTCTAATGTAAGAATGCAGTCTCCCTGAGACTTTGAGCAGGGGACAGGCTGAAAAAGCCATCAGGAAGGAATTAGGTTTTGACTGATCACGGAAAAACGGAGTTTCTTTGTCTTACGTTGGGCACCTGCAGTGAAAGAGAAAAAGCAGCTTCCTCAGTTTATTTAAGTCAAAAAAGAAAGTTGGTGTGCCCAGCTTCCATGACATCATTCATGAAGAGTTCATGTGGGAACTTTTCAAGTCAGGCTCCCTGCATGATGGGATGGAGAGAGTGACTAAGATGCTGAACTTTCTGTGCTTGCCCTTGCCCTTTGCCCATCTGGGGGAGATTGAGGAGTTGAAGCCTGGTATGGAGAATTAATTTATTTTGAAATAGACAGATGGCTAGGTCATGAGAATTGGTTGAAATGCTTTAAGAAACTGCTACGTCGGATCAAGTATTGTGCGTTCTTAAATTGAATTGATGGGCTTGAAGAGACCCAGGGAAGAGACAAGGTGTGTTCTTGGCGCTGATGTGACAAGACATAAGAACTTAAAACTGCAGGGCGAAGGAGGAGCTGGGCTAAGCTATGGGAGAATTGTGCATACAAATGGGGCTGCTGTGTTGGGCATCTGGAAGCTGGTGGAACTTATCCAAGACCTGTGGATTCAGGGAAGTTGCATTTTCAGGAGAGATACACAGGTCATCTTGAGAACCAGTCCTGACTGAAATTCCTGTTGCTGCCTTTGGAGTTAGACCCTTGTTGAGTTCCAGCACGTAATTTAGATTCTGCCCCTATTTTGCAGGCTTGTGGGAAGGACTAACTCGGACAGGATTTATAAAGCCTCCATCCAGTTTCTGGTGCACAATGAGGGCTTGGCAAAATGGGGTTCCACTCCATGAAAACCTGTACAAAGGAGGAAAAGGAGTTATTCCAGAAATGCTAAAGCATTGTTGCTGCCAATGGCCTTTGAACATTTTTCCTTCTACCAGTTTTTACTGGAGACAACCCCTAAGTGTCCTCTTTCCTTTTCACACTACACGCAATTGTGTGGGAGAGCTTGGTTTCCTCCTCTACACCTCAGGGATTCTTTACCCCTTAGATGGTACCACTGAGTGGATTCATCTATGAATATTTTTGCCGTCAGAGTTTGGAAGTGGGGATAAGGGGGCAGAAAACACTGTCTCAGTGACAGAACTCTGTGCTTGTGCCTGGGACAGGGTAAGAGAAAGCTGGATTGAGAAGTGAGGTTTTTTTATCCCCAGTAAGCCAAGAATCAAGAAGCCACCTATCATCTCAGATATTTCAACAGAGCGGGTTATGGTTTTGTCTTGATCCCCTTCCTCTGTGTGGGTTTTCTTTCTTTCTTTTTTTTTTGAGCATAGGATGGGTGAAGAACCAGGCTAGAGAGGCTTCATGGAACACCTGTTTGAGGATCTACCTGGGGCTGGGTGTTGGAGAGCTAGCCCTGCTTGCTGGGGTGGTGGAGAATGAATAGGCAGTTGCAGGTTGACAGGAGCTGTGGAGGCTCTACTGAATGCAGAGAACTCACTGGGGCGGGGAGGGGGGAAGCTTCAGCTTCAGATGTTTTGACTTTTGCTGCTTGGACTTTTTGAGAAGCACAGCTTGATTTAAGATTAGCCAAAGCAGCATCTTAATTGAACGAGTAACAGCTATTGGGACAACCAAATATAATTAACTTTGATGTTTTTGAATTCCTTTTCCATTCTTTGGTTTGCCTGTGCTTTGATCCTTAATGATGTGTGCACAATGAATTGCCCTGGAAGAGAAATGTCTGTGTTCATATTAAATATTACCAGACCATTCTTTTCATTGAGTGCCGGGGCATTTTCACCTCATGGCAAGACGAATTGGTAAGGAACACAGTGTCCTCCGGTAAGTATGTTTTCAGTTGAAGTAACAGCCAGTAACATCACAAATTCAGGGTCAGAATACACTCTCTTCCAAAGAGACAAATATTTGTGATGTTAGGAAATGCAATAAGTTATGGAAATAGACTCAAAAGATGGAGATTTTCACTTATTAGTCATGAAGCAAGCTCACTACCTACTTACTTGTCTGTAACTTTGCCTGTGATATTCCTGACTTGGATAGCTGCAAGTTCACTAGGTGTTCATTTTCCTGCAGCTTTTATTCCCCTTATTATTATAAACTGAAAGTTAATGATAAAAATGGAACCTGTTACTCAGGAATCAGAAGATATGTGTTGTGGTTTTCTGCCCACTTGTTATTTGTATTGTTTTGGGAAAGTCACTTTCCTGAACCTCAGTTTTCTTACCTGTGAAGTGGGTGTGCCTACTTGATGGATTGCTGTGGGGTCAAATGAGGTTAAATATATGTGAAAATGGCTTGGAAGCTGTAAAACTCTTTATAGATAGGGTTCTACAATTATGCATAGAGAAAGGCAGCCCAGGCTAAGCAGAATAGCATATGTACTGCTTTTTCAAGGTCTAATCCTTTATCTCACACATACTTGCTAAGAAAAGTTTCCTTCTCTAGGTATCTGCCCTTCATGTTAGTCTCCTTTCACCTGGCTTATCACTACGTCTATTACTTTGGAATCTGTGGTTATTAGGTGACAGACTGTTTGGAGTACATTGATCAATTGTTTGAAAATTATTGCTGGTTCAATAAGCCACGGTCAGAAGAAGTAAATACAACTTTTTCTTTTATGGTTCTCACTTGTTTCCTCCATTCCTTTACCCAAGTTTTTGCAACGTAAGTACTGACATTTTGGTGTGTCAGCACAAATTTCTAGATCAGATTATGGATACAGGACTTTGGACCCATTTTATCCAGGGAATGTTGTTTTTTTATTTTCAGGATGAGCTGATTTATCAGCTTGTGTTCAGTCTTTTGCATTTAAGGCTAAAGAACTTGAATAAATTTCACCAGTTTTACTCTGATCTTGTACCTGTTACGTGTGTTGAAATTGGGTTCTCCTGCAGTTTGGTTTGCTTTCTTATGTTTTGATCGTCACCTCACTGGATGTTCGTTTAGGAAGGTGATTTGAAGCAATTGCTTCTTTGCTTGATTGCTTCATTACATACATGTCCACTCATTTCTCATGTAAAAATCATTAACCTGTCACCGATGTGACCTAATCCTTGCAGGAAGTGTGTACTAAGTATTAGATAAGCGCGCTGGCATTTAGAAATGCCCATCCCCCTTGTTTCCTTAGATGTGTTTTGTTGTTCTGTGTGACATCAAATTTACACTTGTCCTTTTCTCTTAGAGACAAGCAGTGGGGAGGGAAAGACAAGATCATAACATGAAGATTGAATGTGTTTCTCAATCTTCACATCCTTAACTGGTTTCTTTGATGCATTTGAGTGTTTTGCTCTAAAATGTTAGGGGAGGAAGGCAGGCCACCAGTGATAATCAAAGGGGAGGAAGGATCAGGGTAAGGCTCGGCGACATTTGAGGCTGTTTTTGAGCTGTTGCAGGAGTTATTGCTGCCTGTGACTGGCCTGGAGACATGTCAGAGCCATTAACTTCAGAATAACAGACCCTTTAAGAGAATGCCCTCTTTTAGAAAACTCCTCATTAACTTAATTTATGGAAGGGGAGAGGAGTTAGGGAGCAGAGAGCTGGGGGTGCCTGGAGTGGAGGTTAGGGAAAAACAGGCACAAAAGCTGTGAATGCTGGATTATGTGAAAAATTTAAAAAAAAAAGCAAACAATCCCCCCAAACCCAGCTCTGCCTCTGGTACTCTCAGAGGCCTGTCCCACTGGAGATGGGATTGCCTCCTTGGTGATGCCTTCTGAAGCTCAGTTCCTCACATGGTTCCCAGACAGGAAATCTTCAGCTCTAATTAAGCTTTGGCTTATTTTGATTCTCTTACAGCCTTGTGGTTGAATAGCTTTGTGTATATGGTCTTTTGCTCACAACTTCTCCCACAGTCAGGAGAATGCACGTCTGCAGTGCTGACCCTTACCTGAAAGGCTTTGGCCACTGTCTCGCAGAAAGTGGCTGACGGGTGTACATGCCTCTCCCTCTGGTCCCCCACTTGCCCTTCACCATATCTGGGGAATGGAAGGAATAAAGCAGCTATCATTAATAGAAGAATGGGGAAAAAAGTGCTGTCTGGTCTCGTGTAGCCATGAGAACACGTCAGGATTGGCCATTCCCCTTGAATGTGTTTCGCTCTGCCCTCCCCTGCCTGGTGAGAAGAGGTGGGATAGATGGAGACAGTTTAAACTAGTAATGAAATCATTGAAAAATAGTTGATGCTACCCATCTGTCATGTGTTCAGATGCAGAGGAAGGAAGGATATTGTCATGCCAAGTCATTGCAAGGCAGTGGTGGTGTTGCTGTGGTGTTGTGTATATGGTACCATGATAACAGAGGGAGAAGAGCCCAGTGTGTGTCCTGGGGAGGCCGAGGGAGACTGTCCTGAAAAAATGGCCTTTTTGGCTGAGAATTAGAGCCAATGTTTGCAAGGTTTTGAAGTGGAAGTAGGGTGTTTGTGTGGAAGGAATATCATGGAAGATGGTATGGGGGAATGAAGCGATCTGTCCACAAGTAGTTTACAATTTCCATAAGACATTCACTTGTTCATGTAATATGGATTTATTGTGCACTTATTTGTACCAAGTGCTGGGCTAGGTACCAGGAGTTTTACTGGGGAATAAGCTGAGATAGTCAATAGAATCTTGTGATGGATGGCTTTTGGGAGGGGAGGTCTCAAGGTATGTAACATGGACACCTAGGTTGATGGTGGTCCATTTACTGAGCAAGGAGGAGGGGACCAAGTTTCGAGGGGGAGCAGGTGTGGCCATGGTATGGGTGACAGATGATGAAGCAATTTACATAAGCTCCTTTGTATCTCAGGGAGATGTTAAGTGGGTGGTTGGATTTACAGCTTTGGAGTTCCGAGCAGAGGTCTGGGTGGGAGAAACGAATTTGAGACGGTTACAGGTGTATAGATGGTAATTGAAACAACGGATGAGACCGACTAGGGGAAGAGCAGAGACTAAGGAAGGAAGAAGACCTCTGGGCCAGTGTCACTGAACTGCAACATTTCATGGCCAGGTAGGAGGGGATGAGCTCCTAAAGGATACTAAGAATCGGGAATGAAAGGAAGGTAAGAAAATCGGGAGAGTGTGTTACTATAAAAGTCAAGGGAAAGTATTAAAGAAGAGACCAACTGCAGACAGAAGATGAGAAAAGCCGAATGTCTACTGGATGTAAGGATGTAAAGACCACGGTCATTTTAGAGCTATTCATATGGAATGATGGGGTGGAAGCTAGATTGTTGGGGAGAGGAGGCTGTCCACTCTGGGGGGTGTTTGGGAAATTTGTGTGATGCTTTTTTTTGTCATAATTGATTGGAGAAGCACTGCTGGCATTTAGTGAGCAAAGCCCAGGGTGCCAGTACCTTACGACACACTGGCTAGTCCTGCACAAGAAGAATCGACCTGTGCTTAACCTGATCCTCAAAGGTCTTACCAGACCTTTTATGTAAGGTTAGAAACAAAACCTGTTTCAGGTGTTTGAGCTGGAACCTAACTCTGCTTTACAAACAGGCATGAGTATTTGTGATTAGGTTTTAATATACACACTGGATTTTCCAGGAATAAAACATTTTTTAGATTGGAGAAAGATTGTCCATCTTTTCATGTGAACCTTTAGTAAATTACCCACTTACCAGTAGAAATATTGCTGATCTGTGTTTCTTATTGTTGCGTTCACGGTGATTCTATGTATAGATGTGAGCATCTGTCCACTTCATGATATTCCCTAGTATGGTTTTGTGTAAGTACATGAATAAGAAATTATTAAATGTGAAGTATACTTTTTTTTCTTCCACCATACTGAGGACATTATGCGGGTAGGTTACAATAATTTTTATTTGGGGACAAAGTGTTAATGCAAAGGGGACTTGAGATTTTCAAGGCTATCAAATGCTGGCTTGACCTGGAAGCACTTCATATACCATTGAAAAGAGCTGTGTATCTTGTAGTCTGTTGTTCCTTATAGGTTGAGCCTCAGCCTAATCAGAATCACCTGGAGGGCATATAAAAAGTAGGTTTTTGGGTCCCACTCTGAAACTACTGACTTCCTCGTGGGGAAACGCAGGAGTCTGTATTATAAGTCCCTCTTCCCCAGTGTAGACGTGATTTTTTTTTCATTTACTTATCACCTTTTCTTTTTCTCTCTTGGCTGCGTGGGGTCTTTGTCACTGCACACAGGCTTTCTCTAGTTGCGGCGAGCGGGGGCTACTCTTCGTTGCGGTGCGCAGGCTTCTCATTGCGGTGGCTTCTCTTGTTGCAGAACACGGGCTCTAGGTGCGTGGGCTTCAGTAGTTGTGGCACGTGGGCTGCAGACCGCAGGCTCAGCAGTTGTGTTGCACGGGCTTAGTTGCTCTGCCACATGTGGGATCTTCCTGGACCAGGGATCAAACCTGTGTCCACTGCATTGGCAGGCGGATTCTTAACCACTGCACCACCAGGGAAGTCCCTAGACATGATTCTTAACTCCACTAACGTTTGAAAACTCTTCCCTGTAGACCGGGGCAATTGTTTTAAGGATTGAGAGAAAGAGGGACAGAAGCTGGTTTTGGGGTTAAAAATAATATTCTGATGGGACTTGAGAAGGTAGGTGGATGGAGCTTGGGACTTCAGGCTGTGAACCAGTGAGGTTTCTATCATAACGCTCTAGATGAAAAATTTTGACGCAACATAGCAGTGGTAGACCTGGCAGAGAAAAGTTGTTAAAAAGTAAAGTGATTCAATGTAGTGATTGCACATGGGGACTAAAAGAATAAAAGAGGGATAAACGATGATTAGAGATGGTTTCCGGCTATGGTGGGATCATTGATCAAGCTGAGGAATTGAGGAGGGTGGGTGGCTAGGCTGTGAGTTCTGGTTTGGGCACGCCGACGCTTAGATTCCTGTCTACCTGTACGTGGAGATGTCAGTATAAACATCTGGGATGCGGTTTAGGAGAGCAGTCGTCCGGAGATTAGAATGAGGGAATCATTCATGTAAGGTGGAAGCAGAAGCTGTTCAAGTGGTAGAGATTGTCCCCCGGGGGGGGTGTGTGTCCAGAACTTTCATTAAAGTAAACGTATGTGAGCTTGTTTCGTCTTCCTGTTTCTAAGCAAATCTTCCCTGAATATTCAAGACTCCTTTTAGGCCTGGTGGTTTTGATTATTGAAGATAACATGAGTTGAAAAATCAGGTAAAGGAAATGTAGTTACATCTTTGCTGAATAAGCTTAATTGGGGTGTAGTGTGGGAGACCCATAAACCTGATACACAACATGCCTCTGTTTTTGTTTTTTTTTACGGTACGCAGGCCTCTCCCTGCTGTGGCCTCTGCCGCTGCGGAGCACAGGCTCCGGACGCACAGGCTCAGTGGCCATGGCTCACGGGCCCAGCCGCTCTGCAGCATGTGGGATCTTCCCGGACCGGGGCACGAACCCGCGTACCCTGCACCGGCAGGCGGACTCTCAACCGCTGCGCCACCAGGGAAGCCCCCATGCCTCTGGTTTTGCTGCTCAGTCCAACCTTGGGACCAAAGATGTGCCTGAAAAAGGCTGATGACATGGTTTATGACATAGGAAGGACGGTTATACTCAAGACAGCTGCCAGTGGACAAAATCAGTGCAGGTTATAGAAATGGCATCTATGACCACCAAACCAGTTGGTTTAAAAGATTTTTACTTGTCTTTGCGTTTTCTTTTCCCTTAAGAGTACACATACTCTGGCCTTTGAAAAGATCATCCTTTGGGTTGAGGCAGTAGTAAGGATGTTCTAGCTTTGTTAGCTAAGTCACTTCTCATGCAATTCCTTCCGTTCACTCATTCACATTTGAACTTGCAAAATTAAACAAATAGACTGACTTTGTTTAGCTGTTGACCTCTGCATGTCAAAAATCACAACTTTCTCTTTTGTCCTCCTTTCTCTCTGCTGTTACGAGAAGTGGCAGTATACAGTTATTCCTGAAGTGAAATCTGTGTATTTCTCTCCTTCCTCTGATAATTCAGTAACAAATTGGGCAAGTGCTTTTTAAAATGTTTCTTAGTCAATACTCAGTGCCTTCATTTAGAAGTCCAGGGTCTCCAGCCCTTACCCTGGTTTTCATTGCTGGCGAGTTTGACTTTTACAGTTTAAAATCACAAAGTCATAGGCTCTGGAGACTGACTTCATAGGGGAGAGTCAACATATTTAAAAGCCTTTTTGCAGTGCCAGCTGGGGCTAATGTTGTGTCAGCATTTCCATCGTAATTCCCAACATTCGAGGGTTCATAACCAGACTGTTAAGTTTCACCACAAACTGAAGCTTGGTATGTAAGAGTAGAGCCTGAAGCAAACTTTCATGGAAAAAAAAATGCAGTTTCTCTATAAAACCACTAATAAAGAAGCAAAGCTAGTGATTATTGTTGTTACAGTACCCGAACTGCTTGGTTTACTTAATGCTGCAGGGACATTAGTCCGTAACATAAACCAGTCACTCCAGGAGTTTGGGAAAAAGACAATGAATGTGAATATTTCATTTTGAAGGGTGTCTGTTTGAACAATTGAAAACATTTTCTTCTCAATTTTAGTATAATTTTCAAGGCTTGTTTAGCTATCCCATGGGGCAACAAAAGTGCTTGGGACTCGTGATAATAAAGTCAGTAGAAATATACAAATGCTGAGGACCTCAGGCAGAGCCCTTTTCCCCCATGCTGGGGACAAGAGACATGAAGCATATTGATGAGGGCGCTGTGCAGCCCAGGGCTGCTGTAGAGTTGGGGCTATCTTGATTCAGTCATGTGCTTTCACTTCCAGGTAAACTTGATCCTGAAGGACTGTGGTAGGGAGAGCAGATACCTTGAGAGATATATTTGTGTGCAGTAATGATGATGGATTTCTGTGGATACACCCCTATGCTCTGGCCTCTCTGTTGTGACTAGTTGGAAGAATATGCAAGATGCTAATTTGAGTTAAGTACAAAATCTATGGCCCTGGAACAGAAAGACTGTGACTCACATATGGATGAACCCATGACTCTGGCCCCTCTAACACTCCGTGTTTAAATCACCTAAATTGCTTAGCCCCGGGTTAATGGAATGAAAGCTAAAGATAACCTTGTGTGGGTCAAGTCCTGCCAGTCTTGTCCTCCCTCCACTTTGTTGTCCATAGATACTCATTCCACTGTTCTATTTACCTTGTGTTGACTCATCTTCTTTTCTTCATCTCTTCTTGGTGGATCTCCTCTTCGCTCTTCCTTACTCCAAACAGTTTAGGCCTGGGAACTGTTTGTAGAGATCCTGCTAAATATCAATCCTAGGTGATGAGCTCCATGTTACCACATGCATTCCAAAAGTTAAGTGGGTGGACTCAAATTTATTGACAGTGAAATGATATACATATGTATATATACAGATACATGTATTTATAGATACGTATATGTATGTATTAACAAATAAGCATATTAAAATAGTTTATTTGAGCAAAGATTGATTCGAATTGGGCAGCATCCAATCTAGGAGGCAGAGAGGAGCTCTGAGGAGCTGTACAAAATGAAAGCCTTTTATAGTTAGAAGGGAGCAGGAACAAGGAAGTTACACTAGGCAGAAAGGTGGATAATTGTAAGGTTACTTTCCTCTGGGGGATGGCAGGGGTCCATCAGGCAGATGATCTCACTCGTGCTGATCAGGTGATTCCTGATTGAATAGTTTCAAGATCCCATTTCTGGGAGAACTGAAATGCTAAGTTAAGCCTCATTTTGGTGATGTGGGGCTTAGCATAAGTGACTCCATTTTGGGCCTTTTTTTTCTTTTTTTAAACAGTAGGTGTGTTTGTAATCTGACTTCGGATATTTCTGCAGCTAAAAAACGTACCCACTTACGCTGTTCAGGTTATGGGTTTGCAGAAAATTCTAATGAACTAGAAAAAGTCCTTTGTGGCACCAGGGCATGTGGTTGGCGAGTAGGTGAGGGCTGGCTGTGTGTCCCGCTCATCCCTTTGCTTAGGCCATGGTTGTGTAGGGCAGCGCTTGTACAGCCCTATGGGGTGACCCTGAGGATATCATTAATTAGCATCAAGCCTCTTTCCAATGTGTTTTTCTGTATTACTCACTGTAACCTCAATTTTAAGAAAAGGGTCACAAATACGGGATAACAAAGTATTTTTAATATAATGCAAAATTCTTTCATTTATCTGTATCGGAGCGTATCTGAATTTTCAGATGTCGGGAAGAGGCAAATAAATGATCTGAGGAATTATTTGTGCTGATATCTGGCTGTTCATATTGTAGTGTGACTTGCAGGCAAGTGTTAGCCAGGCCTCTGAGTATGACCTGTGATCATTGTTTTTTCACCCTCAATAATTTAGGAGATAAGTTTCAAGCATAGACACCGTGTTTTATACCAGGTTCTACGAGGGCCTGGGGTAGGCCCCTTCTATTCCTAAAGTGTGATGGTTGTCAATTGGAATCATATGCCAGGATCAATAAGTATCTTAGGAATGGTTTTGTTTTTATGTAACTCATATCGTAACCTTCTCTCCAAATCCAGTGACTTAACTATAATTAGGGAAGTTAAGAACTAAACCCAGTATATAGGGAAACCAGGACTGCTGAAGATCCTGAATTTATGGTGGACCTCCTGTATGGGTGTTTAAAAATGGGCTTATTAATCCTACCTTCACCATGCCTCGTCCTTTTCCATACTTACCAATTTTCTTTCTCCTGTGTGTGGTGAACATGACCCATAATGCTGCTTAAATAAACCACATCCTCCTTTCATCTCAACTATGCAGTATTGATGTTATAAACACTATGCTGACCCAGCCTGTTAATTGAGAATGGAAGAGAATGTGACTGTGAATCTGCTGCTCCCAATATGAGACCTTATTTTTATATGGAAACCAAATCACGTGAAGTGAGATGCAAACCATTCAGATGAAATGTCTGTAAGAACCGACTTAGGTCATTATAAACATAACGAATGATTTGGCCATCTTGGAATATATTGTTTCAGAATAAAAAGTTAATTCTGGAGTTGTCTTTTTCCTTTGAAAATGATGGATAGTTCCTTAGCTATGACTCACTTCCTGTGTTGGGGGACAGGACACTCGATAACTAGTTAAGGCCCGTATATATCCACTAGCTTTGCAAGTGGATGGAGTTTCCATTGCTCATCCAAGGAACAGGGAGTAGAGATTTGACCCTTGTTAAACTAGAACGATCTTCTTAGAAACAGAAAGCTGTTCTTTAGTGGTGGTTTATCTATAAAATCTTGTGACAAGATCTGTTCTGTAACCTTGGCTTTACTCTTTTGTAAGGTTATAAACTTCAGTTTGTCTTTTCTAAATGTAAAAATGACAGCCAGCTCATGTGTATAAGAAGTGACTCATAGCACCTTAAATGCACATCTCCCTTACGCCCCCTCCCCGAATTGCCAAGGCGTCTAAAAGATGAGTCTTATGTGGGATTTAAAATTCCTTTCCTAAAATGTCAAACCTGTCTTCATTTCTTTTGTACTTCAAATGCACATTGAAAATAACACCCATATTTGATTCGACCATTGATTTGTCTCAAACAAATCAATGGGGACTATAGGAAATCGTACTTGTGGTTGGGGAGGGGAAGAAAAGAAAGATGACTCCTCTTCATGGTGGTGTTTTCACACTTTGGGAATACCCCTTCCACATTTCTTAAACTTTTTCTCATGAATTCGGAAGCAGACATGATGCTTCTTCATTCCACAAAGGGATCAAAAAAAAAAAAAAAGTAAAATTGGATTTGAATGAAGAGACAACAGCGTACGGTAAGATGAATACAAATCGTACCTCATGAGATAGCTTACATACCAACTGCTTGGTAATATTGAGGAAATAATTCACAATAAAGATAGCAAAGGAAGTAGATACTGTGATGCATAAGCACACATGAAGGCTTTCTGTACATGAAGGCCTGCGTTCACCTGTGTCTACTGGGTCAGATTATTGGGCAATTATTATCCAAGGTTCTTATGACTTACAATGTAGTCTAACTGTAGAGCCTCTGGAATCACAATTGGAGTCCAAATTCAACATGCTATTTCTGACTTTAATGAGGGTATGGATTTTGGGAATGCGTATGTTGGATTGGAGTTAGAGATCCCAAGATACAAGCAATGGCCTTACCTTTGAAGAACTGGGGGAAGGATCAGGTTATGAGCATGGAACACTGAGTAAGGGGATGTGATTATCATGACTAAAATATGTTTTTTTTTTTTTTTTTTGCGGTACGCGGGCCTCTCGCTGTTGTGGCCTCTCCTGTTGCGGAGCACAGGCTCCGGACGCACAGGCTCAGCGGCCATGGCTCACGGGCCCAGCCGCTCCGCGGCATGCGGGATCTTCCCGGACTGGGGTACGAGCCCGTGTTCCCTGCATCGGCAGGCGGACTCTCAACCACTGCGCCACCAGGGAAGCCCTAAAATATGTATTTTTGATGTCTCGCTGCCTCTCACACCTGGCCACATCTGTCCGCACCTTTGCTCGCACACCCATGATATCATTGGCAAACCTAGGCCTCAGGATGCCTACCAGCTCTTGCACCTTGAGCCAAGGCGAGATTCCATCACCGAGATTAGCTACATGTGGATCACTTATCTATGACAATTACAAAAGCCACAATTGGCTTTTTTCTGTTGCCAGCCGGCCACTGTCTGCAGTTGTTAGCTGGCTTGTGCTGAGGGAATATAAAATATAAAATCACTCTAAACTGAACTTAATTAGGGAGGGAAATTTGTTGCCAACTTACCGCCCTCATAGAACCAAATGTAAATGAGTTAGGGATGATCCAAATTAGTTTCGCCTTCTGCCAACTACTTTGGAGCCCCAAGATGAGAGAGAAACAAGAAGGCCTTCTAATAGGTAGGTTTTGGAAAGGATTCCCTTTGCCTTAGGAAAGGGCATTGGGAAGAATGCCCCCTAGAGACACTTAAATGTTTATTTTTGGATTGATGATACCAGCATATTGCCTTCTGATTCGTTCCTTGATGGTTGAGTGCTCAGCTTTTCCTGTCTTGCTTTTGATTTTTGTCTTGGTGAATTTTTATAGCTTTGAAAATGACAACACCCATTGCTTAGCATATGGGACAAAAGGAACTCTTTTTTCCCTCGTGTGTGTGTGTGTGTGTGTGCGCGTGTGTGTGTGTGTTTTAAGAAGGCATCTAAAACTTCATTTTTTTCTCCCCATTCTCCTAAGCTGCGGATGACCTAAAGGTTAGGAGGTCCTAGGTCAGATTCCTTTCTTTGATTCACACACAACTGTCTTTTCCTTATTGTGATCCTTGTGATTTGTATGGGGATTCTGCAAGGAGAAGAGTGTATGTGGGTTGTTATAAAGTACATAAGCTTTAAGGTGTGGCAGGGAGAATCTTTATGCTTTGGTTTAGGTGGGGGCATGTAAGAAATTAGATGACTTTGATTACATAGCCCCTAAATAGTGAGGACCCCAATTCCTCTTCTCCCTCTGAATCTAATTAGTTTGCTTTGAACCCAGGTTAACTGTGGAAAGGGACAGGCTACAGTCACTGTCTTTGCATGTTTTTGGCATGTAGAAGAGTATGGAGTGGGTTGGGGGACGCGTTTCAGAACCAAACTGAAAGAAGCTTGTAGATGCTGAATTTGCTCTGAGCAGATTATTAATTTTTTTTTTCTCCTTGTACCTTATTAAATCTCTTGGAAAGAAACACCAGCTCCAGATCTGTTATTCTGGCTCCAGGCCAGCATGCCAAATTCTGTCATCTTTGCGGCATGGCCGAGCATCTTTATTACATGTTATATTCTGGTATTGGGCTGGATCCAGCAATCCTGGTAACAACATCAGGTGGTTGGGGGTGTGGAAAAGGAAAAGGGCTACATTCGTCTCCCAGTGAGGTTTCGGGAGAAGTGTGAGAGCAGGGTGCATGTTGCACTTGTCTAGAGCAGGGAGTTTTTCATGGATACCATAAACATCTCGTCTGTGCGGTCTCGAATTTGAATTGCATTATCAATTTCTGCTCATACAGATTGGTTTTAGACTGAAGTCAAATTTGGGTCATGCTTCTGTTCTGGCCACAGCATTTCCAAGCAGTTTGGTAGTTAGTACCGGCCTTGAGAGCAACGTCAGCATCACAGATGTGCTGGTTTCATCCCATTGCCCTGTTCCTGGGGTCCCTTGATGACGCTTGGCCTCCATCAGTCTGGGGGAGTGGGGAGCTGAACTCCTGAATGGTTCTGTCTGTACTGGCCTAGGAGTAACTATTGCAGGGTTAACTTTTCTCTCTCCTTCAACACTGCTTTAGAGGGGGAGGAAGAGGTGGGAGTAGAGAATAGTTTAAAAAAATAGGAGGGGGAGAAAAGATTGCATTCATTTCTTGAGTACAGGGAGCCTTGACCCTCTCTTCTGCAAGCAGCCTCTCCTTTCTGCTCTTAGGGGTTTTGCAGATGAAGCTTGGCTTTGGTGAAGGACTGTTCTGAAGCTCCAGAGTGCGTTCAGCAGCAGCTTCGCAGGAAGCAATGACACAAGGTCCCAGGCACTCTCCCCCACTTTCCACTTATTGTTTTGGGATTGTCAGAAAACAGGCTGGGATGAGGAAGAAGAGAGATTGAGGTGTTTTTTTTTTCTCTCTCCAGTTTGGCTGCTGAATGAAAGCAGGCACTTTATTTAGAAGTGAGTAGGGAGGGAAATGCAGCTTAGGGTTGACACCCTTCTGGTGCTTACCCATAAATATGAAATGGTGTTAGAACACCCGACACCAGAGAGCTTTCTGATTGGCTGTTGGTGATGTCATCTTGTCATTAATACTGTGCTCAGAAAATAAACTGATCCGCCTGTTTTCTTTCTTTCCCTCTTTTTTTAAAAGCTGAAACGTATAAAATCCATTTTGTAATCTAAAATGAGGCACTTCAGTCAGAGTGTTTTGAAAGAATATTACATTTCTCATGTGTTCAGAGTCATTTGGCCTTCGCTTTAGAGCTGCAATAATCAACCACAAGTATTCAGCCTGTCTTGTCGTATTGCTTGAAAGTAAGGCAGGTGCTTTTCAACACCTGGGCACCAACAGTTGACATTTGCCCACACTAAGGCTAATGCAGTAGATGGGAATGTTTTCCTTTCAATGTCTTAGGATGCTTAGAGCCAGGGTATGGGAGGGATTTGGCTGGGTAATGAAAAATACTTTTAAAAATTTTCTTAAATCCTAATTTTACTTCTCCATCTCCGATAACCCTGCAGTTAAATCCGAGCTGGCCTGCTTTTCCCCTTAATGCATCTAATTGCATGAGGGTGTTTCACCTGGGGCATCACACTTGTGGCATGTCCAGACTGTGTGTGGGTGTGTGTGTGTAAAATCCAGTAGCGTTCTTGCTATGCAGGCGTGGAATTCTCAGGAGGAAAGCCACTATTCCAGAATCTCTTTGACCCCTGCATTGATTTATGACCCCTGCAGGTCTGGGAAGGTTCGACAATCCTCTGTGCCTACTGGTTCACTCTGTTCGAAGGAGACATCCTGTTTCCATTAACTATTGGGAAGCATTTTGTATGAACATGGCTCTATGTGCTTTAAAAAAAGAAATCTAGAGCTGCTCTTTTGAGGGAAAGCCATGTTCTTTGTCGTCAGAAATTTTGTCTAGAATTATCTTACCCTTACTGTAGTTAACTTTGCTTATGAAGAACCATTTAATAATGTATTCCTTAGTCAATGTACTCTTAGGAAGAATCTCCTAATATCATGTACAAATGTTATATGAATTCACTCCCCTTCCCTGGAAGCTGTGTCATACAGTGAAAGTGGAACCTAAGAGTTTACATCATCACTGAAATGGCCGTCCAGGGTTACTTTATGCATGCTGTGGTGGTATTATTTGGATTAGCAAAATGCATAGCAAGCAGGTGTAACTTATTTCTGCCATGCAGTTGTAGCTCTCCTTACAGGGAGATGCTGTGCTACTTTTCAAAGTTTTCTCTCATTTTAACAAGGTTAGAAACCAGACTTAGTGGCCTTTGGAGTCAAAGGGAAAAGAGAAGGACAATGAATCCCATTCATTCTTATGAGCTCTAAGGAGTCAGAGAGAATCTCTTTTCCAGGTTAGAGCTCTTTCCCTGACAGCCTTTAATTATCTGTGAGCTGAAACAAGAAGTGATAGAAACATGCAAAAGCCTTTCAGGAACAGATTTTTGAAGATGAATCGCCCAAGTCGGTGTCCTGCTCAGCCTGTTACAAGGGCCGGCTCCCTCTACTTGCTTGCCTCTCGATCACGTGACAGCTGTTTGCAGACTAAAGGAAAGAAACCATCATTCACTAGCAGGAAACTTAATCTTGGGCAGGAACAGTTTGAGTAACGACTCTGGGCCCGGAGGTCATCATGGTTGTGAGACCTAAGCTTTTGCAGATGGTCTGAGTGGGAGGAGTGAGATCCAAGGGTCCTTCTCCCACTGCGGCTCCCAGACTGTCCCCTCCTCCGGGTGGTGCTACCATCTCTCCAGATACCGCTGAACTTTTGAACTCAAGTACAGTGCAGCATTTAGGATGTTTGTTTTATAGGCTTCAGATAAAGCAGTAGCGGATTTTAAGGAAACAGTAGACAGATGCATTTCCCTTTTTCCTCCAGTGATGTTAGTGATCTAATTGAAGTCAGTGTTTGAGCAGCTTCCTCTGTATGTGCTTTGGGTTGTCTCTTTTTTTTTTCCTAAAAGACGCTTATGGATGTGAACAAAAGCAGGATGTTGTACTAGAGCTTCTGAACAAGTGCTCTGCGTTAGATACGTCTGGAGTTGACACACCACACTTTCCTCTGCAGACCAAACGTGATCCTGTCTGGTGTTACGGCTCCTTATTTTCATACAGCTGTTGTTTTCACTCTTTAACAGTGTCCCTCTGCCAGTACTGCTCGGCCATAAAAAAGAATGACATTCTGCCATTTGCAACAACATGGACGGACTTGGAGGGCTCAGCTTAGTGAACTGAGTCAGAGAAACATAAACAGTGTACGACACCACTTAATACGTGGAATCTAAAAAAATTAGTGAATAAAACAAAACAGACTCATAGATACAGAGAGCAAACTAGTGGCTAACAGTGAGGAGAGGGAATGGGGAAAGGAACAAGATAAGGGTAGGGGGATTGAGGTAGAAACCACTGTACATAAAATAAATAAGCTACAAGGATATATTGTACAGCACAGGGAATAAAGCCAATATATTATAACTGTAAATGGAGTAGAATCCATAAAAAAATTTTGAATCACTATGTTGTACATCTGAAACTAATATGATATTGTAAATCAGCTATACCTCAACTAAAAAAAGTGTCCCTCTGCCATTTTATTTCATCTCGATTACTAATGGCTGCTTTTCTAGTTATATTGCTTGGAACTAATGGAGATTACTGGTGCAGAAACGTGTCACACCTAAGGGCTTGCCCACTTGGAAAACTGTAACAATTGTAAACAAGGGTCAGCAGTCATCCTTTCTGGGGGTTGGGGGGTGGGAACCAAAAACCCCAAATAATAGGGGCTGTAGAAAATATCAAATGTATAAACTTGTAGGGATAAGAGTAACATTTTCTCAGTTGCAAACTAACTTAATGAAAACTGTGATTTAGGGAAGAGTATAGAGTATTTGCTAAACTAATCCACTTCTCTGAATAGCTCCCTCATTTCTTGTGGCTTGGCGACTAAAACTTAGAAATCCACAATTATACTGTATAGATGAGCCTTGTTCTATATTTAGTGTTTAATCTCCACTCAAGAGGTGCATATGGCCATGAGCACCCACTTAAGAGCTAAAAATGTAAGTTACCGCCCACTTTCTCCCGAATTGGAATCATACATGATTGCTCTATGCTTTAAAAAAATCTTGCTTAGAGGAAAGGGTTCAAGATCAAGTTAGTAGGCAATCCCAAATATGAAGCAAAGAGTCACTTGGCCCTTGGACGAAGCTAAGTAAATACTTGCTGAACAAGTAACATAACCAGCAAGAATTAACATCTCTCGTTGCTTAATCAGAAAGCGAAATGGTGAGTCCAGAAGCTCTGGAATCATCTTAGAAGTAAACACCCATCACAACATGGGCATACAATATCTAGAAGCAGTAAATAGTGAGCTAGGCTACAAGAATGGGTAAAAACAGAAACTATGGCAAGTCCACTGGTTTGAAAACCTGGCTGTTCATCAGTCATCTTGTGACCCCCTTTTTTTTTTTAACATCTTTATTGAGTATAATTGCTTTACAATGGTGTGTTAGTTTCTGCTTTGTAACAAAGTGAATCAGCGATACATATACATATATCCCCATATCTCCTCCCTCCTGTGTCTCCCTCCCACCATCCCTATCCCACCGCTCTAGGTGGTCACAAAGCACCGAGCTGATCTCCCTGTGCTATGCGGCTGCTTCGCATTACCTATCTATTTTACGTTTGGTAGTGTATATATGTCCATGCCACTCTTTCACTTCGTTCCAGCCTACCCTTCCCGCTCCCCGTGTCCTCAAGTCCATTCTCTATGTCTGCGTCTTTATTCCTGTCCTGCCCCGCCCCTAGGTTCTTTAGAACCATTTTTTTTTTTTTTAGATTCCACATATGTGTTAGCATACGATATTTGTTTTTCTCTTTCTGACTTACTTCGCTCTGTATGACAGACTCTAGGTCCATCCACCTCACTACAAATAACTCAATTTCGTGTCTTTTTATGGCTGACTAATATTCCATTGATAAACGTGCCACATCTTCTTTATCCATTCATCTGTTGATGGACACTTAGGTTGCTTCCATGTCCTGGCTATTGTAAATAGAGCTGCAGTGAACATTGTGGTACATGACTTGTTTTGAATTATGGTTTTCTCAGGGTATATGCCCAGTAGTGGGATTGCTGGGTCATATGGTAGTTCAATTTTTAGATTTTAAGGAACCTACATACTGTTCTCCATCGTGGCTGCACCAGTTTACATTCCCACCAGCAGTGCAAGAGGGTTCCCTTTTCTCCACAACCTCTCCAGCATTTATTGTTTGTAGATTTTTTCATGATGGCCATTCTGACTGGTGTGAGGTGATACCTAATTGTAGTTTTGATTTGTATTTCTCTAATGATTAGTGATGTTGATCATCCTTTCATGTGTTTGTTGGCAATCTGTATATCTTCTTTGAAAAATATCTATTTATGTCTTCTGCCCATTTTTGGATTGGGTTGTTTTTTTGGTATTGAGCTGCATGAGCTGCTTGTAAATTTTGGAGATTAAACCTTTGTCAGTTGCTTCATTTGCAAATATTTTCTCCCACTCTGAGGGTGGTCTTTTTGTCTTGTTTATGGTTTCCTTTGCTGTGCAAAAGCTTTTAAATTTCATTAGGTCCCATTTGTTGATTTTTGTTTTTATTTCCATTTCTCTAGGAGGTGGGTGAAAAAGGATCTTGCTGTGATTTATGTCATAGAGTGTTCTGCCTATGTTTTCCTCTAAGAGTTTGATAGTGTCTGGCCTGACATTTAGGTCTTTAATCCCTTTTGAGTTTATTTTTGTGTGTGGTGTTGGGAGTGTTCTAATTTCATTCTTTTACGTGTAGCTGTCCAGTTTTCCCAGCACCACTTACTGAAGAGGCTGTCTCTTCTCCCTTGTATAGTCTTGCCTCCTTTGTCAAAAATAAAACCTTGCTCATATGGTCACCTTATCTCTGGTCTTTCCTGTTCCATTGATCTGTATTTCTGTTTCTGTGCCAGTACCATACTGTCTTGATTACTATAGCTTTGTAGTATAGTCTGAAGTCCAGGAGCATGATTCCTCTAACTCCGTTTTTCTTTCTCAAGACTGCTTTGGCTATTTGGGGTCTTTTGTATTTCCATACAAATTGTGAAATTTTTTGTTCTAGTTCTGTGAAAACTGCCATTTGTAGTTTGATAGGGATTGCATTGAATCTGTAGATTGCTTTGGGTAGTATAGTCATTTTCACAATGTTGAGTCTTCCAATCCGAGAACACGATATATCCATCTGTTTGTATCATCTTTAATTTCTTTCCTCAGTGTCTTACAGTTTTCTGCATACAGGTCTTTTGTCTCCTTAGGTAGGTTTATTCCTAGGTATTTTATTCTTTTTGTTGCAGTGGTAAATGGGAGTGTTTCCTTAATTTCTCTTTCAGATTTTTCATCATAAGTGTATATGAATGCAAGAGATTTCTGTGCATTAATTTTGTATCCTGCTACTCTACCAAATTCATTGATTAGCTCTAGTTGTTTTCTGGTAGCATCTTTAGGATGCTATGTATAGTATCATGTCATCTGCAAACAGTGACAGCTTTACTTCTTTTCCGATTTGGATTCCTTTTTGTTCTGATTGCTGTGGCTAGAACTTCCAAAACTATGTTGAATAATAGTGGCGAGAGTGGACAATGTTGTCTTGTTCCTGATCTTAGTGGAAATGATTTCAGTTTTGTACTATTGAGAACGATGTTGGCTGTGGGTTTGTCATATATGGCCTTTATTATGTTGACGTAAGTGCCCATTATGCCTGCTTTCTGGAGGGTTTTAATCATAAATGGGTTTTGAATTTTGTTGAAAGCTTGTTCTGCATCTATTGAGATGATCATATGGTTTTTCTCCTTCAGTTTGTTAATATGGTTTATCACATTGGTTGATTTGTGTATATTGAAGAATCCTTGCGTTCCTGGGATACACCCCACTTGGTCATGGTGCATGATCCTTTTCATGTGCTGTTGGATTCTGTTTGCTAGTATTTTGTTGACGGTTTTTGCATCGATGTTCATCAGAGATATTGACCTGTAGTTTTCTTTCTTTGTGACGTCTTTGTCTGGTTTTGGTTTAAGGGTGATGGTGACCTCCTAGAATGAGTTTGGGAGTACTGCTGCATTTCAGATGAGTTTGAGAAGGATGGGTGTTAGTGCTGCTCTAAATGTTTGATAGAGTTCTCCTGTGAAGCCATCTGGTCCTAGGCTTTTGTTTGTTGGAAGATTTTTAATCACAGTCGCAATTTCAGTGCTTGTGATTGGTCTGTTCATATTTTCTGTTTCTTCCTGGTTCAGTTTTGGAAGGTTGTGCTTTTCTAAGAATTTGTCCATTTCTTCCAGGTTGTCCATTCTATTGGCATAGAGTTGCTTGTAGTCATCTCTTATGATCCTTTGTATTTCTGCAGTGTCAGTTTTTACTTTTCCTTTTTCATTTCTAAGTCTGTTGATTTGAGTCGTCGTCTTTTTTCTTTGAGTTTGGCTAATGGTTTATCAATTTCGTTTATCTTCTCAAAGAACCAACTTTTAGTTTTATTGATCTTTGCTATTGTTCCCTTCATGTCTTTTTCATTTATTTATGATCTGATCTTCAGGATTTCTTTCCTTCTGCTAACTTTGGGGATTTTATGTTCTTCTTTCTCTAATTGCTTTAGGTGTAAGGCTAGGTTTTTTATTTAAGATGTTTCTTGTTTCTTGAGGTAGGATTGTATTGCTGTAAACTTCCCTCTTAGAAGTGCTTTGCTGCATCCCATAGGTTTTAGGTCGTTGTGTTTACATTGTCATTTGTTTCTAGGTATTTTTTGATTTCCTCTTTGATTCTTCAGTGATCTCTTAGTTATTTAGTAGTGTATTGTTTAGCCTCCATGTGTTTGTATTTTGTACAGATCTTTTCTTGTAATTGATATCTAGTTGAATAGTGTTGTGGTTGGAAAAGATACTTGATATGATTCCAGTTTTCTTAAATTTATCAAGCCTTGATTTGTGACCCAGGCTATGATCTATCCTGAAGAATGTTCCATGAGCACTTGAGAAGAAAGTGTGTTCTGTTGTTTTTGGATGGAATGTCCTATAAATATCAAGTCCATCTTGTTTAATCTTGTGTTTAAAGATTAAATCTTGTGTTTTAAATCTTGTGTTTTAAATCATTTAAATCTTGTGTTTCCTTATTTATTTTCACTTTGGATGATCTGTCCATTGGTGAAAGCGGGGTGTTAAAGTCCCCTACTATGATTGTGTTACTGTTGACTTCACCTTTTATGGCTGTTAGCATTTGCCTTATGTATTGAGGTGCTCCTGTGTTGGGTGCATAAATATTTACAATTGTTATATCTTCTTCGATTGATCCCTTGATTATTATGTATTGTCCTTCTTTGTCTCTTGTGATAGTCTTTATTAAAGTCTATTGTCTGATATGAGAATTGCTACTCTAGCTTTCTTTTGATTTCCATTTTCATGGAATATCTTTTTCCATCCCCACACTTTCAGTCTGTAGGTGTCCCTAGGTCTGAAGTGGGTCTCTTGTAGACAGCATATACATGGGTCTTGTTTTTGTATCCATTCAGCCAGTCTCTGTCTTTTGGTTGGAGCATTTAATCCATTTACATTTAAGGTAATTATTGATATGTATGTTCCTTTTACCGTTTTCTTAATTGTTTTGGGTTTGTTGTTGTATGTCTCTTTCTTCTCTTGTGCTTCCTGCCTAGAGAAGTTCCTTTAGCATTTGTTGTAAAGCTGGTTCGGTGATGCTGAATTCTGTTAACTTTTGCTTGTCTGTAAAGGTTTTAATTTCTCTGTTGAATCTGAATGAGATCTTTGCTGGGTAGAGTAATCTTGGTGTAGGTATTTCCCTTTCATCACTTTAAGTATGTCCTGCCACTCCTTTCTGGATTACAGAGTTTCTGCTGAAAGATCAGCTGTTAACCTTATGGGGATTCCCTTGTAAGTTATTTGTTGTTTTTCCCTTGCTGCTTTTAGTATTTTTTCTTTGTATTTAATTTTTGATAGTTTGAGTAATACGTGTCTTGTCACGCTTCTCCTTGGATTTATCCTGTATGGGGCTCTCTGTGCTTCCTGGACTTGATTGACTCTTTCATTTCCCATATTAGGGAAGTTTTCAACTATAATCTCTTCAATTATTTCCTCAGTTCTGTTTTTTTCTCTTCTTCTTCTGGGACCCCTACAGTTCAAGTGTTGGTGTGTTTAATGTTGTCCCAGAGGTCTCTGAGACTGTGCCCAATCCTTTTCATTCTTTTT
Organism: Tursiops truncatus; assembly: GCF_011762595.2. Lineage (NCBI taxonomy): Eukaryota > Metazoa > Chordata > Mammalia > Artiodactyla > Delphinidae > Tursiops > Tursiops truncatus. The sequence continues at coordinate 17,251,831 of NC_047043.1, forward strand.
TCTTTATTCTGCTCTGTGGTAGTTTTTTCCGCAATTCTGTCTTCCAGGTCAGTTATCCGTTTTCCTCTGCAGTTATTGTGCTGTTGTTTCCTTCTAGAGAATTTTTAATTTCGTTTATTGCATTGTTCATCATTGTTTGCTCTTTAGTTCTTCTCGGTCCTTGTTAAATGTTTCTTGTATTTTCTCCATTCTGCTTCCAAGATTTTGGATCATCTTTACTATCATTATTCTGAATTCTTTTTCAGGTAGACTGCCTATATCCTCTTCATTTGTTTGGTCTGGTGGGTTTTTGCTTTGCTCCTCCATCTGCTGTGTGTTTCTCTGTCTTCTCATTTTGCTCAACTTCTTGTGTTTGAGGTCTCCTTTTTGCAGGCTGCAGGTTCATAGTTCCTGTTTTTGGTGTCTGCCCCCAGTGGCTAAGGTTGGTTCAGTCGGTTGGGTAGGCTTCCTGGTGGAGGGGACTGGTGCCTATGTTCTTGTGGATGAGGCTGGATCTTGTCTTTCTGTTGGGCAAGACTGCGTCCGGTGGTCTGTTTTGGGGTGTCTGTGACCTTATGATTTTAGGCAGCCTCTGTGCTTGTGAGTGTGTTGTGTTCCTGTCTTGCTAGTTGTTTGGCATGGGGTGTCCAGCACTATAGCTTGCTGGTTGTTGAGTGCAGCTCTGTCTTAGCGTTGAGATGGAGATCTCTGGGAGAGGTTTTGCTCTTTGATATTATGTGGAACCAGGAGGTGTCTGGTGGACCAGTGTCCTGAATTTGGCTCTCCCAGCTCAGAGGCACAGGCTTGACATCCAGCCAGAGCACCAAGACCCTGTCAACCACATGGCTCAAAATAAAAGGGAGGAAGAAAATGAAAAAGAAAAAAATAAAAGTTATTAAAATAAAATATTTAAAAAAGAAAAAAATTTAAAAGTAATAAAAAAGGAAAAAAAAAAGAGAGCAAGCAAACCAAAAAACAAATCCACCAATGATAGTAAGCGCTAAAAACTATCCCAAAATGAAAAGAACAAAGAAAAAGAAAAGGACAGACGGAACCCTAGGACAAATGATAAAAGCAAAGCTATACAGAAAGAATCACACAAAGAAGCATACACATACACGCTGACAAAAACCAAAAGGAAAAAATATATCTTTTGGGCAGTCTGAGGTGTTCTGCCAGTGTTCAGTAGGTGTCCTGTGGCAGTTGTTCCCCGTGTAGATGTATTTCTGCTTTTTTTTGTGAGGAGGAGGGTGATCTGCATGTCTTACTCCTCTGCCATCTTGAAGGTCTTGTCTTGTGAGCTCTTAAAGACAAGCAAGTATACTAAAACCACTGATTCCCAGACCTAACCTTCAGAATCTTATGTGTAGACAAGGAACCACTGCCTTTGTCCATAGATCAGAAAGGCTGGAGATGAGTAAGGGATCTGGGGATGGAGGTGATTCAGGGAAACAGTAAACTAGAGAAATGGCAAGACTCTGCCAACACAGAGCAAAAGAAGTACACTGTCTTTTCGGATTGTTTTAAAATTGACTTGGCATACATTTATGGAGCGTAACACATTGCATCACGTGTTGTGATAGAAGTACACAAAATGAAACTTCCTGCTGCTGATGGGCTCACAGACAGATTTATCTTGGACAGAATCTCACACTTCTTGTGTTATGGATCTCTGAGAACAGTTACTATAGGAACCTAGAGGAGGTATTCCTAACACCTGGATTTGAAGAAGTCTTCACAGGGAGGTGATATTTAAACTGGCATGCTGAAGGAGGAGTAGAATTTTTCCAAGAGTAGGAATGCCAAAGGGGAGGTTAGGAAGGTGAAAGATCAAAGCATGCACAGAGACCAGGAAGTAAGAAAGAGCATGTTGTGTTTGGGGAGTGGTCGAGAAAACAAAGCATGACTGGAGCTGTCAATACCTTTGTTAGTCTAAAGCCTTTGGGCTTGATATATGAAAGGACACCTTTTCCTGCCTCCAGAAGGAGAGGGAAAGAAGGGTGGGTGTTGCCTCCTGCAGAAGGTAAGCCTTCTGAGGGTGGGGAAGCTTACCTTCCAGAGATTATTCTCATTCTGGCAGCATGCAGTAGGCATTAATAATGACTCTTTGGCTAATTAAAAGATGTTTAATATATGTCTCATTAAGCAGAATAATCAGTTTCTCTGAGAATGCTGTGTGCCTTATTTTTCTCCTTTTAATAAAGGCAAAAATAAATTAGGGGATAAAAATAATTAAGGGCAATCGGCTAGCTCTCCATGTTTTTCCCTTGATAATTCTTCCATTCTCTTCATATCTCACTGTTGGCTGACTTTCTCCCTTGACTCCTGCCTCTTCTGATAATGTGAAAGTGAGTGTAGCCCACAGAACCAAGAGGGCTTGGGACTAGGCTGTTTTTCTTCACACAGCTCCCACGATGCAGCCGTGAGGATGTGGGAATAGAGGGATTTTAAACCTTTGTCGTCCATGCCCCTCCATCGTCAATGCTGAGAGGCCTCCACAGGTGCCTTAAGATGTAAAATGGCCCGTATCCATAGGCCAGAGGTGCTGTTTCCAAGAGCTTGTTTTTGTGCTTATTTTTACTGCAGGTTTGTATCTCTGCAGAATATTCATGAGATAGAAAAGGAATGTTTTTTTTCCCTCCTTTAAGGATGCCAAGTACAGGTAGGGAGTAATGATCTTGATAAATTCTAGCACTTGTCAATTTGAAAATGTTCAGGGAAAACGAAAGAGAGGATGGATTTGTTTATATGCTGTCATTCAGTGATTCAAGGCTGCAGACATTTCTGTCTTCCTATACTTCTGAAGTTAAGGATTGGAACTGGATAATTGACAACCTTCCAACATGAAACATTATCAACCTTGAGGGGTTTTTATTGTTTTTTTTTGATATTTCATTGTTTTCTAGTTTGCCTTTATCTTTGATCACTTATTGCTCTGACAGAAGTGTGGTCGTGTTGTTGCTTTCCTTTCTTTTCTAAGCATGTATGGTATGATGGGAATTATTTCTCTCCTTTTTCCTTTCTCTTACTAATTTTGTTGGTTGCAAGAAAAAAATTATCTGTCTAGACCTTAGTTAAATATACCAGTTAGTTGTAAATCTGCTTTTGTTTTTCCTTCAAATGTTTTCAGTTTTGTTTTTAAGTTTGTTCATAGTAAAGAATTTTAATTGTAAATTAAAATGTAATAAAACCTGTTAAACTTTAGCCCAGTATTTTAGGTTATCTTTGCTTGGTAAACCTTTATCATTGCTTCGAATTAACAGCTAAATGATATTGTGGTACATGTGGTGGTGGGTGTTGAAGAATCCTGGAGTGTAAAGTATTTTCAGGTGTCCTCAAGTACTGGAAGTCTCCCTTTCCATAGCAGCACTGGATATGATAATTATATACGATTCTCCTGTGTTCATTAAAATATGAGCCCGAGGCTCTGCCGACAATTTGTTAGCTTCCCATAGGTTGAAAGTAATAAAATTGCTTTGCTTTAAAACATCTGTACTTCAGGACTTTCACTAATTCAAATGAGCTTTCCCTCCACTTCTTTCCCAAGTAGGTAATGAGAGGAATTACTTGTTTAAATACCTCTGAGAAAATGCGGGTGGTCTGGCCATACTAGGGAGGAGAAGGTATGGCTGATCGTGGAAGGTGAATGTGATTGTTTTTAGTGCCTTGGTCCTCAAAGGCCAGCAGTTTTAAAGACATGGTAGGTAATCCTCTCCCTCTCAGTTCCAGCAGTCAGTCTCTCTCCCTGTGTTTCCAAAAAGGATATGTATTTTTCTAAAACCGAAATAAAAGTTTCCATTACCTCAATAAGACAGATATTTTAAGAATGGGGGAGAAGTTTAAAGACATATCCACACCATAGCCAGAAAGGTGGAAGCAACCCAAGTGTCCATCAACAGAATCTGTTGCATACCTGCAGTAGCCTGCTGTTCAGCCTTTAAAAGGAAGGACTTTCTGACACTTGCTGCCACAGGGATGAACCTCGAGGACATTAGGCTCTGTGCAATAAGCCAGATACAAAAGAACAAATACTGTATGATTGCTTTTATATGAGGTACCTGGAATAGTCGAACTCTTAGAGACACGGTAGCATGGTGGCTGCTGGGGGATAGGGTGGAGGAATGGGGAGTTAGGAGTTGGGTGCAGAGTTTGTTTCGTGAGATGAAGAGTTGTGTGGCGGGTGGTGATGGTAGTAGCACAACAGTGTGAATGTGCGTAATGCCAGAGACCTGTGTGTACGCTTAAGAATGACTCCCACGGGGCTTCCCTGGTGTTGCAGTGGTTGAGAGTCCGCCTGTCGATGCAGGGAACACAGGTTTGTGCCCCGGTCCGGGAAGATCCCACATGCCGTGGAGCGGCTAGGCCCATGAGCCATGGCCGCTGAGCCTGCGCGTCCGGAGCCTGTGCTCCGCAACGCGAGAGGCCACAACAGTGAGAGGCCCGCGTACCGCAAAAAAAAAAAAAAAAAAAAAAAAAAGAATGACTCCATGGTCAATTTTGTTAAATATTTTACCACAAAGTTTAAAAAAACAAGAAAAGGAAAAAAAAAACCTGTTACTTTTAAAAACTTACAAGTTAACATAAAACAAATTTGTCGCTTTAGCTAATTTTAATGTTTATACAAGCAATATAAATTGCAAATATGTTTAACGTTACAACACCATCTAAAAAAACCCAAAGATGTATGATGTTTTTGTGACAAATAATTGGGCTTAATCTAAAAACACAAGTCAAATTAGGTTTTTGTCATTTGTGGTATTTGTGTCTCCTGTATAGACACTTGTAAAATTTGGATTCCCATCATCAGAAAAGTAAAATTATTTTGTGTTTTTGAATTTGGAATTCCCAGAGCACATGAACATTGATACATGTCCAAAACCAAAATAGATTGAACTGAGTTTTTCTCAGTTAATACGAGTACGAAGCTCCTGGGGATTTAACATCCACATTTTGATTGAGTGGGTCTGGGTTGGGACCTGAGATTCTCCATTTCTAACCAAGTCCACCTGCAGAGGTACTTTGAATGTTTCTGCTTTCCTCAGGGCTAATTTAGGATCCCTCCAAAGGCTTGCTAGTCACTTATTTCTCCTCATTCTGCTTTTTAGCTTCCATAGTAGCGAGGCTGTCATCATCTCGGTTGTCTTGTCCTTGCGGATTTCTGCATTCTAAATTTCTTCTCTTTCATTTCAGTGAGTTTTTAAATGAGAGGAAGTGAGGTAGTATTTATATTTAACAGGAAGTTACCAATCCCCTTTTCATTATTTGTGGCTGTGCGCTCATTGTTGGCAGATCATCAGCATATATCATCATTTCCCCTTGTACCTAACGTTCATTTGAATAAAAATTTATTGAGCACTGAGTATGTGCTGGGTATTACGCTTGTCTTTGGAGCTGATAGACGTGGCTCCTGCCTTAAAGAAACAGGTCACATATGCCTTAGCTGGAAGATGGAGAGAAAGGAGCTTAGGTGACTTTCTTGACCACACATGTTCTTGAAGTCTGTCTTATATAGTAGGTGACTAAAATTCTTCTTCAGAGCCAACTGTATCACTGTGCTGCTCTGTCAACTTCAGATTTCTCCCCAGGTTACCCGTCTGTGTTTTGTTTTCCACTCCTGTTGGTAAAATGATTAAAGTGGAAAGAATCACTCTGTCCTTAGTTTCAAGTAGTAGAACATGCTTGTTTCTGTGAAAGGCTTTTTAAAATTGCATCCATACCACTTCATGTCAACAATTATTTTTATAATTAGGCAGTGTTTGGAGGGAGTGTGGACACATGTGGCCTTACAGCATATTGTGTGGAAGGTAGAATTCTGATAGGGCCCTTGATATCACCTCTCTCACCCCCTACTGCATATGCACCTTGAATAATCCCGGGGACTGTGATTGCGATGGATTTTAAATTGTTATATGCAATATTTGACCTTAGAGAGATGATACAGGTGAGCCTGACCTAATCACACGAGCTCTTCGAAAGCAGAGTGTTGTCTGGCTGACTGAAGGAGAGCCTAAGAAAGGTGCAGTCAGTGCACCCTTGCTGGCTTGAAGATGGAGGGGGCCATGTGGCAGGGAGTGCAGACGTACTAGAAGATGCCTGCCAGCAAGGGAACGGGACCTCAGTCCTATAACTGCAGGGAACTGAATTCTACCAATGACGAGATCTCAGCCTTTAGATATACTGAACAGAGAACACAGCCATGATGTGCTGAACTTCTGACCTAAAGACCTGTAAGCGAGTAAATGCTACTTGTTTCAGCCACTAAGTTTGTGGACGTGGGTTGCATAGGAATAGAAAACTAATACACCATGTTAGTGGGCAAATGCCTTCAAAGGCAGGTATAAGTCACAGCAGTGAAAACAAGCTGATGCTGCTTATACAGCTATCTTAAACATAATGGAAATAAAGTGTCACTTGACCCATAGGGAGTGTCAAACAGTAGAAAGAACTTAGATTTGGAGAGAGGAGACTTGAGCAAGTTGGGGCTCCCTCACTTCCTAGCTGAGGCAAGGCACTCACTTCTCTGGGTCTTATCTGTAAAACCAAGAGGTTGACCAGTGGACATCTCAGCACAGTGCTACCACTGGTTTATTTACCAAGCAGTGTACTCATTTCCATAATTTCCCTAAATCCAGCTTAGCTCTGGCCTACTAGGTATAGAATGAGGGGTGTCTGTCACATTATTTTCTGGATAATTTTTTAAAAAGCAGCAGATAATTTTCTGAGTTTGTTTTTTTCCTGGGGTTTTTTTTAGGACCAGTAAAAAAAAAAAAAAAAAAGTTCCCATGTCAGAACTGCAATTTCTGTACCAAAAAACTACATCAAAATATATTACTTGGAAAAAGTAATGTCTAAGGCCTGTTCTGTCTCTAACAAAACTAATGCCCATGAACAGTTTTCATATCCTTAAAATCCAGAGATCCCAGTTTTATATGTTTAAAATAAATAGCTAGAAATTTACCTTTAAATTCTATTTTTGAAACCTAGGGTGATTCTAACTAGAAGTATTCCTTTGTCTGGAACACCTGCTCATCTGAATTCATTCTTAGTGTGTTTCTGCAGTCTTTTGGGGGTGAGCATATAGTTCTTTCTGATGCATCATCATGCATGAACCAGGTCCCTTGAACCTAGTCCCGTGCAGATCCATGGCTGTGTGTCTTAAGTGCTGAAGTTGTAAAGGAAGTGGTTCCATGGAGCTCTCTTGAGTGGCAGTCTCTCTCCTACGAGGTGATTCTTCCTTGAGCTTCAGGGTCTTATTCACATTGTCAACTAAAAGTCTGCAGAGAATCAAGGATACTTGAGCTATGCAGTGTTTGGGAATATGATACTTCAAAGGGAAAATGCCCATCATGGTGACTTTCCCCCAACACATGGAGTTTCTTTCCCTGCTATCAACTAGCTGCTGATTTTTGGAAATAGGACCTTAAGAGGGGGGACGAACCCCAATAGCTCAACCACGAGGAAGAGAGAGAAAGGATCTCTCAGTCGTGAGAAAGGGGGAAAAGGCCTGCTTTTCCAACCACTGCCTAGATGCAGTGTGGAAACAAAGTATGGAAAACGAAGTAGCTTCCATTGGCTGTACTTAAAAACAACTTCTGAGTTGCTCTCCTACATACTTTAAAACGCATGATGAAAAGACCAGAGGTGAAGATGCCTGAGTTGCATGGTTCATGGCTCCATCAGACATTAATGGAGCCCTTCCATCTACCCAAAGGGCATCCCCTCCATCAGAGCAGATCTGTGCTGTGAGATGTTTCCCCGTCCATCACTCTTAAGTTTGTCCCAGCCTTGCCAGTCCTCATTTGACATTTGACTTGTGAAGATAACTTTTGTGGAGCTATTGTCTCCTCTGTCACTCTTAAACAATAGCAGAGGATGGGGGGAGGGGAGAGGAACTCATGGCTCCCACACAAGCAGATGCCGGAGAGTGCAAAAGCAGTGGTACTCTGGGCATAGTAATCTAGTATTTCTTTCTTGTCCATTCTTCACCATTAGTAGATGAGACATTTTCTGATAGTGGTTCAGGGTCCAAAACCTCGGGATTTTCCTGGTCAGCCACAGTTTTGAGGATGCTGTACTGTGAAAACACACCATGACGTTCATTAACCAATGCTGCCATTCCACCCTAGTGAACACCACCCCAGTGTTCTGTGCTTGGAGGGTTACAGTAAAATCCTTTCGAGTGGCAGTTTGGTAAGCACTTCACAAACAGTTAAGCCTTATGCAAATTAAGCTTCAGTTCTTTCAACAATTTGATCAAGCATTTATAACCTAACTGCCGTTTCCTCCTCCTTCATATGTATGATTTATAAAATTAAGGGGACCCAGAGATCAGTGAGTGTTTTGATGTTAAAGTGCTTATGTATTTACCTCTGTGAAGAATTTCTGGTGAGGCATTGTAAATAGATGGCGGCTGCCTTTAATTTACAGTTGCCTGACTTTCCGCATTACAAAATTCACAAGTTTTAAAACGACAGCTCTGTCCTCCTGAGTGGCAGCATTGAACCAATATACCATCTTCAGAGGTTTGGGCCCTGGGAAGTGTCCTTTGATGGGGAAAGTACCTAGGACCTTCCTGACCAATGGGGATGTTTCCTTCCTGAGCCATTTATTGTTTTAGCGGAACTGGGATTTCACCTGAGTTCTTTGAATACTGGTTTCTTCAACTCTTGGTCAGTTCTCTTTGGGGGGCTTCAGTTTCCTTATGTGGGAAATGGTTATGATGATAGCTGCTTCACAGTGTCTTGTGGTTAACTGAATTGTGAAACTAATTGCCAAGCACCTGACACAAAGCCAGGTCCTGAGTGGGCAACACGTAAGAGTTGGCTCTTGTTACAGGTTTGCTTTTTAAATAGAAAACATTATTTTAACCACATTAACGTAGTCTCTTGTGCATAACTACAAAAAATGATGCCAGATGATATTTTATATAGTGGTTTTAAGTGTATAACTTATAGCATTGACTCTCCCAGAGCATACATTTAAGTAGTATTTCCATTCCATGATCTTCCTGCTAATATTTCCAAGAATTGTTCGAGGCCGCTCGTACAGAACAGACTCAAGGAGGGGCTTAGCCGAGACATGGGAGCCTGCAGGCCTCGGGCTGGGGAACCACACTCCAGATGTTTCTCGTTGGGCCCCTTTTCTGCCTCAGCAGGGCGGTGAGTGGTGTCCTCTGCCTCTCGGCTGTTGCCTGAGGAGTGAAGCCTCACGTAGTGTAGTCAACCAGTAGATCACCGTGTTCCTTTTTCCTTTAACTGAAAGATGCACTTGAAATGTGGATGCTGGCTGCCAGCAATGGCTTTGGCAGTGTCTCTGAGGTCAAGGCTGCTGCAGCGGTGAAGTGTCAGCGTGGAGATTTTAGTTTCCATCCTTTGTTCCAGACGGGCCCTGCCCTTCTGCCTGGTGTTACGTGTGTGGCCTTGCCTTGGCTTCCTCCTCTGCCTGGTGACAGTGCCAGGGTCTTCACACGGCCAGGGCTTACCTCGTGTAGGAGGGCTCCCTCTGAGATCTTTGGAGGAGTCTGAGAACTTCTCCTGCAGCCTCCCCGCTCCCTGTCTCATTTTGTTTCAGGTCGCTTTTTGCCGCTGGCCAACTCATTTCATCTTCCTTTTGCCTTCAGAGATGCGTAATCTCACTTGGTCTGGTGTTCCAGTGGTTTCTCTTTTTCTGTGGTGCCTTGTTCTGTGTTTAGACAACTCAGATTATGTTCTATCCTCTTTCTCTTCTCTTCTCCAGTTCCCTTCCCTCGGGGTCCCTGGGCAGGTAGCAGGAAAGGTTGGTGCTGTTATGTGGCTTGTCAGGTTCATGGACCCTTAGGAGTCAAGAATAAACTAATCTAACTGACTCTTCTTTCCTCTTGATTTCCTTGTGTTCTTGTGCAACAGGGTAAGAACTCAAACTGTAAATGAGAAATCTCTTGAACTGTAAGGGTTAATGTCTGCTAGAGTAGAAGTCAGAAGACTTGCTTCAGGCATTTTCTGCTATTTTCTTTTTTTTTGGGGGGTGGTACGCTGTCCTCACTGTTGTGGCCTCTCCCGTTGCGGAGCACAGGCTCTGGACGCGCAGGCTCAGCGGCCATGGCTCACAGGCCTAGCCGCTCCGCGGCATGTGGGATCTTCCTGGACCGGGGCACGAACCCGCGTCCCCTGCATCGGCAGGCGGACTCTCAACCACTGTGCCACCAGGGGAGCCCTGTGCTATTTTCTAGTTGGAAGGCTTTTGCCAAGTAAGTTAAGCTTTGATTTCTTCATCTTTAAAATAGACAAAGTATCTAATCTTCTCAATGGAGCCACCAGGAAAATCAAATGAGATAAAGTATATGAAGAACTTTCAAGTTGTAAAATGAGTTAACTAACCTGTCCCAGGCAATATGCTAAGTGCCGTGGGAGAGGCAGTCTACCTAGAAGAGCCAAAAAAAAAAAAAAAAAAAAAAGATTTAAATGAGAAGACCTGGGGTTGAGTCCCAAATGTGCACTGAGTAGCTGTGTGACCTCCGTTAAATTATTTAGCTTCTCAGATGTTCACTTCCGCCAGTTAGAAGAAATAATGTGATATGGTGATGTGTTATGTATCAAATGGCTACGTGTGGTGCAAATGTTAGCTGTTTCATTATCCTCCAAAATTGGCTAGTGATTCAAAGAAGTAATTTTTGGCTGTATCTAAAAAAAAGCATACTATGGAATCCTGGGAAACTAGGGAGTATTTCTTGTGATCAAGGCTGCAATTAACATAAAAGGGGCCTATTTTGGAATTTAGAAGTTAACAGAAGGACTCCAGCCAAGCTTCCTTAGCTTCCACATAGATAATAGTTCTCAATTAATTAAGCACATTTGAATTTTTTTAGGGTCTTGAGAAAAAGGAAAAGTTTCCTATTTCATCCTTTCTCATATTCTGCAAACCTAAGTGGATACCTGTTAGAACTTTTAAACGCTTTGGTATCTTAATGTTCATATCTTTAAAAGAGATTAAAAATATTTGTCTTACTAGGTGGGATTGTTCGAAAGGCAATGTGAGATAATTCAAGGATAGATTTTGGAAACTTGAAAGCTAACAAATATACTGTTGCCATTATTTGAATATTTTGAACCAGACATTAAGCTTTTGTCTAAAGGTACCTTGGACAGAATAACAGGTACTGAAGAAAACAGAACAAAACAAAAATGAGTTGGGATTGCTCATTTTAAAATTAGCTCACTTTCAAGATGTTTCATCATGGTGGCCTTGAATTTCATAGTTCACTATAATATGAATTGCAGTTGAAGTAATCGCTCTAAATAACAAAGACACTAATTTTAGTACCGAAGCTTCACGTATAGTTTAACAGGGAAGTTTATTCTGTATCAAGCAGAAAAAAAAATCAAAAGTACAATTTCAAGGAGTACTCAAATACCTGTCAATGTCTGACAAGTCAAATGGACAGATACGAAATAAGGGAGCTAAGGATTCGATCAGTGTAATTAAGATGAATTAAGGGATGCAATGTATTTTGTACCCCACTGAGAACAGACCTTTTACATGCATAAGACCTATTTCCAAGAGTTCATATCATTGCTTCTACTATTTTTAAGTGTCAGGATAATTTGGTGATTCTGTACCATTAAGGTTTTTTTTGGTAATAATTAGACTTTTCTGCTGTCTTAGAATAGATGCTTTAGGCTTCACCTAAAACAGGAGGATTTGAAGACCTCGCAGTCTGATGAGAACCCATGACCATTTGAGGCCAGACACCTCCCCAAGGAGCTTGCCAAGAGAAAGAAAAACTGGCCCTTCTGCCGCCAGTTACCACCCCCTACCCTTATTCCCAGTATTTTCTAGTCTTCATAGAACACTGGGGAGGGAGAAGAGAGGCTCATTAGCTTTATACCAAAAGTGAGAGGGCAGATTCCAAGAGACTCACCCAGAGGTTGGGGGTGATTGCAAGAATGTAAGACTGGCATGGGATTTTCTGGCTGGACGTCCACTCAGGCAGACTTGCCTACTTGCCCCTGTGCTTATCTGGATTGGAAAGGGGAGAACTGGTGAGGCAGGGCGGGAGGAGGGGCTGCCACTGGAGCAGCTTCATATCTCCTGTTTAGTTTGGCAAGGATATGGGAGTTCTTCAGGGTGAACGCTGAGAATGGTAGTTGCTCTTGAGCCATCTTGCGAGACTGTCTGTCCCTAAGTGGCTGGGTTCTGGTTAATGGGGGCCAAAAGGTGGGAGGAAGAGGTTGAGCCAGGGCTGGGCTCATATCTACATCAGAGAAGCTGTGTGGTGAGGAGGTCCTGCAGGGCCCTTGGGAGAATTCCCACACCAGCCAGCATTAGCTCGGGAAGTCATCATGGCCAGTCATGTTGGGAGACATTTGCCTTTCACTCCTTACCGGTTGATTGCAGGAGGGGGAGGTACAGCCCAGAGGAGGGAGGAGGGAATGAGTGAAGGCAAATCCCAGCCCTCCCTGTTCACAGTCCAGGTCACAGCTTTGCCTGGGGTCAGAGTGGGGACTGGTGTAAAACCACAACCGAACTTGAGAATAAAAATTTAAATTGGCCTTGAGTTTTAATAACCAAGTTACCCCAAATGGTGAGATCTGCCCAAGGTGCTATTAAAATTGGGAAAGAAGCTGAAAAATAGCGATTGGTAGCTCTGATGTGAGTAAAGCCATCTCCTGTTAATTGCCCACCGAGATGGTAACACTCAATAAACCCAGTTTCACAAATTCTCCTTCTTGATGTCATTATGATAGCAGATACTCGTTCTAATATCCAAATTCATCCTAGGAGTGTTGATATGAAGTGATTAGCCTTGAGGAGTTTTATTGTTAAGCTTGTAGCCCCTCTTCATGCTGTGTATGGTGTGAAGTGTATATGAAGATAAAAAGATGACTCGGCACGAGATGTTTGCTTAAGTGAATTACTTCTGATCATTCCATGGCCTCTTTGTATGTGATTGGAAATGTCTTCATTTTAAAAACTGGGGTTCTGTTGTCAGTAGTGTGTAGGGCAGATCCCTGAGATGTATAAAGGATACATACTAGATAAAACAGAGAAACGTATTGATACATAACTTGCATTGAAGGAGCCTCCCGTGCTCCTTATTTGCTTAAGAAGACTAAGCATTATATGACAGTATGTCAACACACCCTCATAAAGGGAGAAACGGATACAACATGTCCTTCCTAATGTTTCCCAGAGAGTCAGGGAGTGAACTGAGAAGTGGATCCAGGATTTCATGGGTCAGCACCATAGATTTTATCATTTATATAAAATCCTTTTTTTAAATTTCCCATTGCTCTCAAGATTTCAGAGGGATTATGGTTTGAGTTAGAGAGCAGGCAATTCAGGCGCACCACACAAAGTTGTTAAATCTCAGGGGCTTGAGATTTCTTAGCTCCTTTTAAGCTTTGGAAGCAGAGCAGTCCTAGGGAATGCTATTAGGAATTGGCTTCATGGAGAAAATGTAGCTTTTGGACAGTTAGCTTTTGAAGCCGAGGGAGGATAATAGGTTGGTGAACATGAAGGGGGAATTTGCTTCTGGTTTAGAAAACAGGGTGTGAGGAGGTGATGGTCTTGTGCAGACTCGTGCTGTAATAGTTCTTCAGCAGGGCCAAGTACTTCTCCAGATCGAGTTCAATTTTCCATTGAGTGCATTTTCTGAGTTTTGACAAAGCCTGGGTACCCTCTTGTGGAGTGTGTATCTCTTTGTGCCCTGATTGCTAGGGCTGTGCTATCATCTTGGCCAGCTGCCCATTTCCTTTGGGTCTGAAAGGAATTGTTTAATTCCAATCAGATTGTACAGATTTAGGGCTTGAAGAAAATCTGCAGTGGCTCTTTTTCTTTCTCTGATTCACATTAGTACGGGTCTTGTGTCTAGTGGGTAAATGAGAATGAGTTATACAAAGAAGCGAACATATCAGATGTGAGGGTAGAAAGGAAGGAAAGAGCTGCCCCACCTGTGCTTTCCTGAGTGGGAAGTTTGCCTCTAGACATTCACAGAATGAGACATGAAAGAGGGCATGAGCAAGAGGAAAGAGGACTGGGGAGTTCTAGGGACGGTGTTCCAGGACAGTCTTCACCCACCCAGGAGATGAAAGGATTCCATGGAAAAACAGGATCACCTCAGTGGCCCTACCCCAGGCTCTGTGCAGACTGTTTTTATTGCTTCACAGGCATTGAGTCAGCTTGTTAAGTGTCATCCCTTATCAAGGATGGAGTTCTTCCTTGCCCCAAAGCTACTGGGATCCTAGTCAGGAAAGACACGTAACATGTACACAGGTCCCTACACCACAAACGAATAGTGTTGCTGTCTTTCAGTTAAGTGGCCTGCCGGGCAGAATGAGGTTATCTTGCTGGAAGTCCTCTGCCAGAGGGTTAGCTCAGCTGAGAACTTGAAATTCCCTGTGACTGCAGTGCCTCAGTAGCAATGCCATGGGGTCGTGCTTGAAGTATTACCCTTTGAGGAGGTCTTGATTCTGACATAGAGGAGGAGAGAGCTAGTGGCTCTCATCCTCCATGTGTTTTAGTGAGATTTTTAAAGAGATATTTTGTTGGGATCCGAAGAGTGCTTCAGCAGGTGCATTGGTAATAAATACCACTGTATTAAATCTTCTTAGAAGCTGGTGAATGTGCTGGCTAAAAAGTCCTGGAGGCTTCTTGTGCCGAGGGGACGTATGTTTCCATGTCGGTTTCCACGTCCCTTAGAATTCTGAGCTAGAAGAGCACATCTGCTCTTTATTTTACAGATGAGGAAATTGAGTCCCAGAGAGGGAGCAATTTGCCCCTTCCCCTGAGATTAGCAGGCAGAGTCAGTACAAAAATCTAGGTCTTCGGATTCAGCCCAGTGCCTTTCCCTGTATGCCGCACCATTTCCCTCATTATCTTGAGATTTGCTGGAGCCGCAGGACTACGTAATGCTTGTGCATATGTGGATTTTAGTGCTGCAGCTGAATTAACTCATCACATTGGTCTGATCCTGAGCCCGTTTCTGCAACACGAGGTAAATTGTGACTCCTGTGGTCTGAGCACTGGGCGCCTAGAGGGACTGCAGCATCACCGGGATGGTTCTGGATGCTGCAGCCTTGGTGTGCTCTCCTCTGCCCCTGCTTGTCCGAAGGCTTTTCCTTTTGGAGGCAGGGACTGAATGGGTGGAACCCAGCGGTGCACATGTAAAGGCATGTAGCCCCAAGCTGAGCCGAATTTGAGCCCATGGAGTGGTATTAATTTTGACTCAATATATTTTTGAAAATCTAGGGCGTAGTTTTAAGTTGGACGTACTTCTGTTTTAAGAATATTTGTTTGACATCCTCTGAGACAGGATGAGGAGAATTGCCCCAGCCGCTGGTGATGAGGACTCCCTTATGGTGTTTCCAGGCTAGAACTTCTCTTCAGACTGGTTTTGCCTTGCCAAACTCATGATATCTCTTACCTTGTTGGTTGGCAGATTTTGTGCAATGGGTTTTATTGATAAGGAATTGAATTTAAGTCTTGCAATTATATAAGGTGATTTCTTAGGGGACTTTGACCATTGCAGGCCAGGACTACCATCAAATAGTTCCTGGCCTCTGCTGGATTCGGAGTTCTTCACTTGTGGTGAGGGATTGCCCTGCACGTGTTCTTACTCTAACACGCAATGCAAAATGTGTCAAGATAATTCACTGGACTTAAGGATCCAAATAGCAGCTATGGAAAATTACTTGTTTTTGCATGAAGTGCACTGGCTGCATCCCTGGAGTTACGCTAGCCTCCATCACAGCCCATGCTAAGTTTGTGCCTTGACACTCATTCTTAGAAATGTTCCATTTCCTGACTTTTTCAAGGGGCCAACCAAAGTTTGCTTTCATGGTTGTTTTTCTATGTATGCCTGATTTCTCAAAGCCCTTTTCACAAGAACAGCCCACCCAGTTTGGCTGCCCAAGGCATTTTGGCTTCAGGTTTTGGTGCTGTGTGACTTTTCCTGTCCAGCCTCTGGGGCTCCTCACTTCCTCCTGTGCTCCCTGGGTCCCAGGTACTGCTTGCTCCTTTCACTTTACTGCCTATTAGAGGCATGGGCAGGTGGGGATGACCACACTTTTGCCTCTGGTTCCTCCTCCTTCCCCTGGAGAGCAGGTATTAAAGAGGATGGGCAGGCAGAGAGCTGTCCAACAGGAGGAAGAGAGCGCAGGCCGAGGGGGGCTGGGGTGGTGATTGCCCGTTAACGTGGCGGGATGCTAAGCGCTAGGAAAAGGGTTAATAGAAGCAGGCTTCCTCTCTGTCCCTACAAAAGCCCCTTCCTCCCGCCGCTGCCTCTGGCCCTTAGGCCTGCTTTCCTGCCTGGGTTCTCTCAGTTACTAGCAGTTATCACCTCAGGTATACATGGAATGAAAAACAAGTTTCTGTAGGCCTGTCTGGAAATCTAATGACTATTTGATATTTCTGTCTATGAGAAAGCTGTATTCTGAGTACCAAATACATTACCACATTCCTCAGGAATATGAACCATGTGCATGTAAGTAAATGTATCTTGTTCCTGGGTTTTTAAGTTTGCACTTCACTTTAGAATCTAGAGTTGTGATAGTTTGGAAGGTAACAGGAGGGCAAAGAGTGTGTTCTTTGCTGGCATTAAATCTCATTTGCTGCTTCCACATGCTTCTGAGATCTTCTCATTTTCCTTTCGTTGAATATCTTTCAGAGAATCATGTTTTGGTCTTTGGATAATTCTGCTTTCAGAATACAGCGTATAGCTGGGACTTGCTTTGAAACTACACAGAGTTTTCTCAGTTTGGAATATTTTTTTTTTTTCCCCTTGGCTGGCTTCACCAAATTCTCTAAACTTAAGAAGTGCTCCATGGCTGCAGATCTGGTGTCGATTATCATTAATTCTTCCCTTTATGACTCTGCCACTTAAACACACATTTAGAAACAAACCAAATAAACATTAAATAGCATAACTAGAATTTTGACTTGGGTGGTCCAGTTAGTTTCAACATGTGCTTAGCTTTGAGAGGTGGTCATAAAAACACTAGAGTTCACCAAGCCATAAAATGATTGCAATAGATTTTTTTATTTTAAGATGTATTAATTCAGATATCTTTAAAAATAAACGTTGGATTATTTACAATTTATTGAAATACAAAATAACCGAAGAGGCAGAGTTCTGCACGAAGAGGTGCTTAGTTTCTCTGTATTTCCGTTTGTCCGATACAACCCGATTGACTGGTTTCCAACTGTGTGACTGTAAGTTGCTTAACTGCTTCAGCTCTAGTCTCATTTGTGACAGGGAATATGTACTAGTTGGTTCCCAGGCTCTCTCACTTCTGAAACGCTAGGATTCTGCAATTCTGTGAATTTCAAAGGAATCATATGAAGCAGAAGGTATACTATCGACTCCACAGTAGAAGGGAAGAGACAGCAAGTTGTGGAATAATGAGTAAAGGTCTAAAAATAGCATATAATCCTGAGCCTTCTTGAAAAAGTCATTCATTGCCCTGTTTATTGAACTGTGCATATGGTTGGGAAAATAGATGGGACACCTAGAAAAGGTGTTAAAAAATATTTGTAGGCAGGGACTCTGCCTCAGCACCTCAAGTAGGTTGTATTACAACAGCGTGCGGTGATGCTGCCATTAAACGCATGCCAACCCCGTGAATCAGCCCCACTGGAATCCTTCTGGATTTGGCCAAATGGTGTTTTGGTGGTTTGCGGCTTGTGGGTTAGAAATCAGAGCTTCTAGAGTGAATCTCTTACGTATACAGGTGTGTAACTCCCTAGTACAGAAAGAAGTCCTTTCCCTTTTTCTTTTCCATATCTTTTTGTGGTTGTCTTGGCTTTCCCTCCTGTGGTCCATTTCCAGCATGACAGTAAGAGTTTCTTTGGGGGTAATTAGTTGTCCTAAGTTACTTCCATTAAGGGTTCTTAACTGGCTTCCTTGAGTAAGAATTGGAGATTAGATGTAAAACCATTGTAGAAAGGCTGGTTATATAGAGAAGAAATATGTTAAACGTTAAAAAAAATTCTCAAGATCAGACACCGGTTTTTATTTAAATCTGGTTCCTACAAGCAGAGCAGAGCCTGGGGCAGCCCATTTTGATATGTCACAGAGGCAGCCTTAGGGCAAATGCTAACGACATATGAAGGAGGAGTGACCACAGTGTTTCATTTAGGTTCCTTTAATCACTCTTAACTGGTTTTTAATATTACATCAACATGGTAACAGAAACGAAAGCATTTCTCAGTGCTCTTAACTCTGGACATCATTTTATCCCCTTCTCTGAACCTAGAATGAAAGATGGCTGTTTTGCCAGTATCTCATGTAAGCAACTCTATAGTGGTAAGGACTTGCAAGTGTTTCTTTCCTTTTGTTCTGTCATGATGAGAGAGGGCAGAGGTGATATCTTGTTAGTGTCCCAGGACCCTACTCAGTGCTTGGAGTAGAGTGGGGACTTCCTGTTGTTCGGCTTCTTATTGGATTGGGTTTTTGAGGACCCTGCAGGAATCTGCCTTTGAAATCTTTATAAACTAGATAAAATCTAATTGGTCAGGGAAGGCAGAGAATGCAATGGACCTTGCCTCTGTTGGTCCTTCTGTTATATCTTCAGAAATGAGGGTTTTTCTTCCCCCTTATAAGCGTCATCATGTAGTTTTTAACTCTGCATTTGAAGAGTGTTCAAGTTGATTACTAAATGTGAATATTAAGCATAGAGTTGATGAGAGAATTTTTAAAAAAAACCCCACAAACCCTTCCTTTCAGTAATAGGCTAAAGAATGATTAAATCCTTAGAAAGCAAGGAGACAAAATTCAAGATGTTTTTGGTGACTTTTCAGGGTCATAAGTTATTTAGAGTGGGACAGAGTCTGGCCATATCTATTCTGCCTTTTTGGATATGATTGGGCTGTTAAGAAACATGGCTCTGTTACCATCTTCACTTAGAACTTGGTTGTGTAGGTCTTGTTCTATGAGTTGTATGGTCATAATTTTTATTGATGTGTAGTTGATATACAATATTACATAAGTTACAGGTGTATAAAATAGCGATTTACAATTTTTAAAGGTTATACTGCATTTATAGTTATTATAAAATATAGACTGTATTCCCTATCTTGTACAATATATCCTTGTAGCTTATTTTATACAAAATAGTTTGTACCTCTTAATCCCCTACCTCCTATATTGCTTCTCCCCCCCGTTTTCTCTCCCTGCTGCTAACCACTAGTTAGTTCTCTATATCTGTGGGTCTCTTTTTTGTTATAGTCACTAGTTTGTTGTACTTTTTGAGATTCCACATGTAAGTAATAACATACAGTATTTGACTTTCTCTGTCTGACTTACTTCACTTAACATAATATCCTCCAAGTCCATTCATGTTGTTTCAAATGGCAGAATTTTATTCCTTCACAAGGAATAGGTAGTATTCCATTGTGTGTGTGTGTGTATACCACATCTTTTTTTTTTTTTTTTTGCGGTACGCAGGCCTCTCACTGTTGTGGTCTCTCCCGTTGTGGAGCACAGGCTCCGGACGCGCAGGCTCAGTGGCCATGGCTCACGGGCCCAGCCGCTCCACAGCATGTGGGATCTTCCCGGACCGGGTCACGAACCCGTGTCCCCTGCATCGGCAGGCGGACTCTCAACCACTGCGCCACCAGGGAAGCCCTACACCACATCTTTATCCATTCATCTGTTGATGGACACTTAGGTTACTTCCATATCTTCGCAATTGTAAATAATGCTGCTATAAACATTGGGGTACATGTATCTTTCTGAATTAGTGTTTTTGTTTCTTTTGGATATATACCCAAGAGTGGAATTGCTGGGTCATGTGGTAGTTCTGTTTTTAGTTTACTGAGAAATCTATGGCCATGTGTTTGCCACCTCCTTACTTGACTTTATCTTCAGGTTCCTCAAAGATTTATCATTCTGCTATCTAGGCGTCCTGCCTTCTGATCATTCCACTGGCTGCTTTTATACTGGAGCTGATGTTAGGGGTACAGGTCTGTGCAGCTGTGTTGATGCCTTGAGTACATTGGGCAGAACCTGTGTTTGTCAGTTGTTGGTTTAGACAAGTTATAGGTAAAACACTATGAAAGCCTTTGTCTAGATTCTTATCTTTTGCTCCAGCAGAGTCCGACAGAAATGAAGTTGAATGTCAGGCAGCCTTTGTTTAAAAAAGAAGATGCTGGTGCTTAGAACAAGCCACTGAAACAGCAGGGCTTGGAGGTGGGGGAAAGATGTCATAAAGCTCCATGTTAAAAGCCCAATGTGTGAAGTTAAGGCCGTAAAATCTCACTGTTTCTGAAAGACCGAAACAAACCATCCAGCAATGTGAAGATGTTCATTTTATAAATAGAATGAAATCTTCCTCCATATACCTGAGGTCCCAGGATGGGGTTGTAAAATAGAATAAACCTGAAACGTGATCTCTTTTTAAATGTTCCCATTTGTTTTGTGTGTTCGGTTTGTTTTATAACATCCAAATAAGTCTAAAGGCTGAGAAGAGGTCTGTTAAGACAGCAGTGTTTCTTTGTATGGGATAGTTGAAGGGGATCTAAGTGACTCTGTGACTTCTTTTCAGACAATACAGAGCCACCCTTGTGAGCGGGGAGGACCTGGGAAGCGTAGGTGTGTTGGGAGCCAGCTTAGCCTGCAGTTTTCTGTAGTTGCTTGAAGCTTGGAGAAAGTGGAAGAAGAAATTACTTCATGGGAACTCAGGCAAAACTGCTCCTCAGATGAGGCCGAAGCAGCCACGTCAGATCTGTGACCCGCCCAGCTTGCTTTACAGAGAAAGTGATCTGGGTTAGAGGAATTATTCACTCTATTTTAGCCCACAATTCCTCATTACTCCTACTTCTGTAGCCCAACTTAAAACTCTGGTAAGTGGAAAAACTCCTATCTAAGCACAAGTAAGAGGATGAAGTCACTTATCTTGAAATTTCTTTAAACCTTTAATTATTGTAAGCAAAAGATCTAGTTTCTTCGGAGCTCCTGGTGATGTCTTAGTTTTGTGGCTGTTGGTGTTTTTTTGAGTCTTATCAGATTGAGTCATCACTTGACTGGAAGATCTAGAATAACATACCATCTACTATGAAGAAATGATTACAGTAGTTGGTCTTGACACACAAAAATGTGTATTAATTAATAAGATTATCTACAAGATGCTTTAGTTACTGCAGCAAGTCTGTGCTACCCAGTGGCACTTGGAAGACAGGATTGCCGTCCTCCTGCTTTCACTGGGCTCTGGGGCTCTTCTGGCCAGTATGAGGCTGAGTGCTAAACTCACAGTGATCCCCATTCCGTAGTGAAAGAAGCCACAGAAATGCAAGGGAACATAAAGCTCTTGGCGCACGGCACGCAGTTAGCAAACACTTGGAAGGCAGCTGACAATGGGGGGCCTCCCTTGTGGCAGAATTCTGAGGTAGATGCTGCCTGAGGCTACTTTTTTATTTTCCAGCCCAACTTTACACGGCCCGGGCTCACACGGTGTGATCCTGGGAGCTCAGCAGCTGGTATTTACTGTGCTTTTGTAGACTCACTCAGGGGGGCTTTGCAGGAGAGCCCGAATCTTGATCCATGTTGTCCTTCTGTGTCGCTGCTTTAAGGCTTTCCATCGTCATCTGAGGAGAGTTGTCCTCCTGGTCTCTCTACCCAGTTTTGGCAAAGGATCAGCGGGCGATCCTCACGCCCCACAGATCTTGGACAGTTTAACCGGTATCAGGACACTGCTTATATGCAAGCAATCCCTACACTAAGAGCTTTAAAAGTGAGATTTTTCTTTGAAATTTAAAAGAAAGTGGAATAAAAATGTGCTTGCTTTTCAGCATAGATTGATTAGCTGGCATGGAGGGAAGGCCGGCCTTTGAAATCTATAGGCATCACGTTGCAGGCCTGACCCCGCTGACCCTGGGAGATTAGTAATGGTCTACGCAGTCTGCTCTGTCAGCACGTCTGGCAGGGCATGCACAGATGGTGCCAGCTGGAGAAAATCACTGCTGGCCGTTGCACTGCAGCCTCACCTTGGCCAAGCGGCCCTGGGAGGAGGAGCCCAGACGTGTCTGTGCCCAGCGCATCGGAATAGACCTGTGAGGATGCCAGTCTGGGTTTAGGATGCGTTTGCTGATCGTGACTTAAGTGATGCTTCCTTGTCATAGCTTGGGCCATCCTGCGCCGCTGAGCAGCCGGGATTTCTAACAGGGTCTGTGGCCTTGGGGTTGTTCTGAAACGGAATTCGAAACTAGAACTGATCTCATTCCAAGGAGTCAAGCATAATGCAATACTTGTTTTCCTAGAGTCAGTCAGCCTAAGGAAAATGCTAGTAGGCTGGAATGGGTGGAGGAGGAGTCTGTAGAGTTGGAGTAATGAACTTAGGGGTAAGGAGAGTTTTATTACCGAAAGCAGCATGCATGACCTCTGTCCTTGCAGCTGCCCCCAGTGTCTGGGTTGTCAGGTGGTACCCTGACACTTGATAGTTAACACTCTTTGTGTGGGGACAGTCTTAGAAATGGTGATTCTGCCCAAAGATAGCAAGGAAAAGACCCTCATTAACATGTAGCCATCGACTGAAACAGTCTCTCCACAAAGTTGAACTGAGCTGAATCTGTCTAGTCTGCTCTTCCGAATTAGACATTGTACCCTTTCAAGTTTCTGCTTGACGTTGCATTGATAGTCCAGTGTTAAAAGTGTAGCCTTCCAAGATACCAGCATCTGAGCTGAATTTCAGCAGGTTGCGGACAGGCTAAAAAACACTAATGTTGAACAGAAAATGTGCAGGTGTCTACAATGGCAGAGGGTCACTCGGTCACTCAGTGGACTTTCACCATTTGTATTTTGATTTTGTATTCTTCCTGTCACAACTTTAAGTCGCCATCCCAGTTAGTTCTGGCTTTGCAACTTATTACTGTTTAACTGACTGGTTGGATTCCTTTTGGGTTTGTTTTATGAACTACGTTGTTGTTTCATTCTTGAAGAATTTTCCTTGGAGATGCTACTGTTGGGAAATGTGAACTGCCTTTTTAAGCTCTTTAGAAAAGTTTACAGAGGCTTCATAAAGGGGATTATTTTTTCTTCCCAAAGATGTAAGGAGACGGATCCTGTGCAATGCCTGCTAGTGCCTTTGAAATGGGGACATAGGGGCGTGGCCTAGAGGGAGCTCAGAAAGAATGAAAAGGGCACTGGCTAACCTCACATGGTGGGCGCACAGTGCAGTACAGCATGGCTTGCTGGAGTCTGGAAGAGAGATACTCAGCATACTTAAATCTGACAGAAGTCTAGCTCTTCTTGGTTAATAGAGCGTAGCTCAGGCCAGGATAGCTTTATTGACTAGATGTGAGGCGGAAGGAGAGAGAGAAGTCAAGGATGACTCCCAAGTGTGAGGGGGGAGGCCGGTGGGTGATATAGTGCACTGGCAAGGGGAAGATGAGTGCGATCCTAAGCAGTTTGTACTTGAAATGTCCATTAGGTCCTCGGGTATCTGGGTCAGGATTTAAGCCGAGCAGTCTGGCGTAGAGGGAGAAATTTGGAAGTTGTTGACACATAGCCCATAATGAAGCCACAGGAGTGCATGAGATTGGGTAGAGACCTAAGAGAGATGGGAGTGAATACAATTCAGGACAGAATGCGAAGCAAACTACCATCCCCTCCTACTCTGGGATTTGAACAATAATGTGTGTATTTGCCTAGAGAAGACGAATAACAAAAATTGCTTAGTGACTGTTTGTGTCAGGATCGTGCTTGATGTCTAGTTGATAGGAAAATTCATAGTAGTCTTTGGATATGTAGAAATAAATTCTTGAAAATAATCCCAAAGTAGGATTTGGGAAGCTTTGGTCCATTTCACAGACACTCTCCCATTTGAAGTAGATGTCAAAACACACCAGAGGACAGAGAGCTGAGAGTCTGTAGGACAGGAAGCAAAAGCATCTGCTAGTTGATCAAGTCGCGGGAGCCGGAGGAACGGAGGGACAAGAGGGCAGCAGAAACCAAGAATCAAACCTGGTCAAGAGGCCACATCAGCCCCACTTGGCAGACGGACCCAGTGGCTTCTGTAATTACACTGGTGCCTGCTGTGTGCGCCTTTTCCACTGAGTTTAAAAAAGCCTTTCCTCTAACTACCAGGTCTCCCAGAACTTGGGCCACTTCTGCGCTTGGTGGTTTTTGCCTGTGGAGTCTTTGCTGTGTCTGTGCTCTGTGCTGTGCCTGCTGACTCCACGAGAGCCGTCCTGGGCCTGCTCTTTGACACAGCTCCTGCCCTCATAGAGGGTTTGCGAGGACATGCCCTTCCAGAAGAGCCCAGCAGAGACCACATGCCTGCATGGCTAGACTGGAACACGTGGACTTGACCAAAGCCTTGTCTTTTTCTATTTCTCTCTCCCTCCGTCTCGGTGCTTTTGGCATAAATAATATGTAACTGTCTAAAATCAATAGAAATTTCAAAGCAAGGCTTACAGCTAATGGTGCGGGCTCATTAACACTGACACTTCCTTCGGATTAATAATGTTATTTTGAACAGAAATGCCTTTTACATCCACATTTGCCACCAGTTCTGTTTTCGGTATTCCAATTCTGGGAATGACATAGGAAGGAAGTGTACTCAAACTTCAGGGAAATGAATCCCGAAAAACATTCTGTACTTTATATATACTTCCACTATTTCTATATAGTCCCATAAGGAATATCCAAGAGACTGATTTTCATCCATAGCTGCGGTTTTGCTTGTGTTGCTTTCTGGGAGAAGATATCCATAAGCACAAGTTAAGAATGCATCTGTCTCTCTGTTACTATGTTGATATGATCCTTTAGAAGGGGACACAGAGTACATTGAGACTAGGGTATCTTAAATATTTGCGGTTGGAAATACTCCTGGCATTTGTTGAAATTTTTGTTTCAGAACTCCATTCTGTTCATACATTTGTTTTATTTTTGCCCCAGTCAGTATCTTTAAAAAAAAACAACTCATCCAGAGCCTCCTCTATATAAATAATAGGTAATGATCAAAGTTAAGTTTAGCCTTTTTTCCTGCCTATCATGCGCTAGGTACCGTGCTACCTTCTGGAGCTCAAAGATGAGTAAGAAATGATTTCTGTCCTCAAGGAGCTTAGGGTCTAGTGATGGTGGGTGTGAACATAAATAGATGCTTTTAGTACAGTTTGGAACGGTCCATGGGAGTTTAGTCCGTTCTTGGGGGCCAGAATCAGGGCGCTCTTTTGGAAACTGCTCTAACTGGATTGTAAAGAATGAAGTGGAGTTACTAATCTAGGAAGAATGACTTGTTTTTTAATAGGAGTGATCTGAGTTTTAAACATCACGGGATAGGCAGATAACTGCAATGCTTCAGTACTGGCCAGTTCTAAGACTGGAGGCCATGTGGGGAGGGTAGAGTGTGGGGGGGAGGTGGGACTCAAGAGCACAGCCAAGGTCAGGTTTTGAATCAGGGGTCATATCTATAGTTGATGATGTGTGTATGATAGTAGATTACTCTTCCAGTGGTGCAGAGACTGGGTGGAATTGGGAAATGGGAATCCAGTTGGGTGGTTAATGCAAAAGGGGACAAAGGAATGAATTGAAGCAGGACACTGAGGATAGCCAGGAGGAGATGGATAGGAGAAATAGTTGGAGATGAAATAGGTGGGACTTCGTTATGTGGTGGTTGTGGTGTGGTGTGTCGGGAGTGATAGCAGGTGAGGCATGGGCCCTTGTCTCCAGCTGAGGTGGTTGAGTAGATATCATCTGCTGGAATTGGGAGCAAAAGAGGAAGCACAGTTAGGTGAGATACCAATTGTGAATTTGTATCATTAACGTACTTCTTAAATATTTCTTCAACTCTTAAACTGCATGTGAGGTTATGCTTTACTTCATGTGAATATTCAAACCTGGTAGTAGTGATATTTGAAAACTTGCGACTGTAAGAATTACTGTTATGTATTGGGCCTCTATGTCTAGAGACAGGAGTTTAGGAGAATTGGAACTGCCCTATTCTCATGATTTTGAGGACGTTCCACATCTAACCCGTTATAAAGCCTGTCTGGTCTATCTTTGTGATGTACTCAGTTTGATTCCTTACAGCCTCTACTGCTACCACTCTTACGGTGTAGCCTGCTTACTCCCTTGGTAGTCTGCTCTCAACAAAAACAGCTACGGTGGCCCTTCTATTAACAGAAATAAGATTTTGTTGCCCTCTGCTTCAACCTTCAAAGACTTCTTATTTCACTGAAAGTTAACAAAACAAAGAAACAAAAAACAGCTGTTGGACAGTTTTTCCAGGATACGGCCTCAGAGTCTGAGATTTGCTTGCAGGAGGCTTACTGAGGAGGGCTCTAGGGAACACCCTATGCGAGGTGAGGGAAGCAGGACCGTGTGGAGGGAGAGGTAGAGCTGTGATGCAGTTGCAGGAGGAGGCTGAGCGGACCTTACAGGGATGCTGAAGCTGGGATGACCTTTCAGGCATATCCCTGTTACCCTTCATTGACTGGTCACTGGATCTACCCAAGGAGGGAGTTTCCTCTGTCATGTGGCGCCTGGAGGAGGACTCGGCTGTGAGTCATCGGCACGCAACATCTATAGCATCTGGAGCAAGAAGGGTCTTGGTCCCGCAGGAGCATCTGGGTGGTAGGTAAGAGCATCCACTGCACGTGGCCTGTGGGATGCTGTGTGGCCTGAGTACTTA
Source organism: Tursiops truncatus (assembly GCF_011762595.2). Lineage (NCBI taxonomy): Eukaryota > Metazoa > Chordata > Mammalia > Artiodactyla > Delphinidae > Tursiops > Tursiops truncatus. The sequence continues at coordinate 17,278,413 of NC_047043.1, forward strand.
CTCGTACCACTGCTGTGGCCTCATTCACTGCTGTGGCCTCATTCACTGCTGCTAATTTCTTTGCTCATTTTGCTGTCAGTACGTTGTCAGTACACCCCTATAACATGATACACACTGAGTTGGGTTTTGCCTGTCTCATGGGAGTGTAAGCTCTGTGAGGGTAGGCGCTGCTTACCACGGGTGTGTTTTCACTTGCATATCTTCAAGTGTTTTGAAAGTTGTTCTTGGAGAAGATATCCTTAAAGTTGTGCTCTTTTTCTGGAAAAGTGAACATTCAAAGATTTAGAAGTGCAACTGAAATATAATTTGGTGGTAGTTGATACTGTAGTTTGATTACTGCAGGACTCTTTTTTAGATAGGTGAATTTACCTAGAACATTTCTCATGTAATGAGATATACAAAAGACTTTCCATATACCTTAGGTTTTAGGACTGTATTTATTGTGTAAAATAATGTTAACCTATTATACCTATGAAGAGTATAGTAGTTTGTCATTGCAATATAATCTTACCTTGAACAAGCTTTAATTGAAATAAATATGTGTTTATCTGAAGGTAGACATGATGCTAGTATCAGTAATTCAGAAGCATTTTCAACTAAGCATGAACAAATCATTGCCTTTGGCTGTGATCTGACTGCTTGAGCTCATAATATCAAATTATTTTTCTCAATGAAGATAAAATTAAACCTCAGATAACCAGAACTCAAAAATTCCAGTTCTTTAATCAACATATGCTCTTTTTGAGCATCTCTCTTAGGAGAAAGAGATAGATGACAGTAAAACATTTCAAGGATTTTAATTTTTTTAAGTGTCCTTTCCCAGGCATATCCTAGGTTCTGTGTACATTTGGCCCAGTATTCTTTGATAATATCATCACAGTTCACCACATGAAAAATTCTGACTCAAAAATATAATCTTACAGTACTTAAATTCTTTATCATAAAAGATGATGTTCATTACATGAAAACGTGGACTAATACATTCATTCCTAAAAAGTCTCAGTGATAAGTACAGAAAGGCTTCCTTTTATTGGGTGAGATTTAATTGGATCATCTGTACTGTCCCTCCTAACTTTTTTTCTCCAATCAGAAGGCTTGAACCATAAACAGTTTTCTGATTAATATTTAGTAAATCAGAAATGCAGTTTATTAAAACACCTGATTCAACCTCTGGGAGCCTAATAACACATTGAGTGCATGTACTTTTGGTCAGAAGAATCTTTTTTTTTTTGGCGGTACGCGGGCCTCTCACTGTTGTGGCCTCTCCCGTTGCGGAGCACAGGCTCCGGACGCGCAGGCTCAGCGGCCATGGCTCACGGGCCCAGCCGCTCCGCGGCATCTTCCCAGACCGGGGCACGAACCTGTGCCCCCTGCATCAGCAGGCGGACTCTCAACCACTGTGCCACCAGGGAAGCCCGGGTCAGAAGAATCTTTAACATTTAGTGACTGTAGACATGAGAATGAGTCTATTTCCTGGAGCAATAGTTGATGCATCTGCATTTCAAGTAAACAGAGTGAATTTTCACATTTCCAGAGGTGTTGAAGGTATTTGTATTTCTCGACATGCCTGTGTGTGTGTGTGTGTGTGTGTGTGTGTGTAAAAACAAAGGTGGTGTTACTCTGAGATTTTATGCATTATTTTAATTTTTTTGCTGGGGAGATGCATTTCCATCCAGCCTACTTCCAAGTAGACCAGTATCAAACTCAATACTTCACATTCACCCCTGATTTTTTATAAAAGGCACTTTCCCACCTCAGACACTAATTATTAAAATTGCATGATTTGCCAGGCAAACACGACTCAGTAGTAGTATTTGAGCAACAAATCAATGAGCAAATATTGATGCAACACACATGCCACATGAGCATGACACCATCTGGGGTTCTGTACATGATTTATACAAGAAGGCGGAGCATCTCTGCCTTTAAGTGGCTCAAAATGTAATTAATAGGAGACTGGGAAGAAAAAGCAGAAAGATACAACCAAAGTTCTTAAACCAGTTTTCACAGTGGCTGGTGTAGTAGTATCACCATCCATTGACTGTCTGTTGAGTGCTTTGCTGCTTATGAGGAGGTGTGCTGAGGGCTGGGGATCAAGAGGGAACGGGAGGGCTTCCCTGGTGGCGCAGTGGTTGAGAGTCCGCCTGCCGATGCAGGGGACGTGGGTTCGTGCCCCGGTCCAGGAGGATCCCACATGCCGCGGAGCGGCTGGGCCCGTGAGCCATGGCCGCTGAGCCTGCGCGTCCGGAGCCTGTGCTCCGCAACGGGAGAGGCCACAACAGTGAGAGGCCCGCGTACTGCAAAAAAAAAAAAAAAAAAAGTAATGGGGACATAGTCCTGGCCCGCTAGGAGTTTACAGATGGGCTTCACTATCTTCGACCATATATATATATATACTCAGTAAGATGAAAAGCTCATCTTCAGTGATCCAGAAATGAGTGACATAATTATATTGATCACCTAGGAGTAAATTGTCTGGAAGGTTTACTATCTGCTACTGCAGAAAGAGTACTCTGTATCACTCTTAAGTGGTGGATTTGCCTGTAGGGCTCTAGTACTACTTAGAGCATAACTGTTGATGCTGGAGTTCACTGTCCTGGTTTTAAGTTTGACTTTGGAATTTACCAGCTGTGTGAAATTAGGCAAATAACAGATTCCTTGTGCCTCCACTTATACATCTGTAGAGCAAAGACAGTACAGTAAGAAGTTCTGAACTGTCCCCTTCATGTGCTACTTGAGGGTTCAGAAGAGACTATCTGTAAAACAAAAGGAGTTTGAAAATTGTGCTCTGTGTATATTAGTTGTTAGTATTGATTGGTGGTGGTGGATTGATCCTCATTAAACACCCCTTCCCAACGTGTGTTTTCAGTTTTTGAAGATAATTGTGGCTGCATGCAAGGGATATGTTACAGTTTGTAGGCTTCATAGTAGAATGCAGGAAATGTGAGGGCCCTGTCTCATGCCTTTGATCATTAATAAAAGGAAGTTAACGATAGTTCCAGGCCTCTAAATTTCATTTGCAGTCAGGTTTGGGCCTTCACAATTGCAAAGAATGATGTAAAAGCAGGCCATATTCGTGTTTCCTTTTGTTTAAATAAGTAAATTTCCAAGAGATCAAGAAGAAATATTGTTGTTTCTCTAATGTTCATCCATTATCCATTCCAACATCACTTGAATGTAAGCTCAGTGAAGGCTGGCATTTTCCTCTGTTTGGTTCACTGCTGGAACCCAGTGCCGAGGGCAGGGCCTTGTCAATAATAGATACTCAATGGATTTTCCTTAAATTACGGACGCTGCGGAGTGCTGGTTGTGTTTGAGGAACTCTGCAAGGCATTTGGAAATATTGGGGAGGTAAATCTAGAGTCCACAACCTCATCATCCAACAGGGAGAAAGAAAAATAAACAGAAAATCATAGTCCATAACATGTGCTCCAGTAGAGGAGTTGGGGGAAGGCTTCACGGAGGTGGTGGCGATCATGACATTCCAGAGCGTTTAATAGTGGGGGCCAGCGTGCTCCGCTCCCTGTATAGGCAGTAAAGCGTTCATCGTCTGTAGAGAATTTAAAATAATCAAACTGGCTAAAAGTTGGTCTGTTATTTTATTCCTCTGCAGGGAGCAATTCTAAAGTGAGACACTGATTAAAAATACTCCTCCTCGGGCTTCCCTGGTGGCGCAGTGGTTGAGAGTCCGCCTGCCGATGCAGGGTACACGGGTTCGTGCCCCGGTCCGGGAGGATCCCACATGCCGCGGAGCGGCTGGGTCCGTGAGCCATGGCCGCTGAGCCTGCGCGTCCGGAGCCTGTGCTCCGCAATGGGAGAGGCCGCAGCAGTGAGAGGCCCGCATACCGCAAAAAAAAAAAAAAAAAAAAAAAATACTCCTCCTCCGGGGCCAGCTACAAGGCCTGCTCCCCACACATCTCACTCACCCCTTAGTGCGCCTGTTTCTCTGGGAGGAGTTGGTCCCTTTGAGATATTTGAGCTTCAGAGACTGTTGTCTCCTAGAGTAGAGCCTTCAGGCTTGGTAGTGATAATTTTACATGTATTCTATAAAAAAACAAATATTGAAAAAAGCTTTAACTCTGAATACACACACAATTCAAGACAACTATGGTAGAAGGAAAATGTTTTCTGTAACACTCAGAAGTCTAGAAAGGCTTTTCTTTTCCCATTCTTTCAAAGCAATGCGATCTCTTAAAAAATCTGCTCAGTCTTAAAAATTGATACTTTCTTGGGTCAGCTTCATGTCCCATCACACTTCTTTTATCAAAGAATGACCTTTCCTTTGTTGAAACATAGAATTCAAAAATTCTTTATGAAAACTACCGTTTTCATTTTGAATGTCCTATTGTGATGCACTGGTCGGCTATGGTTATACGTTAGGTATCTTTTTCTAGACTTAAAAAAAAATTAACCCCTCTCTTGCACCAGAGAGCTGCCTTCCAAAATTTACGATTGAGTGGTCATCATTTGCTGTTGAATTTTTATCTTAATATTTTGCTATATTTCGGGTGTTGTCCATGTGACAGGCTAGTAAGGATCAGTTACCTCACTGTTTTTCAGGTATGTGGAATTAGGTGGGACATCTTTCTCCATATCTATAACAAACAAAAACTCAATTTAAGAAAGCTCTGAATTCCCTAGGATGGTTTCATCCCTTGAGGCAGTCACTTTTCAAGCGGTACCTAATACTGTGTGGATAGACATACCCACCAAAGTAGCTTATTTACCCGGCAGCATCTATACAATTGATTTTTGGAGAGTAAATCATAACAGCCTATTAACATTCCATTATGCTGAGCATAGGACTAATAGGAGAACATCTATGAGGTCAGATCAGAAGTAGACTTCAGAATGTACTAATTCAGAAAAGGATGAAATGTAAACCATTTATGGACGCCAGTGGGTAAAGCAAAGACTTTGAGCGAGGGTGACAGAGAACGAAACTGTGCCTTTGTGCAGCCTTCTAGTCAGTGGAATATTATGGCACGTTTTGTCTCTTGCTAACCTTATTTCCTCTTCGCCAAAATTGAGCTGACTCGGACGTCCACACCTTTGGAGCTTCCTCTAATTTTCTCTTACTAGAGTTTCAAGTATTTAACTCATTTAATTGAATTAGAGAATGCAGGAAAATTACTTGAGTGTTCTCATCTCATTTAATGTTATTCTGTTGGGGGGAGACCCTCTGAGGGCAGAAAGGGCAGGTGAGACGCAGCAAGTCGGGGCATGGCAGCATCCTGTGGAAATTCCTATAAAATAGCTCGGGGTCGCTCCGATACAGACCTGGCAGGGCTCTGAGAACTACACAGGAAGGGACAGTGGAGGTATTCTGCCTCTGCTTTAGTTGTAGTCTGGAGCCCAAGTTGTACCCTTAACTGGCCTTGGCATGAAGGGGACAGTTGAATAGTTGGGGAACTTTTCTCAGTGAAAAAAAACTGGTGGTGTATGCTAGGGAAAGCAGATTTGAAAGTGAGGAACAGGTCTGTGTTAAGGTTTATTATGTGTCAAATAGTGTGCCAGACAACCTGAGGTGTGAGGTACGTGAAACAGAACCCTACAGCTCCGCACGACCTGCATCCTGGAGCCTGTAGAACCGCTTACAGGAGCCTCAAAAGAACGCCGTGGATGTGTTAAATCAGTTTAGAGCAAATCGATTTTGTCATCCATTAACCATTGTTTGATGGAAATTGGGGAAGAAAATCTATTAAGAACATGATAAGGAAGGAGTGGTCAGACGAGGAGGAGGGTGGCCAGGAGAAGATGGTGTCCAGAACACTGAGGGAGGAGATAATTTCCAGAAGGAAGAGGGTGGGTCAGACACATCCCTTGCTACATAGAATCTAAGTGAGATAAGCTCCCAAAGCTGAATAGCAGAGGTGTGGAGGTGACGGGTGACCTTTGGGAGATGTGTGGAGTGGGTGTGGTGTGGGGAAAGCCTGCTTGCAGGAGGTTGATGAGAGAAGTTAGAGAGTAGAGGCAGCGGCTTATCAGATTCTTTTGAAAGAGAAGGAGGGTTTGTGTGAGAGGGAAAGGAGGTGACGTATGAATTAGGTGCTCTCAGCGCCATCAGTGTGGTTATGACCTTGGACAAGTCATTTAATCACTTCGGGCCTCAATTTCCTTGTCTGTAAAACAAGGACTAATACTAGTAGCTGCTACTTCACAGAAGCAAATGAGTTAAGAGCATTATAGTAAGTAAATTTCTATTGGATCAATATCTTAAGAGAGAGAGTGAAAATGCAATAGTAATTTAGAGGAGGGAGCAGTTGCTTCGGATTATGGGCTAGATATGTTTCTCTTTATTTTCAATCATGGGAAAAACAAAGTTTACTATGTTAACTATTTCTAAGTGCACAGTTCAGCAGCATTAGGTATATTCACATTGTTGTGAAACCAATCTCCAGAATTTTTTCAACTTGCAAAACCGAAACTCCTTTCCCAGTAAACAGTAACTCCTCATTTTCCACTTTCCCCCAGGTTCTGGCAACCACCATTCTATTTTTCTGCTCATAAGGGTTTGACTACTCCAGTTACCCCACATGAGTGGAATCATACAGCATGTGTCTTCTTGAGCCTGGCTTATTTCCCTTAACATACGGTATCCTCAAGTTTCATGCATGTTGTAGCATGAACATTATGCAGCTCTCAAAAGGAAAGGAAAATCCTTTTGAGGGCAGAATAATATTCCATTGTACGGGTATGCCAGATTTCATTTATCCGTTCATCTGATGATGAAGAACGCTGCTGTGAGCATGGGTGTCCGGGTATATATTTTTTTAAACAAGTGATGGTCACTCTTCATTTCTGCTCTGTGTATGTGTCATGGCTAGTCCAAGGCCAAGTGCAAGAATGGATCATTCAGGGGAGATGGAGTGATTGTCACTCCATCCAGAAGACCACTGATGGAGGAAGCAGAGCTCAGAGACAGAAAGGCATTTTTCCTTTAGAACTTAAGTACAATTCCAAAGAGTGTTGTATTTTCCAGCAGAGAAGGAAAGCGCCCATCTTCAATTCCTTTTTTAAGCTTTAGTTGCTTGAGAACCTCAGGTTTGTATCACATTGTTTGGGGATGTTAAAACATATTCCTTTACTGTACAATTTATCTTTTCTTGTTATGAAGAACAGTGATAATGAGGTACCTTCTAGATAGGTGAACCTTCTAGACAGGCGAAGAGGGCAAGTGAGTAGTCCTGCTGTGAGTTAACTGCTAAGCTTATGTTCCTCCCCCTGCTGGGATTGGGATTCCCAACCTCCACGGTTGCCTGGTCACTTCCAGGTGGTCTCGAGCCTCTATCCTGTGTAAGTCTTACTCCATTTCCCCCTAAGAAATGACATAAGAAGAGCAAAAAATTGATGCCGTGTTTGTGGTTGTCTTTACTGAAGTTTTAAAAAATGGGGCTGTTTTATATCTGTAGGAAAAGGAATCTTAGGTTATCCTGAAAATCTCCAGAGAAGGGAGTCCTTTACCTGATCAAAACGGGGCTCCTGTTCGAGAGTGGATGTTTCAGGAGGTGCTCCGGACCTGAACATAGCTCATCTAGCAGGGAGCCGGTGATCCCAAAGAGTATGGAATGTCAAAGTTTACTCTTCAACTTTGTCGGGGTTTTATGACAAATAATCTTAGGTTGCTCCTAAGTAGCTAGATGTTGAATAAGCTGGTGTGGGGCTGTGAACAAAGTAGATTGCAACTGGCCTTTAGGGGTAAAAAGGAAGAAAAAGAGAAAGTAGAAGCATTTAAGCTTTGTCTGTGGCCTCTTTCGTGGCTATGCTGGCTGTTCCTTCCACCTAAGTGCTGGCTGTGTGACCTGCACCTCCCACCAGGCCCCATTTAAACGTGTGGAACAGCCCCCTGCTCTCTTGCTTCCACCCTGGTTTCTGAGGGTCTCCTGCCACACCTGCAGATCCCTGTCCCCGGTTGTCTTCGGCCCTTGTGCCACATCCCCACTTTTCTGGTTTGACCTGATCCGCACTTCCTTTAGATGTAGCATTCAATGTGTAAAGAAGGGCAGTCTGCTGAACTAGGTAAAGGATGTCGCGCATTTCTGCTCCAGCTGTGCCAGAGCCCAGCCTCTTCAGAGCCTTTGTTGCATTCTTGGAGGAAACGGGGCTGTCTGCTCCGTGAGAATTGGCAGCTCCTCTTAAGAGAGCTTGCTTGACCACTGGACAGAGAAGCATAGACTGCATGTCATTGCTTAGGCTTCTCATTTGAAATTGGGCAGGAGTCTGCTGATCTGTTGCCCAGGGTTTTGTAAGTCTCATATCGAAAGGTTCCATGCTATTTGGACATGCACTGTGATCGAGGTCTGCTTGAAGGTATGCTCAACCTAATCTTCCAGTTCTGATTTGATAGCATCCCGTGCAAGCAGCTTGTTTTCTCTGCTTTTTAATTTTTTTAAATTAATTTTTATTGGAGTATAGTTGCGTTACAATGTTGTGTTAGTTTCTGCTGTACAGCAAAGTGAATCAGCTATACGGATAATCCCCTCTTTTTTGGATTTCCTTCCCGTTTAGGTCACCACAGAGCGCTGAGCAGAGTTCCCTGTGCTATACAGCAGGTTCTCATTAGTTATCTATTTTGTACATAGTGGTGCATATATGTCAATCCCAGTCTCCCAATTCCTCCCACCCTCCCCTTCCCCCCTTGGTGTCCATACAGTTAGTTCTCTACGTCTTTGTCTCTATTTCTGCTTTGCAGATAAGTTCATGCGATACTGTACGATATTAATGTTTTGGTAAGGTTTGAAATGTTGCTCTGCACCTTAAAAAGAAGTGACTTTTTCACGATGATAACAGTGAGAAACAACTGGTCCTGGGAATAAAGCCTAGACTCAGAATCAATAGACCAGGCTTTTTTTCCCTTGCTCAGTGTCTGTGCTCTCTGAGTAAACAAAGCAACACTTTATCTCAATGTAAATATTTTTTTGTTAGATGGAGTTTTAAAAAGGTGGTGCCTGCTTTTACTTAGGTAGAGGATTTTAATTTTTATTTCTGGAATTTTATGAAAGAATTAGAGAAAAGTGTGAGAAAACAGAGGAAGAAAGTCTCAGTTGTTATTGGCAAAGGGTTGGCAGGTGCCCAGGGTGATGGGGAGAGAGAGGGGGCAGAATTCCAAGCAAAACAAGGAAGCAAGGCTTTGCTCTCTCCTCCAACGAATGCATGTTGGTTTTACCTGGCTGATGGTGCCGATGATGAGAAAATAAATCTTGAGACGCCATCTGCTACCAGAAGCCAAGTCTCGACATTTTCACTTCATAATGGACTAAAATTGTGTCTGTTCTGATAGGCATTTCCTGGACTTCCTCCTCCTATTTCCTCAATCCTCCTCCTGCTTTCTGGGACCCAGTCCACTCTAATTACAAGATTTTTCTCCTGAAATAAAACTTTTCCTCCATTCCCCACTTGCACTATGGTTTAACTGTTCAACTGATTATGTTCTTTAGCTCTTGGTCACTAGATCACTATATGAAGCAAATTTATGCTAAGGAGTTAATAGCTATTTTATCGAGAAGATTTGATACCCAGGACCCTAAGGCATGGTAGGGATTTTGGTGTTCTGACAAGCCCAGGAAGAGAGAGTTTTGGAGTAGTTGGGCCTCTTGGTACTCCTGAAATACTGTAGGTATATGCTTAGTGATCCAAACGTGTGGCTCTGCACATAATGAAATACATACAATGTAGTGCAAATATTTTTTTAAATGCAGTTTTCTGTTATTCAGTGTTAGAGGCTTTAATGAAATATTAGCACTGGAAAAAACCAACATTGGTCTCATTCTAAAGATCTTTTTCATGAAATCAATACATGTATGATTTGTCTCTTTCTTGGGGTAAGAGACGGTGAAAACAAAACAAAAAACCCCCTGAAGCTGTGCTTCTCACTAGCAAGAAAAGCTTTATTAGCCCAGTGACTTGCAAGAGTGAGTGAGATTGGCTGTGTGTTTGTGTTCTCAGGTCAGTAGTTTATTTAGCTGGTGTTCATTTGGGGCTAAATACCTAAAGCGTTTTTACCTTAAGTGCCTGATTTTTTTGTTTTGTTTTTTGAGCTGTGGTTGAGACCATTTATTGAAATATGCTAGGAATAAATCTAGCTTTTATAAGCAGAAAGGATAAATAAAAGGGTGATTAGAATTGTTAGAAAATGATAGTTCCTTCTTGACTTTTTCCAGAGAAAAATCAAGACAAGACTTCATTCTCTTTCATCAGGTGCTTTATGTCTCTTCGCAGCTGGTCAGGTCCTTTTCATGTGGCATTAGGCCTTGAGTTTGTGTGGGTCAGCAAATGGACAATATCAGCAAATGTCAAGCCATCATACTGGTGTCAAGCCTAGCAAATTGGCAAATTACATGAACACACCAAATGCATAAACAAGTTTGCGTGAGCCAAGTCTTCCAAATGAGAACAGCCGCTGCTGGTTCTGTGCTTAAGCATAGAAATGCCCCTCCTGATCTTGTAATCTGTTATTGCCCCAGGTTGGGAATTGTCAGCTGTAAGATTTATAGATTTAGGGCTCTCGGATAACAAGTCGCCTCTTTGAACTTTTCAGCTCCAAGAGCTTCTTGTTACCTAACCAGATAAACATATAGAGACATATTTATGCTTCCCTGTGTAATTCTTGAGTCATTACCACCAACAGTGGTGGGCTTAAAATTTTTTATGTTGGAAATGGATAGAAAGTAATCATTGGTAAGCCATACTAATGTTCAGAAGATGTTCCCTTCAGCTAGTAGGTGCTGTTCCTATTGGTAATTGGAGTACAAGACACAGGCTTGCACTCATTTTGCAGTCTGAGCTTAATTGAACCTAAGTGGTACCCCCAGGATAATGGAAAGAATTAGCCCCTCCTGTGCCCTTCCATAGCACCAATCCTTTTTGTATTTGTACAGTTTTCTTCTTTCTCTTCTCCACCCTAACTTCCCCTTTAAGAAGTTGATGTTTGAAAGCTGCTTTCACGCTTTGGAGGATTGTTGATGTCTAATTGAAATTGAATATCTATGCTTCATTAATCAGTACTGAACTTGATAGGGGCAACATTTTCTGGTAAAGCAATAAAACCTTCGTACCTCACTGTAAATAATCCAGTGGCAGGTAGAAGGGGCTTCTGACCTAGTTGGTCCTCTGCTTTTGATCAAAGACACGGGTAAACCACTGGGTCTTTGGATCTTCTATGATTCCATAGTCTCAGGAGAACATTTCCATGGATATTTTATTTATACAGAGAAACAAAACCTAAATCTCAAGTCACCATTTATAAAACCCACAGACTCCTGGGCTGTCATTTTGGTTGCAGACTCTGAGCTGCTCTCTGGTTGTGTTTTGTGTGGTGGGTGAATGGGTGTCTGATGGGAGTGCGTTTCAAAGGCAAGACGGATTTAAGGATATAATTTAGTGACGCTTTGCTGAGTACACTCTCTGCTGTACATGTCTCTTCATATATCTTACTATTTTAACAATATTCAGTTATCTCTTGGCCTCCTTGAGGCGGGCCTAACAATTTTGTGACTGTTTCAAACATACGTAGTGGCTCAATATATGTGTCTGGTTATCACATTAGCCATTCTTGGTTAACCTTAGTCCTGTTTTTTGGCTGTATGTGTGACTAGTGTATATTTAACAAGTGAGCTGACTAAATGCCATTAAATGAGTTGTCTTTAGTTTGGCTTATGCCCTGCCCAGTTTTAAGTTTTCGTGTTGATATCTAGCATTTAACGACTGCTTTTAAATCTCTGCCTTTTAATTTTGCATACCAAATATGGCAGAGTTATTCAGGTGGCCAAGTAGACTTTTTCTGACCTTGAATGTGGTTTACTGGTCTTACGTTTTTTAAAGTCAGTATTTGCTGTTTTAGGATCGCATAAGCCCCTGTGAGATTTTCTGAAGATCGTTTTTAAAGTCTGACATGCAGCTGCCTGACATCTACATTTTTAGCTAAAAGGTGCCTTTCTTGCGTTTGTATTTAAGTGGCCCTGGAATGCCATACAGGGATAGTTTGCTGTGGGTTAATCTTTGGATGCTTCCTGACAGGCACCAGCATCTGTGGTTTATATTGCATTGTTCTTTAGGTCTAGCAATAACCTGATGATAGGGGAATGTTTACTAAGGTTGGTTTTCTTCCATTTGCACGGTTTTAAAGCTGAGATAAAACATAACACGAGTGTGATTCAAAAAAATCTGTCATTCAAAAAGTAATACATGGCACCAGTAAGGTGGAAGTAACCACAGGAACGCATGTTTTGTGGTGGAATGTTCATCAAGATGGATTCCTTTTGTTTAGCAACATATTGTGACCATGTACTTTGATATGGATGCCAGATTTTTGTTAATACAGGCTTAAGGGGAAAGGGTATTTTTTTTTTTTTTTTTTGCGGTACGCGGGCCTCTCACTGTTGTGGCCTCTCCCATTGCGGAGCACAGGCTCCGGACGCGCAGGCTCCGCGGCCATGGCTCACGGGCCCAGCCGCTCCGCGGCACGTGGGATCTTCCCGGACCGGGGCACGAACCTGTGCCCCCTGCATCGGCAGGCGGACTCTCAACCACTGCGCCACCAGGGAAGCCCGGAAAGGGTATTTTTGTATATACATATACATTCAGGCTAAGGCCGTATTGTTAGTGTTTTTCCACAGCGCAACCAAAAAGTCAAAGGAGATACGTTCATTTTAATGTAACATTAATGGAGTCTGGATAAGAGTCCTTTGTTGAAAGTGGAGTGGACCACAATTCACTTATATGCAGTCAGAGAGCTTTTGGGCCTACAATGCAGGGCATCTAATCTTATTAGAAAGCCCTTTAAAATCAATAAAAAATAAAACAACCTTAAAAGTGTGGTAGCATTGAGTTCATTCTTTAAAAAAAATCTGTTTTCAATTACATTACTCTTTAAATGTACCACAATGATTTTTATTTAAAAAATACTTTTATCCTATGTATATATTCACCACTATCAAAAATGTTTCATTCTTTGCCCTACAAATTCCTATTCTTAGCCATTTCAGAGCCTAATCCTTGAGGAGGCCATTTTGCTGGAAACAGTCTGGTAGCCTGATCTGGTTCTTGCTGAAAGAGTTCATAATGCATTTCTTCACCCAATGTGAGTTTTAGTTCCAGATTTTTGAATGAAATAAAACTAAGGTCAGAGAGTCATATATTAAAAAAAAAAAAAAAGTCTTGCAGACAAAGCACTCATTCACATCCACTCATTAATCTCAAATGTAGGAGCTAGGAGACTATTGTACTGTTACCACACTGATACTGAGCTGATAGCAAATTTGATGAAACATGCTGGCAGTTGTGAAGGGCAGCTGATAACAGTGGTGCAAACTCAACAAAGAAATTTAGGAAATACGTCCTGCAGATTTTCCTATCATTTGGCCTTGTTCTCTTGGCTTTTGCTTGGCAAGATGGAGGCCGTGTACTTATTACCTCCCCAGCTAGAGGGATTTTAAGGTGCTGAAAAGTATTGAGCCAGTACTTGTGTTACTGCCTCTCCCCAGCAAGACAGACAAATGGAAGCAATGCAGTTGTATATTGAGTAGGAAAACACCAAAACTCAGACAATTCACATAAACCTGGAAACAATTAGCATTTTTTGTAACCAAAATAAAAGTGGGCTCTATAACTATTAAAAAGCTCTCTTCTTCTTTCTGCTCAAGGTGTAGTAAATAAATGGGCACATTTTCTTAGAAAATGGGGTAACCTCAAATATTCTTCAGGATTGATAAACATTTGATCCTGGAACAACACGGGTTTGAACTGCATGGGTCCACTTATGAGTGGATTTTTTTTCAATAAGTACCTACTATAGTACTAATATTACATGATCTGCAGTTGGTTGAATCCATGTATAGGGAACCTTGGATACCCAGGGATGACTGTAAAGTTATACACAAAATTTCAACTGCATTGTTCAAGGGTCAAGTGTATTTTGATTATTAATCACTTCTATGTAAAATTAAATGAGATCTTTTATATAATTAGGTAGCATCTTAAAACATGATGGGTCATGTTTCTGCCCTGCCAAATTTATGAGAGGAAAGTCAGCCTAACCATAGGGCGAATTCTGCTAATTAAAGTCATGCCCAGGTGGATTAACACGATATAGATGTTTGGTTTTAATAGAGCTTAGAAAGGGTACTGAGTCCTGAAATGTTCTGTTTGGAAAGCTTTGCTCTATAAAAATATGCCTTTAACACGGCTGGTTGACTCAATTAGAATGATACACTTGTTGGTGTGATGTGTATTTGAGAAGAAACAGCAGTGGTGTGCCTGAGTATTACTATTTATAATGTATTAAGATTGCTTTCTTGGGTATGGCATTTCTGAGGACTGGTCTTCTCTGCTGCGTTTCGGGCGTGAATCATGGTGATGCAGTGAAAGACAGTGATTTACTGTTTTGGGGGGCATGTGTGTGTATGATTAAGGGATATAAGTGCAGGACTCCAAGGTTTACTTTCTTCCTGTTGCAGCAGGGATAGCTGAGGAGAGTGAGTAAGGGGATAATTTATAACACCGCAGGCCTTTCGTCAAGAGACCTCTTGTCAAAATAGGAAGATAAAACTCAGGAGATTTCAACTAGGAGAGTACAACTTTTGATACTCTGTGGACATAGCTCTTTATTGCAAGCAGCAGAGTCTTGAATTTGTCTTTTACTTTTTCAAGGAGACTTCCATTAAAAAGGTTAGTGTGTTAATCCAGTTAAATCACTTGGTTAAATTTTATACGTCTTTCCTTCATGCTTTTTGTTTCTTGACATTCTGATGTGGTTGGGACATCAAAGAAACGAAGTGGCCTAATTATAGAATCAGGTTCTTTTTATAAGGTCAAGGTATTAGCCAGTGTTAGGAGTGTAATGACAAATTCAACAGTTTGGTGGGAGTTTAGCTATGGTTTTTTCAAATATTTCATTTATATGCACTTAATTCCAGTTTTGAGGTGATGAAATGAGGGGTAGAAGGATAGAGTTTCTTTCCCAACTGTGTGTGTCTAGGGCAAAAGGTTTGAACTGGCCTTGGAGAGGACTTTATCCAGCGATTTTTTAGTTGCCAATAAACATAGGAGGAGTTGAACAGGGCATTTGGTAATGTTCATATGGTCTGTTTTATCACCAGTGGTCCTAGATACAGGCTCTGTTTATTTCCATGTTTTTTAAACATGCCTGATATAGCATTTAGAACAAAACTCATTCTAAAACTAAGGTAGGTATATCGTCACTTTGGAATTGCTTAACATTCAGAGGTTTCAGGCACTACTTAATGTGGTGGGATCTTCTGATTTGCTATTGTAGGTGACATTAGATTCATGAAAATTGAATACTACAAGTGATTTTTTATGTTAAAAATACTAACTTTACCTTTCACTTTGGAATGTCTTAGGGGTTGGCAGTAGACTTCTTATGTTAGAGATCGTTAAGATAAAATGGGAACAGTTCCAAGTTCTTCCTTTTCTCATCTGCCTTGGGTGACTAAAACATTCCCATAAATAGCTGGTACCCTTTTGAACTGACCTTCAGGTTCATGTGATGTAAATAATGATGGCCTTGACATTTCTTGGTATGTGCACAGCTTGGGAGGCACTGTCTCCAGATAACTGAAAGCAGGTGGACAGGGCTAGACAGCCATGAGCTCTCACTACTCCCCGTAATTCAGAGGAGCCTTTTGCCATAACCCTGCTTCTGGATTTTGTGCAGGAAGAATGTCATAGGCAAAGTAATCTACAAGCTCGGGTCTTCGAGGCATTTCAGTAGCCAGAACTTCCTGTATTGGACCCATGTTAGTCTGGCCTTAAGTGTTTTCTAGGGCAAATAACATGTAGGTGAGCTGTTTTTCTTACCCTGTAAAATTATGGACCCCAGGATCACTACTGAGGTGATATTGTATAGTAGCTAAATGCTTGGGCTCTGGAGCCGGAGTTCTCAGGTTCAAATCCTGGTTCTATCATTTGCTGGAAATGTGACCTCAGACAAATTATTTAACCTCTCTCTTAAAGCCTTCATTTTCTAAGCTGTAAAATGGGGATACCAGTAACATAGAATTAAACGGGAGATATCCAGTTGTGATTAGCACTTTAGTAAAGATGTCTTAAGTGTTACTCATTAATAAGCTTTCAGGTATCCTGTGCCTATAGAGACTAGCCTACAAAGTTGATAAGACCTACAGCATAAGAAAATCTATTTGGAGGTTCACACTCCTGTAGTATATTTGGCAGCATGAAAATCGTATATTAAAAAAAAATGAGAACATAACATTGACTCTGTAAAACCAGTTTAACAAATGTTATTTTGCTACCAGTTTTAAAGTAGAATTACCAGTTTTATGCAGTGTGTGTATTAGGAATAGGCATATAAGAATACTTTCTTTATAGTATTGTCAAGCAATATTAGTAGCCTTAATTTATAGATCCATTGTGCTATAGTTTTAGTTGAAAAGTATCCTCTTCAGGGACTATTATAGCACCTTAGGGGCTTGAATTACTGCACTCTGTTTTGGGTACATTTTTCACTAAGAAGTATGGGCACCATGAGATGGTACTTACCCATCTGTCTGTCAAAGCATTTGTATGTATATTACCTGAGCACTTAGGCAAACCACCGAGAAGAGGGGATTTAAGACGGAGAAGAAAGAAGAAAAATTGAGAAAAAATAACGTGATGGAAATAACAGAAGCCTCTTTGCAAAGAATACCTAAGCTGCTCTTAAAAGCAGATTTAATAGCCAATAGCAAAACCATTCACTATTGTCTTTAAGAAACAAAGCCCAATCCACAAAGTTGAAACTGAAGTACAAATCTGGAAACTTTCCAGGGAAATCAAGCAAGGCAGGCTTCTAGATCTCAAATTCAAGGAGGAAAAAAAAGTCCAGTTTACAGAGTAACTTCTTACATTGACTGTGAGCTGTCCATGTTTGATGGGTAGATCCTGAAACATTCACTGATTAAATTCATCAGTGCTATGTGGTCCTAATTAGGGCCTCTCTGTTGTTGGAGAGTTTACATTTGTGTATCGACACATGGGATGCTCACTGAACGAGGAGTAGAGAGAAGAGTGGAACCTTCTGGCTTCAGCTTGATCTTGCTAAAGAGAAACAGTAAAAAGGTGTTGAATTCAGTGCAAATAAGATGTAACTGACTGCCTAAGCTTTATAGCAGCCGTCCCCAAACTTTCTGACACCAGGGACCAGTTTCGTGGAAGACGGCTTTTCCGCGGACTGGGGCGAGAGGGGTGGTTTGGGGATGATTCAGGCGCATCACATTCATTGTGCACTTTATTTCTATTATTATTACATTGTAATATATAATGAAATAATTATACAAAGCAGTTGATTTATTATGGTGTCTGTGCAGTCAAACCTCTCTGCTAATGACAGTCTGTATGTGCAGCCACTCCCCAGTGCCAGCATCCCTGCCTCAGCGCCACCTCAGATCACCAGGCATTAGATCCTCATGAGGAGCAGGCAATGTAGATCCCTCCCATGTGCAGTTCACAGTAGGGCTCCAGCTCCTCTGAGAATCTAATGCTGCTGCTGATCTGACAGGAGGCGGAGCTCAGGTGGTCATGCAGGCCATGGGGAGCGGCTGTAAATACAGATGAAGCTTCTCTCGCTTGCCTGCCGCTCACCTCCTGCTGTGCAGCTCGATTCCTAACAGGCCACGGACTGGTACTGGTCCATGGCCTGGGGGTTGGAGTCCCCTGCTTTATAGCACTTAATAAGCTGTCCTGTTCCTTAGAAAAACCCTATCTGCCTAATTCTCCCTTTCCACTTACACCGGATACAGAAATACTCTGTACTGGGGGAGAAGGGAGGGTTTCAGGTGTAGTTGGCACCACTGGGCTCCCTGCCGGCCCTTCTCCTTTGTGGCTGTGAGCGCTCACACTTTCAAATTCCCCTTGGGGGATAAGATGAAGTGTTCCTCCCTGATCCCCTATTAAATCGCCTTAATATTTTCTCCATGTGGCCCCTACTCCTAAGAACATGTTTTCACAGAACTCTTTCACTCATGTGGTAAGAGTGGGGTCTGGGCTCCCACGATTCTTTGCATCTGTGCACACTTGAAAACCCGTGGGCTAAAGACCGCAAGGATTTCGGTGGTGATGGGGGTGCAGAAGATCAACTTCATTTTATGAATGTAGAAGGTGAGGCCCAGAGAGACGAAGACATTTACCCGAGATCATTCAGCCAGTAGGAGGCAGGACAACGCTTTAAAGCAGTGCACACTCAGCTTTCCGCTGAGGTGTACTGGGAGGGAGGTTTAGAATAGGGTGCTGGGCTCCGCCATGGTGAATGGATTGAAGTGGTCTGACGGGGCTGAAAGAAAAAGGGTATAAAGATGGAACAAGGGAATAGGGTTTGTCTGCGGTTATATTAAAGGGATACCCTTTGGTCAGGAAGCATGAATAATTCTTTCTGATATAAGAGAAAAGGAAGAGATTAAAAGCATGACGAACATCGGATATTTTTAGTAGTAGTTTACCTTCCATTGAAATCATGGAACAAGGAATATTTACTCATCATCAGGTAACTTAGGGTAACGGAGTCTGGACAATTTCTGGTTCTACCTTCTCGCCTCCTTGGGTCCTTGCTACGTTTTGTTCTGCTAAAAGAAAGCAACTGAGACACTTTCCAGATCTCAGGTGAAACCTGTGGCTCCCATCCCAGGGGGGTGAGGTCACACAGTCTGATGTTAGCTGGCTTTATGTCACCCTGTTAACCAAAATGCAAGGCGTGTTGCCATGATTGTGTTTCAGCCATTTATCAGGTGAGTAGAAGTGGCTCTTTGGTCAATTGGTATACTTTCTCATATCCATGGGCGTATGTGTATCTTTTCTTTTTTGATGGTTAATTTTGATTGCATGTGGAAAACATGACTTTCAATTGTAACTGGTATTATGGCTTTAGCCTTCTGTGCTCACTCATATTTTCAACTTCACACTTGTCCTGTAGGTCTAGAGGTCTGGTGTTTTGGTTTCCAGGACTCTCTCTTCATCATTGAGGAATCTTGTTTTATGGGAAGACTTTGACTATTTCTTGTCCAGTTCAACTAAGGGCAAGTAGCCATTGCTGATGCCTTATACAGTCAGAACAGTAAGTATATATTAAGTGTATATATCTGAGAATAATGCTCATGATAACTAATGGTTATTGAGTGCCTAAGCCCTATGGAGTTAGTGCTGTTAACACATTTTATAGACAAGGAAATGAGGAACAGAATTGAACAGAGAAGAGACATGTGCAGTCTCAACAAATTTATGGTGGAGGTAGAAAATTAATACTTCATTCATTCCAGTCAAATGCCTACCAGCCTATTTTCTTAATCTAAATTATGAAAATTTATGTACCTCTCACGCTTGTCCAAAGGAACTTGCAATCGAATGGAGGAATGTTTATGTAAACTGAACTTAAAAATATGTTGGTGGAAAGGAGGATTTCAAGGAAAGCATGGTGACAGTCCTTTGGATTACCTTCCAGTTGAACTCTTCCCGGAATCATGTTGGAAACCTAGGGAGATTTGACTGTTAAAAGTGGAAGCAGAAACTCGAGAGAACTGATGTCACCAAAATCTTGTGCCTTGTTGAGTATGTGAAGTGACAGCAGTAACTCCATTGGGAATCAGGTTGGCAGCCACAAGAGTTAGATGGCTTGGGCTACTAGGAAGTGACATCATTGGTGTCTCAGCAGCTAAATTAGTACTTTGGCATTAGCACCTTTGACACTGGCTCTCATTGGCGGATAGCACTGGGTGCGGCTGAGCAGGCGAGTGGCAGGTTCTGTGAGATGGATGAGAAGATGGTGTTCAGGAGCCTATCGGTCATCTCCTGGGGAGTCTGTGACAATTGCTCACGATGGGAGACGGTGCCTGAGATGGGAGGGACGAGTGTTGGCAATTACCTAGAAAGGAAATCCCTGGTAACAGTTCTGCACTTCCTTTTGGGGTATGCTTTGGAGACACAAATTCCATAAAGCGCCTTAAGCGCCTTTTAGCAGGTGTTTGTTCTAGCACATCACTGTGCCTCAGTTCCATTTGGAAAACGGTGATAGCAATGGAATTTACCTCACTGGGTTTGTTTAAGGCTTAAGTAAGTTAATATAAGGCTAAGAGTTGTGGCTGTAAGCCATTGTCTAAGTGTTATTAGCTCTGATGATGGTGATGAAGAAATAACAGCAATCAATCCCTTAAATTAGACAATAGGAGACGTAAACCACTCTGCTAGAATCCAGGAAAGGTTTTCTGCCCTCAAGGAGACTTATATCTTGTTGGGAGAGATAAGGTATACACAGTTGTAAAAGTAATTAACTCAATATCCAATTCCCATCTATCCATACCTGTCCAGAGCAGGATTACCTTTTACCAGCATGCATCCTCATTCTCTAGCAAAGCCAGACAACCTATGTCCCCCAGATTAAGTTCTCTGAAGTCTTGGTACATTTGCATAAGCCATTTACATCAGTCTACAATTCCTTCTTGTATCTGCCTGTTGAAGTACTCTCTGCAAAGTATTTATTTCCTGCCCCAGCCCCTCAGTTCAGCCTGCATTGATTGCATTGCTCTTGTGTCTTGTACACGCCTATTTGAAAGTTGTTTTACCTGTGTGCTCCTCCACTAGAAGGTGAGCTCCCTAGGGGAAATTTTATGTAAATTTCCATATTTCAGATTCTCTGTAGTTCAGCTTAATGAATGAATGAATGATTTTCTAATTCCACTGTAAGGTCTTTGAGATTATAGGTATCAATTTTTCTGAGCCTCAGTTTCCTCATCTATAAAATGGGATACACAAAAGCACCAAGAACAATGGTTAGCGTTACAGTAAACTCTCACTAAGTTGTTGGTTATTGTTATGAGCATAACTTTCAGAAATGTTTTCAACACAGACTTTTTTATTAAGGGAACTACAGTGGCTACTTTCTGTTTTATTCTTCTTAAACTGCTAATCTTCCTTATTTATAAAAGGACTCTTCCTCTACTGCTTTTAGGAATATTTACCTGGGGCCATTTACCTCCCACTAAAAAGCAAATTAAGCTAATCTCTATGGCTTGAAATCATTCTAGACCAAGGGGAATGTGCTAGTCACCTCTGCTAAGTGCTTTTTGCCAAAGGTGTAAAAGCCTGATTCTACTTGGTGTGTGTGTGTATGGGAATTGAATTTCCTGTCTTAAAATTTGTGATTTGGAATTTGCATTTTGAAAGGCAATAGTATCTCAGATTTAATAAGCTCCTTGCAGAGACCTAAGCATAAATTTTTGGGCCTTTTGGTTGAAAGAAGTACAGCAAGGTATAGATTTCTCTGACATGGTATTTAATTCTGTTCCATTCAGTTTAATTTTTAGAAAAACAGTGCAAATCTTTCTCCCACCGTATTGGTGGCATGTTTTTCTAGATGTTTAAGGCCATTCATTTTCAAAAAGCACAGACCATTTTAAAGAACGGTACTTAAGGCTGTCAACCTGCCTCAGTTTCTTCGTCAATGAGTATAACCCTGGCCACCTGCATACCTCCCCGGAGTGTTTGGATGAATGGCTCTGAGCTTGAAAAGTAATTTGAATTTCTTGGATGAAAGGATCTCCTTAAGTACAGGTCTTAGGAAGGTATTATATGTGGGCTTTCTAAACTGCCACACAGCCTGTTTTGCAAGAACACTAAAATGCACTTCTGGATTTAGAGTTGTAAAAAGATGTACATTCAAAAGCCCCAGGCTGCATCTTGTGAGGTTCCTGAGGCGCGTGTCGCTGCTTGCTTACCTCTAGCATAGATTCTCTCTGCACTGCAGGTAGCTACAAGCATGCGTATGTAGAGCAACCATTGGATTTACAGTGGCTTGCATTTGGCTCCTGCGGTATTGAGGAGAAAGCCTCGGATGTTAAGAGAAACATGGGCTGTGTGGACCCAGCACTTTGCCTCCTGGGAGCCCCCGGGGGGTTAGGTGCTTTGAAGAGGTGAAGTTGAGGGGAGGGGGTTTGCCTCAGGAACTGACACTGAGATTATGAAGAGCTGGGTTTGAGTTCTGTCTGGCTCTTCCAGTTACCGGTCTAGTGTCCTTAGGTAGTTGGTTAATGGCGCTGGGCCTCAGTTTCCTTTACTGATTGTGGGGACTCAGGGCTAGAATGCGAAGGCAGGGTCCACATTCTTTTTTTTTTTTGGCGGCTCGAGAGATCTTAGTTCCCCGACCAGGGGTCGAACCCCGGGCCCTTGGCAGTAAAAGCGCAAGTCCTAACCACTGGACCACCAGGGAATTCCTCACATTCTATATATCTAAATATTTACAAGTTTATAAATCAAGCTAAAACTGTCAGAATAAGTTCAGAAATCCTCCTGCTCTGACAAATACACCTTCGTAACAACCTTGAAGGCCAGGTTTGAAGTTGGAGTTTCCAAATTCTTCAGAGTCCCACACCTGACCAGGTAGCATGAGGCGAACTGTGGACCTAGCATGCATGCCTGTGGACACCTGAGTCCACACATCCGTGCTGGAGCCACACCCCATCCTGTGGGCCCAGGGTTGCATATTGAAGGTTGCCTTTGAGAGAATATCTGGGGAAAAATCTGCACAGGTCCCATAAGTGTGCTTGGGTTTGAAAGGGAACGCCAGGGACCTAGTACCTGGAATGTGAACCCGAAGGGTATTTGGGGCTCCAGGTGGGCATGCCAGGGTAGGGGCCCCTCTTGCCTGGGACTGAAGATGTTACTGCATACAGGACTGCAGAATTTGTTCATTGCCAAATACATGCGATTGGGCATCTATAAAGTGTTAATATTACATAAATGAAAAGACCTGTTTTCCAGCAGAAAGGTTTCAGCCTTCAGTTCAGCCCTGCTCCTATCCACGTTCAGCAGTGATGAGACTGAGAGCCACCTTTCACTAGATGAGATGATGCATTATATTCCCTCTGTCTCCAGGACCGAGTACAGTACTCTGCTTTTACTTAGCATTTCATTCATTCGTTTGACAACAGAAATTAAGTAAATATGGGCTAACTCTTCTTTCCTAAGCATTATCCTATGGCATGTGGGTAATAGCAGTGAGCAGACACAACTTACCGTCTTCGTGGAACTGGTATTTTAACAGGAGGAATCAGAAAAAGGATAAATATGTAAAACGTAGTTTCTTTGAAGGTGGCTTATTCTTCATTCGTTTCCAGATTATATATATTATGAATATTTATATGTGCGTATATCCAGTTAAATACATATATATATAAATTTATTTATGTATAACTACTTATGAATATCTATATAAAGTATAGTGGGCCCATGACAAGGACATTCTGCTTCCACCACAGACACAGGTATGAAAAGAGTGATCAGAAATCAGGAGTGTGGCATCGGTAATTTGTGTGAAGCGCTGTTAACTGCCGGGAATACTCATATCCTTTGGAACTGATGTTCTGGAATTTTTTCGTTTCATCAAATGTTCATTCTTCACTATATGTAAGACATTGTCCTGGGCTCTATGAGAGGTTAAACATATTAGGTGAGACCAGTCCTTAAGAATTCATAATGTACAGGAGGAAATGTGTAGAGATTTTCTAGTAGTTCTTGGCATGTAGCACTTGAATGTTAACAGTTTTTACGTAGCTGCCTGGGGTTCTGTCAGCAGAGTGAACTCCTCTGCTTTGACACTGTGTCCTTTAGAGAAATCATGCCCGAACCGAGTCGCACGGTGGGTGTGTACTGAAAGAATTCTTTTCAGCGCCCTGGAATGCTGTCCTTGGGATTCAGCCGACTTTGCTCAATGGGGACTCATACATCAAGAGGGCAGTCGTATCATTATCTCAGCTACTGTGAAGCCACTGAAAAGCACTTGCTGAATCTGGGGGTAAATTTATTGTGAGATTTAACAAAGGAAAAGTCACCTTCTTCTTTCTCTTTCCTCCCTCCAACTTGAATTGCATTTTAAAAGTCCTTCTCTTAGGATAAATGTATGTTCCTTAATCTACTAATTGGCCTATCCTATCTGCTTTGGGGTATGTAAATACCTTCATGAAGCCAATGAGATGCTTTGTGGTGGCAATCATGCTCTAGTTCTTGGTTTTGATAATTAAAAATAAAATAATATAGCTAGAAAGGAAAGTATAACAAATTGTGGTGAGCTACAATTTTGACAATCAGGAACTTCTCCCCTGTTGATAAAAGGGTCAGCCAACCTTGACTGTATTTTTTTCATAGTGTATTTATGATAATCAACTACCCACTATGGTTTAATCCCTATAAATATGATTCTTTTATATTTACTTATCTTTATGCAAATGTAAGTTAAGTTTTTTTAAAAATTTATTTATTTTTGGCTGCATTGGGTCTGCGTTGCTGCTCGTGGGCCTTGTCTAGTTGCAGCGAGCGGGGGCTACTCTTCATTTTGCGGTGCGTGGGCTTCTCATTGTGGTGGCTTCTCTTGTTGCAGAGCATGGGCTCTAGGCGCACGGGCTTCAGTAGTTGCAGCACGCAGGTTCAGTAGTTGTGGCTCGTGGGCTCTACAGCGCAGGCTCAGTAATTGTGGCGCACGGGCTTAATTGCTGTGCGGCATGTGGGATCTTCCTGGACCAGGGCTCAAACCCGTGTCCCCTGCATTGGCAGGCGGATTCTTAATCACTGTGCCACCAGGGAAGCCCCAGGAATATATACTTTATATGAAAGTTCCCCAGAGATTCTTCTGATGCACAGCAAGAATTGAGAATGACCCATTTGCTCCCAGTGATTCTAAAATAGGGAGAGTAGTAAGAGTCCTTGAATTTAAGAAACAAGGGACATTTTCCTGAGAAAACTGTATGTACATTCATGTACCCCTGTATTTAACAAATGTTAAGAGTCCCTGACCCAAAAGTCACTTCTAGGACTCTGTTTTTGTGAACTTCTACTATTCACGTCTGTAATGCCAAATATAATGGGGTTACAGTGTCCACTGATGTGTCTGGTAGGAAATTGCACTGAGAGCCAGAGACACAGGAATTTGTTGAAACTAGAAAATAGTGGTAGTAGATTTTTAAACTTTAGTTTTGCTTTGGCCTTATTTACTGAGATCTGACCTTTCCGACAGGTTTCATGACTTCTTTGGAATGCAGAGTTGGGGATACTAATATTTGCCACCAGGCAATATTTATTTAGTGATGTGAGAACCTAGGGCATTAGTTGACTGCAAGTGTGATTATTAACAGGACCCAGGAAAATGCTACCAGAAATAATGGCACCTTTGTTATCGCAGTGATTTTTTTTTTTTTTTTTTTTTGCCAATGGCACTGAAGGAAAAGTGACATTTGTTATCAAATGAGGCAGGGGATTTACAAATGATAACAAGTTAGAGAGGCTGCATTCTTTCTAGTATATGTCTTGTAGTCACAAATATCTTTCTCCCCTGGGAAGATAACAGCACTTGACCAGGGCCATAAATTCACTCTGTCTTCTATCACCAGGGCCTTCGGAAGTCTGAACGGCCTTGACCTCCTCTTGTTCTTTTATTGAAATGATACTTATTACGTGGGGATCGTTTTAGGAGGGCAGAGGAGAAACAGTAAATACATCAGCCAAAATTCCCAAGAAAAGATGGCTGCAGCCTGCGGGAGGGCAGAAATGTATCGTTTTTGTTGTGGTGGTGATAGTGGTGATGGTAAGACCCCCGATCCTCCGCCAACACACACGCACAGCATCTTGCACAAGACCTTTGTGCACAGAAGTCGATGTGAATTGGGTGGGTTAAGAGTCGGCATTAAGCAGAAACAAGATCCAGCTTTAACAGATATCTGCCTTTCCTGTTGATTACACGTACCTTGACTGCTGCTCAATATTCAGGCAGGGGTACAGCTATCGCTGGCTTCAGTTTTTATTACTGGGTACGATTGGGGTTGGCAGTGACGGAAACGAATGGTTAAGAAGAATTTAACTTCTTTTTTATTTGAAAGTGCTTAAATGATGTCTCAGGGCACCCTATGAACTGTACGGTAATTTGCAGAATGGGTATTGCCATGTATATTCTGGGCTTAGCTTTTGAAATGCCAGAGTTGGATACACAAATTACTACTTCACTGTCCAGAGTGGAGAGTGTTCTTTCTGCAGGGCATTAGAAGTCTGTCGATTGGTCCAGGGGAGGGGACACTGGGTACACTTGGCTCTGGTCAAGCTTCCTGTTACACTGCAGTTGACCTGAAGCTAGCAGCTGGTATGACATCATCTGGGGTGTTTCTGGCACTTTTTTCTTTTCTCAGTAGATCTGCACTGAACTGTGCTTCCTTTTCAAAATGCAAAACAAAATGCTGGCTCACTTTGCATACTCTGTAGGTATGTCTGCCTGTTTCTGATGAGTGAGGTATTGTCCTCTTGTTTATTTCCTTGCAAGGAAGTGTCTGGACACCATATACATTTCAATCATCTTTATCACAGAGCAGTCAGAAGAGGCTTAGGGCAAGTCAGGAAAGACCCCCGAGCAACTTCTGAGCCCCTGAACCAGGCCTAACCAGATAGATACCAGCAGTTTATATTACCGTATTTCTAGCCGTTTCTCTCTGATGAGAGCCCTCACAGAATCTTAAAACATTTTATTGAATTGTATGTTAGATGTGAGCAAAAGTCTCCAGGTGGTGGTCTTGCTCTCTGAGTATGTCGTCAGTCCTGCTGGGACGGCGGTGCCGGGCCGAATCACTTTGCTTAGTGCATAAATGAAGTGGCCCAGCTCAGGGGCTCCCAGACCCTTTGATCTTTTCTATTTCCTGGCCCCTCAGGATCTTCTTGTACCATACTTTGCTATCAACCATTTCTGCTAAGAAGGCTATTATTGCTAACGCCAGTTCCAGTCACTCCAGTAGCTTCTGGATTCCGACAGCGGGATTGAATACTTTTCTGGAACCTTCTCCAGGTGCCTCTCATACCTCACGTTGGCTCTAGAGCAGCTAAAATTTGGGGGAGTCTTCCTGTACTCTTTCCCTCTACTTCAGTCCTCCTTCCAGGGGTTTTGCACACTTAGAGGTAAGCTAGTTGGACTTAGATGCCCCCAAACAATCATAAGCATGGAAACCTTCATTTTGCTTGGATTTTGTAATTCCTGTTGCCCTTTCTAGTTCTGACCCATGAGCTGCTTTTTCACAGAGATCAAAAGCAGTATGATTTCTCCTTACCATGTTTATTTCTGATATAATATACTGTATTTTGTCCTTAAACCACCTGCTCCAAAAGGAGTTAATAGCTTGTTTGTGGCCTACAGATACATTCAGGAAAAAAAGCAGAGGAAGAGGACAAGGCTGTGGGTGGGGAACAGAGGAAAGAAGTGTTCCCTATGGGTGAGGGGTGGAAATAATCTAGCTTCGGGGTTTTGATTAAAACTTTGGTAGAAGAGTACCTGCTGGACTGTAGGTTTCATTAGCTGTTGGAACCCTGCCGGGGCTGGAGTGGGCAGGAGGCAGACCTGTTTCTAATTCCCTTGCAGAAGTGGATTTCAGTGTTGATGGTAGAACACCGCCTCCTTATTGGCTTTTATGATGATCATTTTCAAAGAGTGGTTTACAAACTTTTTGAAGCAAAGGAAACTTGATGTGTCGTAAAACTTTAAATCAGTTTTCAATCAGTGCTCCTTTGCCAAGGAAGCATTTATTATGATAAGAATATATTTTCCATGTTTGATTTCATCTATCCCCAGAGACTTCAACTCATCAATCACTGACTCCTAAACCTTTGCTTCCAGCCTCTGGACTCCTGAAACCCACATTCCTGTTCGCACAGAACTGCAGCAAGTCTCCATCTAGTTATCTAGGAGGTACATCACATTGAACACAGACATGTTCAAGAATAATTTACTATCCTCTTCTACCCATTTTTTTTTTTTTCTTATATTCTCTTTTTAGGATGTGTCTGTGTTAGAAGCTGGGTGGGACTCCTTCCTCATAGTCAGTTTGGTCACTAAGTCTTTTCTGTTTTATCTGCCGAACATCCTTGGACTCTGTCCTCCCCTCTCTATTTCCATGACTACTGTTTTAGTTCAGTCTTTTATCATTTGTTGCTGGACAGCAACAGTAGATGCTACCTGTCTCTGGAGTTCATTTTTTGAGGAAACTTGTGATCACTTCTTTTCCCTTAATCCTCCGGGGTGTGTAAGACCCTTCCCAAAATGGTCTAAGTCTTCTTCCCATCCTACCCACCTTATCCTGTGTTTAAAGTGCCCTGAGTTCTAGTGTTACTGAGCAGTAATGCTCTTTCATGTTCTGTCTGTGCATGGACCCATCCTTCTCTTGGTTCATCTCTTTTCACTTCCTCTTGAAGACTGTCCTACCTACTCAACAGCCCAGCCAAAGGTCTTCTCTGTGAAGCCTGTGAATATCCCTTTATCTGTGGTCCCTTTGTTACAGCAAATATCATATTAAATTGTAATTGTTTGTCTGCCCACTGAACTGGGTATTTCTTGAGAGCAGTGGCTGCCTCATGTATGGCACCCAACAGATAGTCAATAAATATATTGAATGAATGTAAGATGAGGATGGAGGCTATGAGTGTTACTTCATTTTTTTAATGTGGATCATAGTAAAAATGCATATTTTATGTCTAATTGTACTCAAGCTATCACTTTCTGGCATATTTTCCTTTTGCCTTTAAAATAACTACATTGCGGGCTTCCCTGGTGGCGCAGTGGTTGAGAGTCCACCTGCCGATACAGGGGACGCGGGTTCGTGCCCCGGTCTGGGAGGATCCCGCATGCCGCAGAGCGGCTGGGCCCATGAGCCGTGGCCGCTGAGCCTGCGCGTCTGGAGCCTGTGCTCCGCAACGGGAGAGGCCACAGCAGTGAGAGGCCCGCGTACCGCAAAAAAAAAAAAATAAATAGAATAACTACATTGCTACTGTTGGAGATGAGAGTATGATTTGAAATTAGAAAATTCAGCAACACTGACATAATACACACTTAAAATATTAAAATATGCCATAACCAACTCCTCCTTCACTTGACACATGTGACAGAATATCTCAACCCTGACCTATGTTTTCATTAAGTCAAACTTTATTTCCTCTAGATGAGAAAGTCTTCTAAATGTCTCAAGTGTCTGAGTCATTCACATTTCAGGAACTGAGATTTTTTCAATCATTGCATGTCTTAACTTACCTAAGGGTAGGAGGAGGCTAGATAAACTGGATGAGATCAAGAATATAGAATCTCAGTCTTGAGGTAGTTATGTTTTAGAGCACTGACTCCTTAAATGAATATTGCTGTTAATAACAAATGGCAAGATGATTAGCAGAAAACTAAGGTGAAAGGGACCATATTGACAATATACAGTTTTTTTTTTTTTACTGACTTATAACCAACTAATGAAGGAGTAGTCTCTTATTTGGTGTGACCTTGCAGTTCTAGAGTATGGCTCAAATGGTTCCTTAATGTTCCATACCAATATTGACAGTATTACAGTGGGCATAGACCATGTCTGACTTGTGATTTACAAATGACTAATTCCAGACACTTAACTCTCTTCTGATTTTTTTTTTAATGCACAATAGACTTAATTAGATATAATCTAAAATTTTTCAAGTTTTGTAATAATACATATAAATGAAACTAGCTTAAGAGTTTACATATTGAGTTTTCATTTCAAATATTTGGAAATTTTCTTAACAATTTCTAGTTTAATTGCATTATGGTCTGAGAATATGCACTGTATGACTGCAGTCTTTTAACATAAGTCAAGTTTTTTTAAAGGCCCAAGTTAAGGTTTATCTTGTTTAATGTTTCATTTACTCTTGAGAAGAATGTATTTTGCTGGTGTTGCATGGGGTATTCTATATATGTCAACTGGATCCAATTGCTATGTTACTCAGTTCTTTGCTGTCCTTGCTGATTTTCTGTCAACTAGTTTTAACTATTAATGAGAGGGGGTGTGTTGAAGTGTCCAACTATAACTGTGGATTTACTTTTTTTGGTTAGTTTTGCTTTGTGTATTTTGGACTCTTGTTGGGTGCATATACATATGATTATTAAGTCTTAAGGTCTTTTATCATTATGCAGTATCCCCTCTTTATCCCTCGTAATTCTCTTTGCTCTGAAGTTTACTTTGCCTATTAATATAGCCATTCACTCCAGTTTTGTTTTTTACTTAAAAAAAACAAAAAAACTTTATACTGAGTATTGTATGTTCACATGCAGTTGCAGGAGTGAACTCTTTACCTAATGTCCCCTGATGGTAATATCTTACAGAGTGTAATACAGTATCACATACGGGAAATTGACTTTTACACGTGCCATTATCTTATTCAGACTTACGGAATTTTACATGCAATTGTGTATATTAGTTAAACACAGTTTTATTGCGTGCAGGTTTTTGTATTTACAACCACCGTCAAGATACAGAGCAGGGGCTTCCCTGGTGGCGCAGCGGTTGAGAGTCCGCCTGCCGATGCAGGGGACACGGGTTCGTGCCCCGGTCCGGGAAGATCCCACATGCCGTGGAGCGGCTGGGCACGTGAGCCATGGCTGCTGAGCCTTCGCGTCCGGAGCCTGTGCTCCACAACGGGAGAGGCCACGACAGTGAGAGGCCTGCATACCGCGCAAAAAAAAAAAAGATACAGAGCAGTTTCATTACCACGAGGACCCCTTGTGTTGCCCTTTTATAGACTTTTTCAGACTCACCTCCCATCATCCTTCCCCCAATAACCAACCCTTTGCAACCAGTAGACTGTTTTCCATTTACATAATTTTGTAACTTCAAGAATGTTACATAAATGGAATCATACAGCATATACAGCCTTTAGAAATTGCCTGTGTTTCACTCAGCATAATTCCAACTTGTATGTATCAGAAGTTGAGTTTTATTGCTGAGTAGTATTCCAGTGTCTAATTTTATAAGAAACTAAACATTGTTTAGTGGTTTTCCAGAATGGTTGTATCACTTTGTATTCCCGCCAGCAATGTATGAATGACCCAGTTTCTCTAAGTTCTTTCCAGAATTTGATGTTACCACTATATTTTATTTTTACCCTTCTGATAGATGTGTAGTGATAAGCTCATTGTGGTTTTAATTTGGATTTCCCTGATGGCTGCTGTTGTAGAAGATCTTTGCATGTACTTATTTGCTGTCTTCATATCGTCTTCAGTGAGATGTCTCTTCATGACTTTTGCCTATTATGTAAATGAATTGCTTGTCTTTCCAGCTTTATTTTAATTATGGTTTACAGTATATATTCATTCTTTTACTTTTGACTTACCAATATAAATATTTCTGAAGTGAATTTCTCATAGATAGCATATAGTTGTCATTTTTAAAATTTAACATGACATTTTCTGACTTCTAATTGTTTTTAGACCATGTACATTTAATATAATTACTGATATATTTGGGTTTAGGGCTACCATTCCATTTTTTTTTTTGTTCTTTTACTTGTCATGCTTTGAGTTATTGGAACGTTTTTAGTATTCCATGTTAATTGTGCTTTTGACAATATCTCTTTATATAGCTTTTTTAGTGGTTGTTCCATGGATGACAAAATACATATTTAACTTTTTTTAACATATGATTGCTACCTATCACTTCTTTTGGCATTTAGAACCCTCATAGATGCATTTATACTTCTTCCTTGGTGTCACTGATGTCTTATGTGTTACATCTACATGCATTGAAAAGGTCATCAGGTACTTTTTGCTTTCAACCATCAAACGTTTTAAAGAACACAAGAGGAGAATAGTCTATATTGGTCCAGTTATTTACCATTTCTGTTGTTCTTCCTTTGTTCCTCTTATTCATGTTTCCTTCTATTATCATTTTCCTTCTTTCTGAAGTTCTTTAATTCTTTTAAAGTAGGTCTGCTGTGAGTTCTTAACATTTCCCTTCATCTGAGAATGTCTTGATTTCACTTTTATTATTGATGTTTTTAATCTGAGATTACAGTCCTTTACAATTTTTGTGTTATTTCTTTTTAACCTTGATGTTTTGTATGAGATACCCAGAATCCTTCTAATCATTGTAATCATGTAGCATATCATTTTACTCTGGCTACTTTGAAGATTATTTCTTTGTCTTCTTTTCTTTTAATTGTGGTAAAATACACACAAAACTTGCCATTTTAGCAATCTTAAAGTATACAGCTTAGTGGCATTAATCCTTCACAGTGTTGTGCAGCCAGCCCCACTCTTACTCCAGAAGTTTTTCATCACCCAAATGGAATGTCTTTAGTTTCTAGCAGTTTGTCTTAGCGTAACCCCTCCCCCCAAATTCATGCTGTTTGGGGTTTGCTCAGATACTTGAATCTGTACGTTGGTCTTTTTCCAGAGTTGAGTAATTTTCCACTCTTGTTTCTTCAAATGTGTTTAGCACACATTTTTTCCTATATCGTTCAGGGACTTTGACATGAACGTTAGGCCTTGTGTTATTCAATCACACATCGCTAAAGCTCTGTTCATTTATTTCTCAACCTTTATTCTCTGTTCAGACTAGATAATCTATTGATTTATCTTCAAGTCTGCTGACATTCACTTGCCATCTCCACTCTGCTCTTGAGCCTATTCAGTGAATTTTTTTAATTAATTTTTTTGGAGTATAATTGCTTTACGATGTTGTTAGTTTCTGCTGTACAGCAAAGAGATGATAACCAAGATTAAAAATTCACTGAATGACGTATATACACTATATTCAGTGAATTTTAAATTTTGGTTATTGTCATTTCCAGTTGTAGGATTCCCATTTGTTCTTTATATTTTCTGTTTCTTTGCTGAGAATTTTAATGTTTCTTTCAAGAATGTTCATGATTGGTCATTCAAACATTATATAGTAGCTGCCTTAAAGTCTTTGTCACATAATTTCTCCATCTGCATCATGTCGGCGTTGGCATCTGTTGACTCTTTTCCTGTGCGAGTTGAAATTCTCATGGTTCTTGGTATGTTGAGTAATTTTGGAATCTATCCTGGATATTTTGAACATTACATTATGAGACTCTGGATTGTGTTTAAATCTTACGAAGAATTTTTTTTTTAACCAGTTAATTGACCTGGTTAGATTCTGGCTGCAAGTTCTCAACCTGCCTCAGGGAACCATTGTTCCAATATCCACCTACTTTTCAAAGTCATTGTCATACTCTTTGGTTCTGTTCTGGGTGTGTATAACCCATTGGCCAGTGTGGGATCTGTGTAGTGGTCCATTTGTTCAGTTCTCAGAATCTTTGTTGTGCTAATTACAATCTGATCCACAGATTCTGGACTTGGTGATGATCCCTGGAATTAATAAATGACGTTACAGGGTCACTTTCCTCAACATCTTCTCTGCACTCTCCCCGGTATATTTCAGTTCCTTAGAGTTGACCAACTTAGTCCTCTCAGCTCTGCTGTGTGCTTCCCTATTTGGACTTTTTTGGGGCCAGCCAGCAGGAGGAGAGAGTGAAAGAAGCAGCAGGGGTTGGCCTCAGCCTCTTGTGATGACACCTCCAGGAATGGATTGAAAGATTCCCCTGCCTCAGAGTTTTCACTCTTTCTGACCTCCATTCCTGATAACTGCCACAGCATTGCTTGGGAGCGAGGTCAGGAGAAAACTGACAAGGGAAGAAAGAAAGAACAAAATTGGGGAATTTCCACACTCCTGTGAGTGTTAGGAGCCCCCTTTTTTGATTCATGAGTGAGAGGGCTCCTAGAGGATCCTGGAGCTTTATCCATCCCCACCACAATGCTCATTTCTATGTTTCCAGCTATATTCAGGCAAGCGGATACAGCTGGAAAATAAATGGTAAACCCACTGCCGCTCTGGTTGTACTTCAGATTCCAGTGGACTTCAGAAGTTCACCTGCTGCTGTTTACTTTTCAGACTTCAAATAGCTGCTCTGTGTCATCTGCCCAGTTTTATAGTTTTGTCCAGTAGTCGAGGTGGGTGAAGTATGCTTACACCTTCTTACCTAGAACCGGAAATATGACCTAATTGGTATTGATTTTTGAATAACGTAGGTGAATGGCTTTTTTTCTCTGTCACACTAAAGCAGTCATGCATGTAGTTGTGAGGAATATATTGATTTCTATACTGTTCATGAGTCCTACATGGCTTTTGGTAATCTGAATTAATTTGAAATATAGTTAGATTTTCATGTATATAAGAACATGGGAATCTAGGTAAGGAGACAATTTTGAAAGGCATACTATATTTGAGTATGCATGCATATACACTCACCTACTCAGACAAAATGATGACTTTGATAAGCTTAATTTAAAATCACATGAATCCTTTAATGATTATGTAATTGTCCTCAACTCAGAGTGTCATGGTGTACTTAGTATGCCATTCCTATTCTACATGATAAACATCAGTAATCCAAGAGTATGAATCTTTGTGAAATGTTTGAGATGAAAACTTTAATTTTCCTACTTGACCGTGTTCCATAGTCTTGATAATTAACAGAGGAAATGGATAATAATGATTGGGGGAAGAAAAGCTAGAAGGAGTTGGTGGTAGAGTTAAAAAACTGTTCTGTATAGTAATACTTAACCTATTTCCAAAAGGGATCAGAAGAGGATATTCTGCTGCTTGGTAAGTCTTAGTCATGGGTCAGTCAAGGAAAATGAACCTGTTTTATGTATTTCAAGCATAGAAGGATTTAATACAGGGAATTGGGTTACAATTGTTAAAAAGGACTGGAGAAACAAACCCAGGTCAAGGACTACAGGAAATTCTGTGCTTCTGCCAGAGTGTGTGCTCACCTGCCCCGACACCGCCCACCCAGTCACTAAGGCCACCATGGCTCCGTGCTGCTCCCATGCAGGGGGCTGTGTTGGAAGAGTTTCCACGAATCTGTTTCTACTACTGCTGCCAGAGTCAAAAACAAATGGATTCTTCCATCTCAATTTCATACAAGTGCCTCTCCTTGAAAGAACCTAAACCTAGAATCTTGGTGGCAAGAAGTTTGAGAAATGTAACTGGTTTTAAGCCCCTGTGATAGGGATACAGTTTAGAAAAATAGGGATGCTACTAATAAATATAAGTGTTCACAGATATCTATTTATTTTTATTGTGTAATGTGTCTGTTAAGATTCTAATCTGCTTGAGAGTAGGAATAGGTTTTATATTCTTCATTAACCACACAGAGCATAGCACAGAGCCTTGTGCTTATTTAGTGATGTTTCCATATAATTGTGCCCAAAACACCAAGCATGTCCTCAAATGAACGACTGATCTTCATTACCTCTGGTTGGTTCCAGAGCCACCAACTAAAGAGTGAGGGGCCTTCTCTTTAGTTCCTGGGGCAGGAGCCTGAGAAACTTGAGACTGTATTCCATAGGATTCCTAGGCTAGGTCATCATCATAGAAGCAGGCCTCAGAGATACTGCAGGGTTGGTTCCAGAACACTGCAATAAACAGAATCGTGATTTTTAAAAAATTTCCCAGTGCATGTAAAAGTTATACCGCACATCTGCTGTCCAGGGAATTGTTTTTGTGCATTTCCTATCTAGTGAAATGAGGGTGAATTTCTCATTTGCCTTTCCAGCTGTAGTGAAAAAAGGTCAAAACATTCTGTTTAAAAAAACAACAAAAATAATCCCACTTTTTTTTCGTCTAAGTATAACAAATAAAAAAGAAGTTTAAAGCAGAAGTCACAAAGCCCGGCTGCTTAAATACTGTAGAGATTTGGGCACGTTTTGATTTGGCTGCTTTTCATTCTTCATAGTTTTTAGTTTGCAGAGATTATTGGATCTTCGTGAGTGTACTTTTTATTGCTGTGTAATGTTTCACCAATTAGGTATGCTGAAATTTACATTTCCTTATTTTTGGATATTCCTTTTATGCCATTTATAAATGCATGATGTATCATGCCTAAAATGTTTCATATTTGTCATCACTTTCTTAAGATAATATTCTAGAAGGAGAACTGGGGTCAAATAAATGAAGCATTTGTTTTTCCTTTTTGTATGTTTTTTCTTTAAAGTGTAACCTGCATGCAGAAAAGTACACCAAACTGTATGTCTAGCTCACTGAATATTTAGATTCTCTCACACAGGCAGCACCTGAATCACTGCCAGCACCTTGGAAACCATCCTTTTGCAGTCCCTTAGACAAGTTTTGCCAGATTTTGAGCTCTGTATAAATGGAATAGCATTGTCTTGCTTGGAGTTTGGCTTTTTCCCCACTCAACATGTTTGAGACAGTCAGTGATGTTACCACATTTAATTTAGTCACCATATAAATTCCATTCTGTGATACAGACTATCCACTTTACTGGAGATGGGCGTAGGTTGTTTCCAGCTTTTGGTATTGTGAATGATGATGCTACGGACATTTTTGTACAGATCTTTTGATACATATGTGTGTACAGTTTTGTTAGGTATATGCATATCCACACAGACACACATACCCTAGAAACAAAATTGCTGGGTTATGAAGTTTTCGTGTATTCAATTTTAATAGGCGTTGCCAAACAGATTTGGAAGCTACATGTACCTTCTTATACTACCACTAAAGAATATGAAGTTTCTCATTGTTCTGCGTCCTTGTCAGCACTTGACATTGTCACACCTTTTCATTTTAGCCATTCTGGTGGGTTTAGTAGTATGTCTTCATGGTTTTAATTTGCATTTCCCTGTAATGGCTAAGAAGTTGATAATCTTTTATTATGTTTAGTGGACGTTTGCATATCCTGTTTTTTCAAGAACTTATTCAAATTTATTGCCCATTGTTTTTTGAATTTTTTTTGACTTCTGAGAGTTCTTTGTATACTTTGGAAATGGACCCTTTGATAGTTTGTGTGTTCCAAACATTTTTGCCCACTCTGTGGTTTGCCTTTTTGCTCTCATAATGGCCTTTTGATGAACAGGAGAGATTAATATTAATTTACTCAAATTCATCAGTCATTTCCTCTGATTAATGCCATTTGTGTTCTATGTAAGATTTTTTTTGTCTCCAAATCCTGGAGAATCCTCTCCTATGTGTATTCTGTGAACATGATTGTTTTTCACAGGTAGATCTATAATCCACCTGGAATTGACTTTTATGTATGCTGTGAAATAAAGGACCACTTTCCCCCCCCC
Source organism: Tursiops truncatus (assembly GCF_011762595.2). Classification (NCBI taxonomy): domain Eukaryota; kingdom Metazoa; phylum Chordata; class Mammalia; order Artiodactyla; family Delphinidae; genus Tursiops; species Tursiops truncatus. The sequence continues at coordinate 17,315,338 of NC_047043.1, forward strand.
CCATGGATCTCAAATTTGAACCAGCTGTTTTTTGAAAATACCATCCTTTCCCAAATGCACTGAAGGGTCACCTTCAACATAAATTAGCTTCTGCACATGTGGGCTCCTTCTCTTCTTATGGCGGAGTGTGAGATGCTACATGTGACTGCCCTCTCCTTTGGCTGATTATCTCCATTGCTTCTCCTCCCCTCTGCCTGGGCTCCAAACACAGATTATCTTTGTTGTCTTTCATTGTAAGATTTTAGTTGGAAGACCAGTACATACATCTCAGACCAAAAATATGCAGCGTTACCGTTTCCACCTGGTTCCTTATGAATTAGACATTCTGGTATGTCTCTGTAGACCTAAAAGTGACTCACATGGTAGACTTCAGCATTTCTAAAAAGCTCATATGTTGTGATTTACTTTTCATTATTTATCACGCATGTATTGACTCAAATAATTTCAAGCCCTCAGTTTTAGCTGTTAGTTATTTCTACTTCCTCCTAAACTTTTCATCAGAGCTGTCTGAAAGAAAGATGGACTAATTTAATATGATTTTTGCCTTCCCATTACCTCTGTCATTGTGTGGTAAAGGCAGTTTACAATCAGTAGAATTCTCAAAAGTGAAAAAGGTGGGGATAGTTGTGAGGAGCTGGTGAGGAAAAGAGCAGAGGATTTGGCTAATCCACAAAGTTATTAACCTCTTCTTAAGTAATCTGGAGGCAGCTTTGAGAGTAGATTAGGAGTGCTCAGAGGTGTGTGGGGGGGGTGATTTTAGGAAACTGACTTTAAAATTGTCTATTTTCCATGGATATATTTGTATTCTCTTATTTTGCTTTTGGAAACCTTCCGCTAGCCTCTTTCACAAGCAAACATTAGTACTTCATTTCTTCTCATATCCTGAGATGAACTTGCAGAAAAGAAAGCTTTCATCAAAAAAATTGCCCTGAGTTTGCTACACGTAAAAAATAAGTAGGAACAGTAAAAAGAAAGGATAAACATTGCACACAGTACTTTAAAGGTGTTACTGTGTCTTTTTTAACACTGAACTAGTCTCCAGTGTGCATGCATGTTTTTGCTAAAGGTTAACTAAATTGTTTAGACATCTCTAATGGTGGGACATCAGTCAGCTGTACCCAGCTGATAAATGTGCTAGATTTCTGGAGAAGATTCCTTTAATTAGTTATTATGAGCTGAGAGTGGCTAATTTTCTGAAACAAAATTGCTGTGTGAAGTTCTTAGCAACCCAGGTAGTTAACAAATATCAGTCTGTACAAGAAAAATAGAGCTCTTGATGCTTTGAAATGCAGTGAAACTTAGTTCTATACCTACTGTTGGTATAATACTGGCAATTTACGAAGGCTTTTTTCCTTTTATTTGCTTCTGCAGCCATACAGCAATGCTATGAAGACAGGAACATTATGTTCTTATAAAGAAGAAAGCAGAAGCTTATATTTTAAGGACTTGGGCCCAATGGCATCCAACTAGAAAGCTGGTAATTATAACAGCTAAGGTTTATTGAGTGCATACTGTTTCCTGAGAACTTTCTTAAGTGCTTTAAACATGTTAAATTTTTAAATTTTCACAATAGTCCTAATAGGGAATGCAGTATTATCCCTGTCTTACCCATGGGATGTTGAGCCATGAAGACGCTAAGTAACGTATTCAAAATCCTGTTAAGTGCAGAGGCAGCTGTAAACCAGGCTCGGGCTACACCACCGTGCTGTTCTGACCAGGGCTTGACCCGCGGTTTTTATTTCAAGTTCAGGGCCCTTGCTGCTTCACAGTAGTGCCGCATAATAATAATGCTGGTGATGATGTATGTGGATTGAGATACCCCACTCATCAGTCATGAGTCTTGAATTGGAACCTTGGGTCCTGAATCTGTTTCTGCTCAGTGCCCAACACAGTGGTAGGGATGGAAGTGTCTGAATTGACTGGAATTCAAATCTGGTTTCATTTTCTACCGTCTCATCTTTGTTTTTACCATTTATCAACGCACTCTCCTTGCTGCTGTACAGACAATCGAATCCTCTCTGTGTGGTCGCTCATGTGTCCCTCATCACTAGAACTCCCTGCTGCAGTCCATCCATCCATTGAGAAGGGCCAGCCTCATGCTGTACCTGTGAGACGGAGGTACTCACTCCCTTTCTCGTTGCTCACAGAATTCATTGTCCCCGCTGAACATTTCCACAGAGAGTTCTCCCCTGGCTTCTATATTCCGTAATGCTTGTGTGCGTGCATGTTGCGTAGGGTTCCCAAACCCTAGATTTCAGGCTGCCTAGGGAGTGCGTTTTGTCCTTTATTTTCATACGTTCATGAGTCTGTACTGGGTAATCATGATTCTGTCTCATGGTCTAATTGTCAGTCCCTGCACTGTATTAGCTTGTCCCAAGAACTGTGAATTTCTAGGGTATTGTTCCCTTGTAGAGTACATCCCTCCAGTTTTTTGTTCTTCAAAATTTTCTTAATTACTCTTGGACTTTTGGTTCTCTATAGAAGTCTGTATAAATATAGAGGTTTGTTTGGATTTAGGGTTTTTTTGGTGGAGTAAGAATTATTGGTAACGTTGTGTTCTTCCATCAGAAGGCTCAAGATGTCTACTTCTCTTTTTATGGTCTCAGCAGCAATCATTACCCTAATGGATTATTTCTTTAGGATTTCCAAACTGGTGGTGTACTAATTGCTCAATTATTAGCTGTGATACTTTGATAAACTATAGAGCTATGTAATTTAAAGTTCTATTGGCACAAATGGTTTAGGTCCTCTGATTTTAATCTCTGCTGTGTCTTTATATGCCTTTTATCATTCCTGATATAGTTTACTTACGTATAATATTTTTTAAATGCTTTAACTATTCATTAAACAATTCCCCTCAGCTTGTTTCTGTTGCCTAGATTTTTAACTTTACCCAATTTAACTTAAAAGACTATTAATTTCTTAATCAGAATTACTGATATTTTGCCAATTTCTTGTTGGTCTTTATATTCCCATGCTTTTAAAAAAATTCATTGGCTTCACTTTTTATTTTACTGAAGTACGATGCTTTCTTTAATTTTTGATTTTTGTTTTGCCATCATTTTTCTGAGGTCTTTTTTCCCCTTTTCCTGAAGGAGAAATTTAAAAAACTTATTTGATACAAAGAATACACACACAAACATATACTATATATGTGTGTTATGAAGCATAATATTAAATGAATACACAGTAATTCACCCCAGGTGTTCTAATGCAGTTCAGTTTACCTGTGTATAATCCCTTACTTCCTCCCCAAAGGAAACCACTGGTCTGAATTTAGCCTTTTTTTTTTTTTTGCCTTAAAAACACACACTTTGAAAAAAACATACACTTTGGGTTTTCAAAAAAAGGTTTAAATAGGTTTTAAACATAGGTTAAATAGGGACTTTCCTGGTGGTGCAGTGGTTAAGATTCTGCCTGCTAATGCAGGGGACACGGGTTTGAGCCCTGGAAGATCCCACATGCTGTGGAGCAACTAAGCCTGTGCACCACAACTACTGAGCCCAAGTGCCACAAATACTGAAGGCCATGTGCCTAGAACCCATGCTCCGCAACAAGCCACCGCAATGAGAAGCCCGCGCGTCACAACAAAGAGTAGCCCCCGCTCACCACAACTAGAGAAAGCCCGCACACAGCAATGAAGGCCCAATGCAGCCAAAAGAAATTAAAAAAAAAAAAAAAGATCGGTGTTACCTGTAGCAGCAGGTTTTCTGCTGTAGCTATGAATATTATATTCTGCATATATATATTCTTCCATTAGTGAATTTCTGTATTTTTTGCTGGCAATAGTAGTGCTGTTAGGAACACTCTTGTGCATGTCAACTGATGCACATATTCCAGAGTTTCTCCAGGGCGTAAACCTTTGAGTGAAACTGCTTGATTATGGACTATGCCCAATGATGTGTCAGGCATCAGATCCATCCACTATTGGCTTAGATAGCTCTGAACTCTAGCATCCTGTGGTTTACCCTTTTGCTAGTTGGCATTTTTGGTCTGATTCTGGTCCATGAAGATGTTCATGATTTTGTCACTTGGACATCTCTTTTAACTTTGCAGTGAGTTTGGAACAATAGGATGTGTCACTTGTGAACTTCAGGCACCATCATTATGTGAAGTCACCATCATTTACTTCTTCAAATGTTTTGTGGTCAAAATGGAGACCCTTTGAAATTTTAAGGTTGAATCCTTTATATGATGAAGCTAGAGTTTTAACCAATTGTGTTTTTTGTCCATAAGAAATGAAGAGAAGCGGCTTTACTATTCTGAGTTTAATATACATCATTGTTTTTCAACTGAGGGTGATTTTTGTCCCCGGGGCATTTGCCCGTGTCTGGAGACACTTGACTGTCATGAACAGGAGGGGGTTGAAGATACTACTTGAATCTAGTGTCTAGAGACGTGGATGCTGCTAAACATCCTACAGGACCATGAGCAAGATAGGTCCCCACAACAAAGAACTACTCGGTCTGATATCTCAATAGCGCTAGGGTAAAAATACAGCTAACCCTACGATGTATAGGATGGCCTCCCATAAAAAAGAATTCTCTGGTTCAATATGTCAGTAGTACTAAGGTAAGAAACTCTGATGTACATGAAGGCCATCGGTCATTGTGTTGTGGAAGTACCAACACTAAAATCTGAGGGATTCACAACATTTTTTGGTTTTTCCTTTCATGTGACACCTTTGGAAGCGTGTGTTTGGAATGCCCAGGTAATAAAGCTAACAACTTACTTGTAAATTCTATGAAGTGTTAATTCATATGAAAGGAGAGATTAACTACCAAGAAGTAACATGTGCTGATCTGCTCAGCTATATGAAAAAAGCCGGGTATATAAAAAATTTCCATTTCTGTAAATGTTGGTGGGCGTTCTTCCTGTCCTAAGACACTAAAGGTGACTGCTCTTCCCAACCATCTTAGCCTTTGGTCAGGAGTGAGAAGGAGACATTGCGGGGCAACTCAGGAGCTGCCGGTGTGTATGTGGGGATGGGGGGTTGGGGAATTTGGTCCCTGGATTTCACTGAAGTTTGGGGGGAAAAAAAACATTCCTCCCATTACTTGATGGGCCCCAGCTCAGCCATAGGGCTACTCAATAAATGTGAATGAGCAGGAAGTTCTGAAGTCTGATTTGCTTCCTTTCTGTTCCAGGTCTCTCCCAGCTGGGCTGAAACCTGAGAGTGGGCTCTGACAAAGGGAGGGGGGCGGGGGAGGGAGATGGAGAAAAGGCAGATAACAGCCGAATGTAATCAGCATTTTATTACCGCCCTCAGGAAGTAGGAATAGGAAAGAAAAAAAAAGTAGGTTGGAGCAAGGAAAGTTAATTATGTGAGGTTATTTGACAGGAAATTACTAAATACAAACAGACAGAAGAAACACATTTTAAAGCAGGGTAGGAAATCTCAAGTTACTTCTCTGTGTGTATTCAAAACCCCCAAAGCAAATTCTGAAAATAGTTTAAACAAAAGCTATCTTATCTGATAAAAGTGTTTCAAACACAAAGGGAAATTTATATATTGGGCAGGCAATCTTAAAATAAACTGATTTTGTTGATAACATTGCAAATTTAATTGTGGGAAACCCCCCCTCAGATGTCTGAATTTATCTTGTAAATGTTTTGGATTTATTTTGAATCTGGCATTTCAATTCTATCAAGGTGTGTCTGTGTATGTGTGTCATCCTGGAAAATTGTGTGTGTGTGAAGTGAAAAATACCTCTGGGTGTTTCTTTTTAGTAGATCAGCATTTTTTGGTGTGCATTTGGTATTATCAGTATTTCCAGAAGTGCGTTATATCAGTAAAGCACAAAGAACTGAGAAATCATTATCTAAAATATTTATTCCCAGAGGTCATATAGCTTAAATGTTTTAATCTGTGAGTGATAGAATATCATTTGTGGCTTTGCAACAGTTGGGAAAGTTGGCAGAATTTTTGTAAATTAGCCAAGTGCATTTCTGTAAAAGACCGTGATGAAGGAGCAAGACCTTTTCCTACCCGAAATGACTTCTGGTTCTGTAACGACCTCCTGCTGAGTTGTCATTGTTGCAGACTTAGGAAGAAGTGCCAGAAGTGGTGGTTGAATATTTTGGTCCTTTTAGTTAAGGCTGCCATTCTCCTCTCTTTCTGAAGAGCCATGTCATAGAAATACAGTCTGGGTGAATGTAAAATTGCACCGTCTGTGGGTAAAGTTACACATTCCAAGTTCAAAGAAAAAGCAATATTTTGAAAACTTAAATGGAGCTCGAAGTCTGCATTCCTTTTAAAAGGCCAACACCTGTGGAAGGAATGCAGGTTGTTTCCACTTGACCTTCACGTGTGGAGCTGGGCAAGGTACTTAGATATGATGGTGGTCAAGTCGGAGCACCTCTCTCCACAGCAAAGCCTCCTGGGGCAGCACCTGTCCTGTCTGTTGTCAGGGAGGGAAAATACGGCAGTCAGGAATAGTCGGAGTGCCTTCTAACTCTTGCTTTGAAGAGCTTGCTTTGTATCCCACCAAGTCACATGGTGATGGATGCGTGGGTGTAGATAATGTGGAATAAGCCATAACCTCTCCAAGCAGTCAGGCTTACATTTGGCAAGTCCTGGGAAACCCTGGGCAGACAGTGTTAGAATACTTAGGCTGAGTCCTCTGTGAATAGTCGTTGACGATTGAGACGTGGTTGATGTTCCAGACAGATTCTCATCGTGTATAAATAATTCCTTAGGATGGAGTTAGCTGCCTCGAGTGGTGCTTCTACGTCTTTAGGCTACTTGGACTTGCTCAGCAGTTTATCGTGGTGTCTGAAGGACCAACCGCACAATCCAACGTCAGGAAGAAAGTTAGACATAGAACGTTCTTTTGGAACAAGGGATTTATTAGTGCACGCCACTTGTGATGCGGAAGTGTGAAGGTCTGGCTCCTTTGTCTTTTACTCATCAGTTCTTTGTGTGTTCTTAGGCCAGGAACTGTTGTCAAGGCTGGGAATACGGTGTTGAACCATAGTTCACGTTGTCCGTACCTCTTAGAGCACACAGCTCACTGGCGTCTGATCATGCTGTGCTGCCTCTATAATCAGCTTTGTGATCTTGGACACTTGACAGTTTCTCTCTGCCTCAGTTTCTTTGTATAAATTGTTTTCTCAGATGACCTGTAAGATCTTGCTCAGTGCTAATATTTTCTGGGTGTGTACTTTTGTCATTAAGTATTTTTATCGCTGTGACTTAGCTTGGTGCTCCAGCAAGTGACTGAATAAGGTGGTACCAAATAGATGAGCTTAGATAGTTATATTCAAATTAGAACCATTGATTTGATTTCCACGTGGACTTAGGTACTTTTCCTGAGTTTATACCACTTTTGTATCTTCTAGCTGTTTGATGGGCTCATGTATATACATAGTTTCCTAAAACTCAAGGTTGTTTTTGAAGAGAGAACATGGATTTCCACGTATGCCGGAAACATTCAACAGTCCTAAAGCATGGTCTTCAGACACAAGATCGTTGTCACCTGTACTTCTTTGATGAGATACTAGCTCAGCACAGTTGGGTTGTTTTTAGCTGAAATTCAGTGCTAGCCGACAGAACTATGCTTGGGACAGGGTTATAGAAGCTTGGATCTTCCAGGATTTAATATTACTGGTAATGTTGATGAACTCAACCGTTAATTACATCAGCTGGTTTTGTAAATAAAGTTTTATTGGAACAAAGCCATGTCTACACATTCACATATTGTTTATGGCTGCTTTTAGGCTGCAGGGTCACAACTGAGTAGCTGAGACAAAGATAAAACCAAAAATATTTACTGTCTGCTCCTTAATAGAAACAGTTTGGTGTCACCTGGATTATGGGATATGCTTGTAGAATTCAGTCTCAAACTCTAGTTTTTAAGGTTGTGTGGAGCCACAATGACCTTTTTTTTTCAGAAAACAGTTAATTTGCCTTTTTTGCAGTATGATCATGAGAAATGAGCCTTGTTAACCCTTTGATTCCATGCTATTGAGATAGCAGAATTTGATAGCTATATACTCCACAATTTTACGCTTTTGGGGGACTTTTAGTTTCTATGTGTAATCTTGGCTGCTTTAAAAGCTGGACACCCAAAATTCCTGGTAAAAGCCTCTTACTCTGTTAAGTAATTGGTCCTGTGGAGCCTGAGAGCTGAGCTTTCTTCGCATTTCAGCTGTGAGGAGAGCTTAGATCCGCCATCAGCGGTGTGAGAGCACTTGGAGACGCAGGTGCTCACGGTCTGCCGCGGTCGTTGTCCTGTGTTTGTCGTCGGAGGGGCTCTAGTGCTGATGCGTCCGGCCTACAGGAGTGCTGAAGGCCACACTGAAGAAAGCTGGGGTTAGTCTAAGTTCTGGCCGTTCATCCAGGGAGCTAGACCCAAGGTGGTGAGCTTAAATGCAATACCTTTTACAGAACGAGCAGAGCTGAGTGCTGCGAGTGTCAGTGTGGCAAGTGGACCGTGGGGAGGAAACGCCAGAGACGGCTCTTCTGCATTTCCTCAGGGGTTCAGAATGGGGTTGTGTAGACATGTCAGTTCCATTTTCAGAGGGTTTAAATGTGAGGCATATAGCTACTGAGTAAATGTTTACTACAACAGAAAACATTACATTAAATGGAAAATAAAGTTTTAGGATCAAGCAGGGCTGCTTTTAGGAGTTCATATTTGCCTTTATGAGTAATCCTAACACAGAATAATTTCTGAATAAATACTGGTTTATTTAATGTATACATTCCTTGGTATTTGAAGTGAACCAAAGGAAACTTTGTGACTCGAGGCTTTATGTTTGTAGCCAAATTACTGGAAATTCCTAATTTACTTCGTTCACGTCTTCTGAATGCTTACTATATAAGTTTCCTACCCTCTTGGGGCTTACATTCTATTGGGAGTGACAGATAGCTTAACAAATACTTTCCTGAAAAGGTGATACATGCCCAAATGAGGCATGCAATGGACCGTAAGAATATAGTGAGGAGCGATGCCTGTTTGGAAAGCGGGGAGCGGAGGGCCATGCAGAGTCCCCCGAGGAGAGGAGGATGCTTTATTCAGACCCATCCCAGGGGATATTCTTGTCGGAAGAAGGTAAGTATGTGTAAAGCATGTATACAGGCCTCTGACGACAGGCCTGGGGCAGAAGCTCACACAAGGGTTGCTGGGGAATCCCGCACCCACCAGTCTAACTTCACCCACTTCAGTTTTTCCCTCGGCCTGGTCCTGTCTGAGAGCGGAGGCATGTCCAAGGGCCCTGGGTGTGTAAGACAAAGGGCTCCGGTCCTAAGAGCGAGACGGATTAAGTCGTGCCTTATTGTGAAACAAACCCCAATACACAACATCATCATGGGTGAGTCCAGCAGATCCCCCAGTCAGCAGTGCCTCTCCAGTCTCCTTAGAACCCAGCCTGGCTCTCCTTGGTGGGTTCTGCTCCTTTCCCTGGCATTTCATAGAATCCTTCCTCCCAGGAGATATTATAATTAAGTGAGATAAATGCAGGAAATCTGTAATTAAGTACTAACTTCCATGGATGCCAGATTAAGGGGGAAAAAAAAACAGCCCACAAAGTAACACAGTCTGGTGGGAAGAGATCAAAGGGCAGCGTGTGACTGGGCTGGCGAAGGGCTGCTTTCCCAGGGAGTCCACATCCTGCCCCTCGGAGCTGGCCCAGTCGGGGAGGAAGTGGTGAGCAGAGGCCGAGGGAGTGCAGTTCTCAGGGGTCCGTCTCAGGACTCCGGGAGCCTGCCTCTGTGCACGGAACGATAAGCTCACATCTGCTTGTGTTCAGACAGGGCTCTGGGAGGCGCGGTTCGCAGTCACCACTCCTACCGCTGCTAACGTCCCCGTGATCCTGGAAAGATGTCAGGTACTGATAGACCTCAGAGGGAGCGCCCTATCTAACAACCCCGTATCAAGTGGTCAGAGAGCCCGGGGATTGGCTTGCAGCAGGAATACCCTAATCTTGATGGCATTGTTTTTCCTCTCCCTAAAAGGGTGGGATTGGATTTGGAGGTGGGAGGAGAGTCTGCAGTGGGGTTGCTGACACCATGTAAGGAAAACCTCAGAGGCTGCGATTCCCGTTTGGAGGGCTCAGCAGAAAGGCCGGCAAAACAAGCCTGCCTCTGTTCCCTAATCCTTACCATGGCTTCTGCTGCCCGATCACACAAAGGCAGCCGGGCAGGCAGCAGCTGCCGTGGGGTGGCCGGTCCTCTTCTGACAGAGGGAAGCTGAGTGTTGGTTTAGCCACGCTCTGGAACTGTTCCCTGTAAGTGCAGGCAGACCAGGCGACTGCACCCTTGACTGCGGGGTGTGGAGACCCCTCCCACGCCAGGCTGGCAGCACTCTGAATGTCCACGGAGGAGCCGGGGGGATTTACGCTTCCTCCCTGGTCTTTCCGAGGTTTTGTAGATATACTTAGCAATGAGAGTGCTGGTTTGGGAATTTCCCTAGGATGGGCCAGGACTTGTTTCCAAAGTAACACCTTTCAAAGCATGCAGAGACTTTCAGAAATGAGATAATTGTGTGATATTTATAAAATGAACTACTTCGTGCTAACAAAGTCTGGGCAGCTGTTTCTGATGCTTAAGTAAATAACACCTTATGATTCATTAAGGTTGGGGGGAGACCTTTTTAAAAGCTGTGACTTTACATCTGAGTCTTTCCTTAAAATTCAGACCAACTCACAAAGAAGGTAAAACAGTTTCAAGGTAAAATGTTTTTGTCAGTGTGCATAGCATGGTTCTGTTGTCCTGTTTCATTCTTAAGACACTGAGCATTTAAAATATGCTTACCCACGTATGCAGAGACATAAAAATAATGCTTTCTTGCTCTCGTCCTCCATGAATTCTGTCTATTGAGGGAGGCAGATGTATAAACAGATAATTGCAATACAGTGAGCTAAGTGCTAACAGAAGGATAGAAGGAATGCTCTAATGGTATGAGGGGTATATCCATTTACAGTGCAAATGGAGAGGAGGGAACAGCTTCACAGAGGAAGTGATATTTGAGCAGCATGTGATGGAAAAGGAGGAACTTTGAAAGCGGAGAAGGATGTTGCCTTCTTATGGCTTCTCCTATTCACCAGCCTCCTCTTAACCCCAGGGCCTTTGCACATGCGTTTTCCTCTGCCAGGGAAGCTGCTCCCGTTTCTCTTCCCTGGTTCAATCCTTTAGATTCCAGATCCCATGTTAATCCCTTAGGCCAGTCTGACTTCTCTTAGTCAAATCCTTTCTATGAGAAGAGCTTACTCATTCAAGTACCTTTTCTATAGAGCAGTTATCACAGCCGTGCTATGACATTATTTGCATGATTATTTAAATGATACCATTTTTCCCACTAGGCAGAGACTGCCTCTTTGTTCAGCTTTGTTTCTTAGCTAAATATTTGTTGAATGAATTAGATGAAGGGCTTTCCAGGTGTGAGAAAATATTGTACGATCAGCCAATGGCAAGTAGCAGGGTACGTTGGATCCTGGGGTGTGTGAATTGGGAGAGAAAGAAAAGCCATTTGAGGAACTTTGAAGATCTTAGCTTCTGTTTATGTACTAGCTCAGTTAATATTTCTAAATATCAAAATATTTCGAAGATCTGCCTCTCAATTACCATAAAACCATTATCAGATGGTTTAAGTTGAAGATGAAGTATTAACATATTTAAATATAAATTTTTTGTGGTTTGGGGGCTTAAATGGGTATGAGTTAAAAATTTTGATTAAGTTACAGAAAAATGTACAGTACTTCACTGTACATGTGGCATAAAGTGAAAATACATGTAACTCCAACACAAGTCAAGAAGTAAGTCTGCATCCTGGAGCCTGAACTGTGAAAATTGGTATGTGTACTATATCAGAAGCAAGAAGGATGAGACAGAAGATTCTCTGCCAGCCTCGAGGAAAGTGCAAGCTTTCTGGAGAAAGAAGGATTTTCATAAGCTTTCAGGCTCACTCATGAACTTGAGCAAGTGGAGTGTGAGGAATATAAACCCCATAACCCCTTCATGCATCCCCAAGAAGGGCTGGAGCACACAGAGTGCAGGATGGGCTGCAGAGGAGCAGCTCAGGTGTTTTCAAAGAAACACTGGCTCCTGGCTCACTGCTCACCAGGAACCCTGCTTCCTTAGCGCTCTTCACTGGTATGGATCTGAGGGCTGAGTTTAGATCCTGTCACCCCAGCATTCTGCAGGTGTTGACTTAACGAGCTTCAAGCTCACAGGTGACTTTGGGGTCACCTATGACGCAGCGGTGCTGGAGACTGTAGTACCTGGGTCTCAGTGCCTGCTCTGTCACTTCTTATTCGGGTGTCCTCTAGTCATTTTTACTCCATTTCTGTATCTGTTTCCTGATTTATTACACGGGGATGATAATGTAATGCATTGCATGGAGTTGTGAGATTTGATGTATTCTTTTTAAAAAAATATTTATTTATTTATTTATTTTTTGGCTGCATTGGGTCTTTGCTGCGCACGGGCTTTCTCTAGTTGTTGCGAGCGGGGGCTACTCTTCGTTGCGGTGCATGGACTCCTCATTGTGGTGGCTTCTCTTGTTGCGGAGCACGGGCTCTAGGTGCGTGGGTTTCAGTAGTTGTGGCTCGCGGACTCTAGAGCGCAGGCTCAGTAGTTGTGGCTCAGGGGCTCTAGAGTGCAGGCTCAGTAGTTGTGGCGCATGGGCTTAGTTGCTCCACAGCATGTGGGATCTTCCCGGACCAGGGCTCGAACCGTGTCCCCTGCATTGGCAGGTGAATTCTTAACCACTGTGCCACCAGGGAAGTCCCGATGCATTCTTACATGTAAAGTGCTTATAACGTGACCTGGCATAAAGAAAGCACTCAATAGGAAAATCTCTGTAGTTGAAAAGACCTTCTTGTTTTTGCCTTATAATAATGTGGATTTCCTTAATGGGTTACAGAAATCATTTGAGGACTTTGGAGAGACAAGGTAGTAAGACAATATTGTAATTTTGGTAAAAGAAAAAAAAGTATGAAAGGGACAACTGCCTTTGTAAATGATACTAAAATCAGGATATGACTTTCTAGACCAGGGCTTGTATATAAAAATGAAGACATGGATCTGGGTGGAATGCATCTCAGGAAGAAACAGGAAGAATGCATATTGAAAAGGAACCTCAACTTGATTTTCAAGGTTTTAAGCCAACATTTGTCTTGTAGTTGGGGGAGGGGATGCCATAAGGAAACTATAAGAAGGGGTAAGGTAATAAGAATGATCTGTAAATAACCACAATAGTAGGCATAGCCGTAATTCCTAGAAGAAATATCAGGGGAAAGAGATGACTATTAATGACTCAGATACTTAAACTGAATGCATGTTACAGCTTGGAGAAAAAGGGAATATGACATTAACATCGAGAGGTAAACAGTTGTCCAGATAGCACTGAGATAGAGAAGTACTCCTTGGTTAAGGTAATGGAAAGACAGCAGATAAGAAGAATACATACACATATGTATGTATGTACTTAGATATATATTGAATACATACATACCTTATCAGACACCATGTTCAGAGATTTCCATTATTTCTATTCTGAAAGCATCCTTAGAGCTCAGTATTATTATACCTGTTTCACAGATAAGGAAACTGAGGGTGAGAAAGTTAAGTATCTTGGCAACATGTCCAACACTGTGTAGACATTGAACAGTAGAACTGTGGATGAGACCTGAGGCTGAATTTCAACCTGAGGCTCCTTCTACTCTCCTATACTGACTCTCTTTTTTTTTTTTTTTTTAACAAGGAGGATAGGCACCTGTATTAAAAAATCTTTCTACCTGAAGGTAGAAGCACTAAGAACAGCATTTGGGGAAGATTAAAAGAGCACGAGAAAGAAGTGATATTACTCTGGTTCTATACCAAGAGTGCCAAGTCAGATGGAGGAGTTCTTGTATGATGTTTTTTAAAGCTTGAGTTACAAAATTAACATAGTAAAATGAGACGAGGGAGGCGAGACTTCAAATGTCCAGACCTTTGCAGCGAATTTCATTTTTGCTAAGAACACCATGTGTTAAAATCTAGATTTGCCTTTCAGACAGTTTTATCCCTTGAAGGTTAAGTAAATATGCAAGGAGACTAGCACAAAGTTTAACTTTACAAATAAAGAACCTTCAAAATGGTGCCCAAAGTGGCAGAAACCTGGGCATAAGTAACATTATTTCAAATCTCAGAATGAAGGGGAAGATGGGTTGGTATGGTTTGATCTATACTTCCGATGCTGAATAGCTAAGAGTTTCTATTGAATGTCGATTGACATTGGGTGTGTTTTGTTGTGAAGACTTTCAAGACCAGTTAGGAAAACTCGGTTTCAGTAGGTATTTGGATGGGAAGATGGCTTCACGTGTACTAGATCCAACCTAGCCTTTAAGAGTGAGATTCGACCTAAAGAATATATTTGCAATACGTCAAGCTTCTTTTTAGCTAAAATGTTGTTCATATTACAAGACTGGGCTTTTCCACCCAGTGCTTATGCAGTTCATTTTTTAAAATCTGAAATGAAGGATATTCTGTTTGTTTCTGCTAAACTCTGTGATGTGAGTTGGGGCCCATTGCTGCCTCTTGTGAAGATTTAATTCAGTGGATATTTATGTAGAGGCTCTGGTGTGCAGAACGGTGCTAAATGATGTAGAGAGGTCACTGATACAAGAGTTTCAGACGGATTGCGGTTTAGTGATGAGTTTAAAAAACCAACGAAAACAAATGGCCAAACACCCATTTATGATAAAAACCCTGCAGAAAGTAGGCATAGAGGGAACTTTCCTCAACATAATAAAGGCCATATATGGCAAACCCACAGCCAACATCGTCCTCAGTGGTGAAAAACTGAAACCATTTCCACTAAGATCAGGAAACAGACAAGGTTACCCACTCTCACCACTGTTATTCAACATAGTTTTGGAAGTTTTAGCCACAGGAATCAGAGAAGAAAAAGAAATAAAAGGAATTCAAATTGGAAAAGGAGAAGTAAAGCTGTCACTGTTTGCAGATGACATGATACTATACATAGAGAATCCTAAAGATGCTAACAGAAAACTACTAGAACTAATCAATGAATTTGGTAAAGTAGTAGGATACAAAATTAATGCACAGAAATCTCTTGCATTCCTATACACTAATGATGAAAAATCTGAAAGAGAAATTAAGAAAACACTCCCATTTACTGTTGCAACAAACAGAATAAAATATCTAGGAATAATCCTACCTAAGGAGACAAAAGACCTGTATGCAGAAAATTATAAGACACTGATGAAAGAAATTAAAGATGATACAAACAGATAGAGAGATATACCATGTTCTTGGATTGGAAGAATCAACTTTGTGAAAATGACTCTACTACCCAAAGCAATCTACAGATTTCAGTGCAATTCCTATCAAACTACTGCTGCCATTTTTCACAGAACTAGAACAAAAAATTTCACAATTTGTATGGAAACACAAAAGACCCTGAATAGCCAAAGCAATCTTGAGAACAAAAAATGAAGCTGGAAGAATCAGGCTCCCAGACTTCAGACTATACTACAAAGCTACAGTAATCAAGATAGTGTCATACTGGCACAAAAACAGAAATACAGATCAATGGAACAGGTTAGAAAACCCAGAGATAAACCCACGCACATATGTCACCTTTGACGAAGGAGGCAAGAATATACAGTGGAGAAAAGGCAGCCTCTTCAATAAGTGGTGCTGGGAAAACTGGACAGGTACATGTAAAAGTATGAAATTAGAACACTCCCTAACACCATACACAAAAATAAACTCAAAATGGATTAAAGACCTAAATGTCAGGCCAGACACTATCAAACTCTTAGAGGAAAACATAAGCAGAACACTCTGACAGAAATCACAGCAAGATCCTTTTTGACCCACCTCCTAGAGAAATGGAAATAAAAACAAAAATCAACAAATGGGACCTAAGGAAACTTAGGTCCCAGCAAAGGAAACCATAAACAAGACCAAAAGACAACCCTCAGAATGGGAGAAGATATTTGCAAATGAAGCAACTGACAAAGGATTAATCTCCAAAATTTCCAAGCAGCTCATGCAGCTCAATAACAAAAAAACAAACAACCCAATCCAAAAATGGGCAGAAGACCTAAATAGACATTTCTCCAAAGAAGATATACAGACTGCCGACAAACACATGAAAGAATGCTCAACGTCATTAATCATTAGAGAAATGCAAATCAAAACTACAATGAGATACCATCTCACACCAGTCAGAATGGCCATCATCAAAAAATCCAGAAACTGGGCTTCCCTGGTGGCGCAGTGGTTGAGAGTCGGCCTGCCGATGCAGGGGACATGGGTTCATGCCCGGGTCTGGGTGGATCCCACATGCCGCGAAGCGGCTGGGCCCGTGAGCCATGGCCGCTGAGCCTGCGCGTCCGGAGCCTGTGCTCCGCAACGGGAGAGGCCACAACAGTGAGAGGCCCGTGTACCGCCAAAAAAAAAAAGAAAAAAAAAAAAATCTAGAAACAATAAATGCTGGAGAGGGTGTGGAGAAAAGGGAACCCTCTTGCACTGTTGGTGGGAATGTAAATTGATACAGCCACTATGGAGAACAGTATGGAGGTTCCTTAAAAAACTGAAAATAGAACCACCATACGACCCAGCAATCCCACTACTGGGCATATACCCTGAGAAAACCATAATTCTAAAAGAGTCATGTACCACAATGTTCATTGCAGCTCTATTTACAATAGCCAGGACATGGACGCAACCTAAGTGTCCATCAACAGATGAGTGGATATAGAGGATGTGGCACGTGTATACAATGGAATATTACCAGCCATAAAAAGAAATTGAGTTATTTGTAGTGAGGTGGATGGCCCTAGCGTCTGTCATACAGAGTGAAGTAAGTCAGAAAGAGAAAGACGAATACCGTATGCTAACACATATATATGGAATCTAAGAAGAAATAAAAAAAGGTCATGAAGAACCTAGGCGTAAGACAGGAATAAAGACACAGACCTACTAGAGAATGGACTTGAGGATATGGGGAGGGGGAAGGGTAAGCTGTGACAAAGTGAGACAGTGGCATGGACAAATATACACTACCAAGTGTAAAATAGATAGCTAGTGGGAAGCAGCCGCATAGCACGTGGAGATCAGCTCGGTGGTTTGTGACCACCTAGAGGGGTGGGATAGAGAGGGTGGGAGGGAGGGAGATGCAAGAGGGAAGAGATATGGGAACATATGTATATGTATAACTGATTCACTTTGTTATAAAGCAGAAACTAACACACCATTGTAAAGCAGTTATACTCCAATAAAGATGTTAAAAATAAAAATGGGAAAAAACAAAACAAAAAAACAAATGGCCATCATGGGTGTTCTAGGAGTTTTTCCTGTTAAAAGAGGGAGAGAATATATTCAGTTGTGTACAGTCAGGAAAGATAATCAGATAACCTCTACATTGGGAAGACCATGGGTACAGTCTGTCTTTCTCCCCCCAGAAACTAACACAGCTCCTGGTACAAAGTTGACAAAAATAGGCACATAATAGGTGATAAATGTTTGTTAGGGGAACTTAAAAATAGATCTTGAAGGAAGGACAGATTCTGATGGTTTGGAAATGATTAGGTGGGGATGCCAGGTGTTCTTAAGGCAAGTGTATTCCAGCTCCAGGTCATAAAGTGCTTTTCAGTAAAAGTGAATTGGTTAGTGTTTGTGGTATATGGGGGCATATTTTTGAAATTTGAGTATTTAGCATATTTACAATTCCATATTTTCAGTATTTATTTTTCTATTATGCCATTCAAGTCATTGAAACAAATGTTGAACAGAACAGATTACACAGACTTGAATATACTCTTCAGTCTTTAGATCTTCAATCTGGTATTTTCAGATCTACTTAAAAATACTCACTGGGAAGAACTGTACGGCGTGCTTTCATCTGGGATTGTTTTCCTTCTGCCTTAAGAGCTCCCTTTAGAATTTCTTCAGTTCAGGTCTTCTGGTGTTAAGATCCCTCAGACTTTATGTAAAGGAGTTTATATTGCCTCTGTTTTTGAAGGATATTTTCACTGTGTATAGAATTCTTGGAAATCACTGTCTTTCAGTGCATTAAAATAGCATTTCTGATATCATGTCTTTTGGCTACCGTGATTCTATTGAGACTGTCGGTCTTATTTCTGCCATTTGAAAATACTGTCTCCCCGTTAAACTTCTCTACCCCCTGCAGCTTTAATAATGTTCACTTTTTTTTTTTAAGCAGTTTTAAGAGTTTACTTTTTTCCGTTGGTTTTCAGCAGTTATCTGTAATGGTCTAGGTGTGAACATCCCTATGCTTACGTAACTCAATATTTGTAGCACTTTTTGAATCTGTTCCTTTGTTTTTTTAAAGTCAGTTTTGGAAAATTCTCAGCCATTCTCTCTTCCGATAATGCTTGTACCCCATTTTCTCCTCTCATCTGTTTTTCTGATTACATGTATGTTAACCTGGGTTTCATGTGTTGCTTTTACCCTTTTTCTCTTGAGGCTTTAACCTGGATATTTCGTCCTGATGTAGCATCCAGTTCAGTTTATCTCTTCAGCTATACATGGTAGGCTATGAAACCCATATATTGAATATTTTCATAGCAGTAGTTGTATTTTAAATTATAAGATGCCCTTTGATTGACTTTACAGTGAAATTTTTTTGTTGTACAATTCATTAAACTTATTAATCAGTTAAAGTCATCTGATGACTACAGTGTTTGAATTTCCTGTGGGTCTTTTTCTATTGTTTATTACTTTTCTCTTGATTTTTGGTTAGTTCTTAGTTTTGTAAGCTCTGTTACGTCAGATGAATGCTGAACATTGTGTCTTAAAAGTAAAGAGGTGACATTTAGCTGTGGGTGATATTTTCCTCTGACGTGTTTACTTGTCTTCTGGGAGGCTGGCAGGGTAAGGACGGAGCACCTTGATACGTGCAGGGATTAAACTGTTCCAAAGGTGGCCTTTCGTCTTCGTGAGGGCTGCTCAGTTTCTGGTTTATTATGTGTACTCCTTTAGCCCTTAGGAATCCCAGTTGAGGGTCTGGGTTACTACCAGGGCCCCTTTCCCTTACCAGGCCATGAACTCCAATTTTTACCTGCTTAGCTCTGAGACTGTTCAACTTCCTAGGTCTTCCAGTCTCTGCAAGAGAATCAGCAGATGTCTTTGTTAAAGAGGCAAACATAAGGCTCTCTTCTTACCACAGTCATGGCCCTTCAAATCTTTGCACCTTCATGGTCCTTGAATGCTTTCAAACAGAGGCTGTATCAACGTTTTTCCCCGTAGCTATTTAGTTCTCTGTTGGGAAGTTTGGTCTGATCTAATCTTCACTGTATTGAAGGGGAAGTAGAAGTACTTCAAGGTGGTCTCATCCTAGATGTTTTTGGTACCTTGATACTAAGTTTCAATAACTTCAAATGCCAACTTGCCATTGAATCATTAAAAAATTTTCCCCTGGCCTTAATAAAAACATCACAATGTCATATGTTTGCATTTAAAGATAGTTTCTAACACTCTAAAATTGATCATGTTGTTCTTTTTGAAGATTTAAACCTTATTCAAATTAATTCTGAAGCTTTGCTGTACTAAAGATCGTGTCTTAGACACTTGTTACAGTTGAGAATGCATTAAAACAAAGTTCTGAAATAAAAATTACGAAACTATATTTCTCATTTAATCGTCACAATATGATGTCACACATTACAATAAAGTTCTCCGTGGAGACTTATCTGTAGTTGTAGTTAGTGAATAAATTGGGTCTTTATTCATTAATCTCCTGTTTGTGAAATGAATATTTTGGAAAATGGGGATGCAGAGAAGGGGGGGAGTACTTGAGAGTAATTGAGAAGTTCAGAATTTTAAAGGACTTGGTGACCAACTGATTGGGGAATGAGGAGGGAGTGGTCATTTTGCTTGGATAAACTGAGACAATGGTAATTTTCCCTTTTAAAAAAAAACTATATTATGAGAATTAAGGTTTGGCAGGGTCAATAATGAGTAGAGAAAATTAGAACTGAATTGTACTCCTAGAAGGGAGAGTTCCTGTGGCCAAGTGAAATTGCTGTTGGGTGTTTTAAGGAAAAGAGAAGGAGGCAGGGGCTGTCTTGGAGGGAGAGCCTAGAAGTAGAGGTACCTCTCTTCCTCCCCCCACCCCTTCTTATGTGAGGGCTCAGAGTGCCAGGCACTGTGCCGTGTTGGTATATACATTCTCATTTAATCTTTAATCCTGCAAGACAGTTACTATCATGGTTCCATCTCAGAGCCTCATCCATTTATTAGGCACTGAAGCCACTGCCTCAAATGGAGCAAAGTGGTGGAACGTACAGTTGATTAGGAGATCATTGCCAGTTAGAAAGATCCTGGAGCTGAAGGAGTGCTTTAGAATTTGAACCTGAAGATGACTCGCCGTGCACAGTGCACCTTCCAGAGGCTGGTGTAGGGGGGTGTGGAGTGCCTGACAGTTAGGAGGCTGATTTAGGAGGTGCAGAGTCCAGGACAGGGAAGAACAGTGGGGGCTACTTCAGTAGGTAGCCCCCAGTGGGTGCGAGTTGCATAACAAAGTCCTCCTCTGCTGGAGTGGAACCAGCAGCAGGAGAAAGATGGGGCTGCTGTGAGATCTCAGAGCTAGAAAGGTCCGGGCCTGGGGACTGTGAAGGTGTGACAAGCGGAGGAGAGCAATGTCATAAAGATGTGTTCAGCCTGGAGACGCAAGTTGCCCTCACTGCTCTTCCCTGCTTCTGTCCTTCCTGTCCTCTGACTCTCCTAACCCAGCAGGTGAGTTCTCTTCGAGACTCCTTCAACACCTGCTCTCAGCCAAGCCTCTCCTGCCCCTTCTCTCTCCTCCTCCCATCCTCGGATGGAGCTTCCCCCCGGTTCAGCTTTCTGTTAAAGGTGTACTGTGAGTATAGTGTGTGACTCTTTCTTCCCCCTCCCTGCTTTTCTTTCTCCATTGCTCTGTAAAAAAAAAAAAAAATTAAAAAAAAAAAGCTTTTGAACAAATACACCTAGCACGACATTGAGCTTTTTGAGTGTAGGGACTGTGATTCCTTCAGGATTTTATTGCTGTTGTCTAACACTAGGTCTCATATGTACTATATGCTGAATAAGTGAACAAATGGAAAATCCTGGTGCTGGTGCCAAATAGGTATAAATGCACAAAGCTCACAGCCACGTGGAATGGAGTCAACGGTGACTGATTTGCCAGGTGGTGTTCCCCCTTTCTGTTTCTTTACAAAACAGTTCTACATGGGTTTGAGGATATTTCACCTATGACTACTCTATAAAATAACAGTCAATTCCACAAAGTATATGTCTCGAGACAATAGTAACCAAGAAAAGGAAAATCAACAAAACATGCTGTATCGTACTGCTAGTGATGGGTTCTTCTATTTCCTATGATAACTTCCATTTCTTTTGACAATTGCGTTTATCCCTTCTTGTCCAAATTTCTGCTTGATAAGATTCTGATGAACTCTAAAATGCCCAGTTACTGTACAGTAGAAGAAGAGAGAGAAAGAGAGGAAACACCTTCCAGAGGGACTCACTTGCTTCACGAGGTTGACTATAATGGAGTTCAGCAGAGTGATGGCCAGTTTTGGGAAGCAGATGAAAACGGGATTGCACAGAGCTTAGGATTTAAAAGAGGAACTGGGGAACAAAGCTGTAACAAAACTCATTAATTTAGTCCTAGATGGAGAATTTTTACATTAGGCAAAAAGGCCGTAAAAACAACTAGCCACCTCATCTCAAATCCAGCATTATGTGCTCACAAATTATGGCCTTTGGGTTATTAGCCAGCAGGCGACCTTCCCAGCAGGTTGGTCTTGTGGTAGGGAAACCACATAGCCATCACTGCAGCCTTTTGTGTTTGTTTTGTTTTTCAATTTTTAAACTTTTGCCCCATTTGCTTTTTTTTTTTTTTAATTTTATTTTTGGCTGCATTGAGTCTTCGTTGCTGCGCGCGGGCTTTCTCTAGTTGTGGCGAGCGGGGGCTACTCTTCATGCCGTGCACGGGCTTCTCATTGCAGTGGCTTCTCGTTGCGGAGCATGGGCTCTAGGCACACGGGCTTCGGTAGTTGTGGCTCGCGAGGTCTAGAATGCAGGCTCAGTAGTTGTGGCACACGGGCTTAGTTGCTCTCCAGCATGTGGGATCTTCCCAGACCAGGGATCGAACCCGTGACCCTTGCATTGGCAGGAGGATTCTTAACCACTGTGCCACAAGGGAAGTCCCAGCTGAAGCGTTTTTATCTATCTCTTGAAGGAGATTCTCTCTCAGCTCTGTGTTTAGGTATTTGACTATCTCTAATAATGCAGGAAGGTCAGCATGTGCTTAGTAATTTTTAAGCTCCTGGGACCAGACTTGAATTGGTTTTTATCTGCAATTTGTCCAATGATAAGCGCACTGTTGAAGAAAAATAAATATTCACGATAATTTTTACTAGCTCATGACCAGTTGTATGTCAAAGCTGTGAAAAGAGTTTAAGTAGCTTTTCCCAATCCCTGAGATGCGTAGCTCTCAGTTATCATTTGAGCAACAGTGGTAGCTGGACATCAGTGCTCCCCTGGGATGGGGAGCTTAAGGGAGTTTAGCCTTGCCCTTCCATCTAGCTTTAAAATGTGATGATGTTCTAAGACTAGGGAGAGTAGACTTTTCAGTTTAAATCCCTCGTTTGCCCTTAGGTAGGACTCTGAATTTTAGATTTCATGGATGAATAGGTAACCTTAGTGAGTGATTTGAGACTACAGTACATAAAAATGTGTCAATAGTTCAGGATGACTGATAGCTCCTCTTGTAACCAAAGCCACCTGCAATTTTTTATAGTCCTGCAGCATAAGCCATCTTGAACAGATAATCAATTCTATTGCACAGTCACTTCTGTTCACCGAGGAGGCCCACTTTCTCTCCCCAAGCAGGACTCTCAAAAAAAAAAATAACCTACATAATTAAAATAATCAAAACTTCTGAAATACTGGGGCACTTGGAAAGGTAGCCTTCTACATCTCCCCCCTCAGCCTTGCCCCACTCTTCCCTTATGAGGTAAAGAACAACGGAACCATGTATACAGCGGTAACACATCAGGGAGAAGTTAAATGACGTGTTCATATACATACGTGCAAACACACATATATACACATGAATGTTTTAGTCAAAGTATTGTTTCTTGCACAATATTTCCCCAGAATTTTAATCTTTAAAGGACTAGGAGAAAATTTACTTTTCTCCTTAAGGGATCAGATTGCATTGCAACAACAGCCTGTGGACAGGAAGAATTCATTTTTCTTCAGTGACTTTCTTTATTTCATTGAATTAAAAATTTGGAGTTTGAATTTGAAATCTGAACGTCTTGAGGTGTTGACTAAAAATATTTTTGTGAATTCAAGTTTTTGATTAAAGCAGATTTATAAACAGTTCACCCATTTTTCCTCATCCATTAAAATGCCATTATTCTGCAGAATTAGTGATGCTGGGTTTCTTCATTTCTTCAGTATGGTCCACACGGGGTCATATTTGCTGTTTGAATATTCAGCAGTATTCAAATACAAATTAAGTCATGGATTCATTCCACAAATATTTACTGGGCTTTGAACAGGTGACCGGCACTTGTTTTAGGTGGTGGAGCTGGGGATGTGGGGTTGAACAAGACTGCTAAGGTCCCTGCCCTAAGAGCTGACTTGTGAGCGTAGGTTATCAAGGTCTAATGAATACAAATCTAAAATTCTCTTAGTAGCATTTGGGCCACTAACAAATGATGATTTTGAAGGAAACAGTAAACCTCAGAACTTCACAAAGAGGGGAAAAATCAATAATCAATGGCTTTTTGGTTATAAAACATCGTTTTCATATCTGGATCTCAACCTGAGACCTGGTTGTTATTACTTAAACTCATATACTTTCGTAGTAGCGAACAAGCCAAATCCAGTGACTCGTATGCGTTTCAGTTTCTAGCGTACAGCTTAGAAACCGTATAGAACTCTCAGAGTTAGAATTTTTTGACCAATTCCAGGTTGACAGTGAACTGGGGACACTTTGTTTTTTAAATGTTAAGTGGCCCCTCAAAGATCCCTCAGTGACCTTGCCAACTACTGTCACATTCTCAGCTCAAGTCACTGTTTGAGGCGCCATGATAGCTTCAGCCATGCTCAGAGTTTGGTTCACAGACCCCTAAGGTCCTTGAGACGTTTGCAGTGGATCTACAAGGTCAAGTCTATTTTCATAGTAAGACTAGGATGTTATTTGCCTTTTTCATCCTCTTTCTCTCTCACGTGTACCATGAAGTTTTCTACTGTACATTTGGAGCCTCTGTATAACACAGTGAATCAGTATTTTCTAAATACCCCGTGATTGATGTTACAGAATTGGGCGTAGGTAAAGATGAAGTGCTAATTCCATCAGTGGATTTTAATATATCAGAGAAAAGTTCACTGATACGGATTCAGATTCCTATGGAAAGTGCCAGTTGTTGAGTTTTGGTGTAGTATCAGGGAAAGAGTATCCAAGATTATCTGAAAAGGCTATTACGTTATTCCTGCATGTTCCAATTACACGCCTGAGAATGTTTTCTTCACGTACTCTAACCAGAAGAAGGTCACAACAAATTGAATGCAGCAGATAGGAGACTTCAGCTGTCTTCTATTAATCCAGGCATGACAAAATTTGCAACACTGTAAAACAATGGCACTAGGTTTTGGGGGGAAAATCTAATTATTGCTTTTTAAAGTCTCTCACTTAATGTTAATGTGTTTTTAGATTATGTTTTAATGAATTAATAAATATTAAGTACTTGTTTGAATTTGCAGTATGGTAAATATTTGACTCCTCAGTAATTTTTAATAAAACGGTCTTGATGTTAACCAAGTGAAGAACAACTGATCTAAAGGAATGTGTTAGCAAATTCACCTGCAGGAAGTTCAAGTGTAGAGTTACATTCCCTGGGCTCCAAGATCTGTTCCTAGTTCTCATTTTGAAGTGGTTTCAGGAAGTTTAGATAGTCTCCTTAATGGCTTGGGGCCCCCCATTCTGTGTGCAGTGACAGAGGATGAAGACAGAAAGCCTGTACAGTAATTTAGTCAACGGCGTCCATTTTTAATCTCCAGTCTCCTGTGTCCAGAGTCATGAAATCCTCTGGGACCATTTAAGAGTTTCGAACTACAGCTACGGAAGACGGAGCGCTTTACAAGGGCTTCATGACATTTATTCCTGGACATGGAGCTTGCATCTCTGCATGCTAAAAGGGAATCAAAACTGCTTGTCTGAAACATCTTCTTCATCCATTTGGAAATGAAGAATTCCGCCTGCTGTACTTCCATCCCCACAGGAAGCTACACCCAGCTGACTACTCAGTCTGGACTTGTTCTCAAGGTCACCTGTGTAATTTTTTTTCAAAGCCTCAGTGTCCTACGTCTTCTCAGAGATAATAGCCCCAAGCCCCTCAGTCATCATTTCCTTGTCCTCAATTTTCTTTCTGGCTTCCTGCAATTTTAATCCCAAGCCCCTGCAGTTCCTTTCCATGGAGGTTTAAGTGGCCCCATTTACAACCAATTTTCAGCTAATATTTGATGCATTCTTTTAAAATAAACCAAACTGTTCTCCTCTGCAGGCTTGGTACACTTGGACTAAATAAAATCAGAGGCCTGATAGTGGGCATTTAAACTGATGTGGGTTTTGTTCTGTGATTTTTAAAGAAAAATAAAGAGATCTTTAAAAATAGGAGGTAGATGTGTTCCTGATGGGTTAATTTCAGAATGTAGTGCTGTCATTAATCAAGGGAAAGAAATCGCTTTCATCTGCACTTTGCTCCAATTCTTTATCAAAGGAGAGAGAGAGGGAATGAGAGTGGGGTAGATGAGTAAAGAAATCATAGAGTTTTTTTCCTGAGGGCTGTTTCCTTCTAACCTCCTTTGGATGCCTTATCTCCAGCCCCTTCTGTAAGCTGATCCAGCTCATGTCAGCCTGACACATGAACCATGCAAAGCTGCTTTCTAAAGAGATTTTAATTCCTGCTTGACAGGCTAGGCTGAAGCCCATGAGCCACAAAATAGGTAGTGTTTTGTTTTGTTTTGTTTTAACAAGACTGAAAGCCATGGTGCACCTGGTATTTCACCGAACGTCAGATTTAAATATATTTTTTTCCAAAAAAAGGGAAAAAAGTTACAAATAGCTAATCTTTAAGTAATAAAATACAGCTTAGTTTGCCAGGAGTCGTGTATTAACAGAGCCACCATTTTTGGCCTGCCTGAAGACTGTTGCTGTCCCTGATCTCGTTGAAATCTTTTAAGGGTTTTATTGTTTTCTTCCACCTTTCCATAAAATTAACTCAGTTTTTTTTATCCTAGTCTGAAATTTCATCCTTAATGAGCCTCTGCATGGTGAAGTATCGAAGTATAACATCACGTAAGATAAATGACATCTTTGGACCCAAGATATCTGGGTTAACTGACCATGTTTAATGTCCTGGGTGGGGTAGAGCTAGAAACTGGGATTATCTTGAAGGATTGTATGAGGCCAAATCCAGAAAAAATGAAAATGGTTTAGGAGTTGCCTACATGTCCTCTTGCACATACAAAATGAACTCCCTTTTATTTATGACCACAGCAAATTTCAAATAGCTTTTGTTCCCTGCCGGTAGTGTGCATTGCAAGCATAAGGTCTGAACGTAATAACAATAACTGATAACAGAGATAGTAGTGGCGGTGCTTTGATGAGGGTGGTGACGATTGGGAGCTGTTATTTATTACCTGGGCGCCGGGTGCCAGGCTTCCAGGCTTCAAGTTCGGCGCTTTAAGTGCTTTTTTCTACTTCATTTGCATACCAGCTCTTACAACTGGGTGTTGTCATTTCCGGTTTACAGATGAGGATCAGGGAAACTGGGCCACCAAAAGTTGGGATGACCTGCTTGGTGTGATACTTAGTGCGAGCTTGGTGCTAGAGCTGACACCACGTTGCACAAAGTTGGTTTAATCAGCTTTTTGACAGAAAATCCCTATTTACATCAAGGGGAAAAGAGCCACTTCGAACTGTAGGGCACAGCTCTGTTTACAGATATTCTCCCAAGCATTATCTTAATCCTTCCAGTGTGCTGAGGAGGGAGGTGGTCTTATCGTCTCCATTGTGCATTTCTTCTTCTCCATGGAACCGTGGTGACTGATACTAATTATGACGTCTTGGAGGAATTGCAGACTACTAAAATAAGGAATGCTTTTTGGTTCTGTGAACTATGTTTATAGCTCAGCATTTGAGTAAGTGTTTTATTAACGTTCCCATGGAAGAGGCTGTTCTTTTCTAGTTATTTAAAGGAGGCTTGCTGCATGTTTCTCAGTGGGTATATTTTAAAATTGTATGTTAGTTACGTGGAAAACGTTTTCAAAGGTAGCATGGCACACTGATCTGGACAGTAAGGAACCTAAGGGTCGGATGGTACTTTGCTACTAATTAGCTTTGTGACTCCAAGTCAGGCCTGTGACTTTTCTGGGTCCCACTTTCCCCATTTTCATTTTAAGTGGGTTGGATGTTCACTAAGGCTTTACTAGAATTTCTTGTATCTCTTTGGAAAAAGTTGATACTAGGTTCTTGAAACTTTTACTACTCAGTAACAATGCTTATATCAATTCTTTTTATTATAAATATATGAACAATTACGTGTCTTATACACATCAAAAGACAGTTGAGCAGCCGTTGGAAAACAACTTTAAACTTTTATCTGCCGTGGCTAGGGAATGAGGTGCAGTGTCGAGATATTTCATTTTAGGGCCTAGGTTGGGTTTTTGTTATAAGTAGATTTACCAAATCTCCAAAACTTGGTATTGCCAGCCGTGCTTGCTTGCTTCCTTCCTTGCTTAATTTAGTTAAAAAGCCATTAGGCAGGTCTGAGCAAGGAGGCCCAGTGAGGCCACTAAGCAAATATATTGAAGGTAATGGGAACCAGACTTCTTACTGTCAGAGAAGAAAGTTACAAATAGAAAAAAGGGGGAAAGCTGGAATGAACCCTGTGCTATGGTTTGGAATTTGAGGTATTGGTGTGAAGTCATGGATTTCAATATGTAGAAATGTCTTGTATATGACATTTAAATTTAAATATAGAAACAACAAATGTTTATGTGCATGTATGTGAATATGTACGTATATATACATATATGTATATAAATATGCAATACACCCATTTCCTAGCTCTGCTCACCAAAAGGGCCGGGATTCAGGGACAGCCCAGTGAATATGAGCACGTTTAGTGTTCAGATCTTAGTTTCTAAATATTAGTCTTTGCTAAAGAAACCACACGATTTTGAAAAATATAGTCTGGAACGGGCTGGGGCAGGGAAGACTCAAAATGAGCTTCGAATATCTTGTGCCAGGAAATACAGACGTTCTCAGAGAATGATGGAAAGATGGTAAAGGAACACAGCAGCCAGCTCGAAGGTATTCCCATTAATCAAACCAGGGACGATTTGGGCATCCGAATAATATTACGGATGACATCCCACTAAACAAACCAGAAGCGCGTGGGGCCATACTGATAACAAAAACTGTATGAATAAGTGACGAGAGAATTCTTTTTAAAAATAGAATGCTATCTGTTAAATAGAAAGAAAGCCGAGATTAGAAAGATGGTGATTTGGCATCTTTCTAATAAGAATACAGCTAAGGAACATCAGTGAATGCTAAAACCAGTGAGTGAAGTTGAATGAGAATCAGTATATGTATATTACCTCAAAGTATCTATCCACAAATCCTTATTGATTATAAAGGGCAACCCAGAGTTCTGCTAGAGAACTTGGAAGATTTGACCTTAATCATGTGATCAGTTACCATCACCATTGATGGCACAGACTGACATTATATGGGATGCACTTGATGGGATGCAGTGAGAACACAGCGTCTTTTCCCGAAAATGTAATCTTTGAATCTTGTCATGAGGGAACCTTACTAATCCCAATTGAGGGGCATTCTAGAAAGTAATTAGCCAGCAGTCTTCAATGATGTAAGGGGAATGAAGGTTAAGGGAAAGCTGGGTACCGCTCCAAACTGAAGACTGGAGAGAGATGACTAAGTACACAGATCATGGAGTGGATTCTGTGTCTATAAAGAACATTATTGGGGCAGTTGGCCAAAATTGAATGGGTGGGATCTCTGGGTGAAGGGTATATTGGAGTTTTTTGAACCATTTCTACAACTTGTCTGCAAGTTCGCAATTATTTGGAAATAAAATGTAAAAGAAATAATTAGTACATGAATGCTTAGTTTTAAGTTTTTACCTTATTGTATGGAGTTTAAAAAATAGTTTCTGAATTCTATTTCATTTTTTGTTGTACCTGTATAAGAATCTTACAGGGTATGATTAAATCAGACTTTCAGTTTTGGATTTTTATGAATGTTGTATAGAGAAGAATATAGTTTTACAAGAGCAGGACGTTTCTGGGCAAGTGGTACGGTTTGTGTACCAAATGGTATGGTTTGACTGAGAAAAGAATCAGAACCTCAGAGGGTCCTAGGGTCAAAACTATGGATATCATAATGGTGAGGCATTTCAGATTAATGGGGTTGTGAATAGATGTACTGGAGTCAGACCACCTGGGCTCAAATCCTGCCCTCACCACTTACCAGGTGTGTGACATTAAGTGGGTGAACTAACCTGTTCTCCATATCAGCAGTAAAATAGGTAATAATGGTACCTATGCAATGGAGTTATTGTGATTAATACTAGGAAAGTGCTTAGAAGGATATTTGGCATAAAGTAAACGCTATGTAAGTGTTTTGTTATTATTATTGCTACCGTTGCTTCTGCTACCACAATATCTGTAATTTATGTAGAGACTAGAGAAGCTGGTTAAAAGGAATTCCATTTGTTCATTGGAAATTTGATCCCTTCTTATACACTGATGAAAGAAAATAATGCCATTGATTTTTGGATGCTAACACTGTGCACTGATTTTTTTTTACAATGCTTTTCTTATCCGCAAAGCCAGCCCCTACCCCTAGGCACACCTTCGGATTTCTCTACTGTTTTATAAGAGGGAAGGCACACATTTTAAATGTTCAGGAAAAATAGCAGAAATGAAGACAGGATCAAAACAAAACACAAAGAAAGCAAGACTGAAGAATCAGAGAATCAAGATCCAAAGAAGAATGTTGATTTTGGCAGAAATACCTAGGAAATAACATGACTGCTGGTCTTATTTCAAGTTCGCATATTGAAGCTCAACAAGTTTACATATTTGCAAATGCAAGTGAATTTGTGCACCAGAGGAGATAGCAAACATGGAATATCCCTGAAAGGAGGGCGCTGTCCTGTGACTCAGTGTTGCCCGTGATGAACTTAGCAGCCTGCCACCTGCACGGGCCCCACAGGGACTCCCTTTCCCCAAAGGCCTGCTGGTCGAGCTCATAACGTATCACACACGATACTTAGAGAGCATTAAGCATTATGCGTTTTTATTTATTTATGCTCTGCTCCTTTCCTAAAACGGTTCGAAGGAGGAAATCGAATTGCATATTACCCTAATAAGTGCTAAATTATCCAGGATAGACCAGCATTAACAAACTGTAAAATGAAAGAAGAGACCAATTGACAGAGAAGAGAGATTTTGACCAGCGCTTGGAGGGATGGGAAATGAAGGACTATTCAGAGGAAGGAAATACAGTTGCAGTGGAAGTGGTGAGGGGCCTCGCAGAATGTATGTTTTTTGTTCACTGATCAGGAATTTTAGGGCTATAAACACATTTGCGTTCAACTAGGTGAGCAAACTCAGGCATAAGAGAACTTGAGAAACATCTCAACACACAATTCATTAGTTGCGGTTGTGCTTACAAAACCCAGGTCCCCTCCCTTTGATTTGGTCTCTTTATATCATCCTGACTATAGGATTTTGAATTTTGGGTTACATTTATATGTTTTGAGAAACACTAGCAATTGAATGGAAATGAGTTACCTAGAATTCCTCGTACTACCTAGGCTTTAGGGTCTTTCCTGGAATAGAGTGTCTGGATGGATGCCCAGGCAGACTGGGTGGTGATGACAAACTCAAAACCTAGAGCCAGAATCCCTGCGTTCTAATCTTGGCTGTGCAATTTACTAGCTGCTCCATCTTCATCATCTGTAAAACAGTGCTGGGATAAGAAACAAATGAGGTTATATGTGAAAATGAACCTGCAATAGAGAAGCCTTTCAAAAAATATTACACTAGTATATATGTGTTTAATGAATAGAAATCGGAAACATTTTGTGTCTAAGCAAATTGTTTTATAATGCTGAACATGGAAGCTGATTTTGTTTGTAAAGCAAGTGTGGGAAATGTTGAATAACTGGCTGATTTTCTGGTCCCCGCTCTTTCCTTTTCTCGATAGAGGTGGTTCTTACCTTTCTCCATTCACTTCAAGGTTCCTACCTTACCAGCTTGCCATATGGTTATAAGAGAAGCTTTGGATGCCACCTTCCTCACCTTCTGTCTTCACGTCCACACAATGAAGCTGCACTCACCTCTGTACCGCCTTCGCCTCCAGTGGAAGGTGGGCCACTCCCTCAGTCCCACTCAGTTCCCTTCTCGCCATGGTCTCAACCCACGTCAATCTCTACCCCTTCTCTTTATCGTCTACCATTCTTGCCCTTTGTTTCTTCTTTGTCGTCTTTTTTTTTCTGACCCTTAATTTTGTTAATACGTGCCCACTCTTATTTCTCTTTTTCTATTTTGAGATATAATTCATATGCCTTAAACTTTTCCATTTTGCAGTGTACAGTTCAGTCAATTCAGTAGCTTTTAGTATAGTCACCAAGTTCTAAGACTATGATCATGATCTAATTCTAGAATATTTTTATCGCCATTGAATAGAACTCCATACTCATTAGCAGTCACTCTTCATTCCCTCTTCCCCTCCGAATTCCTCGCCCCACCCTGGAAACCACTAATCTACTTGGTCTCTAGGAATTTCCTTATTTTGGACATTTCATATAAATGGAATCATACAATTTGTGGCCTTGTATGTCTGGCTTCCTTCATTTAGCATCGTGTTTTCAAGGTTCATCCACATTCATACGTTTTCCAGCACTTATCAATACTTTGTTCTTTTCTTTTGACTGAATAATAGTTCATTTTGGAATGTACCACATTTTATTGATCCATTCATCAATTGACAGACATTTGGGTTGTTTCCACTTTGGGGCTATTTTGAATAATATTGCTGTGAACATTCGTGTACAAGTTTTTGTGTGGACACGTCTTCCATTCTCGGGTGTATATATAGGAGTGAAAATTACTGGGTCATAGAGTAGTTCTTTAACATTTTGAGGAACTGTCAAACTGTTTCCCAAAGCAGCTGTATCATTTTACATTCTCACAGATGATGTATTGATATGATGCATGAGGGTTCCAGTTTTTCTACATCTTCCCCAACACCTGTTATTGCCAGTGTTTTTATCTATAGCCATCCTAGGGGATGTAAAGTAGTTCCTTATCTCCTAGTCTCTTCTGGACATCATCGTCTCTGGGACTCTTCTAAGCACCCCTAACTCCTTCCCTCTTCAGATTGTGTTAAAATTTCCTCCTATATATTTCCATAGCACCCTGTGTTTATCCTTGTAACATCCCTCATCATGCTGAATTATAATTGTTAACTTTATCTCCTTCATTTGAGTGTGTATGTGTTAGGGAGGGTACTAAAATGTCATTTCCTGTGGTACCTCCCTGGATTAACACACTGTCTGACACAGTTATTTAGTCTTACCTTTTTGGGGGAGAGGTGAAGGAGGGTAGGGGACTTGCTGATTAGACTTTGTAGCATTATTATCTGGACACCTGACTATGAGTGGGAGAATTCATTGCTGTTAATTGTTAGCTAATACTTAGTTGTCTGGGCGAGAAGACAGGATTTTTAAGCCCATATGTTTGGTTTTCTAGAAAGTTATATTTTCTTTACTATTGTACTAATACAGTACAGTGCCTTAATTTACCAAGAAGTAGGAAGGAAAGAACTAGAGACACCATAAAATATCACCATAGGGAGAAAACACTGAGGTGACTTTAAAAAATATAAATCAACTAGCCATTTTTACCTTGACCCTTTTTGAAAGCATAACTGATCGAGAATTGTTTCTTTTTAAAAAAAATACTACCAGTTTCATATGTTACACTAAAAAATTTCCTAATGTAGGTAGATGTCAAGGGCAGTGCCATGAAATCTGTGGACCATCGAAACTAACGCTGAATTCTCATGGGGTTTCGTTACAAATATCGGAAATCTGAGATTCATTAGCATCAGAGTTGAACAGATAGGGATCAGTGCCGGGGAACAAAAGCTGGAAGTAGAATTAAACATAATTAAAGACTTAAAAAATTTGAATTAAAAAGTACATGCAACTCAAGGTTGACTCATAGTAAATTATAATGCCCTGTGCATAAGCGCAAATGAAAGGGCATATTTAATTAGTTCTTTGGAGCTTTCCTCTCTAAAAATCTATTTGTCTTCATAATCAATATTTAGATAATTTTGTTTCCAGTTATTATTTTTCATCCCATAAAGATTTGTTTTAGTGTTTTTAGATTTTCTTAGTTGAAATAAGGTTATGCTTGGACTAGATGGCCATTCCCGTCTATGATGTGATAGTGCTGTGCATTCTTGGAAACTCTATCCAATTTCTTTGCTATGGTTTTCATATGCTTCTGGAATGAAGAGGAAATGGGGGAGGGAAAGGGAGAGAGAAACAAATGTAAGTTGGACCCAGATCAGTGAGATAGTATCAGATGAGGCCAAAAACGAATCTGGCAGATCCTCTTCTCATGTTTCCCACTTGAGTGCACACATATTGTTACTTGGAATACCACTTGCATTTCTTTCATACTTTTAAGATTTTCTTCAGCTTTAGTAACAAACTTTAACTTCAAATAGGAGCCAGGCATGAATATTAAGATTTTTTTTTTCCTTAACATCTGAATGTGCTCAGAATGGATATTTTGCTATTAGGATTTGGTTAATGAGTAAGAGAGTCTATGCTTTTTAAGCATAGAAATGAAAAGGGGCAGAGGGGGTCAGAGTTAGTGGAAGTTGTATCATCTTTAGAGTCGTATAGATCTGAGTTTGAATCCCCACTTTACCACTGAATAGGTGCACAACTTCTGCACATCAACATGACTTGCTTTCTGTATATGTAAAATGGGCGTGTTAATTTCTGCTTTAGAGTTGTTATGGTAAATGGATTTAACGGCACACAGAAGGCACTCAATACATGGGAGCTGTTTAAAAATTATCTACTGGACAGAAAAGGGGCTTAGTAATTCTTAGGGACAAAGAGTAAATTTCCTTTTAAACATTCTTTTTCATGTCAGCTAGGCATTTGATTCTCATGATGTTCAATTTAGATATGAATGGTAGCTCTTACCCTGGTTTCTGTATGTAAACATGATAGACAAACATGAAAAACCTGGGAGTGGAAGCATACAAACTTGTATAGAAGTAGTACCGTACCATGTGGTCACAAGTAGTTAATGAAACTTTATCAATATTGAATGGGAGTAGAAGGGATCCAATATTTTATTTCTTGTGGTATGTTGGTCACTGCAGACAACTGAGAATTGGCTTTGAAAAACATCTTCAAAAGAAATATTTATCTCCTATATATACATCAAATATATACTTACATATGAACTATATCTCAAATATACTGCATATAAATATATATTGATACCTATACAAAGTTGTTTCTCATTCTCTCGATATCCATGGGAGATTGGTTCCAAGACCACCACAGGTATCAAAAGACCTGGGTGCTCAACTCCCTTGTATAAAATGGTGTAGTATTTGCAAACAACATCTTCCCTTGTACTTTAAATCATCTCTAGATTATTTAATACAATGTAAATGTAATAATGTAGATAGTTGTAAATACAGTGTAAATCCTATGTAAATAGTTGCCAGGCTTGTGGCAAATTCAAGTTTTGCCTTTTGGAACTTGGTGGAGTTTTTTCTGAATATTTTTGATACATAGTTGTTTGAATCTGCAAATTTGTACCCGTGGATATAGGGGGTCAACTGTATACCCAAAGAGAAAAAGCTAGCTAACCTTCCAAGAAGATCATTCCCATTACTTAAAAAAAAAAATTTGTGGGGCTTCCCTGGTGGCACAGTGGTTAAGAATCTGCCTGCCAATGCAGGGGACACAGGTTCGAGTCCTGGTCCGGGAAGATCCCACATGCAGCAGAGCAGCTAAGCCCATGCGCCACAACTACTGAGCCTGCACCTAGAGCCCACGAGCCACAACTACTGAGCCTGCGAGCCACAACTACTGAAGCCTGTGCGCCTAGAGCCCATGCTCCGCAACAAAAGAAGCCAATGCATTGAGATGCCTGTGCACCACAACAAATAGTAGCCCCCGCTCATCGCAACTAGAGAAAAGCGCTTGCACAGCATCGAAGACCCAGTGCAGCCAAAAATAAATAAATAGAATAAATTTATTAAAAAAAGAAAAATTTGTATAAAAATAATTTATGTCACAAGAGTGTGCAAAAATAATAGAATTTCCGTGTACCCTTCCCCCAGCTTCCTCAATTATGGTAACTTCAATAACGGTAGTAAAATAATTAAAACCAGGAAACTGACATTGGTAGTTTACAATTCCAGAGTTTAACCCGTTCCAGTATTTTTGAATGGAGGAAATTCTTTTTCATGTGGCACTTAATTTTCATTCAAGTATATTTTTAGAGTTATTACCCTTAATGAAAAGACATTTTGAATGAAGAACGCTTTGGGTTAAATCTTGGCTCTGCAACT
Source organism: Tursiops truncatus (assembly GCF_011762595.2). NCBI lineage: Eukaryota > Metazoa > Chordata > Mammalia > Artiodactyla > Delphinidae > Tursiops > Tursiops truncatus. The sequence continues at coordinate 17,351,025 of NC_047043.1, forward strand.
TAGTTCTTCCTGTGTATCCTTTGGCATCTAGGTTAAAAGACTTTTTTTTTTAGCATCTATAATGATGTTTCTTCATCTGTAAAAGAGGATATCATTTACCTTGCAGAATTGTTGTAAGCATTAGCAGTTGTATGTTGTAAAGAGCCTTTTCAATAAATGGTATGTTTCAGTATTGCTGTTCTCTTGCTATATTTTCATCAAAATTGAAAGTAGCTGGTCATTATATTTAACATCGTATGTGTACTTCTGTACTTTGTGAATACCTGTGAGTGAAGGACCAGCAACCGGTAAATACACTAAACAACCTGTGGCTCCTCAGTGCCCATCCCTTTTAAACGTACCTGCTAGAGCATATTAGCTTTCTTCCCTTTCTTTCTGTCTGATCTGCATAGCTGGCTCTTTACATTTTCTTCTATCTGATAGGCCGGAAGTCATTCTTCCCGTTGTACAAATTATATTTCTTCTCCAGGTGTTTTTTGTTAGATGGATTCTGTGCAACCCAGTTATTTTTAGATTTTTGTTTTCATAATGCCTCTTCTCACTTAATTCTGTTTTCTGAGTAGTTGATTATAGCCCTAGGTAGATGCCAACTGCAAACACAAGCTCATCCAGCCCGGCTATCCCTGCACAGAGAAGGCTTTCCAAGGGTGTGCTTGTTGGGGTGACGGGCCGTGTTGTTCAGAGTACTGTGGCCTCTGTGACTGTGGAGGGGTGTGGTGTTCTGTTTCTAAACCTCTTCACACAGTCTCATCTCTGAACTTGGGTGCAGCTGCAAAGGTAGAAACAAGTTCTGTGCCCTGCTCTTTATTGTACTATTTTCTTTTTTACATCATTTACCCCCGAAGTGTCTAACCCTGTTAAACTTCTTTAAAATGACTATTTTCGGTACTAACCCAGTAAATGTGGTTTCTGATAAGACCTTCTGATATAAGGAGGACCTAAAGCTGCCCTCAAATGGTAATTTTCACTTGATTTGGAGTAGAAATTTTTGTTTACTTTTAATTTTTATTGAGCTGCCAACTGGGAAGCACAGATGGACTTTCCTAGTCTCCTGCAGCATTCACCTCCTACTCGGACTTTGCTTCTTGCTCTCTTGAAGTCTGTGTAACCTACTCCTGTTTCCAAGGTTTTTTGTTTTATTGTTCTGGTCCTTAGCACGTCTACCCTTTGCATATCTTCCAACTTTCACTTCCAAGAGAGGGACCATATTTTCTTATATCTACATACTATTGTTTATAAGTATATGAATGTGTTTAAGGAATATTTTAGTGTTCTTTTATGTTTTAAAATACCTCTTTATGCTTTAGCAAGTGGCATAGCAGTTCCTGCTTTAGTTTTTCTTAGACAAGCCAGGGCTGAAGCAGGGGTGAAAAGTTCATTCTCCAGAAGTGCTGTTTAGGTCTGAATCACATGACAAGGAGCAGCCCAGACTCGTGGTCATTCTCTGTGGATGTGAATCTCTGGGACAAGGCGGCACAAGAGAGGCTTTTTCTCAACTCCGCTTTCTGTGCTTAAATTGATAATGAATGCATGACTATTATTATTATTCCAGGAACTCACTATAATGCCCTTATTATTGTCCAGATCCATGCTTTAAAATCAAAAGTTTTAACCTTGTAGGTTATGCAATCAATTTTAAGTAGACAGAGATCAGCATTAAACATAGGAAACAAAATATAAAGAGAGCACATGACTTGTAATAAGAATGCTATTTTGTAAAACTTCTGTTTGATACACATATACACACACACACACACACACACGTGTAAACATAAATTTCCATAGGGCCCTACTTGTGTTGTTGCACGTGTGCATGCTGGCATTTGGACATCCCCCTTTATCCCCAATTCTGCCATTTAAATTTACTTAATTTATTTTTGGCTGCGTTGGGTCTTCGTTGGTGTGCGTGGGCTTTCTCTAGTTGTGACGAGCGGGAGCTACTCTTCGTTGCAGTGCGAGGGCTTCTCATTGTGGTGGCTTCTCTTGGTGCAGAGCACGGGCTCTTGGCACGTGGGCTCAGTAGTTGTGGCTCACGGGCTTTGTTGCTCCGCGGCATGTGGGATCTTCCCAGACCGGGTCTCGAACCCGTGTCCCCTGCATTGGCAGGCGGGTTCTTAACCATTGCGCCACCAGGGAAGCCCCAATTCTGTCATTAAAAAAACCCAGTTTTCAAAGTGTATGTATTTGTCGATGAATGTTTCTTATCAAATATCCAGTTTCATATTTTGAATTTATTGTACCTGCATTTTAATTTATGTAAATGTGTTATATATCCTGTTTTATTTTCTCCACTCAGCATTGTTTTAAGGTCCATAAATATTGCTACGTGTACACCTAACCTGTTGCATCGTATACTCATGGTATGTTACAGTGTGCCCAAAACACAGTTAACTTGTATCCTCCCCCAGAAATGGACACTCATACTGTCTTCATTTTATCTCTTACCACCAACAGGGCCACTGTGAACAGCCTCAGACATAGACCCTCCTGGAAAATACCAAAAATACTTATTTGACATCTAGACTGATAGAATTGCTGGGCCATAGGGCATGTGTGTACAGCTCAGATATTGTAAGACAGTATAATTTCACAAAGTACTCTCAGGTTACCTCCAGAGTGATTTACCACTCCATACTGCCACCAGCATTATGAGTGTTTATGTACCCATATTCCCTCCAATACTTATCGTTGGTAAGTTTTCTAATTTTCCCTATTTCTGGATAGTGGGTGTAAAATGATATCTTTTTGTTGCTATTATCTGACAGATGAATTTGATCATCTCTTGATATACTTGATGTCTTTTGCATTTTTCTCTTCTGTAAATCTCCCCTTCAAATTTAGGGCTCATTTGTGCACTGGAAGATGTTGTGTTTTTCCTATTGATTTACATAAATTCTTTGTGTATTCCAGATATTCCCTAGCTGGTTTTAAACTTGACAGGTATTCTCCTAGCTTGTCATTTTTCTATTAACTTTGTCCATTGTGTTCTTTTAGTGAACAAAAAAATCTAAATCTTTAATGGAATGTAGTTCATCAAGATTTTACTGTGTGGGCTTTGTGAAATAAATTATTCCCTATCCTTCTGTCATAAAATTTATACTACCTATTATACGTTTAGTTTTATCTTCCACGTTTAGGTCTTTTATCCACCTCGACAGTCTATATGTATATATGGTGATAGGCAGGATTCCAGTTTTATATTTCCATATGATGGTTCTCATTTCCTTGGCAAGTTGGTACCACCTTTGTGCTCCATTGGTCTGTTTTTTAACCATAGTTCATGCTGTTTTGTTACTATAGCTTGGTTGTATATTTCAAAATCTAGCAGAGTAAATCTTCTTTATTGCTTCTCTTCAGAGTGGACTTAGGTATCCATGAACTTTATTTTTCCATGTGAGTCTTGAATTCTATTAAGTTCCTCACAATAAAGCTACATTTTTGATTAGGAATGAATTTGAATTTTTTTCGGGAGGGGGCACATGCCTCATGGCTTGTGGGATCTTAGTTCCCCAACCAGGGATTGAACCTGGGCCCTCGGCAGTGAGAGTGCAGAGTCCTAACCAGTGGACTGCCAGGGAATTCCTGTAATGTATTTGAATTTGTAAATGACAACAGAAGTAGTAACATCTTTTTACTAAGTTCCATCTAGAAGCTTTCTCTGTTTCTCTATTCCGTCATCTTCTATGTACTTAATTATAGTTCAAATTATGAACCTTACCACATTTCAAATTGTTCTCTATAGAGCTGTAGGTATTCTTGTCAGCAGTTGGAGTTAATAGAAGATGAAGGAAAATAAAACAAATGAATAAAAATGATTCTAAAAGAGTTGAAATATAGAAACTGAGGGTTCAGCAGTTCAAGTAACAATATCCTTTGATCATGGATTATTTGTGTAATAAGAAATCTTAACGATAATCTCAGATACTCCAACGTACTATAAATAACAAAACGAGTTCCCAGTGAGGTCAAATGACTCACTGGAGATTACAGAGTTAGACTGTGAGAGAACCTCACACTGAACTCAGGTTTTCTAACTCTTAGTTCATTACTTTTACCAACAAACCATGCCTGTAATCCCCACGTACCTCTCATACCTTGGCATTTAGAGTGTGTGTATGTTTACTTGGTAGAGTTAATATTACAGTTTGCTTATGCTTCAGAAGAAATCAGCTTCTTTTTTCACTGATGTTCACAGGTAGAATGATTGACCTGCCAAAGCCCTAAGATAGAAAAATGACCCACCTCTTAAGCAGCATATTGTTTCTTATTAATAATGGTGTGAGTTAGCTTTTGGGTCATTTTCAACGGTTATGTCCCTTGCATTCTAGCTGTGGTTGCTAGAGGCTTTAAAAGATGCAGGGACTCCCCTAGTTGAGCAGTTGTTAAGAATCTGCCTGCTAATGTAGGGGACAGGGGTTCGAGCCCTGGTGCGGGAAATTCCCACATGCCGCGGAGTAACTAAGCCTGTGTGCCACAACTACTGAGCCTACGCTCTAGAGCCTGTGAGTCACAACTGCTGAGCCTGCGAGCCACAACTGCTGAGCCTGCGAGCCGCAACTACTGAAGCCCGTGCGCTTAGAGCCCGTGCTCCACAACAGAAGCCACCACAATGAGAAGCCTGTGCACCACAACAAAGAGTAGCCCCAGCTCACCACAACTAGAGAAAGGCCGCGCAGAGCAATGAAGACCCAACGCAGCCAAAAAAAAAGGACGCAGACTGTGGTACTTGCACAAAATAATGGGCGCACATTAGCATGTTAATGAAGTGTTAGAGTACGGAGCTTGGCGAGCTTGCTGAAGCCTGAAGCCTGCGGGACGGAACGGGCTCCATCTTCACTGCTGCATCAGCCAGACTGCACCATCCACATGGCAGCCGGCTCAGTGGGCTGGAGGGGCGTTATTCATTATTGACGCACGTTTTCTTCCTCTCCCCCGTGCATGTTGAAACTTGGTTTTTTTAACCCATCTAATTTTCTCCCCAAATAAGTCGGTTTGGAAACAGAAATGAGTGCTTTTCCTTTTTTTTTAGACAGACATCAGAACTCATGAGGGAATAATTACAAGACTAATTCCTCTGTTTTAATGACATCAATTGAATAACATTAAAAAGTCAAAGCCCACATGATTTTGCAGCATTTTTATTCAGCACATTTAAATCTAAATAACATGTCATTTTGCTCTGAGTTTGTGTAGTAGGGCCATTAACTTAAGCTAAATTCTGTGTGTGTGTGTGTGAGTGTATGTGTGTGTTTCTGGGGCAAATCATGTTGGTGGGTGGCAGAGAAAATTCCTGCATGTTTCCCGAAGGTTGGCAAGATGTCAGTCTGCTCTTGTAGCCAATATAGACACTACTCTCCCACGTAGAAAACCATAGAAATGCTGCTGAGCTCCCATGTGGCTCAGTGATTCTGGAGCCACATCTTCGGGCTCAGCCTTTCTTCGCCATTTCAGTTTATTTCCACTCACTTGTCAGGATTTCTTTACCCAGCTGTTCCCTGCTTGCTTACCCCCCATTAGCTTAACATATCTAAAACCAAGTTCGCTGTCGTTGGCTAAAACCCAGGCCTCCCTTAGAGTCCTCTTTTCTTGAACTGTTAGCAGCTCGCTCTCTCCCAGCCTTGTAGACTCAACCCTTAGCGCAGGCGTGCAGGTCTCATCTCACACCTGCAGGCCTGTCCTCTTGCTCACTGCCTTTTTACCAAACTACCCTGAAAGCTCTTGGTCATAGAAGAGGCTCCTTTTTTTTTTTTTTAACATCTTTATTGGAGTATAATTGCTTTACAGTGGTGTGTTAGTTTCTGCTGTATAACAGAGTGAATCAGCTATACATAAACATTTATCCCCATTTCTCCTCCCTGTTGCATCTCCCTCCCACCCTCCCTATCCCACCCCTCTAGGTGGATACAAGGCACCAAGCTGATCTCCCTGTGCCATGCAGCTGCTTCGCACTAGCTAGCTATTTTACATTTGGCAGTGCACGTATGCTTACCCTTCCCCCTCCCCTTGTCCTCAAGTCTATTCTCTACATCTGTGTCTTTATTCCTGTCCTGCTCCTAGGTTCTTCAGAACCTTTTTTTCTTTTTAAGATTCTGTATATATGTGTTAGCATACAGTATTTTTCTCTTTCTCACTTACTTCACTGTGTATGACAGTCTCAAGTTCCATCCACCTCACTACAAATAACTCAATTTCATTTCTTTTTATGGCTGAGTAATATTCCATTGTATATATGTGCCACATCTTCTTTATCCATCCATCTGTCCATGGACAATTAGGTTGCTTCCATGTCCTGGTATTGTAAATAGTGCTGCAGTGAACATTGTGGTACATGACTCTTTTTGAATTATGGTTTTCTCAGGGTATATGCCCAGTAGTGGGATTGCTGCATCATATGGTAGTTCTATTTGTAGTTTTTTAAGGAACCTCCATACTGTTCTCCATAGTGGCTGTATCAATTTCTATTCTCACCAACAGTGCAAGAGGGTTCCCTTTTCTCCACACCCTCTCCAACATTTATTGTTTGTAGATTTTTTGATGATGGCCATTCTGACCGTGTGAAGTAATATCTCATTGTAGTTTTGATTTGCATTTCTCTAATGATTAATGATGTTGAGCATCCTTTCATGTGTTTGTTGGCAGTGTGTATATCTTCTTTGGAGAAATGTCTATTTAGGTCTTCTGCCCATTTTTGGATTGGGTTGTTTTTTGATATTGAGCTGCATGAGCTGCTTGTAAATGTTGGAGATTAATCCTTTGTCAGTTGCTTCATTTGCAAATACTTTCTCCCATTCTGAGGGTTGTCTTTTTCATCTTGTTTATGGTTTCCTTTGCTGTGCAAAAGCTTTGAAATTTCATTAGGTCCCATTTGTTGATTTTTGTTTTTATTTGCGTTTCTCTAGGAGGTGGGTCAAAAAGGATCTTGCTGTGATTTATGTCATAGCGTGTCATGCCTCTGTTTTCCTCTAAGAGTTTGATAGTGTCTGGCCTTACATTTACGTCTTTAATTCATTTTGAGTTTATTTATGTGTATGGTGTTAGGGAGTGTTCTAATTTCATTCTTTTGCATGTAGCTGTCCAGTGTTCCCAGCACCACTTATTGAAGAGGCTGTCTTTACTCCATTGTATATTCTTGCCTCCTTTACCAAAAATAAGGTGACCATATGTGCATGGGTTTATCTCTGGGCTTTCTATCCTGTTCCATTGATCTATATTTCTGTTTTTGTTCCAGTACCATACTGGCTTGATTACTGTAGTTTTGTAATATAGTCTGAAGTTAGGGAGCCTGATTCCTCCAGTTCCATTTTTCTTTCTCAAGATTTCTTTGGCTATTTGAGGTGTTTTGTGTTTCCATACAAATTGTGAAATTTTTCAACAGGCTCCTTCTTGATGTTTGTCCCCAGAGCTCCTTTCTTCTTCAGTTCAGATTTCACCTTCCATGGTAACCCCAAGCCAGAGCAGCCTCGCCCATATTTGGAGTTTTTTAAAATATCTTTATTTCTTGACATTATCTTGCATTTGTTTGTCTAACTTTTGCTATCTGTCCTTTTTTCTACTTCTGCACTAGCATGTGAGCTCTGTAAAAGCAAAGGCTATGTCTGTCTGCTTTGCTGCTACAGCCTAGAATGAATGAGGGGGCCTTAGATATCTTTTTAAGGCATATGAGTTGGAACTCAGCCTTAAGCCATTCAGGGTATAAAGCAATTGCAGCAGGAGGAGAATGGAGAAGAGTCTCCTAGAGATGAGCATAGACCCACATAGGGCATGAGAACCAGCCTTAACAGGCTTCTGTGTGTTATACATAGGAGAATCACCCTGGCATAGTAATTATAAAGACTTGAGTAACTCTGTGAAATTAAGTTTTCTTATTGTTGGATCAGTTTCTTATGGCCATCACCTTTCTGGCATTGGATTTCCTTCAGCCTTGCCCCCGACCCTGCCCAGCCCTCAACCTGCCTCACCTATTACCAGGACCTTAATCCTTATTCATAATCCTACTGCAGGCCGCTTAACCCTTCCTTTAGTGACCACAGGTTCAACTTTGCTAAAGGCTGGGCCTTGCCCTGGCCTATGCCCTTCCCTAGCCGACTTCCCCTTGTTCTGTGTAACCCTAGTAAGACTTGCACCATCAATGTCATTCTTGTTCCCATTCACTGGACAAATAAGCCGGTGCTTTGTATGCTGTGTGAGGCACTCCCATTTCAGTTCTCGTGTATTAAACCAGAGTAGAAAGCAGCACACTGACTTGGCCCACTGTGGAGGTGAAAACTCTGGTCTCTAGGTTGCTATTACCTCTCCACCCACGCCTACCTTCACAGTTCCCTGCCTCTGCATCTTCCTAGTCCACACTTTGTATGTATTTGCTCCACTGTTGGGGAAAGTTCAGTGCTTCCCCAGCTATGGCAGGATGACTTTGCACTCCTTAGAGGGTGTCCCAGGCTTACCCAAACTGGACCACACTTAGTTTCCACTCATGATATCTAAGTGTAAATGCTTTGCCTTGCTTTACCCTGGTCCACAAAAATACTGATATATCTGCACTGCAGAATTGTAGCCTTGCCGCAGCTACATCTCTGCCAGGAATGACCCTCTCCTGCTCCTTTGTGCATTTTCAAGTTTGAGCCGGGCTTTAGTTTACAGTTCTTGGTTGTTCCGGGAAGTGTCTCCAACTATTCCAGTTAAAACTTACCCCCCACCCCCGAACTTCTCTTTTCTGCTCTACCCTCATTTGGTGGGTAGCTGCTGCTGCTTACAATGCCCCTCATCTCACAGTGAGTAGATCGGGCCCCCAGCTTGTCTCAAAAGTTCCTTAAGGGAAGGGATTTGGCTTGCTTCCCTTTAAAAAAAAATTGCAACTTCTGGAACTGTTTATTGCCAAAGATGACAGTTATACTTGCTATTTTGGGGGGGGCACCATCTTTCACATATTATGCTGAATGTATTACACATATTACCTCCTTTAATTTTTCAATTACCCTGTGACATAAAATTTGTAGTATTTTACCAGAGAAAACTGAAATTCATTTAGCTAATAGTTGGGAGTGTAGTTTCAAAGGTCTGTCTGATTTTAAAACTTGTGCTCCTTTCCATTGTTCAGTGATTGGTGGCTCAAAGTGGGCTGTATTTGAAAATTTGGAAAGTGAGATTTCTAATATGGCCTGAATACTCTGGAACCTGCTACCAAAGAGAAGGAATAGTAGAGACAGGGAAAGACTCAGTCTGTGGGTCAGACCAACTCACACATGGAGTTCTTTGTGTGAAAATATTTTCATTCTCGTTTCCCAACTGGAAAATGAATGGGCAGTCAGTTCTGTTCAGTCAGGTAATGGGAAACATTGACAAATAGAGAAGATAATATCATTGATAATATCTGAAATGTATTTTAGTCATTGGTTTTCAAGACTCCTTTAAACATTTTGCATTAGTGATGTTTACAAGTAAGAACACTATTGGTTCTCAACTTTTTTTTTTCCTTCTAGGCTCTCTTGGGAGCGAGTTTGTTTAGTGGAAGGAACATTAGCTTTACAGCAAGTCAATGTGGTTTTAGATTATATTGAATAAGAGAGGAGAGGGCCATAATTGTAATTTCTGAATAATTTGGGATTAAATTTATCTTTCATATCCAGCAGGTTATACTTCCTTCTGTATTTTGGGGCTTTTTACGAAGGTATATACCCTTCCATGTGTTCATTTAAATGATTATATCCTGGGAAAAAACCTTATATAACCTTAATAATAGTTAATTATTGGTATTCATTTTTTATGTGCACATTATCATTGCTATAGTTATTGCTATCATCACTTAAAAAATCCTGATAAATGGATACTGGGATCACAGAACCCCTGAGCTCTGAGTAAATATTGATGTCAACTTTTGATGCAATGGTGTGTGACAAGAGCCCAGGAATAGTATTTCTTAGAAAATTGGGGCAAACCATTTACCCTCCCAGGGTCTAGGTTCCAAAAAACAAAACTAGAGGATTAGACTAGATGGCCTTTAAGGTCTCTTGAGCTTAAAAAGTTTTCACAATCTATGACTGTAGTTCCACTTCTTGGCTCATTAATCTCTCCTCCAAAAGAAAACCTAATGTCTGACAAGGTCTGAGGAAAGAGAACCAGCATGGTTGAATTGGAAGACTGGAATTGGAATTGGAAAGAATTGGGAAGACTGTTGGAATGAAGTGGTTACTTACTTCACTTTGTGTTTAAAAACAGCAGTGTCTTGAACATCGGGGAATGAACAGCATAAAGGGACGACTGGTTCTATGTGATAAAGAAGTTAAACTCCTATTGTCCAGGATTTTTCTTTTTTACCTGTTCAGACATGGCCACGAGTCAGTTGGAACTGGGGTGGTAACTGTCCCAGAGTTTTTGTAGCTTGAAATAACCAAAGACAATCTTATATCATAGTATGACTCATAAAATAGATGTTATTCTGTTTGCACAGGGCATTCTACCCAGCAGGGACTTAATGTTAAGTCAGTATTACCGTCCCCATTTTTCAGATAAGAAAACTGAAGTGTTGGAGACGTGACTTCCCCACAGTACCACAGAGTGCTGGAGCGACCATCCAGTGGTGTCTAAGTGTCCTTGCCCACTGATACTGGGTGGTTGCCCTGTGCTCATTTCTGTCAACATCAGATATTCTGCCTGAAGTATTACTTACCGGCTCAAGTTCCAGCTCGGTTTCTGTAGTTAGCTGTGCACAGCGTATGTACTGAAACTCACTACCAGATCTTTTTGGTGTTAGGACTTAATTAAATGTTGAACAATAACGAAGGCACACTTCTTTAGGACGTGTAAAAACAGTTTACACCTGACAAAATCAACTCACTGTTGTGTCTATCAAGGTACAAGAATGCAAATTGTGAAGTGTTAGACAAAGGCCTTTTCTGTCATCTTCTCATTCTTAAAATTAGGGACAGACGATACCAATAGAAAGAAATGAGTATTTGTTTTGATTATACTTTCCCTTCCTAAAATACGGGCAGTCTGTTTCCCATTTTTATAATAATGCATTGCCTTATTTTTTCTGCAGATCCTGATGTCTGAAAAATATGTGTAGTTCATTAAAGATTAAATGACACAGTATTTAATTGTGCTTTCCAGAGCCATGCTGTCCTATATGGTAGTCCCTATCCACATGTGGCTATTTAAATTTAAAATAAAATCAATTAACATCAAATAAAACTGAAAATTTGGTTCCTCCATTACAGTAGCCGTGTTTCAGTGCCGAGTAGCTGGGAACTACCAGGCTGGAAAGTACAGATGTAGAGCGTTTCTAGCATCACAGAAAGTTGTGCTGCACAGGGATGATCTAGGGTCACCTTAATGATATTTTAAAAGACTTTTATGTTTATGATTTTAAAATTTAAGACCATTTTTAGAGCAGTTTAAGATTCACAGCAAAATGAAGAGATTTCCCACATACTCGCTGCCCCACACATGCAGAGCCTCCCTCATTCTCAACATCCCCAGCAAGAGTGGTACATTTGATAAACCTGTATTGACACATCATAAGCGACCCAAGTCCATAGTTTACAGTTCATTATTGGTGGTGTTATCTTTTTTGGGTTTGGACAAATGTGTAATAATGTGTATCCATCATTATGGTATACAGAGTATTCTCACTGCCTTAAGAATCCGCTGCCTTCCACCTATTCATTCCTCCCCACCCGTGGCCACCACTGATCTTTTTACTGTCTCTTTAGTTTTGCCTTTTCCAGAATATTATCGAGTTGGTATCACACAGTATGTAGCCTTTTCCAATTGGCTTCTTTCACTTGGTAATAGGCATTTGTTTCCTCTGTGTATTTTCATGGCTTGATAGCTTATTTCTTTTTAGAACTGAATAGTAGTCCATTGTCTGAATATATCATAGCTTCTTTATCCGTTCACCTAATGAAGGACATCTTGATTGCTTCCAAATTTGGCAATTAGGAATAAAGCTGTCATACATATCTGTGTGCAGGCTTTTATGTGGACATAAGTAGTCATCTCCTTTGGGTAAATACCAAGGATCATGATTGCTGGATGGTATGGTAAGAGAGTCTTTAGTTTTGTGAGAAACTGTCAAACTGTCTTGGAAAGTGGCTGTCCTATTTTACATTCCAAACAGCAGTGAATGAGAGTTCCTGTTGTTTCACATCCTTGTCAGCATTGGGTGTTGTCAGTGTTCCAGATTTTGGCCATTTTAATAGCTGTGTAGTGATATCTCATTGTCTTAATTTGCATTTCCTTGATGACATATGATGAATATCTTTTCATATGCTTATTTGTCTGTATAACTTCTTTGGTGAGGTATCTGTTAAGATCTTTGGCCCTTTTTTTTTTTTTTTGGCAGTACGCGGGCGTCTCACTGTTGTGGCCTCTCCCGTTGCGGAGCACAGGCTCCGGACGTGCAGGCTCAGCGGCCATGGCTCACGGGCTCAGCCACTCCGTGGCATGTGGGATCCTCCCGGACCGGGGCACGAACCCGTGTCCCCTGCATTGGCAGGCGGACTCTCAACCACTGCGCCACCAGGGAAGCCCTTTGGCCCATTTTGAAATCACGTTGTTTTCTTATTATTGAGTTTTAAGGGTTCTATGTATATTTTCGATAACAGTCCTTTATCAGATGTCTTTTGCAAATATTTTCTCCCAGTCTGTGGCTTGTCCTCATGCTTGAGACGTTTTCTTTGACAGAGCAGAGGTTTTTGAGTGAAGTCAAGCTTATAAATTCTTTCTTTCATGGATTGTGCCTTTGGTGTTGTATCTAAAAAGTCATTTTCATACCCAAGGTCATCTGGGTTTTCTCCTATGTTAACTTCTATGATGAGTTATGTGAGTTCTGTGTTTTACATTTAGGTCTTCTGTGATCCATTTTGAGTTAATTTCTGTGAAGGGTGTAAGGTATGTGTCTAAGTAAATTTTTTTTTTCATGTGGATGTCCAGTTCTAGCACCATTTGTTGAAAATACTATCCTTGTTGCATTGTGTTGCCTTTGCTCCTTTGCAAAGACCAGCATTTGATTGTATTTATGTGGGTCTATTTCTGGATTCTCTGTTCTGTTCCGTTGATGTATTTCCTTTTTTTTTTGCCAATACCACACTGTCTTGATTACTGTAGCTCTATGGCCCACACTAGCTTGATTCCTGTAGCTCTATGGTAAGTCTCGAAGTCAGGCAGCAGTGATCTGCTTTTAATAATCTTTTTATTTGGATTAAAACATTTTGAACTGGGTATAAAAGGTAGCCAGATCTTATTGCCAGAAGGAGAACGTATGTGTAGTGTGCTTTGGAAACTTGGGGGGGAGATACATCTAATTCCCCATAGGCAGCTGTGGAGTATGTTGTTTGCTGTAGTGTATGTAATACCATTGGCTACTGTAATTTAACCTTGTTTCAGAACATATATTCTAAAAGAACTATAATCTTAAGAACTATACTGTGCACCTGATTTTGATTGATTCTGTCTTTGGTGAGTGGACTTGGTAAGAAGCAGCGACAGACTCAAACTAATTTAGTAAAAATCCTAACACAGAGAGTCTTATGTTACAGGACTACTTGTTTCAGTTCGTTTTTTAGTCTAGAGATTGTCCTACAGAAATTCACCCTTGAGGTCCGCGGAGAGTTCAGCAGACTGTCTGGTGGTTGTCTGTTCAAGTTCCTTGAGGCAAAGAAAAGAGACAACGGATCCTTGTTCTTTGACAGCTTTATTGAATGTATTCAGTCCCAAGTTTTGAATAATTTGTTTAACTAGAGATATTCTGCACAGCGAATAAAATTTCTTGGGTATGAAATTTAATCTTTATGGTATCTTCAGAATAATTTTAACATTGCCAGATTGCTATATCTACTGCCCAACTCTGGGTAGGTATCCAAATGCCTGGACTGTTTGAAAAGAAAACTCTGCATTTCTGATTTTTCATCCCTCGTAACAGCTGGGAAGTGTAGAAAATGTTTTAAAAAAGATACAGAAAATGATTGGTTTTAATGTTGCTCTTGATCTTACTCCCTCCAGGCATACACTGTTTGACCAATTTTCACTAATTCTTAGGTTTCTCATTTACAGATGAACAAGTAGAACAGTGTGTAAAAGATAATTCACAAGCTGCACAATTAGCTGAGTGGTAATAAAAAAATGACTGGACAAGCATACTCCAAGGGCTTATATGAAATTGAATATGAACTTGGAGGACACTCTTGTTTTCAGCTGTGCTGGTGGTTCTTTAAAATCTTTTGTGATTGTGAACAGTTTCACTTAAAATTGTTTGGTATACGTTGGCTTAATATGATACTTTTTGCTTTGTTAAGATGTCCTTCTGTTTTGTTTTTGGTTTTGAACACCAGACCCCATGCCTATTATTAGGGTGAAGGATCGGTTTACTCATCTCCTGGGCCCTGGCAAGCCCCCTCATTTAAGAGATCTATTTATGGACAGGCCTGAAGCAGGAATGAGTGGGTGGGTGGCTCCTGCAGGATGGGATGTTAGATTCCTGTGTTGGGTAGCTTACAAAGGGTGTCAGCTGTTTATCATCCTTCCACATTCTATCCAGTTCAAACCTGGTCAGATGAATGCTTAGAAAGCTTCTGTACTCAATTAAGACTGCATGCCAAGGAGTCCATGCAGCAGATGGCTTCGCAACATTTACTGTCCTAAAAGTTTTGTCTGCTTAAATTATAACCTTCCCCTTTGTGGCTGCCAGGCTTGAAAATGGCCCTCTTGCAAGCGTCAGATTGTTCAGGTTGAGTTTGTTTTATAATGCACCTTGGCTTTAAGTAACCCAAAGAATTTAGTGAATAGAATTATCTCTGTTCAACTTGCTGTTGTTGTAAATGATTTACCTAGACTTAAAAGCAACTGAGCAGCCCTTCCTAAATTCATGGGCAGAAAATGTTTGTTTTGCAACCTGGTGGTCTTTGAGAATTGGCTGGCTTTGTTTGGAGGCTCCGAACAGAAAGATAAAATGGGTGATGCTGTGTTCAAAGTAGCAGTTGTAATATGGTTAGGCTGGAATGCTTTTTTAATGTACGGGTTTGTAGGAGTGAATGAAGGGAGACAAGCACAATATTGACTGCTATTAAAATAATACCACCAAAATGCAAGATACTTCTCATTCTGTGTGAAAGGAAGCTGTGAGTACATATAAAGGGGAAAAAAGGAAGGTCATGCAAAATTTAGTTTTGAAAACTCGAAGTCCTTTGGTAGTCCCTGCTTGGTATTATGGATTTTGGAGAAAACAGTATGTATTTGTATTTTCCATTTCTATTTAACTTGATTTTCTGATCTTTCATATTTGGCCAGCTACTTTCTGAGAACATATTGTACACATGTTCTGATGCTCTTTGAAGGCCCTCTGAGAGACAAGAGTTGATGGAAAGCTCTCAGTTCTACTGAAGTGGGTGGTCCAAGAGCTCGAACTGAACAGCTGCCACACACCCATTGAACTTCTGTCATTTATAAATTATTTTCCATGCCATCTGGAGCAAGAATGGTGCCATGGTTTAGAGAAGCTCTTTGCAGGGTGCCTTCATATCCAGTGCTTCTGCAATTTGCTTATTACCACCATGAACTGAAGTTTCCAAATCTGTATTTGCTTGGAGGCTTTAAATGTGAGTAAATGAGTTATTTCTTTAAATGTCATATTAAAGACACTACCACCACCCCTCCTAGCATTTCCTCCTCCCTCTCCCCCTTCCAGTTGCTGCATCCTGCCTGCTTTTAGCTCCAGTGGAAAATACATTAATCCCAGAGTCTCCATGAGGTTTCCTGTTCGATGACATAATCAGAAAATCCTCCTCACTTTGCCCTTGGGGTTGCTGTCTGGATGTTATGTTGTCTTGGTGGGCGTAACTCAGCCATCAAAAGAATCAGCACAGGCCCTAAACTCAGAGCCTGAAATGCATTAATATCATGTTAAAAGAAATAAAGCTGTGGGCATGTCTGCAGCACTGGTGGGGAATTTCATTAATCTGCAGATTCTCGCTGGCATCGAATGCATTGGCTGGTGACTCCCGTGCATATGGCATGAGCTGGTGCAATGCCACTAGCAGGAGGTACTTGAACTGCTCTAGTGTAACCTGTTAGACTACATCTCGTGGAAAAGTACCACAAACCCTTGACTACTAGACTTTGGTAGTGTTGATGTAGATTTTTAAGTCAGTTCCCCCCAACTCCTCCCTTGCCCGTCTGTCCCACCAAGTCTGTTTACCTAATGAGTGTTGCCCTTGGTTGTTGATCACAGGCAGCTGGGACAAAGAAAACTACTGGGAAGAGTCAGAAGTAGAACATGGTGGGGGGGGATACATTTTAAAATGAAAAAAGCAAGATGGCATCTGACATGTAAAGTGGTTTGTAAAATTTCGGAACTTGTGAGGCAAGAACTTCAGTAGCTGAATTCCTTGGAAAGGAGAAACGGTATAAATTTGAAACAAGAATATGACATTTAGATGCCAAAGGGCAGGCACAGTTTTGCAAGTTTAGAAGTTTATTGGCAAAGGAAATTGTACATATGCTCAAATATGGATTTTTCCTTCAGTATTTGGAAAATTTTTCATGTTTTTTGTTGTTTTGGTAGGCTGCCATAACCTTCCATTTGGTTGCCTTGGATTGAGGTGTCTCCTGCCTTGGGCCTTGGAAGTCCAAGCTTGGTTGGCGCTCGATCAGGATGAGAACAAGGGAGCAGATCCTCAGCAGGATTTACAGTATGTAGATGCAAGCGGTCTTCATGACTCTGCCTCCTGTTGTACCAGTCTCCAAGGTCTAGTTCAGAGGGGACTAGTAAGAGAAAGAGAAAAGATGTTACCTGATAAAGCTTCATTGAAGGAAGTAAAAAAGGAAGGAGAGGGCCTTAAGCCCAGCCCCAGTACGCTGAGAACCTGGAAAGATGTCACCATTTCTACCTCTTTGTATCAGAGTTTTTGTTGGGTTTTCCGTATTATATTCTAAACAGCAATATACCTTTCAACAGGTGCCACCTGTGTGGTTAGGGAGTTTGGATCACGTCACGTTAGAATGGAAAAATATATATGTTCCTTTATGGCTATTGTGAAAGTTTTTGGAATTTAAAAATCACTACTGCATGAACTCAAAAACTTAAGAGTTCTGCATTTCAAGTTCTATGATTTGTTTCTTACATAATGGTATAGTGGCTACATGCCCAAACTGTGAACATTTACTCTCAAAATAGGTTCTTTTAGGCATTATATGCCTTATACTTCAGTAATGGTACTTCCACGGTGGGATGGGATCTTAAATATCCTGTCTGATGGATGAGTGACTTTTTCTACTGATAACATTTGGAAGAAATGTTATCTGAGCCAAGGTTGGGTATAGCTGATCATGGAGAGTCCATACTTTCTGGAGCCCATTCAGTCTTTGGGTACCTCACATGCTTGTACTGGTCGGAAATCTAAGCTTTCTTTTTTGGTGACTCTGTACTGTACCCATTTTGCTAAACTGAAACTGTAATTCCCAGAATCCCTTTCTCACACAATTCCCTTGTGTAGTTCTTGGTTAGACTTGGGCACAAGAGAAATGTATAAGGTTTTGGAGGTGGAAAGAAAGGAGCAGCCAGTTTTGACGCTCTGGAGGTCGGTGTAGGACGCCAGGCACCGTGCAGCTCACGCACCTTGTCCTGCAGCTGTGGCCCCCAGTGCTGGTGTGGGGCTGCACTTGGGTCTCCTCCTCTGTTGGCTTCCCCACGTCCTGGGAGTGAGCAGCGTGTGCGTCTCTGTGGAGAAGGCACTACCTTGTCTTCATTCATGTGGGAGATGCTGAGAGACATGGATCTCCGTTTTTCCTTGTTTACCCCCACTTCATTTCAGCTCTTCTTCTCAATTGCCTGATTGCATGAACTATAGCAATTCCAGACCAAACAACAGACACAGCCCCTACAATGCGTAAGATTTAATTCCTTTAATAAATCCCTTATTATATATTACTCATAGTGATATATATCATTTCCTGATCAAACTTGACTAATAAACAATTAAATTGTTCTGTTTCTTTCCTTTCATGACACAGTCTAACACATGACATATTTTTGAAGACAGCTGTTGGTCTCTTCTTCCTATCCATAGTTGCTTTTAATCTACTTTAACACCAATAATTCCTTCAGGTATCCTTCCTATGACATGATTTTTTTTTTAATCCATCAATTATTTATTTATTTATTTATTTATTTATTTAGGGCTGTGTTGGGTCTTCATTTCTGTGCGAGGGCTTTCTCTAGTGTGGCAAGCGGGGGCCTCTCTTCATCGCCGTGCGCGGGCCTCTCACTATCGCGGCCTCTCTTGTTGCAGAGCACAGGCTCCAGACGCGCAGGCTCAGTAGTTGTGGCTCACGGGTTTAGCTGCCCCGCGGCACGTGGGATCCTCCCAGACCAGGGCTTGAACCCGTGTCCCCTGCATTAGCAGGCAGACTCTCAACCACTGCGCCACCAGGGAATCCCTGACGTGATTTCTTATCCCCTCATTGTCTTGATAACTGTTCTCTGGTCGTCTATTATCTCTCTTAGAGTCTTTTTTTTTTTCTTCCCCTCAGAGTCTTCACAAAATGTTGAATGCTCTTGCGTAGGTGGGTTGAGACCAACAGAGAGAAGGGTGACTGTGATCCTTTTTACTCTGGATATGGAATGCAGCTTGGCTGGAGTAGCAAATTGACTATCTCATAAATCTCACGTTGCTGAATGTTTCAGAACATCTGTGTGACAAAATGGCACTAATCTGCACACACCGGGACTTTGATGTCATTTGATGTCATTTCTCAGATACTTCCCCTCACTTCTGCTTGTCGAGATCTGTTTGTGTGTATCCTTCATCTATAGTTGTTTCCTGTCCCAGGTTTTGGTCAGAATGTGAAGTCAAAAGACTTAAGGTTAAGTACCAGCTCTACTTTCTTTCTTTTTTTTCTTTCTTCCAGCTCTGTTTTCTAGCTTTGTTATTTGAAATGAGTAACTTAACCAGGATGTCTGTTTCCTCGTTTATAAAATGGAAAATAATGTTTTAACTCCCTCATTGAATAATTGTGAAGGCAAAGAGTAATAGTGTAGGTAGAAGTGTTTGGGGCTAAAAAAATAACATACAACACAGATTATTTTTTATTGAAAATTAAAAAAATATAAGTATTCCTTTTGCTTCATTCGGGTGATTGGTTTAAAAAAAAAAAAGTGCAGCAAAGGGACCAAGAGCAAAACCCTATCTCTAGGAACCTTTCATAGGAAAGTACTGATTGGACGTCGACAGCATTTTGGATCAAAGGTTTATTAGTCTAACAAAGTGCCCTGGCATTCAGCCCATATTTTTACAGCTTGTCCTTTAAGTTGTCATGAGTCTTTGTCAGATTCCGTCTTCAATTCCAAATGTATTTTGTCCACTGTATTTCCCTGATCTGCCAGGCTACCAGTCTTGTCAGAGAAGGAAATGAGGTCTGTCTTGTCCCTATTGAACCCACATTGTGTGCCAGAATTGTTGCTTTTTTTCTGAGTTGTCACAAACCATTCTTTTAATGATGTTCCAATAATCTTGTCCAGGATCAACAGTAAGTGCACTGGTGCTGTGTATTATTGAGATTCTCTCTTTTCGTTTTTCTTTCCTGTCTTTTTGAAAGTGGGAATTTTATTTTCATCATCTGCAGTCTTTTGGCACTGATTCTGTTTCTTCACCAGTATTTACAAGAAGGAAAATTCAAGAGCAATTAACTTTTGAGTCCAGATTGCATTTGCCTTGCTTTTCTGATGGCTCATCTTATTTTTGCCAAGGTTGTGGCAAACTCTTAGCAGCGGTGAGGTGTGTCTGCTATTATAAATTCAGATTAGTTAAAATCCATGTAGTTGGAAGACCCTGGAAATGCGTTCTTAAATATTATAAGTGCATTTTAAAATCTAGTGTTGCTTTCAGTTCCTTATGAAAGCAAAGTCAACAACATAAAAAGCCAGTATATCATTAAGGACATTACAGTAACACAATTTTATTGTTGAAAAGCTGGATTTTTTTTTTAAAGTGAAGAAAGCCTGAGAGAAGCCTGTTAAATGAATTTTTTACTTGGCCCTGTTAGTTTAATGTGGACATGGACAGGTGATGAAATGATTTGCTCTTAAGGTTTTGTTCTAAATAATACTAACAAGACATGCCTAAGCAAAATTACTGTTATGTTCTATGCTATGTTTCAGACATTTTACATGTATTAACTCATTTAGTACAATTCTTCTGCAAGGTTGCAAATTTTGGAGATGGGAAAACAGACAAACAACTTGGGTAAAATGCTTAATAAGTGCCAAGCTGGAACCTGAATTTAGATCATCTGATTGAGAAGCTGCAGGTTTTTCCATTACACCACAATGTAACTTTAAATGACATTTTCCATTTGACTTTTAATTTTCTTACTTATTTGATATTATGATGACCATGCTGAGGGACCTTTAACTTGGGCCATGTCAGTGGGAATTGCCTTAATAAAGCTGTGTGACAGTAATAAGTTGAGTGATTGTTGAGTTGGACTGCTTCATTAAAATTCATCTAAAATTTAATTTTAGATGAAAGAAATTTACCAGTGAGAAAAGAGCTGCCTTTATCAATTGTTGGCCATAAGTGGAGATTTTGCTTTATTTATTACAAATCAATTAATGGTTCTTTCCTCTAACACCCCATCAATCAATGCATAGAAGTTTCCAGTGATAAGGATACCTCACCAAAAGAAATCAATTCTCCTTTGTCATTTTGACAGAAATTAGCTATAAAGGTAGATTAATCTAGAATGCTATAGGGAAATACTGCAGGCTAAGGCCAAAACCTAATTTTGTAAAAATCAAAATTGTCTTAAGACAATTTCACAATCGATGATAACAAAAGGCTTTGCCCCTTGTTCCCATGGTAAGGATTAACTTGCCTCTCCAACATATGAGTTGAAAACTACGTTTTGTTTTTTCATTTCACCACTCTAGTCCTATTGCCAGATGCTGTAGAAAGGCTCAAGATAGTGTCTGCTCTGTTTCCCAAGGCTTGGTTTGGAATTTAAGCCATTTTAATAGGGAAGTGTATAAGAAAATCTAGTGTAACGCCTGAAAAATGTACAGTTGCAGATCTTCATGAGGCTCTTTGCTGGCTCTGATACAAGGTTTCTGTAAGAGTAGTCCGAAAGAACCTTCGGAAAGGAGAATTTTCATTAGCACAGGCTCACCAGAGGAATGTTTGAACCAGTGTGAGCGCAGTCAAACGAACAGCTCTATGCATACAATATTACTAATAGCATATTAGAACGCAGCAACCCCAGAAGCTGCATCTGTCGACTCTTATGTTAAAAGGTGATTGCAAACATGTGAGTAGTTACCATGATTATGGCCCAAATGAGGGCATTCTGTTTCCATAGTGCTTATGGAAATTCATTTTTATAGAAGTTTAAAACTTAGACATTAAAAATCATCTCTACTTAACTGTGTGATATAAAGTATTCAAGAAACGTTTATGCTTCTAGTTCATGTTTATCCCCAGGCTGAAAAATTTTAAACCACTTGTAGCCCTTTCTTTCGAGGATATTGCCTCAATTTTTTATTTATATAACTTACATTATATAGGTCAAGTCCTTGACTAGAAACTCATCTAAATAAGGTTTGCTTCTGAATCTCGGTATTTAAATAGCTTTGAAGGAACTCTACTTAACTAAATGGTTTTCCCTAAAGTAAGACAGTAAGCATTGAGTGTTTGGTTTTTCATTAAAAGAAATTTTTTTCATTATTTTAAAGTTACCATCCTTATTAGAAACATAAAAGTAGTTTTGTAATCTTGTTTCTCCTATAATATATTTGAAAGCCTTTGGAGAACACATTTACATTTTTATTGCATATAACTTGTATATATAAAGTTTGATGTTGGACAGTCTTTTACTGGTTACTTCTTAAATCTCAAATTCCAGTCCAGCTCAATTTTCCCTAGGGTGAGTTTTAAGATTTCTTGCTCTGTCACCTGGTACTTGACTCCTAGAGGTAGAGTAAGTGATTAGTATCTGGTTTAGAAATCGCATGATTTGTTTCTAAAATGGTGTAACTCTTAAGATATGTTTATACTGTTTTCAGCCTCTTTTTAGTCAATGCTTTGGGTAGAAAAAATACTTATCACTAAAAATAAATATCTTGTGCATTTTCCACAAGTAGCAGTCACTTTCACCTAATTAAATAAAATTTGTTCTTAGTTTGCTTGTACTTAAGCAATCTAATAAGTGATACAGTATTTTGAATTAATGCAGCCACTGTGGATGCAGCTAAATTATGCTATTTTAATTTCAAATGTGAGACCATATGCTGAGACATCAGTAATTTAAAAGGAGTTGAAATTATACAAAGTATGTTCTCTGATAACCGCAGAATTAGAGGCTAATAACAGAAAGCCATTTAGAAAATTCCCCACATTTGGAAATCGAACAACGTACTTTTAAATAACCCATAGGTCAAAGAATGATATATTTTGAAATGGTAATAGAGCATGTCCAATCTATCAGAGTCTGTGAGAGATGCAGCTAAAGGATCACTTCGAGGGAAATGTATAGCTTCAAGGTTTTAAAAACATCAAATATAGTTGGTAAAACTATAAAGAACTGCAAAATGAAAATCAGTAGTATGGTTGCCCTTGAGGGAAGACGATTGTGATATGGGAGGGGGCCCACAGAGAGAATGCAATGTTCAATTTCTTTTAACTTTTGTGGAATATGGGTGTCTGTTACGGATTGAACTGTGTTTCCCCAAATTCACATGTTGAATCCCTGGTACCTCAGAATGTAACCCTATTTGGAGATAAGGTCTTTAGAGAGGTGATTAAGTTAAAATGAGGCTCTTAGGTGGGGCGCTAACCCTCTCGGAATCCTTATAAGAGGAAATTTGGAGCACAATAGAGAGAACAGGGACTCCAAAGCACAAAGGGTTAACACTGTCAAAGAGGCAACAAGAGGTCAGCTGCCTACAGGTAAGGAGAGAAGCCTCTGAAGAAACGTACCTTGCTGACACCTTGATCTTGGACTTTCAGCCTTCAGAACTGTGAGAAAATCAACTTATGATGCTCAATGTGTGATACTTTGTTATGGCAGTCCTAGTGGACTAAAAGAGTGTCCATATTAAAAATCTTTATTCTTACACATGTTAAATATTTTTGTATCCAGTATTTTATGTCAATTACAAATGAATACATGGAGAATATCCTGTGGAGCCTGAATGTTGCTCTTCTGTGTCAGAGCATCCTGATGGCATTTCCGGGACTCCACTTTTAATGTTTAAACTTACAGGAATAGCTGTGTATAAATATTTAAAATGTGACAGCACTATTTGTGGTAACTTTATGTATCTGAAAGTTGTAAAGCTAAATGAGAAAATCTAGGAAAAGCCCTTGTACCACATTCCTGGCACAAAACACGTTAGGTGTTACTACTAATATTGTCATTCATGATTATTTCATTGCAGTTTAGTTTTCTTGAAAGATATAGGCTCAAAGAATGAGCCTCCCATAGTAGACCTTGGGAAAAGGGTGACAAGTTTCAATATACTTGTTGAGAACGTAGCTGTTTTCTGCTGGCCTGAGGTTAAAACATCTTGAGCTGAGACTGTGAGTGTCCTCTTGGGGATAGATGGTTCTGCTGCCAGCATGAATACCGTTCTCTGCCTTTGGGCATTGGTCGGCAGCGGCAGCAGCAGACAGTTGAGATAGAGTTCTTGTTCCAGGGCTACTTCTGCCTTTAGGGCCATGTCTGTACTTTTTCCAGAGGAAATCAGGAAAGAGGGAGGGCTGGCACTTTTGAGCTACTTAGACCTAAGTTGGTGGACCTGAGTGGTACACGGGCTGGCATGTGTGTGCAGGAATGTGTATACTTAACATCAGGCATGTGTAAATGGGCATATACTGTGAGAATGATATTAATAGTTAAAGTGCTTTTGATTGAGGGATCAAAAGATGTGTATGTGAAGTGTGCAGTTATTAGAGAGCAATGGGAATTAAGCAGTTTCTGCAGAAACTCTGCCCCTAAATAAATCTTTCTCCCGATCCTTTTCTCTTTCTCTCTCTCCCCATCATGCCTGGGATTCTAGAGTTAAAAATGTACTCTTTGGATTAACGATGTTCTTGTCTTTTCCAAGAATTTATTTTCATATGATGAATATTCTTGGAAAGTAAGGCATTCCACCTGAGGGACTGACTCATATTGCTTTCCCATATGGTAGCTGGGCAGAGAGTAAGGATGGAGGCATATCTGGGGAGGAGGGGTCCATCATTTGGGCTCTGTACTCTTCTGTCCAGAGCATATACTCTCAGGGGCTTTGCTTCTCCACCAAAGAATGTGTGTTTCCATCTGGTAACAATGATAAACTGATACAAACACATTCTGAATCATCTGAATGATAATGTTATCACAGGGGCATCCCCTGAAACTTCAGCACCTGTGTTTACATTTGTGCCTGCCTCTGAGTTGTAGTCTTTGTTCCTGGCTAATGCCTGATTTATAAATTATGAGTTTCTAGCAGGCTGAGGCTGGATGACGTCCTTTTCTGATAGAGGTTCATAGAAAAAGGGGTGGGCGAATTGAATTACCCTGCTGCCTGGAGTAACACAAGCACCCTTAGCACAAGGGTCTTAGCTGTGGCATCAGTGCCATAGTCAGGCTGCAAGTGAGAAATTAGTTGTAGCAAAACCTCCTCTATCACATTCAATTAATGTTAAGTTGTGTTTTTATAGCTCTTCTTGAATTTTTCTCATAAGTGTATTTTGGCTTTATATTTGTATAGGACTTACAAGCTTAAGGAGTTTATTCCTAGTTGTCCTTGTATACCTATTTTGAAAATCTAATAATTTAGGTCAACACTGGGAGTATGAGGAAACTTTTGTAGATTACTCAGGTTTAAGAAGTGCTGGTCTGATATGTAGCAGAGAAAGTCGGGGTAGGGTGAGTGCTATAGGGAGGGGGGAAGCTTGGGAAAGGAGGGGGTGGTGAAGAAGAGAGATTATATGCTTGGGGATGAAGAAGATTGGGTAGATTATTGTGTCGGTGTCTTGGTTGAATACAAGGAAACCGGAAAAGGATTTTAGAAGGTCCCCCTAAACCTTGATTGACTTCGCAACCTGACGTACAGCTGGCACTCGATGAGTTATTAAATAATGGAAGTGCTATCTCAGAAAAATCTAACATCTCTCTTCTGGATTATTTCAAAAACAAATGCATTTCGAAAGCAATTCATTATGAAAATGGAGGTCAGTGACCACCGTAAAGAAAGGTGAAGTGGTGTCAGACCCTTTCCATTTAGCTACTGCTGGGTCCGTAGGCCAAATGCGGGGTCTTAGGCTTGCACAGGAGAGCATGTGCAGGCAGCAGCAGACAGACAGGCAGGGGGGCAAGCAGATGGCCAGAGAGAGCTGACCCCCTCTCCCCAAAAACTTGGGGAACCTCCTTGCTAATGCTGAATTCCTGTGTTTAATCTGCTGTTGAAGTAAAACTACTGTATTTTTATGTCCTTTTTAGTTCTTCATTAACTAATGCTACTTTTGGGTGGATTCAAAGATGAACCAGCTTTACATCAAATTCCTAGAAAGGGGGAGTAGTGTCCCCAGGTTCTCCTGTGGTTGACATACATTATCAGGAAAGGAGCCTGAGCCAAATGACCTTATGCTCTCTTTTAATTTAGTAGAAGTATAACCCTTAGTCTAAATAGAAATGCTAAGGTTTTAAAAAACAAACAAACAAACAAACGTAGGTTGGAAAGTTAACATATTGCTGATTCTCTCTCTGAAATATTGCTACATAGAAATAACAATGACAGCACAGTGTGAAGCATTTTCTTTTTTTAATGATTTCTGGGGTCTTCAGCACATCATTGTACTAGGTAAACGTGTATTCTGCAAAACTCAGGCATTTTCATAATACTGAAAATATGCTAATAAGACCAAAATGAAATTTCAGAATCTTATTTTTTTTTTTTGCGGTACGCGGGCCTCTCACTGTTGTGGCCTCTCCCATTGTGGAGCGCAGGCTCAGCGGCCATGGCTCATGGGCCCAGCCGCTCCGCGGCATGTGGGATCTTCCCGGACCGGGGCACGAACCCGCATCCCCTGCATCGGCAGGCGGACTCTCAACCACTGTGCCACCAGGGAAGCCCCAGAATCTTATTTTTAAATAATATAATTACCACTAGATGACATTAGAGAAGATATAAAATTGTTTTTCTAAAAATGTGTATAAATACTTATATTTCATTGAATACAATGAAAAACTTACATGTTTTATATGTTACATGTGCAGGTGTACCTCATTTTATTGTGCTTTGCTTTACTGCACTTTGCAGTTATTGCATTTTTTTCCAAGTTGAAGTTTGTGGCAACCCTGCGTTGTCAGGTGATAGCATTTTTAGCACTAAAGTATATTTTAAATTAAGGTATGTGCATTTTTTAGACATAATGCTATTGTGCATGTATTAAACTGCAGTATAGTGTAAACATAACTTTTATATGCACTGGGGAACCAAAAAATTCGTGAGATTCACTTTACCGCTTTATTGCGGTGGCCTGGAACCGAAGCTACAGTATCTCCGAGGTTTGCTTGTATAATGAGAAATACAGTATATGCTGTATACAAAACTGTTTTCATTTTGTATGTTTATCACATTCCTCCCTGTTATGGGGAAAACTGCTTTGAGTGGAAATCAAGTCTTTGCACCTTCAGAGGAGGAGCAGACCACATTCTCATGGTGAGTGTGGACTTCAGCAGGTAGATTTGAAGATGGATTTAGTTTACAGCTTACACATTGTCACTTCCACTTTATGTCAGCATCAAACACCAAAAAGGAATCCTTCTCAAAAGAAAGAGCAGGGTAGGAAGGAAAAAGGGAGAAATGAGACTTATAGAAAGTAGCAGTGCTGAAAATAAATGTGAAATTAACTACAACAAAATTGTCACCTAATGAAAACATAAAAGATATCTTAGACATGAAAGAAGTATGAGATATAAATAAAACAAAAAACAATGTTGAGTGTGTGGTACAGGTAGAGATTGAAGAAATTGAGACAGGAAAGAAAGAATAACGACTGGAATGTTATCAAATAGGTTTGAGTTTCAGATTGTTCCTCAAATGATGCCTGTTAAGACTTTGTTAAACTGATTTATTCTCATTTTATAAACATCTGATAATGAAAGAACTTCGGAATGTGTTGAGTTTTTCAGCAGTAAGATGAAAACATGTGCTCTCCCCTTTTTTCCATAAAGCGTTTATTCATGTGTTAAACGAAATGGGAAAAAACCCATAAAACCTAAGTTCTTCTTTCGTGACTTTTTCCTTTGATCAAGGAAAGAGAAAAATGGTATCTTTCATGTTTAAAGTGATTCTACAGGATGCTAAAATGATGTGCAAGTACAAACATGGTTGTGTGTATGCAAATGAATGCCAGTGTAACACACATACAGCTTCGGCAGTTATGCTGATACCAGAATTGTAATTTAGATTGCTTAATGGATTTCCCAGTGATTATTATTGTTTGCTTAAAGTTGGAATTTTACCACCCCTGTAGGAGGTAGGGTAGGACTTAGGAACTGTAGATAATTGTAACTCCCACAGCAAGCCTTTTCTTTGCCTCTTGCAGTAAGCAATCCATACAACAGCACAGAATAGCATTATAGGGAGCACAGTGGAGGTTCGTATGTGTTAGTCTTGTAATTGCTGTACCAGCCTTCACGATAAGTCTTTTACTTAGATCATAGGGACGTAATAGCGTTAACGTGTATTGCGTGCTTTCTTTGTATCAATAATAAGCAATGTTCTAAGAGTATCACAGGTATTATCACATTGAAATGTCACAACACCACAATGGAGTAGATACTGTTTTGCCCCCATTTGTCAGATGAGGAAACAGTGAAGCTCAGAAGAAATGTGCACTCAGATACTTAGTAAGAAATAAAGCCAGGACTTGAACCCAGACCATTTGCTCCAGGGCTTTTAATCAGTTCTCCTTAGTGCTTCCCCAGAAGAAGCTTGGATGCTCCCTTATCTAAGCCACAGAAGAGTAATTCTAATTCTGGAGTTACATAATGAACTGCTTTTGTAATGTTTCCGCCATTCTATATGTAATGGTATATTGTTCTTTTCACCTGGTGAAGAATACATAATACTTGACTATTAGACTGGCCATTTTCCCGTCTGAGTGGTTTTTCAGATGTTACGCTGGTGAATATGTGTTGCACAGTCGACCTTTGAACTGCATGGGTCCACTTATAAACCTTTTTTTTTTTCCAATAGTAAATACTGTAGTACTACATATGATGGAAGTTGGTTGAATCCATGGATGCGGAACTATGGATACAGAGGAACTACATATAGACACGTAGGGCTGACTGTAAGTTACATGCTGATTTTGACTGCATGGAAGGTTGGCACCCCTACCCCTTTGTTGTTCAGGGGTCAACTGTATTCTCTCCAGCTTACTTTTTTTTAAAAAAAATAATTAATTAATTTTGGCTGCACCGGGTCTTAGTTGGAGCAGGTGGGATCTTTAGTTGCGGCATGCATGCGGGATCTAGTTCCCCGACCAGGGATCAAACCTGGTCCCCCTACATTGGGAACGTGGAGTCTTACCCACTGGACCACCAGGGAAGTCCCTATCCAGTTACTTGGAAGTCCAGAATTCGTTGTTGAATACTCTGCACGTTCAGACTTCAGTTTTCTTGGGTTGACTTGCCCAAATCAGATACATATGAACTTGTTTCGGGCTAGGTAGGAACTTACTTTCTCCATAGACATGGGTGTGCCATATAGTTGCCGTGGAGTTGAGATTGGTAAGCCTAATGCCATCTGAGGTCTCCTGAAAGGTAGAGGGTCACATGGACATTCTGGAGAGGGAGTAAAATAAGACCTGTGTATATACTACATAAATATATTTTAAGTTACAAATTTTGACATACAGAGTAAAGGAATTGACTTTGTGGTCACAGAAGGTACGGAAATCCCAATGCTACTCACTTGTTTAAAGGTCCAAGCGTGTTCCGTGTTCATTAAGGTGTTCCTAAGAAATTCCTTTGAGATGTCCATTTGCAGACCTAAGTTGATTGTGTCCTTTTGGTAACTTGTAAACCAGGCCAAAAGATTTTCCAGAGACGATAAATATGCCCAGCTAAGTGTTTTGAGTCATTCTAGGGTCAATCTGTTTTTTAGTGCTGAAAGCCATTCGTGGCATTGCAAAACCATGTGAGAGGTTACTGGCATGGGTTTTCTAATTCATCCACATATATGTATAGAGCGACTGCTCTATTGGAGCAAAATACTATGTATTAGATACTGTAGTAAAAACTAGGAACTCAGAGCCTATTCTCAGCCAGTTGTTGGGTAGTTGGGGGACCAGACGTGGGTGCAACAAATATGGAGTCATAATCCAGGTAGGTGAGTCCTGAGAAAGTGTCATTTTATTTGGGCTGGACTGTTCGGGGAAAGGAAAATTCACATTATGTGGAGGAGACACAAGAGGGTGGGATTTTATCTCAAGTGTCAAGGGACTAAATTGAATAAAATGATTGAAGGTCGAAATTCTAGCCTGGGGAATGGTCTGAACAAAATGGTGGAGCAAATGTCTATTGAGGATAGACAGAGGAGATGAACTTGACTGGGGGAGAGGCTTTCTGTCGGGGAATCTAGGATGTGAGACCTGCATTGGTCATCAGTTGTCAATGTATGTTCTTGATTATGACTAAGGGTAATTTGGGATCAGATTCTTAAGTCTTGAGTGATAAGCCCAGGAGTTGAGAGCAACATTTACCAAACTGCATTTTATGCAGCCCTGATAGCCCATGAAATGCATTCCATGATCAAATATGTGTAGGCAACACTTCACAAAGATTCTGTGGACTCCTCAGTATTGAATTTACTAATATATACTGTGCTTTCCCAAAAGAAGGAAGACTCAGAGCATGCCATGTGTCTCACACTTGGAGCACAGAATCTTAGTTTCCCAGAACACCCATGAACAGCTACCCTGGATGATAGTTTTCTGTTTTATGCTGTTTAGAAAAAAAAAAAACTGGCTTAGACTGTTCTGTGTACGATGAAGCATTAAGAACCATCTCTGAAGTGGGCAATAATGTATGATTTAAAGTTTCATACTGCTTAAGCCTGACTGCAGTTTTTTATTCTCACGGGCGTAAATCTAAGCAGCTAAGATTTAAAAACTACAGAGAAGTCCTAATGTTTCATGGAAACCCCACGTCCTTTATAGGAGCTCATTTCAAGGCATTTTTAAAATCTAGTTTAGTTTTTTTTCTTGTTTAATTGGTATGCTGAGCTTTTAGCTTCTGTTCTCATTACTGACACTGAGGTTGAGACTTCTTGTTTGTTGATCTTATTTATCCACCGAGATTAGCATTATGTTGGGCATTGGGTGCTATTAGAAGCATGTGGTCAGGGGGAGAGAACATTACCACCCATGTTTCCTGTAACATTGTCCACACCACCATGGTGTTGAAGGAAGGATTCCCTAGGGCCTCGTGTAATGGATAAGGACCTGGTGGGGCTGGGGCCATATCCACTCTCTCTGGCAGCTGTTGAGAGAGCTTTTAATGCCATTTCTAGCACCCTGCTTCTAAAACTACTCTGAGGATTTGGCCTAGCAGATCCATATGATATATCTAATACTTGTGTTCTGTGTTGTCAACTCAGGATCATGGAAGATTGAATCCAAAAATTATTTCCTTCTCTACCCATGTTTGAAATAGAATCACGTAGAAAATGGTATTTCATCAAGAAATCATTGGTTGCTTTCTTCTCTGTGTTTCATTAGGACCATTTCCTCCTCTTAAGTTTTGAAATAAGGTAGCAAATAAATGTCTTAGTGAAAAATGTCCAAATGAGAAAATTCGATCCAGAGTAATGTGAGGAGAATCAAAATACAATTAGCTTGATTGTTAGTTGTAAAGGCCTTCAATTAAAATCTGTTCTCTAGAAATACAGGTTGAAACATCAATTTTTAATGCAAGTTGTCATGCTTACCAAGAGTCGTGTGCCAGATGCTTGTATAATTCTTTTAAACTCAGATTTAGACTGCAATCAGGGAAAATAGGGGGAAAATTAAAGTGCAAAATAAATCCTGATGTCATCTTAAAGAAATAACTCTATTTAGTCCAAACTCTACTTTAAAAAGTAGATAAATGTGAGTCTTGAGGGAGAATTGCTTTTTTCAGGAGTGGATGCTTCCAGCTCATTCTGTTTTTCTGCCATCCTAAACGGTCAAAAGTTTCTCCACATCCAATTGGAAGTCTTTAAAGTATTCTCAGAAAGTGTCGGTATGTGTGTTGCTATTTTTTTTTTGGTTTTTTTGTATTTGTACTCTGGGAGATTTTTGAAACAATCCAGAAGTACTTATGCCATAGAGAGTGTTTACTGTCTTTAAACAATAGTTTACTATTTTTTGTTTTGTTTTTAAATAGGAGATGGGGTGTTGGCTCGTTAATTTGAGAAACAGAATAGAGACAGCCTGGATATTTAGTGTGAGACACTGGAATCCTGCTTAGATTCAAGTGCTGGCTCTGCTACATTTTAAAGATGTACCTTTGGTTAACTTAGCCTCTCTGCCTTGGTTTCTCCTTATATAGAATGGGGTTGCTGATAACAGTATCTACTCTATTCGATTTTTGTGGATATTTAAGAGTTTAGAACAGAGCCAGTATTAAGTGGTTCTGTTAAGTGTGTTAAGTAAATATCGGCCATTCTTTACTAAATCAATTAGTAACAGACATTAGGCATCATTTTTTGGTTTTCTTGTTTGCAAAGGAGTTTCCCTCTTATTTTTGGTGGGTTACTGCAGGAGAGGGCAAGAAGTGAGACAGGAGGGCAGTGTACTTTTTTTTGCTTGCAGTATGATCACTGAGACATGGAAAATAGGACTTTAACTGGAAGATAGGAGTTGATGGTTAAATGTTTTTGTATGTATGCAGAAGCCATATCATTTACCCCCAATTTATGACAAGATCCATAACCCTCTATGTACAGTCTGTGCAGCTGTGGAAATCACTTCTAGCTTCAAGTTCTCTACCAGAAGCTCAAAAATAACCCAAGAAAATAATTGGTATACCTTCTTAGTTTCGGAAGTCTTCTGTGGCTCTTAGACACTGCAGCTCACAATGTTTAGGGTCCTAAGGAACCGTCAGCATATATGTCAGTGGCTGTTAATGTGTTGTCAATGGCAGGGAGGGAAGGGCACTAAAAATACCAGACCCTACATACCTGTTGGTGACACCGGTTTTTTGGTCACAGTGTTAATTGTTTAAAATCAGGTTATTAACTACTTTATTTACGGCGTTAAATTCCATAGAACTCGACTTAATGTCATTAGTGAATTCATTATAGAATTGACAGTTTGATATTTTAGGATGACTTTTGCTTGTTAGATGTTTGTCTTTTGAAATGGTTTGAGAAATATGGTCCCTGTGTAAGTCCAACCTCATCTCTGAAGGATTTCCAAGTCCTTTGATTTAGAACGTTTCCTGTCAGTTTGCCACTAAAATCAGAAGGTGTGATGTGTGTTAGAGAAATTTCCAAACCTTTTCACCCCATGGCCCCTGAATTCTTTCTCTACATGGTTTCTCCAAGGCTGTATTTACTATTTCAACTTCCTGTCAGAGCGATCCCTTCTAACTCTATACCTTCAGTCCACAGCACTCACATTTGCTCTTTTGTCTGGGTTATATACTGTTTGCATCTCAGATCCTGTCCTCAAAACAATCATTTGTCAAACTATGTCCACCTCCTTTCTTCTCAGTGGCCTTTAGTGATAGGCTTCTGGTTCGGTCACTGAGCTGTAATCCCAAGCAATTTGTAACTTTTCTCTATTCTTCATCCTCTCTATCTACACAGTTGCTGAAACCTTTTAATTCTTCATTAGTTCTTCTGTCCCCCACCATCCCTCTTTCAGCTTTGTCCTTGCTGCCTCCCTGGTCTGGAACTCATGGCTTCATGCCCCCTATAACATAACAGCTTCCTTACTGTACCACTATATACTATAGGTTACTAGAGTTTACTATGGATTACTTTAACAGCTTTCTAACTAGCCTCTAAGACACAAGTGTTCAGTCGTGTTCCCTGTGTAGCTTTCTGATTAAAGCCCATATTTTATGCTTCACTCCTGATGTAAACCTCATGGTGGCAAGTAAAGCCCAGACCCCTCAACCAGCTCGTCTTCATTGGGCCCCATCATCATTTGTCCTTAATGTCTCTGTTCAGCAGCAAGAATTTTTGAAAGCTTAGTGCCGTAATTTATCACATCAGGGTCATTCTTAACTTCTTTTGGTCCAATCCTTGGAGTTGCCTTCACCCATATTTCCGCTCACGTATCTTTCATCCCCTTCTCATGAGCTTCCCGTTCTCCTTCATACATACCCCTCACCCAAAGACTTAAAACCTGTATTTTTTTCTCTCATTTCTTGCCCTGAATGAACACTTAATTGTTACCTGCCCATTCTTTGTTTCCATTTTATGTTTTCCATTGTTTACTTTCTGTATTTTATATTTTCCATTTAGTTGTTTTTTTTAACTTCCTAGGACAGGTATTATTACTTAAGTTTATATGTCCCCTCAGTGTGATTGATACAGTAGGCACAAAATAAGGAAATGTGGAGTGAATCCATGGTCAAAACTTGGGGAAGTCGACATATGCACAGCTGTGCCAGGGATCCAGTGAGACATTTATGAAGCAGCATTTATATGCGTCTACGCAGATGCAGGGTGGTGTGATTGTTGGGCATGTTTTGGGCTTTTCCTGCTGATATCTTCTATTCTGGAATAGCAACACTCTGCCTGGACTTCTCATGACCTTCACAGTTTAATTGGAGACAATGAGATGTGTTTCCATAATAGGTCTTACAAGTAAAACCCTATTTGGTCATGTTTGTTTACTCACATGTATTTTACTTGATCTTTTGTTTATTCACTTACAGATATTTGTTGGTCTGTCTTGTCTGTAAAAGATGACTAATTTAGAGTTGCTGTTTTGTTTTTTTTTTCCTGCGGTACGCGGGCCGGACGCGCAGGCTCAGCGGCCATGACTCACGGGCCTAGCCTCTCTGCGGCATGTGGGATCTTCCCGGACCGGGGCACGAACCCGTGTCCCCTGCATCGGCAGGCGGACTCTCAACCACTGCGCCACCAGGGAAGCCCTAGAGTTGCTGTTTTATTGTCACCTCTGTACTGCTGTGGGCTCTCCACTCTAGGACAAAGAAACTTATTTATCTGAACACATACAGTTGCTTAAGGGCAGGGATTAAATCAGTCTTTTGCATCTTTGCATTATACCTTCCTGCCTTCCTACATTGTCACCCCTACCGGACTACCTAATCTGGAATTTTAGATGCTGCCCCCTCTAAGCCATTTCCACACTTCACCTAGTACCAGCCATGATGAACTGCAGGCTGGAGGGCAGAGCTGCTTGGATTCTGCCGTAGAGCCCTGTACACTGAGCATTTTGGTGAAGAGGAATCTATATACCTATAGCTGCAGGGCACAAATGAGTCTTTCTGTGTGTGTCTGATTAGTGTCCATTCTTCTTCCCCGGGTAAATCTGTCTTACTTTTTTTCTCATCTCTTTTCCCAGATGGTCCATATTAGTAAACTTGTTGGTTTCTCTCTGTAGGATTTGTATCTAATGCTTCAGCAGGTGTCTCACGTGATGTTCTCTGCAGATTTAAAAAGTGTGCCTTATTTTCCATCATCAGATCATCCCTGGGGTCATCACTGAACATCCCTAACTGCCTCTGACCCATGGATAGCTATTCTGCTGTCCATTTCACTGGATGTCCTTAAAACTAACAGAAGAGGGAAATGACTGATGGTAAGATTCCACGCCCCCACCCCCCGACGTCTTAGAACATTTCTAACTTACTAAATGCTGCCAATGCAGGGTTTTTCTTGTGAGTGGGTGGTATGACTGTAGTTCAAAAATGTTGTTTTTAGAATAGTAAAATGTTAGGGAACTTTTTTGGATCTCTTTTCCTAGGGATAGATCAGAAGGAAGAAGATGGAAAGAGCACATTACAGATATAACTGTGTCAAATATTCAGATATTTTTGACATTCTGAGTTTTAGATCCCAGTGTTCCATTGGCTTCTGGCTGACACCCCTGGCCTGACGCACCACTACCTTAAACTGAATATAGCCAGGGACAGACTCATTCTGTGTGTTCTGCTGTGATCGTATCCTTTGAGTTTTGTTCTTCAGAGATTGTTGTTGTCACTTACCTGCTGCTTTCCTGCCCTCCCAATCAGTCATGCCTTATTTAAGTAACTTACCACGTGCTCCAAATATTTTTCTAATCCATCACCGTTTTCCCATTCTTACATCTGGCCTCTATCACCTTCAGCCTTGGCTGGTTCACGCACCTTTTTGCTGGGCTACATAGTCTACTGTGAATACCCCACCCTGCTCCCACCCTCCTGAAATAGATCTCGTTGAGTTACTTCTCTTACTGACTAAAGAGCACGTGTAACTTGTTAGTATTTCATGTTCTGTTTATCCCATTTCCTAAACCCTCCGACACCTGGATCCACTGATGTCTTTGATTTCATGGTCTAGTCCTAGTCTAGTTCCTGAGTCAGTCCTGACTGATCCACGATGCAGGTAAATGTTTTTCATCTCTTACGTCTTCCTATATCCAATGAGTACTTAAAATAAAGCAACTATCCTAGATCAGAAATTTGGCATGGGGATGACCTCTGAGTTCCTGTGTCTCTCCTACTGTTTCCAATACTATTCATGGCCAGTTTCTGTCCCCCACGTGTCATCACTAGGTGGCCGTGATTTGCAGTTCTTCCATCTTGTTTTGACCTAGTCTGGGCCTTTGCCAGGGTCCCATTACCTAAATTTTGACTACATGTAGTCACTCAGGTTAATAATGTAGCCTTCCTCTGAGGCTTCAGCTTGGACCTGAACTTCTTGATAGTTGAGGTGCCTTCCATCTGAATTGTTTGTATCAAGACTGGTGATTGTGACTGACATCCAAGAGCCCCCGGGGGGATGACTCTTTGCTCACTGTTTTAGTTTCCTTTGATGACCGTAACAAGTTGCCACAAACTTGGTGACTTAAAACAACAAGTTTAGGTGTTCACAGGCCCACACTCCTGCCAGAGGCCTAGCAGAGAATCTGTTTCTTGTTTTTTCCAGCTTCTGGTGGCTGCTGACATTCCTTGGCTTGTGGTGGCATCACTCCAATGTCTACGTCCATGGTCACATGGCCTTTCCCTTTTCTGTCTGTAGTCAAATGTCCCTCTATCTCCCTCTTATAAGCATACTTGTGATTGCATTTAGGGCTCAACTGGATAATCCAGAATAATCTCTCCATCTCAAGATCCCTAGTTTAATTGCATCTGCGAAGTCTTTGCCATAAACGGTAACACTTACAGGTTCCAGGGGTGAGGACCTGTTACCTTTGGAGGCCATTATTCGTCCTGTTACACTGTGTTTTACCCACTTAATTTGGGCCGGCTCCTTTTCCTGGAAACCCTGGTCCTGACTGTTCCTGAGTCATGGTTAAGCTTGCCAAGCCTGTTGCCTTCTCTGCCTTCTTAACCAGCTCATCCCCACCTAGAGAATTGGCCACAACAATGCTGTTGGTTTCCCCAGGGTCCTTCTCATGCCAGGGGCCGGCACCACCTTCGCTGCTTCTGTCCATCTTGCCTCAGCCTTATATATGAGTTGTAGAAAATATCAAATCCTGGGGAATTCCCTGGCCGTCCAGTGGTTAAGACTTCACCTTCCAATGCAGGGGGTGAGGGTTTGATCCCTGATCAGGGAGCTAAGATCCCACATACCTTGAGGCCAAAAAACCAAAATATAGAACAGAAGCAATAGTGTAACAAATTCAATAAAGACTTTAAAAATGGTCCGCCTCATAAAAATCTTAAAAAAAAAAATCAAGTCCTTTGATAAAGATACCATCCTGTGATGCTCTTTCTCTCTTCCACAAAGACCTTGGAATTCAGGCCCTCCCAGATTGTTTCCATTGTTCTTCACTTAACAAGGCATATCTAGAAGTGCCATGAGATATAGGGGCTGCTGTTTGCTTATCTAGAGTGCCCTTTTCCCTTCTGTATTTGGTGTAGTATTGTTCATTTTATAAGGTCCTGTTCAAGTGTCAGGTTCTCTGAAACTTCCCTGAACCACTCCCCTCCCTCCCTCCCTCTCTCCATGCAGGATGAATTACTTCTTTCCTCTGTTCTTCCTTGGCACTCTGTTTATGCTTGGTTCTAACCCTTACCACATTGTGTTCTACTTCATTGTGTCTCGGTCTCCTCCTGGCTAGACTTTGAGGTTCATGAGAGCCAGGAATAAGATATTTATCTCTCTTATTTTAACTTGACACATGGCCCACAATAAGTGCTTGATATAATACTATATAATATAATAAATGTGTTTAATCAATTCCAATTTCAAATTTTCCACAATTTAGAATATCTTAGCATGTATAAATATTTAATACTCTTCTCCCAATTTCCTTATGAACCCTCAAAGTAATTGTTTTCTTTAGGTGGCTATGTACAGTCCATTTTGGCCTTCGTTTCCATTACAAATGGATTAAAAATACTCATGTATTCTGTGCTTAAATTTCAATGTGAGGATGTCATTACACTTACAACTCTATGGAACCAATTTACTTTAATATTAGACTTCACTAAAACTGAAAAACTACTATATAAAGTTGGTTAATTGTCTCGTAAACTTAGACCTTTAAGCAAGTATTTGGCATTTCATTTGTCAGGATTGCTTCTTTTGACTTCCTGGAGGTTTGTTGAAATGGGACTCTCCCCCCGCCCCTTTCTCTGGATATTTTGTTTTATCTGAGTAGATCTGAATTTCAGTTATTTTCTCCACCTTTTCACTGGAAGCTGGGGACAGAATTGCCCACCACCTCCCTGATCTTAAATGTCATACCCTGTGAGGTATCTGCTGTGTTGCATTGCTGGTGTCTGTTTCCTATTTCTATAGCCTTGAGCCTCTTAGGAGTTTTGTAGAGGGTGCTGGTATTTTATTAAATTGCATGTCTTATATTTATGAGAAACTCAAAGGGCTTTGAGGATTTTCTTTTTGGTATCTAATCTTCTAACAGCTCTCTGAGGTAGGCAGTGTGAAGTGTTATCTCCATTTTGCAGATGTTATAACAGAGGCAAAACACAACTAGATGTAGGCCCCATAGCAAATCAAGGGCTGAGTGGGAAATGTCTCCAGGTCTTTTCAACCTCAGTTTCAGTGAGCTAGATGCCAGATGACTTAATTTTAATTTTTAACACCTCTACCCATTTTGGTTTTGCATGAAATAGTATCGTCAGCACTCATATAGTAGCCAGTGCTCCAGTTTTAGCATTTTTCTAATTTTATCCCTTCTCATTTGTTAACATGCACACACACTCGTGTGTGTATGTGTGTATAACAACAACAACAAAAAATCGCATGTGTATGTATTTTTCTTTCGAAAGAATTGTTGTTCAAAATTAGGTTCTGCAAAAAGGTTACTTGGTCTGGGGACTACATGCAGATAAGAGATTTCAGCACCAACTTATGTGATACTTTTGACTAAATACGTATAGGCTGTGGACACGATGAAAACGTTAAAAAATATAACCTGTGACAAGAAATACTATAAAATTGGATAGCAGGCACTCTTAATAAGTGAAATAAATGTTTTTTAATTTGAGTAATTCTTCCTTGCAAATGACAGTATCCCCGAAGTGAGCCCCTACTGTAACTTTCGTATACTTTTCCTCAAATGTTAGGATTTGTTATTGTCTTTCACTCAGGACAGTTAATACATTTTTTTTTAATTTAAAATTTTCCTGCAGACGTAAGTTCTTGATCAGATTTGCCCGAGTCTTTGAAGGGAATGTCTCAAGAGGCTTTGTGTCTGCGGTGTAGGGTGTGCGGTAAGGCTCTGTCTCCTTGTTGACTGCATTTGGAATGCCCCTCTCTTCGGCCAAGTGGCACTAGTTACCCTCTTGGTCCTAGAGCACTAAGAACTGTGCGGCAGGGAGATTTCCCCACAGTTCCTGTAGTCTCCGAGGCACAGTTTCAGTTTATTGCTGTGGAATGGCGGTGAGGCAGGCTGTGACCCAGCTGCCTTAGCAGTAAGCCCGGAGACCTCTGTGCGCTTTGCCCAAGCCAGGAGAGGGGATTTAGAGCACCCGGTGGGAGGATGCGTCTTGCCAGCCTCCACTTCGTCAGCCTCCACCCCCACCCCCCACCCCCGACTTCTGAGCACCACCCAGCTGCAGTGCTTTTGCCTTGAAACCATTTGGAGCGGCTGGAGCGGAGGCCACCCAGAGCTTCTGTGAGCAGCTGTGGCTGCACGGCTCCTATTGGCCAGAGCAGAGAAGGTTCTCGGTTATCTACCCTGAACACGGGTGGCCATGATCCCTTAGGATAATGCAGTTTCTCACTGTCTGGGGGTGGAAGCTATTGTCCTCCTTTCCAGCTTGCTGTTTGAAGCCCTTTTGTAAGGCTTCCGGCTTTTGCTGATTCACAGCACGCGCACGCACGTGCACGCGCGCGCGCACACACACACACACACTCTCTCTCTCTCTCTCTCTCCCCCCCCCCCTCTCTCTCTCTCAAAACTCCTTCCCTCCCACCTTGCTTCCCTTGCTCACTCCTTCATCCCCATTTAATGGCTTTTGAAATTACTGAGAAGATAACAGATCTCCCTGCTTGGGGGGTTGGGTGTGGGTGGGGAACAGCTTCAATAGTAAGTAGAAGGAACTGTTCACACAGGTTCACAAAAGTCTGGAAAATTTCATCTCATCATCCTCGTTCACTGTGAACTCTGTTTGCTTTTCTGTCCCTCCTCCTCTCTTTAAATGTTCTGGGCTGAGCCACAAGCCTAAATGTGGCTGGCGTGCGATTACAGAGGCATCATTCACATGGGGGAGACTTTGCAGATGAATGAGTTGAAGGATGCCATTTTTGTTGCCCCCGATAGAAAATTGCCATTTCTGATGAACGTTTTATGAAGGCGGTTTCTTCAGCATCCTCTCACTTGTGCCGACCTGTAATTAAAAAGAATGAAGACCTTGATTCCCAGTGCACGCACCTGAGCTTTTCGTGGAGTCTCTTAGCAGGATGCCGTGAGAGCTGGCTGGCAGGTGGTGGATTTCTAAGCAGAAAATCAAGCTCATTCACAAGAGAAGCTTATGGTTTTAGAAACTGCATGGCGACGAGCACTGTTATCTGCACGCTTTGGCAGGCCTCAGTGAACCCGGCAGCCACAGTGACCGAGACGGAAAACGTGGAAAGTCCGCTTTGCTTCCTCATTACTTTTAAACGATGTTAGCTCATTCTCAGGCTCAGAGCCACAGCTTCAATCCTTCATTAGAGGGATACTTTTTGTTGCAAAAAATTAATGTTCTTATGTGGTTTTAGCATAAATTAGGACTTTTTATTAATGGAAGAAAAATTGAACAAGTGTGTGGACAGCATTCCTACCTGGTAGCCTGTATAAACTTCTCGTATTAGTAACGTGTGCTGGTGGAGCACGTGGAACTTTTCAGATATATTAGAATCCCTGTTCTGTGTGGTCACTACCTGTCCAACTAGATACATCACTTAACTGGTGACACATGCACCTTTCTCAATGATATTTTAGACCAAGATCAGGATACAGAAATAGTCCGTGCCCTCTGTTTTGTTGTCACCAGTTCATGAAAATACTGCCAAAGGGCTGGAAAACAAAATTTTCTCACGTTTTACAACACAGCTCCCCAGGGTCCCTGGGCCTAATTTGTTCTTAATAATTTTCAAAAGGGACTCCGTCCTTTCACTCACCATCAGTGTCTGGACTGCCTTAAAGTGAGCTGAGGCCTGATACACAGTCTCTGCCAGTTTCTAGGTGGTGGAAGGTTCTGGAAGGTAGATCATTTTCCCTCAGTGGTAGGTACGATGCAAGTGTTAGATGCGTGTGGTGTTTGTGTTTGACATATGCATATACAGCTCCTAGTACAAAAATCAGAAACCTTTCAGTTTCCCTAAGGCTTGACTGCAGTGCTTGTGCCTTGAATACAGATTGTAACAAACAGAGGCCGTCTCTGTCTGGAAATGCTGGACATCTCTGCTTGAGTTGGAGCTCTTGTTCCAGGCCTCGGGGGATAGAGACAGAGGGTTGTTTTCTAGCTTGCCCCGGAGCCCCTGAGCTTTTGCAAATTGACATAGCTGCATTTATCTGTGTGCAGAATCTTGCATCCAGCCTCCCACAGTGTGGGGAGAAGTGGGAGGAGGGAAGATGATTCAGTCGCTGTTAAATGTCAGGCACTGTGCTGGGTGCTGTACATACCTGTCACTGCAGCTATACCACAACCTTGAAAAGTATGTGCTTTATAGATGAGGCAGTGTAGAGCTTCAGAGCTCAGATACTGGAGCGAGACTGACTGCTGGAATTTGAATCATGACGTTGCCACCTTCAAAGTATATAACCTCCTGATGCCTCTGTTTCTCCATTTGTAAAGTGGGGATGATAGCAGAACAAACCTCAATTGTTTGTGGTTGTGAGAAATACCTTAAGAATTGTAAAGTGCTTAGAGCATTTGCTGTATAGTATTAGGTAAATGTTTGCTACAGAGCATAGAAACACAGGTCATTTAACTTGCTTAGTGTATATAAGTAGCTGGATTAGGATTTGAACTTGGATCTGCTGGTTTAAGAAAGGTGATCTTTTCACCTCACCCCCCACCATATTTCCTTTCTTTTCTTCCCAGTTGCTTTTGAGTTGGTGTCCTGAGTCCATCCTCTTCGTTCCTCCTCAACTCCCCTGGTCAGGGGGTGTTTGTGGGCCCTGTATCACTCTGGGTTTTCCTTTTGCTCTCCCTTGTAGAGACATCCTAGGGTTTTTCTCAGAGCTTAAATGTTTTAGGCTGTCCGTATAGGTAGACGATAATGACTCCTTTCTCCAAAAGACTTGGGGTTGAACTGACACTTTACTTGCATGGTCAAGTGATCCTTTGTTATTTCCTATTGTTATTTTGTGTGTTGTTTTCCTCCCTCAAAAATGGGAGCATCTTGTGAGCAGATTCTGTGTCCTGTACTTCTCATGGCCCTCACCCTGCGCAGTGGACTCTGCTGAGCAAATAGGCAGCAGCTCTCGGAGGAAGGAAAACACGTTTAGTAGCTTTTTCAGTCACTAAATTAAAATGCCATGGTACAGCGTTTTTCCTTTTCATGGTGGCAGGATCAAGAGTATGGTCCGGATTTGGGGATCTTTGACATGTCCTTTGCTTCGTTGGACA
The DNA here is from genome assembly GCF_011762595.2 of Tursiops truncatus. Taxonomy (NCBI): domain Eukaryota; kingdom Metazoa; phylum Chordata; class Mammalia; order Artiodactyla; family Delphinidae; genus Tursiops; species Tursiops truncatus. The sequence goes on from NC_047043.1 coordinate 17,393,253, forward strand.
ATTTCTGCCAGGATTTTCAGTTCTAAGCTGTGTCCTTCTGTCTTAGGTCTCCAAACACTGTGGAGTTGGCTTCAACCTGTGTATCTTACGCTAGCTTTCCTTCTTGACACTCTCAAGAAATGCTGCTGAAGACGTAGAACATATATATTTACAGAGTCTTTAGGTGTGACGAGGAACCTAACATTTGGTCTCCAGTAAGGAAAATATGGAAGGGATTTGATTACTTTTGCTCCAGTCCCTCCTGACTCACCTCCGCGTGTCCAGTTTATTTTGGATGGAAGTGTTCAATAATGTTAAAATTCATGTAAACTGTGATGGTTTTTTTGTTTTTTTGTTTTTTTTTTTTACTAAGGATGCAAGGTCTTTAAGGCAATACAACACTATTAATAGAATGTGGATGTGTGTGGTTTATTTTTGTTTTCAAAATGGAAATGTTTCTTTGGGGTTTTGGCATGCTCTTTGATATGCTGAAAGATGAGAAAACATCATTTGGGAAACTCAGCACTTCTACCATATTAGGAAATTTACAGTGCCTCAGATTTCACATTTAATGTTTTAATTGCCTGGTTTGGTAATAGAAAAATGTCAAGCTTCTCTCTTTCCTTTAGAGTTACCACCACTCCCCCCCTCTCCAGTGGTGGGCCGTTGCCAGCTTCTGCTTCCTGCCCCAGCCCCAGTGTGGACTGAGGGTTTGCTCCGAGAAAGCACTTCATCACATGGCATTTTAAATGAGTATCCTGTTGACTTCTGACACGCTGTTTTTTTTTCTTCTTTATGATACCATACATGCAGTTATTTCCCATGGTGGTTGTAAATATCCCAAAAGTGCAACTGAAATTGAGTTGTATTTTTGAAACTTTTGTTTTTGAATGGAGGGCGCTACTCTGAACATTATGTAAAGTACAGATGAACTCCAAGACAATGTTACCATCTTGGTCTGAGGGCAGTATTTAAGAGGCATGCCAATACATTAAACAGAGAGAGCATGACAGAGATGGGGGTGGGGCTGATGGGTGAGCGGACAGTATAGAAGAGAGGAAAGAGAAGAGTTAGAGTATTCCATGGAATTTAGGCTTTCTGGAAAAATCAAGATCCAAAATAAAGTTGATACTTACACTTACAGATACCTTCTTAGGAAAAAGCATTGATGAAAGGACTTCTAGGAGTCATTTCTTGTTGACAGTAAAATGTGAGGGGAACAGTCCTATACCTTGTCTTTACAGTCATGCATAGTCACAGGTTTAGAAGGGAAATGTGCTCTTGTCTGGAAACTAGGGCTCTGTCACTAGGCAGCTCAGAGTGGGGACGATTTTTACTTTTCCGTGGACAGCTCTCTCTAATTAAAATGTTTATTTTGTTTTTCAGTAACTAAATATAACTTTGAATTACATAGTAATCCATGCTTATTGTAGAAAAATTGGAAAATATGGAAAGACCTCTGAAAGAAAATAAAAATAACCTGTAGTTTTATAACCTAGAGAGAATTTGGATGTATCGCCTTCTGGTATTTCCATATGCTTACCTCTCTATACATTTTTATATAAGTGGGGTCAACTATATGTACACATTTTGAACTTCGTGTAACAATAAAATAAACACGGTATTTAATGGTCAAGTTGTAATTCTTTTTTCAAATTAATTTTTATTGGAGTATAGTTGCTTTACGATGGTGTTAGTTCCTGCTGTACAGCAAAGTGAATCAGCTGTATGTATACATATATCCCCTCTTTTTTGGATTTCCTTCCCATTTAGGTCACCACAGAGCACTGAGTAGAGTTCCCTGTGCTATACAGTAGGTTCTCATTAGTTATCTATTTTGTACATAGTAGTGAATATATGTCAATCCCATTTTGTACATAGTAGTGCATATATGTCAATCCCAATCTCCCATCGAGTTGTAATTCTTGATGCGACTGTATCACAATTTCACAGTCTCCCTATGGGTTTTCTGCTGTGCTCATTCTGTTGGTAGTGGTTTATTGTGTTAGGCAAGCAATGCTGTAAGGGGCATCTTTGGGCATGAATGTTTTTTTCCATAGTCCTGATTATTTTATCAAGTTAGCATTCTGTATGGGAACTACTGTGTCTTTTAAAGGACCTCTGCACATACTGCTAAACTGCTACTCAAGGAAGTTGTATCCTCCCAACACTAATCTTTCAGATTGCCCATTTTGCTGCACTTCAGCCAATAGTGACCTTTTTTTTTTTTTTTTACAGACTTCTCTAATCAGGAAAAATATCTTATTTGTTACATTTAATTCCCATTCAGACGTTCAAAATTTAACTCTTATCTGGTGATGAATGCCTTGTGACATCACTTTTCTTTCTTTCTTTTAGTTTTCGTCTTTAGCTTTGATCCTTCTTTTCTCTTGCGCTACCTAAATTCCCTTCAAGTTTTTTTCTACGTAATCTTTCTACTTCTTCAACCTACTTTTCCAAATCCATGCCCTGCCACTCTCCCAACCAAGTCTTGCTTTAGCCAGATTTCTCTATTGTTCCCACCCACGTATCTTGCAAATTTCACTTCCATCTCTGTGCAGGTTTCCCTCACTTGACATGGTATCCCAGGCCCTTCTTTTATCTTTTAAGATAGCAGTTTCTCTTTGAGAAAGTTTCCCCCTGACTACAGCATGCAGTGATCTGTCCTCAATCTGTCTACAGGGCCCATTTTGCACTTTTCAGAAGCTAATTTATGTCTTTAGTTAAATCGTCATGTGTGTGTTCTGTCACCCCATGTGGACTGCCAGGCCTTGCAAGCACAGATGCTGTTTAGTTCTTTAGGCACCCCCTCGCCACCCTGTGCACTCCAAACACATACCTAGAACAGTTCCCACATCCTGGAGAGCTGAGTACTCAGCAAAATGTTCATGTTTGATCACTCTCGTGGTTCTTTCTCTGTCTGGTCTCCATGTCCTTTTGCTTTTCCCTTTCTTACTACGGGTTTTCTCCTTCAGTGATAAAGAATCACTTGATGTATTCATTTCAGAAACAGTGTTCCTTACTTGCCCCCCCCCCCCCGGCCCCATCCCGTCTCTGAAACATTATCCTGTGCCCTCTTCATAATGTGTCTTGTTCAACTGCCACAGTGTCTTTGAGTCTTCAGAAATTGATTAGCTAATTTTCTCATATCAGTTCTCACTGTGTATTTTTGTTTTCTTGGCAGACTAGTCTGTCTTACTTTCTCTTAATACACGTCTCACTGCCCACTTTGTCTGACGCCACCAAACCCCGCACCATGTTTTATAACCTTTACTGGCTTCTCTAAGGTGTGAGGTCCTCCCCACATTCTAGGGGACCAGGAATATACAGGTGAAGAATTTAGAGATAAAGCACTGAAATGTGGGCCCTTAATGCACCAGAAGGAGATCATGAGGAGAGAGACGGATGGGAGCTAGTTTACTCAAGAAAGGCATTATTAATGTGGGTGAGATTTATTTATGGGTGTTGAAGGATGCATAACATTTACATGGGGCCTGGGGAAACGGAGGGTATTTCCCAATGGGAACAAGAATAAACAGAGTTTTAAGGAATGGTGGTGGTAGTGGTGCTGGTAGTATTTGGTGGAAGTGAACATGGTATATTAGTGGGAAATTGAGGATAAGAAGGACATCTAGGCTTAAAATGGGCAAGAGGGGGGCATAATTATCTCTTACAAAGAAGTCAGTCTATGCTTATGTGTGGAAGTTGACCACGAATATCTGATCTGAAGCCCCTTGCTAGGCCTGTTACATGGTGTTTTTCTTTTAGATTCCTCCCTGCTGCTCCTCCTTTCTTCTCTTATTAACCCTCCTACTGGAAATGCCATCATATATAGACTTATTAAAGTTTTCACGAGGAATTTCCCAAACATTGTCTCATTTGATACTTATAATAATTTTGGGTCGGTGTTGTTACACTAATTTAAAAGTAGGAACCTGAAGGTCACTGAGATTAAGTAGCTCTCCTGAAGCCGTGAAGCCAGTAAGCCTTAGACCTGGCCTGTGAGGCTCAGGCCCCGATGTGGTCAGGGCTCTCTGTGGTCAGTCATGCCACACCTGCCATTTAGGCCCCCTCTGTTCGTTCGCGTGTTCACTCACTCCTTCACCGATTCTTGGTAAATCTGTTTTTTTGGTGAGACGCTTTATTTTGGTCCCCTTTGGGGCATTGACTTAATATGAAACTCTGAATCTCAGAGTTCCAGGGGCTTTGGGAGGTCCTCCAGCTCAGCTTCTCTTCCCCTTTATTCATCCATCCGTTCATGTACCCGCCGAGCTTTTACTGAGTACGTGCTATGTGCCAGGCACTGGGAGACACCAGTTCCAAAACCGAGGGAGACATAGACCTGTCTTCAAAGAACTTACAATTCTAGATGGTGCGTTCTGAGGCTTCATCTACAGTATCCTTGAGAGCCTCAGCTTGAATCACTCCAGTGGCAAGGAGCTTACCACCCCAAAAGGAAGACTGTTCTGCTGATGAACAAGCCTAATCGCTAGAAAGTGCCTTTTTTTTTTTTTTTTAAGATCCCAAGGCATTTATTATCCGGCTTATCTCAGAGTAGTTCTCCGTCTTAGCTAGATCCAAGTTAGCTGTTCATTTTTTTAAAAATTAATTTTTACTGGAGTATAGTTGCTTTACAATGTTGTGTTAGTTTCCACTGTACAGCAAAGTGAATCAGTTATATGTGTACATACATCCCGTCTTTTTTAGATTTCCTTCCCATTTAGGTCACCACAGAGTATTGAGTAGAGTTCCCTGCGCTATACAGTAGTTTCTCATTAGTTATCTATTTTATATATAGTATCAATAGTACTATGATATCGTATCAATCCCAATCTCCTGATTTATCCCTCCCCCCCTCCCCCCTTGGTAACTATAAGCTTCTGGGTAAATCTTGACTGACCACCTCCCATGTGCTGGGCCTCACGTTAAGACAAAGGGGAACAAGTTGCACATCTTGTTCCCTCTGTGAGTTGGGTGGAGTCAGAGATACGAAGGTGGTCGTCAGTCTCGTGGTGATGCTGTGGCTACACCTAGAAGGATGTTTAAGGCTGAAATCACTGCAGGGACGAAGGCTTTCTGGAGGAAGTGATGCCTGGACTGAAATTTTGGGAAAAGGAGTGTTCTTTGTAGGAATCAGTAACATAAAGGGCCGAAGGGGAGAGAGGGTAATGGTGAATTTGGAGAGTTAAAATAGTTGAATTCGCCTGTGATGTGGAGTGTAAATCGGAGAATGGTGGCGGGTGAAACCGAAGAGGTAGGCAGAGACGAGGTCATGTGCGGTTTTGGAAACCATGGTTTAGGGATTTGAATTTCTCAGAGTGCAGTGCGGCAGCATTTGACAGTTTTGGAGCCTGGGTAACATGGTCAAGTTTGCGGTTTAGAAAGTCTCCCGGATGCAGTGGGAAGGATGATCTGCTGAAGGAGAGCCACCAGCAGAGGTCACACGTGGTGATCCTCTCTGTTTCAGGCTCTGGAGTAGGGATCTGGCGGAACAAAAAGGCCTCTTCCCCAGCACAGCTAACCAAGACGGAGAGCGGAGTTTGCTGTCTTCTGTGATTGGGATCCAGATGCACAAGCCTTGTTCCAGCTCTTGTGAACAGCTGTGAGTCTCACGTTAGGAAAACAGCTTGAAAACTGTAATGTCCGCATAGACCTGGCATTCAGAGCACCTTTTCCCAGCTCGCTAACCAAGGGCCAACTTTGATTTCATTAAAATTGTATACTTTTCTCTTTGTCTCCAAGTTATGGGTCTAAAAAAGCAAGCTGTTTCCTGAAAGTTGAGAATAACGTTCTCTACAGCAAATAAAACCTTAAAATCCATAAAATACACAATGTAGCTCAGGAGCTTTTCATCATGGACCGGGTTCACAAGAGCACTTTGCAAGGTAAAGCAAAGAAGCGTGATGAAAATGTGCTTCTGTCACATTTTCAGGCAGCTAAGGGGCAGGGAGTGGGGGGTGGGTCCAGTTGGTCAAAGTAGCTGAACTTTTTGACTAATGCAGCTGCTTTTTTTACATAAAGAAAGCACTTTTCTCTTATATTTCTTTCTACATTTTTCTCATGAGCGACAACCTTGAGAGACTACTTCGTTAATTTTTCCCTTCCTTTCTCCCCCCAAGAAAGAGATGTTAGATGATCCCAAGTTGCTGGTGGGGGGGTGGGGGCAGGAGCCACTGAGCACTTAGGTTCTTAGGGTTCCTGAAGAACTCTGGGCTTGCCGTGTGCCCCTTCACGGTCCCTCAGATGGCCTCACTGTTTCTATTACTGTGGTAGAAAGAGTGTGTGACTCCCGCGCCTGCCGTGCCATCTCGTTGCCATGGAAACTTCCATTCCACACACCTGATTCACACATCATGCTTGGCTGAGTCCAGACAGAGGTCACAGACTGGCATTTGCCCTTTGTTTCCCCTTCTTGTGTTTTCCAGACACTTAAAAATGGAGACAGAGAGATGGTGGGGTTGCAGGGGTGTGGTGCGTATGTGAGGAAGCTTTGCTGCCAGGGGCAGGAGTTGGGGAGTTTCAGAAAATAATATCTGTGAAGGGAGGAGGAGAACAAATGGAAAAGTCTGTAGTTTTAAGCTTCTCATGGAAAGAAAGGCTTTGATCCTAGGATGCATCTGAAAGTGATTTTCTGGATTTCTGGGGAGAGAAGAAACAAGTAGAAAGGATTCAGGAAGCTTTTGCTCCTTAGTGGGTTTTCTGTCCCATTTTCACCAGATTGTTCAGTCTGAGCTTCATGGGGTACACATTTGTATCGTGATCTGGGTTTAGGCAAACCATTAATGACAGCCGTGTATTAAGAATCAGGTCCTCTGATGACGCTGCTTATACCATGGCTTAACTTTATATAAAGTGAAATGTTTTAGAAAGCACAAGTAACTTTGAGGAAATTATCGTGAGTGAAGTGTCAGTACACTTGCTGGAGTCTATTTTGTTTTCCCTCTGATTTCCCCCCTCTCTTAGAGCTCCTTAAATATATAATTTAGCATGACGCTGTACGAGAGCAGATTATTAACCTTCCACAGGTTGAGTCATATTCTTTTGATTCCTGTTTGAGGCCGATCAGAAATTTCAAAAAAGACTTTCAAATTGACATGGTAACCAGCCCTCCAAAGATGTTAGGTCTCTGACCTTCTGTGCGGTGCAGTCAGGTATCACTCACGTCTTGGCAGTGGAGTTGGCTGGCCAGTGCCTGCCTGACTTGTTTGTTTCTCTAATTTGTTAGTGTTCCTCCGATTTGGGTGACCTTCGTTTATAAAGTGTGCCCTCACCGTCAGCCATCAGGGGCTCTAGTGTGGAGCAACTGACTGGAGTGGAAAATCTCTACTCCCTTGTGCTTGGACAAATGCTTTTGTTAATCTGAGTTTCCTCATCTGTGAAATGTTAATAATATAAGGTTGCTGTCAAAAATGTTATAACGTTTTAAGTGCTTTGTGACATGTCTGCTACATAATATCTATTGTTATTACCTTGCTCGATCATTTTAGAAATATCATTTATAGCATCTGAAAGTATATTTTGCCGTCAGTATTGCTAATATTTGTTGTTACTGACTTTGGCATAGGCGAGGATAGATGGGGGCTAAGAGTATGAACTGTGGGTTAAAAGAAATAGGTTGTTCTTACCAAAAATAGAGTGTGCACTCGCTCTTTCTCTCATTTGTTTGTGTACACTTGTTCTGTGTTTTGAGTCTCATTTGCAAGTTCAAGTGGCAAAATGAAAAGGATGTACATTAACTGGAAGACAAAATGGTGTCATAGAGACCATCTGGTTTAGAAGCAGTGCTGCTCCATCAACATTTCAAGTCTGTCAAGGGGAGACGTGTGAATTCCTATTCCGATGATGCAGGGGTCATTCCAATCTTCCTCCGGCTTCTCACTTTCTTACCTTTCCTCTTGTCACATTTTCTTGTTTTTTTTTTAAAAATTGTGGTAAAACATACTTAACATAAAATATATCATTTTAACCATTTTTGAAGTAAACAGTTCAGTGGCATTAAGTACTTTCATGCTGTTGTACAACCATCACCGACAACCATCTCCAGAACTTTCTCATTTTCCCCAACTGAGACTCTATTAAACAGTAATTCCCTACCCCTTCCCCCCGCCCCCCTGGCAGCCACCATGCTACTTTCTGTTTCTATGAATCTGACCACACTGGATGCTTCATATTCGTGGAATCATGCAGTATTTGCCCTTCTGTGGCTGGCATATTTCACTTAGCATAATGTCTTCAGGGTTCATTCATGTTGTAGCCTACGTTAGAATTGCGTTCCTTTTTAAGGCTGAATAATATTCCATTGTATGGATATACCACATTTTGTTTATCCATCTGTCACTGGACATTTGGTTTGTTTCCACCTCTTGACTACTGTGAATAATAGTGCTATAACCATGGGTGTACAAATATCTGAGCACATTTTCTTCTTTTATTATAGTAAAAGATGGTGAGATGTTATGCTGGATCAGGGTCTCCATTGTGGACTCTTCAGTAGCAGTTAAATTGATCATGCTATGCATTTTTTTCTTTTTTCATCGTGGTTAAAAGAAAACATAAAATTTACCATTTTAACCATTTTTAAGTGTACCCGTTCAGTTAAGTATATTTACATTGTTATGTAACAGAAGTGAACTTTTTCATCTTGCAAAACTGAAACTCTGTACCCATTGAACAACTCTGCAGTCTCCCCTCCCTCCAGGCATTCACCATTCTACTTTCTGTTTCCATGGGTTTGGCTACTTTAGATAACTCATAAGTGGATTGATATAATATCTGTCCTTTTGGGACTGGCTTGTTTCACTTAACACTACCCTCTGGATTCACTCACTTCGTAGCATATGGAAGGTCTTCCTTTTTTTAAGGTTGAATCATTTTCCAGTTTATGTATACACCACATTTTGTTTATCCTTTCATCTGCAGAGTGGACATGTGGGTTCTCCTCCACCTCTTGGCTTTGTAATTAATGGTGCAGTGACCATGGGTGTGCAAGTGTCTAATTGAGACCCTGCTTTCCTTTCCTTTCTTTCATTCCATATGTACCTGGAAATGGAATCACCGGGTCAGATAGTAGTTTTAGTTTTAATTTCTGAGGCTCCTCCCTGCTGTTCTCCATGGTGGCTGTGCCAGTTTACATTCCCACCGACAGTGCACAAGGGTTCCAATTTCTTCCACACCCTCACCAACACTTTTTATTTTATTATTATTTTTATAGTGGCCATCCTGATGGTGTGGGTGGTATCTCCCAGTGGTTTTGATTTGCAGTGAATTTTCTTAAAACACTCTAAAAGAGTATATTAAAAGCAAACAGTTGGACTGAGAGAACAGTTACATATAGGATGAAGAGAAGCTTGGAAAACTGTGGGGTTCCCAGATTGGTGGTTTTATTTTCGTCTGGCGATTTCTTACAGTGTGTGTGTGCTTGGTCTTTGGCTCTGCTGAGTCCCAACCATAGGACCGAGGGTTGTTTGGCCTTGGTGGTGTGGCCTGGCCGACAGTCTGTCGCCCTCTCATCCTTTCGGAGTCCTGAGTGATTAGTAAGCATTTTCTCCCAGCAAGTGACTCAGAATGAAATGTAGCTCCAGATACAAAAGTTATTTCAAAAAACAACTATGCCTCACTACTTTTTAACCATTTCTGTTGACTTTTTCTATGTTGATTTAAAAATACTGTTACTGATCTTATGTCAACATTCTTTCGTTCATTCAGCAGCATTAATGGTATATCCAGAACCATGCTGGACATGCTAGACATATAATGCAAATATATTTATGTAAATATAAGTTTATAATGTGATTTAAAATTTTCTAGTAGCCATGTTAAAAAAAATGAGTGGAATTAATTTTAACAATTGTTTATTTAACCTGATACATCCAAACTGTTATTTCAACATGCAATGAATATAAAAAAATTGAGATCTACTCTATTTCTCATGCTAAGTGTTTATAATCTGCCGTGCATTTTAAATATGCAGCACTTCTCAGTTTGGATTGGCCACAGTTCAAGTGCGCAAGAGCCACATGTGTTCAGCGGCCACCTTATTAGACAGTGCAGACCTAGCATATTTAATCAAGGACCTGAAGTCCAGAAAAGGTCAGCCCTCAGCTCTGCCTAGTTGGCAAGACACGTGAATAAAGCACTAATGATGGCGGTGCAAAGTGCATAGAGTGCCTCGGCAGAGGGGCTCCCTGCACTGGCTTGGGTTGTCCTGCCACCACTCCACCTCATTCCTTTGAACTGGTCTCCATGGGGAGGGCGCTGAGCTGGAGTGCCCCGTCCATCAGACATTAAGTTTTTGCCTCATGTGTTAAGAGAGCTGCTGGCAAGTTTACATTTAATTACAGGCTCTGCTCTGGCCACGGGTCTGTGAGCTGGGGTTTCAGTACCACAGCCTCACGGCTCTCCGGGGCCTGCCTTTCATTCCTACACACAGACTCGTGGCTCTCTTCCTTAGGGGAGACTGGCCCCTGGCCAGGCGGGTCCCCTCACTTCTTTGGGCTACAGACACCTAGGAGGAGGTTAAAACTGTGGTGCTGGGAGAAGGGAAGGAAAAAGCATTTTGATGTCTTTTCTGTGTCCAGACACCCCTCTGCTCACCTCTGGGAAGCAACCCCAAGAACTCTGATTGCTAATGGAAAGGTCGCTGTCATCGGATGGGCTTCCTTGCATCCACCCCGACGGCCCTCCAGGCCCAAGCGTCTCAGGGACTTTGGGAGGCGCCTGGTGTGGGTAGCGGGGCTCCGGCAGCCGGGCAAGCCCGTGCGCCTCCCCAGTGCCCTGTGGGGACGGGCGGCGGAGATGTATGTACAGGCAGGAAATGCCGGGGAAGAGGAGGAGCTGTTGCCATTAGCCTCCCACCTCCTCTTGGCTTTCTGTTCTGCTGTTGCCTAAGGCCAAAGAAGAGGTGGGAATCTGGCAAAGTGAAAGTGTATCATTGTAATTCCCTGCCCCTCCATCTCATCTCCTTCCTAAGGAAGCCAGGCTGGACTTTTTTTTTTTTTTTCCCTTACCCAGGTCACTTAACACTTAGGGACATGAAATTCCTTTCCTACTGCTGATGTGGAAGAGGCTTGGAAATGTGTTCCTTTCCAGGAGATGAGTGATATGGCAGAAGGACAGGGTCAGATGAGGCCAAGGGACAGGAGCCAGAGTCTTACCAAACTTTCAGGCAGCACTGTGACTGCCGGGCATGCTTAGCTGGTGGAGCGGGGGAGGCCTCGGGGCTCCACATTGTCCGGATTCCTCCTTGATCCGTGGAGTCAGGGAGGGTAGAGAGGACTTTGGAGGGGTGAGGAGACAGGAATGAGTCTGGGCCTTCCAGAGACTCCTCTGGTATATGTTGATGTGTTGAAAGACGGAACAATTAACGTTGCCAGCCTAGTCTGACTCTGCTTCTGACACCACCTAATCTCTTTTAATCATATTTTAAGAGAGATTTCTTTGGGAATTCTATAATCCTTCCACCCTTAGGAATCAGATCCACGGTGTAAGGATCACAACAATCTAAATAATTACCTAAATTAAAGAAGAGGCCAAGTATAAATATTTCTTCTCCCAGGGAAAAAATTCAAATAGATGACAGCAGAACAATCGCTCTTCTCATGAGGCTGTAGTCAGAAGTCTCCGAAAACTCAGACGTGGCTTTAGAGTGTGCATTAGCAGATACTGTGTTCATTGATAAGAAGTATAAGAAGTGTTACGGAGTTAACTCTAGGAAATGGAAACTGATTAAGAAAATGGAAAAGGCCACACTATTTGAACCTCACACATGCCATATTTATTTTGTACTGGAACAAAAAAAGGGGGTCATTGTTACTACTGTGGCCTATGGTCATATGCATCTTGGAACCAAAAATATTTTGTGTTTTTCTCAATTTTACTAGATGGGTTGAGTGATAGTTTGAGTCCCTTCAGCCTGTCAGTAGACCAGCCCAGAAGCCAGCTGTGCTTATACCACTGGCTGTGGTCAGGCACTGGGAGCCGTGGCCAGTGTGCAAGATTGTGGGCTCTGGGTTTGAATCCTGACTCCACTACTCATTAGCCCTGTGTGAGTTACTCAACCTCTCTTAACCTCATTTTCTGTAAAAATCAGAATTATAAATTTATATTTATGGTGTTTAGTCATGCTAAGATGACCCATGTAAAGTACTTAGTCCAGAGTGCCTGACAGATATTAAATTGTGAGCAAATATTAATTGCTATTATTAATACTTTAGCAGAACATGTGTAGTATAGTTGGTAATAAACAGCTGCCCTTGTTATTTTGTGCCAACAGCAAAGCAGTAAAATGTTTGGTTAACATTTGCTTGGTCTCCTTGAAAAATTCTTTAATTGTGTATAGTTTTTCTTTGCAGCATTGCAGGGTGTGTGTGTGTGTGTTTGGAAGGCCAGTAATTACCTCTTGCAGATGGAGCTGCCCAAAACCAGTCTTTCCCATGGCAACTGAAAAAAAAAAAATAGAGGTTACAAAAGTACCGTCAGAGGTCTAGGAGGAGTGTGGAGACGGGAAGGTTTTTTGTGGCTTTTGGTTTTCTTTTGGTTGAAGGTGTTGGGTGAAGATACAGAGGCCCTACTGAGTAACTGAACAGGATGCTGTTGCTTGCTTTGAAGTGAGTAAATTGGTCAAAAGTGCAAGTGGGAGGGGAAGTTGAGGTTTGATGAAGAAGGGTCATTATTAATGTTTCCATGTTTTGAGCAGTTTAAAAGTTGGGAGTTTAGGCAAGGTTGGTTGTGGGGAAGACAGCCCACAGACATTCAGACATGGGTGAAGTTCAGTCCTTTAGTCTTCATTTTAATCTGAAAGTAAGGAGCCAAGACTTCTGAATAACATAGCAAAGGGATCACCTTATAAGTCTAACAGTGAATGCTAATTATCGCGTGTTCACAATGCCACAAAGTTTAGAAAGCTACACCATTCTTCTCAAATCCTAATTATTGGAAGATTGTTTTTTTGAGGGAGGAGAAAGAATATTGCTCTTTGGGAGTCCCAACCCTACTTTCAAAAGGATTTTCATTAGTTTCCCCAAAGTCTAGGTGGAACCAAAATCACTAGCTTTCAGTGAACAGGTAGTGTCTTTTCTGCAGCATCTATGAAGTGATCTTGTGTACATTCTTTTTGTATCCCTTGTATAAAGGTCACAGGCGACTTCATTTATTTGATTGGAAGGCAGGATTGGCTTTTCCGCTGGAGATTTGGCCCTCTTGATTCTAGGACAGAGATAGATGAAACTATTAGCCTTCACCTCCCGCCATCCTGCCCAAATGTACGTTATGCCCATTAAATATAATAAATTAGATTATTTTTTCCTCCGAAGACCCAAGAGATAATGTAAAGCCAGCTTTACATTATCAATAATAATATGAGGGCAGAAAGAACACAGGGAACTGAAATCTACAAATTCTCTGAAAACCCAACCTTCAGAAACCTCTCTACTGCTTACCTTTTTAAAAGTAAGCAAAGGATGGAAGAGGGAGAGAGAAGTTATCTTCGGTGAGTGCCCATGGTTTAGGGCCCTTGGAGTCAGGGACTCTGAATTAGAAACCAGCCTCTTCCAATTACCTAGTAAGCTCTGGGAAATGTGTGACTTCTCTGAGTGTTCCTTTCCTCATTTGTCAAGTGGAGATGTTTACAATGTTTGTTTTTTTGTAGTGGTTCTGTTAGACAAGATATGATCTGTGTGACAGTTTGTAATCTGTTGGACACTCTTTATACCTCCCTTTGCTTTACTTGACAGAGGTGAGGAGGCTCACACAACCAGTAGCCTGAGTTAAATGTTTTGTATCATTCACCCTGAATTATCAAGCGTGGCTTGTAACCCAACAGTCTTCATTGTGTAACCTCCGTCAGCTGTAATTGCCCCAGGCCTAAGAGCTGCTGTTGGTAAGGAGACAAGCAATGTCCATATCCTTCTTGTTCACTCTTCCCCATCCATGGTGGTCAACTGGGGATATTTACCTAGTTCTGCTGACCTGGAAGGCTAAGTAAGTAAGCTTTTCTTTATCCTTTCTGGGAATCCTGTATCACCCGTTTCGATCTTCATAAGTTGTGGGAGCTGGGAATTTCTTTCTTCCCATTATTGGCCTCTTTTACATCAATAGCCTAGGGAACAAAATTCAGAACTCTGGGGAAAGAAATGGAACAATGGCTGTTTCCTTTAGGCTGAGAGCTCAGGACTTTTGCGACATCTCTGCTCCAAGTTTCTGGTCTACCTAGTTTTCACCTGGATCTTGGGTAAAGAAAGTGTAGCTCTGCCTTCTGTCATTCTTGACTTACTCTAATCTAGCAGGCGTAACTCCTTCCTAACAGCGTTGCCTCTTTTTGTGTGCCTTCTCTTCATTGAAGAGTGGGCTGAACATCTTGTTTCTCTTTCAACTGCTCTTGGTTCAAACCAGTATGGAAGAGTCGGCTTTTCAGTGTCTGTGTTGTGGATAAGGTACACGAGGCAGCTACCTGCAGGCCCACACTGCCTTGAAACAGCCAGAGCTCTCCACTCTCCCAGGGAGTGTCCTTGGTGTAGCCCCAAGCACATACTCTGTGATACCAGGACCCCTAGTAAATTCTGAATACCAGTTATCAACATCCAGCCATGAGAAAGGACTGAATTGGTGGTCTGATTAAAAATGGTAGACATAGGGCTTCCCTGGTGGCACATTGGTTGAGAGTCCGTCTGCCGATGCAGGGGACACGGGTTCGTGCCCCGGTCCGGGAAGATCCCACATGCCGCGGAGCGGCTGCGCCCGTGAGCCATGGCCGCTGAGCCTGCGCGTCTGGAGCCTGTGCTCCGCAACGGGAGAGGCCACAACAGTGAGAGGCCCGTGTACTGCAAAAAAAAAAAAAAAAGAAAGAAAAAAAAAAAGGTAGACATAGTATAAACATTTATTCCAGTGACGTAATGAAAAGAAATGGTCAAGAGTCAAGATTGGAGATCTAGTCTTGGTTTTCCCACTAACTAGAATTGTAAAGGTGATGCAGTAACTTTAACTTGACTTTTATGAACCTCATATCCAAGTATGAAGTTATTTCATATTTGAATTTATGACATAAGATTGTAGTCTGAATTATCATTAAGGCTTCTCTCAGCATTATGATTGTTTTTAAGTCGAATACTTCCGATTATACTTTAGTTGTTTTCTTAAAGATGACAATGTTTGTACTTTATATTATCTAAATAATATCGCATGTTATTCAAGATCAGCCATTTCTATTAACATGTTCAACATTCAAAGCACATTAGAGATAAAATTTAGTTTTCTACAAGTCTGACTAATCTGTCCCACCCAGTGGGGGAGAGTGGTCAAGGGCAGTTATCTCTTAAAAGCAAGCAAAGAAAGTGAGGTGAAGATGACTTGCTGTCATGCCTTTTATGGGGTCTTTGGAAAAGAGACTATGTAACAACTAAAAAATCTGCTAAGCTGAGTTTAAGACTAGGTATGTTTTGCTTTTGTAATCACTCCTTAAAAATGGGATGGTCAGGTCATTCTGAAGACAGGAGGATTTTAATTGGCCTCTGAAGACTGAGTCTCAACCTTAGGCAGTGTTCAGATGCTTCTCCTTAACATAATCTTTTGATAGTTTATGGAGTCTTTTCAGAAGAAATGTAGAAAAAAAGATGTAGGTGCTTAGGAAAGCCAACAAGACTGTAGTTGGAAGGTGGATGTGTTCACGTAGAAAGCGTGATATGGAAGCCTGTTCCTCAGAAAGATGTAGGAATAATGAGCCAACCTGTCCTTGTTCTTGTTTTAAAATACACATATTGTAGCCTTGTAGTTGGTTCCTGATGGACTGCTCATGGAGCAGTTTAAGGCATAAGCTCTGCCCTGGTATTGAACCAGCTGAATCAAAGCTATTCATAACCTTGTGTACCTTTTCCAACCTAAACACTATCTCTTAAGTAAATCATTTTTATATTAGCTTATATATAACATCGTGTGGGAGCTTTTTCTTTGACTTTTTGTCTGATCTGAATTGCTAGTTAGGCATTCATATCTTCTGATGGTACCGTTCTAGGATATCTTTTTACATTCCAAATTGGCATAAGCCAGAGTTATTTACTTTAACCCTTGTCAAGGGATAGCACTTAGTGCTGTGTCATAACCAGGGCTCACAGTCAGTGAGTACTTTTTAAACGCTGTTTCAATTTTCTGCCTATGTATACAAGTATTCCCTTTAAATGAATGCTGGTATTGAGGAAGCAGAAAGTGGTTTTTACTCATTTATCTCTCACCCTTACTTGTCATTATTGTCCTCCACCTGAAATGGTTTCTGTAGAGGATCTTATGGGGCTTGGTTGTCCATGAATATATTTTGTGTTGACTAAATCAAAGAGGGTAAGGAATGTGATACATTTGTTCCAAGAAGATTAAAATTATTAGTATGACTATATTCCATTCTTCTTTGGTTCTTTTAAAAAACAGACTATTTTTTAGAGCAGCTTTAGATTCACAACAAAATTGAGAGGAAGCTATAGAGATTTCTCATATACCCCTTGCCGCCCATACATACATGGCTTCCTCCATTATTAACGGCTCTCATTAGAGTGGTACATTTGTTAACATTGATGTACCTACATTGACACATCATTACCACCCACAATTCATAGTTTACATTAGGTTTCACTCTTGGTGTGGTACATTTATGCATGATGACATATATCCATCATTATGGTATCATACAGAGTATTTTCACTGCCCTATAAAACCCCTGTGCTCCACCTACTCCTTCCTTCCCCCCTTTCCCATCCTCCCAAACCCTGGCAACCACTAATCTCACTGTCTCCATAGTTTGGCCTTTTCCAGAATGTCAGAGTTGGAATCATGCTGTATGTATAGCCTTTTCAGATTGGCTGTTTCGCTTAGTACGATGCATTTACGGTTCCTCTGTGTCTTTTCCTGGCTTGATAGCTCATTCCTTTTTAATGCTAAATACTAGTCCATTGTATGAATGCACCACAGTTTCTTTATCCATTCTCCTGCTGAAGACATCTTGGTTGCTTCCATGCTTTGATAATTATGAATAAAGTTGTTCTAAATATTTTTGTGCAGCTCTTTGTGTGGACATAGGTTTTTAGCCCCTCTGAGTAAATATCAAGGAACATGACTGGTGGATGCTAAGAGAATGTTGAAGCAGCTGCCAAATTGTCTTCCGAAGTGGCTCCACCGCTTTGCAGTCCCACCAGTAACGGTTGAGTTTCTGTTGATCCACATTCTTGTCACCATTTGTTATTGTCAGCGTTCTGAATTTTGACCTAGAATGGCCAAATAATACCTACGTTAGAATATAGATGGGACTTCCCTGGTGGTCCAGTGGTTAAGAATCTGCCTTCCAATGCAGGGAATGTGGGTTCGATCCCTGGTTGGGGAACTAAGATCCCACGTGCCGTGGGGCAACTGAGCCCATGTGCCGCAACTACAGAGCCCATGCACTCTGGAGCCCGTGCGCCACAACTAGAGAAAAGCCCGTGCGCTGCAGCTAAGACGTGACAAAGTCAGAAATAATTAATTAAAAAAAAGAATATAGATATGTGGTGATATCTCATTGTTACTTTACTTTGCATTTCTCTAACAACGTATGATGAGGATAATCTGATCGCATGCTTATTTGCCATTTGTGTATCTTCTTTGCTGAGGTGTCTGTTAAGGTCTTTGGCTCATTTTTTAATTGGGTTGTTTTCTTTTTGTTGAATTTTAAAAACTCTTTCTGTATTTTGGATGTACGAAGTCCTTTATGAGGTACATCTTTTGCAAATATTTTCTCCCATTCTGTGGCTTTTCTTCTCATTCTCTTGACAGTGTCTTTTGCAGAGCAGACATTTTTAATTATAATGAAGTCCAACTTGTCAGTTATTTTTCATGGATTAAGCCTTTGGTGTTGTGTCTAAAAAATCACTGCCAAAGCAAGTTCATGTCGATTTTCTCCTACGTCGTTTTCTAGGAGTTGTATAGTTTAGTGTTTTATGTCTGTGATTCATTTTGAGATAATTTTTGTGAAGGGTGTAGGTCTGTGTCTAGATTCCTCTTTTTTTTTTTAATGTCATGTCCAGGTGTTCCAGCACCATTTATGGAAAAGGCTATTCTTGCTCTGCTGTATTACCTTGTCTCTTTGTCAGAGGTCAGTTGACTCTATCCTTGTGTGTTTATTTCAGGGCTCTCTATTCTGTTCCATTGATCTGTCTGCCTATTCTTTGGCCAATACCATGCTGTCTTGATTACTGTAGCCTGATAATAAGTGTTGAAGTTGGGTATTGTTAGTCCTCCAGCTTCGTCTTTCTCCTTCAATATTGCTGGCTAGTCTCGGTTATTTCATTTCTTCTTACGCATTTAGTGGATTTCATAAAAGCTGACCTTGGATTTTCACAATATAGAAAAGTGTTCTTTGGACAGAGGGTCTGGATGTAAGAGATAATGATGATAAATATGATATATCCTAGAAACTTCGGAAAGTTGGAAAAAGTTACTTGTTTCCCAGACTTTTATTGAATGATGTAATCAAAGAGATGAGCATCTGGCCAGAAAGCATTGTTACAGGGAGAACGGTTTCAGTTGTTTTCAAAAAATATTTTATCTGTCTGTAACAGTTTCAGTGGCTCCTTACACCTACTGAATAAAAGACAGACATTCAATGGCCACCACTAGTTGACTCCAATCTGCCTTTCCAGTAGTGGCCTCCACAGCTCTCCATTGTGAATGTATATTCTTGGAGGAAGCATAATTTGATAGGGAGGGGAAAATGGTGGATTTAGAAAATTCTGTGCTCAAGTCCTCCTGCTGCAGTTAGTAGCTGTGTGAACTTCATTAAATTACATCACCCCTCTGAATCTTAGTCTTCTAAAACCTAAGAAAAAAAAATATAGACTTCTGCTTTCATCTGTGGTACCATGTAAGTAAGTATGATGTAGGGTCAGAAATTTAGATCTATTTCTTGAACTACTTATTCTGGCTAATTTGTATCTGGAATGTATGCACATAGGGTATTTGGAATTTGGGAAATACACCCTTTCCTTGTCATCTATTGAGTTGGCAAATTCTTCTTTTCCTTTTTTCTGATATCAGAACAGTTTGGCCACAAACAAAGATAATTTAAATAATAGATTTGGGGCACAAATAAGCTATTTAAAAGTTAATAAAGAAGGCTATACACAAATCGTTTTGAAGCGTATGTCCAGTCTGCAATTTTTTATATGTTGCTCAGTTAGGAGGAGGAGAGAGAACATAAAAGCTGATTTTTATTGGGTTGCTTATATGCTCAGTATCTTAATTTTTTTGATCGTATCTAATCCTGCAGAAATATCTAGAAGGACATACAATTCACTGTTTTCAGATACTGCTCACCATCTGTTTCCAAAGTGAAAAATAAGCATCATGTTGTACCTTTATTTCCCTTTGTCTGCTAAGTCCAAAATCACGGGAAAGAGGTCGCTGTTCATTCTGTTGACAACTAACTTGATATTAACAATTCGCGTTCCATGGTCTGCTTTCTTTAAATAGTTTTATGGTAACTATTCACCTTTGTTTTTGGCCCTCTCACATACTTACTGCAACAGATATTCTTAGCTCAAGGAAATAGGGAACTCATTCATCAGGAATGTTTGATTGGGTTTTTTTCAGGAACAAAAAACTGATTTGCTTTTTTTTAGTATTTTTTTCCTCTTTCAGACCTGATCCAATGTGTAAGGGAGAGAGAAAAACAAGAATCTTGGAAAGCTGATGTGAATCACAGCAAGTTCACAGACTTAGATGGAAAATGGGAGGAATGAAAATGTAACGACTGCGTGGCTCGTCTGTATTTCAGATGCTCTTATATATGTAATTTAGGTTTTATCAAAAGCATTAGTATGTAGCTCAAAAAGGTGTTTTTTTGTGTAATCATATGGACTGTAGTAAAACCAGTACTATAATTGTATTTCCTTTCAACACTTTCAACGGTTTCATGCTGTATAGGAACATAATGTTTTAGGATTAGGTTTTTATACTGTTGTCTGTGCCTTATGCTCAAAATGGCAGTGACTTTATAGCAGAGACTTGCTGAGATAGTGCATTTTCTTGTCTTCTGGAATGTTCTACGGCAGCAATCGTGTACAAGACGAGAACATTTGAAGATGACTGTACAGCAATAGCTCTATTATTGAATGCTTACTGTATGCCATGTATGTGTCTGTTTGCTTTATCTGTGTTAAGTTTTCTGCTCTGCACAGTGCTCCTGTGGGGCAGGCACCATTAGTTTCTCCATTTATAGGTGAAGAGGTCGAGGCACAATAGGATTCCTAACTTGCCAAGGTCCCAAAGCTAGTGTGGATTCAAATGCAAGCCCTCTGGCTCCGTAGCCACCCTACAGTGCGACCTTTTGGCCTGATGAGTTAGTGGCTGTGGTTCTCTGAGAGCCCTGACTTGGCCTCAGTGGACATAGGAAACGGTTTCATGCTTGCTTATTGCCAGGACTATCATATTTTTTCATTAATTATAAGTAGTGTACATTTTTTAGCATAGTTGTTGTAAAATGTAACTCCAAGCTGTAGTTAGCGGGTGGGGGAAGATTAAGTCATTTGGAACAGTTAGGAAAAGCCCTCTGGGCACCCATCCGGAGTTATGGTGGGATCTCGGGATCCTGAAGGTTTGTAGAGAGCGGGGAGATTTTGTGTCTTTGCTCGTAAGTGTCCCTGCGTCAGTTTGGTCTTAAGCCTGAACCACTCAATGATGGAAAAACAAATCTTGGGAAAGATAAAAGGGTAGAACTAAACGGAATCCTACATAGGTTTCAAAGGACTAGAGTTTCACAGCTGTAATTTGTAATGTCTACTATCCTTGTTATATTTTACATGAAATTATTTATCTTTTTCTGTTTGGGAATATATTTTCCATTCTATTTTAAAATATTCTGTCTTTAGAATTCTTTTAATTGTAATGACTGGAGGGTGGAAATAGGTGAACTAGGTTCTTTTTATTCCAGCGTTTTTTAGTCTTTGGGATAATTACATGTTTCTTTGTTCACGGGTATACTTATTCAGCAGATGTTTATTGAACACCTGCTGTATTCCAGACCCTCTACTAGATTTTGGGGATAAAAGATAAAGTGCTCAATCTGTCCTCAAGGCATTTGGATTCTGGTGGGAGAAGTTGTCCTGTACTCAGCAGTCATCATGCAGACAAAGAAGTCCTGTGTTCTGTGAGTTCCCCGGTGGTGATCAGCAGACATTTGAGCCAAAGCTATGAACAGTGTTAGGACTGGGTGGGCGAAGGTGGGCAGGGTGGGTGTTGGAGGCTGGAATGCTCAAAAGCCCGGAGCAGTGGAAGGACAGGAATCACCATAATCATCTCACAGCTAGAAAACCGAGCATTGTAACCAGCTCAGTTTACCTGTGAAGGAAATGCCACCTGCACTCAGGATTCAGGGACCTCCCCAGACAGTCTTTATTCATTAGGTAAAATTGGGCTGCTTCTCTTTTCCTGCCTTTTTTTTTTTTTTTTTTTTTTTACTTTTTCTGTTTAGCTCGATGGATTTGAATGAGATGCAGGTGTTTACCACATCAGGCTTTAATCCTACTGGGGGCGTAGGGGAAAAAAAACAAGCTGCCTCTATCACACAGTGGAATGTAAGGTTTTCTGCCATTTGTTTCTATGTCTTTTTCCTATTTTTCTCAGGAAATGCTATTTTTCTGCTATGCCATTAGAATGTCTTTTTCATCAGAAGTGTCTGTATCACTGCTTTTCTCAGCTTTTTTGTTTTTTTTATGAGCCATCCTGGATAAGCGTGGCATGGTGATGGGGAGATTTCCTCTGTTGAGTACCTTAGATTTGCTGATTTATACGGGGACAGCAAAATGCTCTTGTTCAAATAACTTGCAATTCCTGGGAAACTCATAAAACTGCCTGACATGATGTTAAATAGTTTGTGCCTGTAAGAAACTTTGCAGATGGCTAAGATAAGTATGAAGGATGTTTTCTATGTTTTGACTTACTGTCTCTTCAATTACATTATATAAAATTCAGCAGACTTCTCCATGATCCCTAGGGAAATGAATGATTTTCCTGTCATAAATCACAAATACCACAAACTAGAGGAGGATTGTAATTGACAGGTACCCATCGATAGTTTATTTATATTCTCCAAGAGGACTCACAAAAATGTAGCATCCACCATATTTATTCAGAAAAAAATATATTCTTAAATAAATAAAATTACCCTGACACTGGCTGCTGTACTTAAGAAGCTTTAAAAATTCCAACTGCTGACTTTGCTTAGTAAAGCAGCTGGGTGTCCCAACCATGATTGTGTAAGGTAAAGATAAATGTGTGCATGTACACACACACACACACACGTACAGTTGAATACTCTGTTCACACTGTTCCGATTCAGGGCAACTTGAAGATGATTTGGAGGTGTTATGTGAGCAACTTTGCATTTATTCCAGAAAATTTCACTGGAGGAGAAAATACATTCTTGGCATGCAATAAAACCCCACATGAGGTTATATAATTCATTTTGTGATTTTTATAATTTATTCAGTAAATCTAATAAACAGCGTAGTGTTGGATAATGAGTTAGTTTTAGGAGTAAAAAAAAGTACATGACTGATCCGCCATTTTACAAAATGAACCACTGAATCGTGGATTTGGATGTGGTTTGGGGGAGCCTTTCCACTCCCCTCCTCCTGGTCTTCTAGCTCCTTCTACACGTTCTTCCTTCTCACCCAAATCCCCTTTGATCAAAGGGAAGCACTTTAAGGAAAGAAATCTTCAGGAGTTTTAATATAATTACCTTTAGGATGAGAGTTCTGTTCAACATAACATCATTGGCTGATTTAGTAACGTTTTGGATTCTGCCCGGACTTGAAAATACTTTCAGTGTCCATTGCTGAATATTGCTGTTGTCTTCATGTTTTGCTTCTGGGATTAAACTAGATAGGATTTCAGTTTTTAAGTGCATTCCAGTGGGTATCAGTGCATTGGCGAGTAAAATTTCCTTAATTGACTTGGTTCCAGTAGAAATGATCCAGTCCCCCTGCCCCTAACTTTTCTCCTTTTTAAAAGCAGAGACGAATAGCCCACTGTTGTCTCTATCACCTTGAGAAGAGATTCTGTCAACAGTGGTTTACAAAAGCAGCTTTGGGGCGTAGACCCGGGGAGTGGTTAGGATGGTAACAAAACGAGATCCATGTTTTTCTTTTAAGCTACACATGGACAACTTCATAAATTATCAAATTCATATTCTATTCGCATAAGAGGGAACATTTTGCAAAAAAAGTCTGTTCAAATAAAATTTCCACTGGAATATTTTCTCCTACCCTGAGGACACATGCCTTTCCCCAGTCCATTTTTCCTGCTCCCAGCACCTTGTGTATGGTGAGCATTCAGTAGTCAGTGAATGAATTCCTTTGTCCCTGTGTCTCTATGATGTCGAGTGGAAGTCTGCACCCGAACAATAGCTCCTGGATGGTCTGCGCTGGGGAGGCCCGGGCTCCACTTCAAAAGCGATTTCCCCATCCTGGCAGGGCAGAACACGTTCTCCTGGGGCTGGGAAGTCATAGCGCTCTCCCTGTTAAACACTACACCTCCCTTTTGCTTTTTTTCCTTCCCAGGAGCTGTGGAATCCAAGTGTGGCTGCCAAGAGGGATCCAGAAAAGCCAAAGAGCCCGAGCATGTCAGATCTTCCTGTAGCCACACACACACGCCAAACCCCAGGGAAGTGATTGCGGATCGGCGGGGAGAAGGTCCAGCCAGGTGAGCAAGCACGTCAGGCCGAGCGCTAAAGCAACAGGAAGGGATCCTTGGCAGTTCTCTGTATTTGGCAAGATGGGGACGTGACCTGAGCTTACACCAGATTACCCCGGAGCGCATTAATTTCTACTAAGCACTGTAAATGTTAGGATGACTCCGCCGAGCTCTTGGGCGGAGGACAGATGAATACGTCAAAGACGATGAATTTGTTTCCAGGTGTGATTGGGGGATGGCTTCTCTTCTTTCAGAAAAGGGTTAAATCCCAACTGTTTTCCACCTTCAGGGGAGGTTCTTTTGTTCCAAGCCAAGAGGGGAGCTTTTGGTTTGGGTCTTGAGTTTGGTTTTGAGTCTTCTGGTTTGGGTATGTATGGGTGTGGGTTTGTCTGTGGGTGGGGTGTGTGTACGTGTGTTTCCACAAGAGGTGGCCAAGACTGTTTTTCCTCTTTAAAAACATAAATCTCATTTTTTTAGCTATGTTTGGGTCCTTATGTTTTGAGGTTATCTTCCAGGTGAATTCAATTTGACAATTCATTACTAAAATGTTAAAAAGTAAATAAAAATAGTGGTCACTGGTTGGAGGCTTATGCAAAGTTTGGTGCTATACCAGGATTTACCAGGGTTCCATTGTGATTCCAAATTAGTTTTAAATTTCTGCCCCTTGCCTTCCTTTTCATTTATGTTAAATGTTACTACTATGTGGAGAGGAGTGATTTTAATGATAGCAAGATGTCATTTAGAAACTCCTGCTCTACTGCATGCATATATATATACATATATATATATATATATATATATATATATATATATATATATAATATCAACAGGGGAGTTGAATCCCTGAAACAGCTCTTAGGCAGAGATATTAATGTTCACACTATTGACATTTGGAGCTGGATAATTCTGTATTGTAGGGTTTTCGCCTGTGTATTGTAAAATTCAGTGGCACCCCTGGCCTCTACCCACTAACGGCCAGGAGCACTCCATTCCCCCGGTATGCAACCAGAAAGGTACCGCGGAGGACAGAATTGCTCCTGGTTGGGAACCACACTGCTCTAGGGATACATTTTTACTAAGGCAAAGAAGGTAAAGAACATATTGAAGATGGAGAATATAGAGCTATTGTTTTTGGTTTTTAAATATATTGATATTACCTGTGTAGTTCTAAAGAAAGTACATCTTTAGCGGATAAGGTCTGCCAGTAGAATTCCTACCTCACTGCCAAGTGTCTGTCCGTTGTTGACTGGAATTTGGTTTAGATGAATACAACAATTGCAGCTCACTTAGAACAAGTATTGATTCTTACGTTCTCATTATCAACTAAAGAACTGCTGGGTGTTCGTATACCATGCGGTACTTCCTCTGAAGGGGACACCCTGGTCCCTGGGTGCGTTCGTAGTGCTAGCTTAGTGGTTGGTGAACAAGATTCAAATGAGGCTCACGTGAAACTTTAACAGAATGTGTGAAATGAATGAAGAAACACGCCCGCTCTACGCTAATTCAGTTTTAGGAATGGGAGGTCAGATACACGATTTAAAGACAGGTTTCACTGAATTCACCGTCTCCTACAGTACTGAAATTGTCCAGGATATGGCATCCTTCCCATACAGGATGGTAATTCATTTGCTCTGTTCTCAGTCTCCTTCCAAACTCACTTCTCCCTCTAGTAGTAGAATGTTTGGGCTGCCAGACAAGTAGAGTCATGTCTCCACTGTGATTTAACGTTAAATGTCCTGCTGTCTTTATTTCAGAAGATTTTTTTCCTCTTTATTCTCTCTTCACATGAACATACATGTTTGCCAGGCACGTTCTTGCTTTTCCTTTTTCTCTTATTTTCCATGCCTCTTGCCCTTGTTTTCTTCCCTTTTTCTCTGACTATAGGAACTGTCAGGTGGCCTGGCTGGCATCATCTTACCTTTTTTTTGAACTGTGTTACCCAGAGACCTCCATTTATTATGCCTCAGGCTCACTCTGTCCTTAATGCTATATCTCTCTGAGGGATAGTTAATGATCTTCGCGGCAAATGAAGGTGAACTGTAGCCACGTTATTGTGATAATACAGCCAACTGTATGGAACAGATTGGGCTGAGCTTTGAACAGCTGGGGCTGGCAGAGTGAGTCTTGACTCCTCTCGGAAGAGTTCCAGAACAGCCAAATCATCAAACTTGAAGGGGAAAGAGGGACAAGAAAGGTTATAGGGAGAGTGGTTCCTGCAGGTGCTTTTTTGCCTTTGTGATCTACTTTTTGTAGGTGCTTTTTGAAATTTTCACTGGTTTGTAGATCTGGCGAAGCACAGACTGGTTGAACCCAGGGGCTGCTGTCACTGCTCTTGGGCTTGCCTGCTTAGTGGCTGGGATGGTATTTTCTTGTTCATTTACAGGTATGGAACATGAGAGAGATAGATGCTTCTGTTAAAGCTTGTTCCTCTCTTCAGTCCAGTGAAACCATTTGTAGTTTTAAGGGGAGTTTTTTTTTTTCCTTCTTTTTTTTTTTGCGGTATGCGGGCCTCTCACTGTTGTGGCCTCTCCCGTTGCGGAGCACAGGCTCCGGACGCGCAGGCTCAGTGGCCATGGCTCACGGGCCCAGCCGCTCCACGGCATGTGGGATCTTCCCGGACCGGGGCACGAACCCACGTCCCCTGCATCGGCAGGCGGACTCTCAACCACTGTGCCACCAGGGAAGCCCTTAAGGGGAGTTTTGATTTGCAGAATGTACAGAACCCTAGTATAAATTCATAAAGGCGCTGTTGGAACTTTTGGACTTAGACTGTTGTGTGGCCTCCTGATGGATATAATAAATGAGCGTCAGTGTGGGGTATGGCAGATATTATAAATTGGTGGCCCATGGAGCCAGATCCAGCCCTCAGATATGTTATTTGCCCATACAAGGGAGTGTGTGTGTGTGTTTAAAGAACAAGCTGCCAGTGGGTTTTTTTTTTTGTTTTTGTTTTTAATTACATAAAAATCTGGTTAATCTTGCCAAAGAAGCCAAAAAATCTGGCTTCCCCAGAGCTCTAGTCTCCCATGGTACATGCCAGCTGAGGCTGAGTAACCACTGCCCCATACCTGTCTTCAGTAGGCAAGGCAGGGGCTTTGCAGCTCACGGGAGTCCTCGCCTAACACCCTCGCATTTACTGTTTGATGGGCCTCTGCAGGAGAAGATCAGGAGAGAACAGGAGGCTTTGGGATGGGGAAGAATTGAGTTTGACTCTGAGCTTCACTGCCAGCTTTGTCAATTTGGTTAAGTTACTTACCTTTCTGAGTCTTAGTTTCTTCGTGTATAAAGTGGAAAGAAGATTCTTTACCTCATGGTTGCCGGAGAGAACATGAAGTGAGATAGGATATTCAACACCCTTAAATAAGAGCTGTGTATCGATACATGTCTAGTAGGGTGCTACACACGTTAGCCAGCATTGTGATTTTCAGTTGCTGTGGATCATAGGTGACGTGAGGCCAATCGTTTAGGGTCACATTGACTATGTTATAAAATTAGATAAACACATCTACTACTCAGGACAACCAGGGGACTTGTGTCTCGGCTTCCCATATTTCTGTTTTTGTCTTACAATATAGAATTTACAGTGTCTCTAGGGGAATAATACTGTAGAAACTGAGTTCTTAGGGGTGATATTATCTAAAGAGAGAAAAATCTCATAATTTAGTTCATATCAGGTAGACCCTTGGTTTTCTTTTGAGTAAGTCATGACTTGGTAATTTTGGTCTAAACTCCTGAAGTTTCTGTCTCCCCATCCCAATTACATTCAAAATCAGGTTGATGACAGCCCTGAGGACTGAAGATACTCGTAATCTTCATGGAAGGAAAGGTACAGAAATGAGAGCACCATATCAATTAATATATTTTCTTAAAAGTGCGAGTTGAATGTAGTTCTTGTTGGGCTTGTAATCTATTGAAGGCAGCAGTGTATGAGCATGTTCTCACAGATTCTTTAAAATTTCAAAGGATTTTTTCCAGCATTATTGCACTCAGTTGGCATCTTTTCTCTTTAATCCCTGACCTTTGACAATTATCAGAAGGTTCCAGCACACGTCTGGCTGCCACACTAGGTGGGCTTCCTGCTTATTATATATGTAGTTAGGAAATACAGGTTTTTCCGCCTATTTTTCTACTTCCTGCAAAGATGGGTTTCCTTTAGATGTGGATATTTCACTTAAATGCGTACTCCTGTCTCAAAATGGTAAGGGATACCAGTGCAGTAATTTCTTATTGTACTTTGTGAAGATATCTGGAAAACTCCTGTGTCCAGTGAAGAGCTTCTTAGATAGAGGAAAGCAGGGTGGCTAGAAGGTGTCGAGGCAGTTGTGGGACCAGTGGGAGAAAATATATGTGAAAGGTGAAAAATGATTTGTGCTTAGCTCACTCCTTACAGAATTCAGAATTCAAACGATGTGGTATGCGTAAACAGTTATGTTTTCAAGTGTTGTCTTAAATCTACCTTAGATGAGTGAAAGTCATTATTAGGATAGAAAGTCCCTGAATAGAAGGCATGAGAGAAGAAAACATTATTTTTAGAGCCCAACTTTTAAAAACTTCATGAATGGACATGTAGGTCTACCTCTGGACCTTGAAATTGGGCCCAAACCAGATCTGGTTCTCCGTGATTACTCAGCACCCCTTCTCCTTCCAGCCTCCATCTACTGCTGTTCAGGGAGGCGGTGCAGGCAAGGATGGAAGGAGGTGAAGAGAGGAGGAGGGAAGAGTGTGGCTGAAAGTGGGAGGATTTGGAGAATGAAGATTCTCCGCACTTTTTAGACATTCTCTCCAAATCCCTGAAAGTACTGTGGCATGTTTAAATCTAAGGAAATAGTTGGGTTGATCCATATGAAATTGGCAGTATTTCATTTGTTCAAAAATGGCAGTTTTACACAGTTCAACCAAATACAATTATGACATTTTTGCTAGAATTGCTACAGGCCCTCCAGCTGGGTGTATGGAGTGGTTTTAAAAGCCAGAAATGTTTTGGCATCCCATTGGTGATCTTTCTTTTTTTGCATGGTTTTGCTAAAATATACAGGTATTTTCTGGCTTGGATTTTTCTTATCCGTTTTTTCTAAGTTATAGTTATTGCCTCAAATCTCAGAAGAAACTGAAAGGACAGCACAGTGTGAGGGGGACCGAAGCCAGTGGCTCTCACCAGATTGTTTACAGCGGGACGTGCGCGGCAGGCTGGGTTTGGTTGTGGGTCAAAACTGGGTTTTGACCTTAGCTGACTTCATGTTTGTTTGTTTTGTTTTGGAAATAAGACATGGATGTGAAAAGATGAAAAGCTACCCACATGGCACATGATTTAGTAAACCGTGTCCGCGTTAGGGTAGATGGAACCTCGTTGAAAGTCGTGTTGCTTCCTCAATAAGGCATTGTTTTCCTCTGTTTTTATGGAGCAGAATGATTCCATGAGTACTGTTATAGTTTGGGCAAGAAACAAATTTACTCAATCAAGAAAAGATAAAAGTCTCTAAGAAGAAAGCCTAGAGGTAGTGAAGTCAGTGGTCCTCAGATGGAGGGGGCTGGAGGGGGTGGGGGTGTGTGTATGTATGTAAGAGTCTTGTAGTGGGGGAGGTTTGTTCTGAGTGAAAGAGACAGATGCTTCCTTCGCTGGCGTGTTTCCTGGTTTTTGCTGTTTTATTTTAAGGTTGGGTGCATTTTCGATCTGTCTGTGAGGGCGTGGTGAGCCCGCGGGCACACGCACCCGCCCCTGTAACTTGTTATTCCGTGTGTAGCATCAAGTGGAAGGTGCGAGGCTCCACCAACTGCTCCGAGCAGAGCCCACTTCCCTTCACCGACGGAGCCCGTGAAGCAGTTATACCAACATCAATCAAGGAAAACCCACAGGCTGAACTCACACAGTTGAAGCAGGTGCGTGAGTGAGCATTCTCTGCCAGGCGCCTGTGATTGAGGTGTACCTCGGCGTCGTGCCCACAGATGTCAGTTATGATGACTGTGTGGGACTGTGCCCACTCCTTGCAGAGCCAGGACGAGCCTGTTGTACTTGGAGGACAGAGGAGGTGCAGCTACTGGCATCTCAGTAGCCGATGTACTCAGACTAAGGGTCTAGTATCTGTGTGTGTGTGCGTGCAGTGGTATAGATCAAATACATGGACGCGTGCATACGCACGTGTAGATATATGTGTGTGCGTGCACACGTGCGCCAATTTAAAGCAACCTCAAGTGGGCCATGAGATAAAGAGGGGATATGAACATCGGAGATATTCCTTAGTATCTGACAGTAGGGAAGGTGGTAGTTTAAAAAAGGTGCATGTCTCATTCTGAGTTGCACCATCCTGATACATGTTGAGCTTTAGGAAATTCCTACAAAAGTTTTGCACCATCTTTAAAAAGAAGAAACATTGAACACTAGGACTTCATTATATGTTGTACCTTATAAATAGTTATTAGTTCTCCAAAGCTGCTTGAACATGTTACTGAGATGCTTCGAAATATTATGCATATTATTTATATTCACATATGTGAACAATCACCCTCTCTTTAAGCAATATTCAGCAAAACAGGACACATTTTTTTTTAAAACTACCAAAACTGGCTAAGTGTGAGAATAATTATAAAATCCAGTGTAACTACAGGTTTGGGAAAACCCCAAAATACTGGTGGGGAAATTTTGTAAAACAACATTTATCTGTTTATTTAGGTTGCACAGGGTCTTAGTTGTGGCATGTGGACTCTTAGTTGGAGCATGCGGGATCTAGTTTCCCAACCAGGGATCGAACCCAGGCCCCTGGCATTGGCAGAGCAGAGTCCTAACCATGGGACCACCAGGGAAGTCTCCTATTGGGGGGAAATTTTTTATATGCTATCTGGAGATTATTTTGCAATATATAAAATCAAAAGTCACAAAATGTGTACATTCATAGTTCCGGCAGTACAGCTTCTAGGCAGATTTGTCCTAAGAGTATAATCGAATGTGTGTAAAAAGATTTTACTACGAGACTACTTTATCGCAAACTTATTTTTTGATGTATCTTGTTATAAATATCTGAACAGTATTAGGGTGTCAAATAAATTATAGTAGACATGTACAGTAAAATACCAAATGAGGCATTTAAACAATGTTGTAGATTTTTCTGTGATCTTACTTAAAAAAATACCTTGTTTGCATGCATACATGAATGGGTAGGCATTGTAATAGTGCGGGAGATTATACATAAACTTAAAAGTTATTATCTCTAGGTGATTTGAGAATAATTAAATGTCTTTATTTTGCTTATCTGTTTACTAATATTCATATGTAATCACCTACATGTTAAGTGTACAGCAGAGGGCAGTCATGGAAACAGTATTTTAAGCCTAAAAGCTATCTAGAAATATTTGTGGAGACCAAGAAGGGACAGAGCTTTTTTTTTCCCCCCTAGATGACTGTTTAGCAGATGTTAAAGACTGCTGATTGATTAATTCAATGATATGGGTGTGCCAGGTACTGTACAAGGCTCTGTCATGTTGCTCTGTGCTTCTCACATGGCGAATGGCTTAATCTTTGATAAACTGATTAGTGTGGCTTTAGTAACAGAGTCAATAGTACCAATTCGGAAATTCTAATATGGACATGTAAACATCAAGACTAAACAGTGACCTTTTGCTTCACGTTTTGACGTATGTTTTATCTGCTCTGTACTGTCTCACGTGGTTAGGCTTTTCCTACCGTGTGGATGGTTGGCAACCTCCCATGTCTGGGGACCCAAAAGCAGATAGGAAAATCATTGGGAAAACGTGACACCATTTATGAAAACCTTAAAGAACACTAAAAAGCTTATCGGCAACTGCTTTGAAAAATCTGACTTCTCCTTATTTTGTAGGTTTTTGGCTTTGAAACTCAATCTCGTTTTCATGTTCAGCAGGTGTCCTCTGGGGAGTCAGGACAGGGTTTGAAGGGTGGGAGATTAGTGTGATGAATTTGGTGTCCGTGCATCTGGAATGTTGAGACGGTGGAGGATGTAGGTAGGAGGTTTAGATTAGGGATGTCTGCCTGGAAGAGGATCAGGATTCAGGCAGACTTGTAGAGACTCGTGTAGGGGTTTAAATGCTGCTTTGAGCCGCTCAGAGTGTCCCCCAACGGCAGGCTGCTTCTGATCCCAGTTTCTTTCTCACTGTCATGGTCCTAGAAGTGTAACCTTCCTCTTGCCTCTCAGCACTTTGGCCTCTTGCACTAGTATGAGAGTAGAAATTTAAGAATTCCAGACTGAATTACCCAGGGCTCCCAGAATGAAAAAGAGTTTTCATGAGTTCAACTATAAAAATAGCAAAGATTCTTGAAGAAGGGTTTGTTTTGGATGAGTACCAAGTACCAATTTGCCAAGTTGCCGTGTGTGTGTGTGTGTGCGTGTGCGTGTGTGCGCGCATGCGCGCGTGTGTGTCTGAGGGAATGTTTATGGCTTCTTGAACTTGGTTCATTTCTTTCCCGTTGGTGAAGGAAGAAATTAAAGTTTGGATTTTGTTCTATTTCCATTGTCCAGTGAATCAGGAGAGTTGGGCCCATTTGTTACTCTACTGCTGTGGGAAAATTTCTCATGATCACTTGCACTTTTTTCTCTCTTTCTCTTATTAAAACAGATCTGATGTCCTTAACTAATTGCCTTGGGGATAGTTTGAAGTATAAAGGGTGAGGGTGGTTTGAGCTATCCTTGAGACAAGCCCAGAGTGATAAAATCAATAATTTAAGGAATCACTTGCTTTAAAACAAACAAACAAACTTGTAAATAGAACAAGACTGTGCAAATCCTGTCTTTAGGCAGGCTAATCTAATCACACACAGAAGGCAGCCTGTTTTCTTACTTGCTGGACCACTTCCACTACATATTCTCACAGGGAACAATATATTAAGTACAGTGTTTAGAAATATTTGTTGAATCCTACTGTCTGATTTTGGCAAATCCCAAGGAAAAAAAGAATATGTCTTGGACGGTTTGAGCCTTCCTGGAAGGATGTAAGAGTTTTCCCAGCGAGGCTGGCTTCACATTGTGGGAAACACTGGTTTGGTAGATAACACTTAGAATTTATATTCAGAGGGCAATTTAGTTCTCTTGAGGTGTTTGGAGCAGTCAGAGCTGATCTTACATCTCTCAGGATCTCAAAACTACCCAAAGTGTATGCTAATCTTTCCTTAGGTTGATGTTGTCATTTCCTTTTGAAGGGCACTCTTGCTTCTAACCCCCTCATCCTGTTTCAGCAGCAGGCTGAGCTCACCAACACTGAAATATACAGTATCAGAAGAGAAGACATGGGTGATAACAAGTGAGAGTGGGTGAAAGATGGGGCATTATAGGGTGAAATATCCATTGGCTAATGCTTTTTTCTATTATGGAATGTTGGAGCGTCAAGATTAAAATTCCTAGAGGAAAACAAAGGCAGAACACTCTTCGACATAAATTACAGCAATATTTTTTTGGATCCGTCTCTTAAAGCAAAGGAAATAAAAGAGAGAATAAACAAATGGGATCTAATTAAACTTACAAGCTTTTGCACAGCAAAGGAAACCATTGACAAAACAGAAAGATGACCTGTTGCAGAGGAGAAAAATTTGCAAATGATATGACTGATAAGGGGTTAACAGCCAACATATATAAACAGCTCATACAACTCAACATCAAAAAACCCCAAACAACCGGATTAAAAAATGGGCAGAGAGATTGAATAGACATTTTTTCCAAAGAGGAAATGCAGATGGCCAACAGGCACATGAAAAGATAACTCAATTGCTAACCATCAGGGAAATGCAAATCAAAATCACAAAGAGATATCCTCACACCTGTCAGAATGGCTGTCATCAAAAAGAGCACAAATAACAAATGTTGACGAGGATGTGGAGACAAGGGAACCCTCGTACACTGTTGGTGGAAATGTAAATTGGTGCAACCCTTGTGGAAAACAGTACAGAGGTTTCTCAGAAAACTAAAAATAGAACTATTGTATGACCCAGAAGTTCCACTCCTGGGTACATATCTGAAAAAACAAAAAGCTAATTTGTAGAGATATATGCACCCCAATGCTTATAGCAGCATTATTTACCATTGCCAAGGTATGGAAGCGACCTAAGCGTCCGTGGACAGATGAATGGATAAAGAGGATGTGGTATATATACAGTGGAATACTACTCAGCCATAAAAAGAGAATGAACTTTTGTGGTTTGCAGCAACATGTATGGGCTTGAAGGGCATTATTCTCTGAAATTAGAGAAAGGCAAATACTGTATGCTATCCCTTGTATGTGGAATCTAAAAATTACACAAACTAGTGAAGGTAACGTAAAAGAAGCAGACTCGCAGATAGAGAGAGCAAACTAGTGGTTACCAGTGGGGCGAGGGGAGAAGGGGGGCAGTATAGGCGTAGGGGATTAAGAAATACAAACTATTAGGTATAAAATAAGCTACAAGGGAGCGGGCCCTGCAGGCCTCGGGTGCCTGCGCACTGGCCTGGCCGCTCAGGCAGGCGGGTGGAACTCCCGCGCTATCTAGCCGTTCGCCTCCCCTCGACTGATGTCTACCCCAGGCATGGGGGGGTCCTGGCAGTAACGACTAGCAACCCAGGTGCTGTCCAGGCGGAGGGAGCCGCAGCCGCACCTCCGCGCCTGCGCTCCGCGCCTCTTGCCCGCAGTGGGTGAGGAGGGCGCGCTGTCTTGGCCCAAGGCGGGTGCTCCGGCTGCTGGGTCGCCGGGCCCCCTGAGCTGGAGGCGGAGTGCAGCCTGGGCGGCTGCAGGGGCCGCGAAGACGACCAGGAGTTGGGAGAGGAGGACGGCGAGCTGGAGGAGGCACGTATTAAAAAACAGACATAAGCTACAAGGGTATATTATACAACATGGGGTATAGCCAATACTAGACAATAACTATGAACAGAGTATATAACCTTTAAAAAACACCTGTAACTTATACTGTATAGCAAGTATACTTCAATAGAAGAAGCAGAAGAAGAAGGGAAAAAAGATTTGGCAAAATCTTAAGCTAATTTTGCTTAAATGTGGTCATCACATAGCACTGACAGAGTAATTGAAATTTGTGATGGTGATGAAAATGAAAATCAAATATTTAGAAAGTAATGTTATGGCCCCTTTATTTAAAAAGGTGTAGTATTATGAGGAATGTAAGTGAAATAAATTCGTTTAGTTTGCTTCTCAGCATGTATCAGGCATAAAATCGTTTTAATAGATCTTACGTAAGGGCTTATGTTGCAAGGGCTTATCCACTGGTGCTGAAGTGTGAGTAGACATATCTAAGTTCTCCTGCTTTTTAGCTTGTAACTTTGGGAAGCTATTTAAGCTATAGTATCTCATCTCTAGAAGGGAGATAAGAGCATCAACCTCAGAGGGTTTTTAAAATAAACTTTATTTTAGGATAGTTTTAGATAAACAGAAAAGTTGCAAAGATAGGAAGAGAGTATTCATGTCCTCTTTACCTAGTTTCCCTTACTCTTACCATGTTACTTTACTGTGGTATGTTTGTCAAAACTAAGGAACCACCATCGGGACTTTATTATTAACTGAAGACAGTTTATTTGGACTTCTCTAGTTTTCCCCTGATGTTTTTTCTCTGTTCTGGGATCTTGTCCTGGATACCACAGTACATTTGTTCATCATGTCTGCTTAGGCTCCTCTGATCTATGACAGTTTCTCAGACATGTTTTTGATGACCTTGACAGTTTTGAGGAGTGCAGGTCAGTATGTTGTAGAATGTCCCTCATTTGGAATTTGTCCAATGTTTTTTCATGATTGGGCTGGGTGTGGGCTTTTGAGAGAGACTACAGAGGTGAATCATTATTCTCAACACATCAAATGAAGGGTATATACTATGCACACAGCTCGTCACTGTTGAGCTTGACCTTGATCACCTGGCTGAGATCATGTTTGCCAGGTTTCTCCGTTGTAAAGTTACTCTTTTTTTGCCTTTTCCATATTGCATTTCTTAGAAGCAGATCACTAGGCACAGGTCATAGCGTTGTTTTAAGGTTTAAATGAGATGATAAAGCTCTTAGCACAGCCTGGTGCTTGGGAAACCCTCATGAAATGTCCCTTGTGACTGTGGTTGTTGCTTTTGTGCTAGTAATCCCCTTCAGTACTTAAAAGCCAGTAGTCTTTAGAGTGTCTTCCTCATAGTTATACCGTTCTCAGTCATTTACTGATGTTGATCAAAAAAATACAAAGGAGGAAGAGTGCTCACAAACTTTTCAAGTGAGATGGCTGTACTCAAAGGCACTCTAGGATGGGGGTGTATGAAGGTCACTCAAGCTTTACCGCTGAACAGCTGTGCTAAACTGAGATCATCAGCATCTGGTCCTGTTTCAAGGGATGGTGTCAGTCATCAAGGATGAGCATGGAGATGGAGGGTGGCTGGGGTGAGGGTGCCTGGCAAATCTTGAGCATGAGAGGGAGAAGGAAAGTAATTCGGGAGCTGAGCCTACATTATGGCGAGACCTTGGTCTCTCCCCCACCCCCCCTCGCCATGGTCAATTTGATAGTTTTCAGGTAGAATTCTGAGTTCTTAGAAAAAAAAAAAACTGTCTTCAGCACTTCTCTATAAAATGAGGGCCTTGTTCTGTGACCTGAGATGCTTCAAAGCCCTTGTAGTTGTTGCTAGAGTATTCGCTGAGCCTGGAGTCCTGTGTAACCACATCTGTTGGAATAAATAAGAACGGCTGGTCTCTTGTACAGATACTGTTCGGCATGAATTTTTTATTTAAGTCTCTCCGTGTATCTAGTAAACAGTAAGCAGTATTCTAACATTACTAAAAGCCTCCCAAGTCTCCTTCCAATAAATTTCCTTCACTCCTCCCCATTTAGAAGTTCAGGGTGTAGGGCAGGGTTAATGTACCAGAGAAGGAATGCTAGGAAAGTATTTCTGAGCTAGAGAAAATAAGGTTCCTTTTCTATGTATTCTTTCCCATTTGACCTTCAGCTTCTCTCTTAGATAACATATTTTTTGGACTGTTTCTTGGGAAAGCAAGATTTATGCAGACATTCTTTTACTGGTGTGTATGTACTAAGTGAAGAGAGACATATTTGTATTAAAATGGAGTTCTCTGTCCCTGACTGCTTCGTGGGGAGAAAATTTACATCTGCTTTAAGGGTAGATGAGTGAACTGTTTGCTTGGTCTTCTTTAAATGACTAGCAAGGAAATTCTTCCCATTTATCTTGGTGAATTTCTGTCTTAACGTGCTTACTTGAGACTGAGCACCCGTTTCCTGTCCTACAGAGAACCCAGGAAGCACTTGAAGAACATACATGGCCTCATTCATTTATTCTGTTCTCTTTGTTATTAACAGCAGAAAGAAAATTTTTATTTAATCTGCTAAATTCACTTCGGGGTCCAAAGGAGTGAAAACTATGATGATGCATTGTTCAGTCTCGCTCTTCTTTTTTCAAGCAAACAGTGAGTTCCCTGTCCTGGGGGCTGAGAATATAAGTAAAAATAAGATGGGATCTACCTCAAGTGTCAAGTGATAACCGTGGTGGGCTCCAGGAGATTTTATCATTCTTTTAAGCCTTTGCAGGGCTCCTGTGGTCCTCACGGATGCTCACAAATGTGTCAGTGGCCCTGTTGGGGGGCATTTAGTACAGGTGCACTTTCTGGCCTCTTTTGAGGTTAGGCATGACCATGTGACTGGCTTTTGCCCATGAAACGTGCGCAGAGGTTGCATCTGTGACTTCCCAGGCGAAGCTGAAGAGTCACCGTGGGATTTGCTTTCATCCTCTTCCACCTACCTTCGTGGGAACCTGCACAGTCTGGTCTCGGAGGGGCCGTGATGGAAAGACCCTCTGACCTAGGTTGGACGTACAGTGTGAGCAAGGAGTATGCTTAGGTTCTTACACGTCAGTAGGATTTGGGGTGGTGTGTTCCTTCAGTACTATCAGCCTGTCCTGACTAATGCAGTCAGTGTTATTATCTCTTCAGAGTCGCAGGAATTAAGGCCTAGATGTTTGAGCTGTGGAGGGGATATTCACAGTTGTGATCGTGGTAGTGGTAGGAAAGCTGTACACATAGTAGTTACTGTAACACAAGAACTGGGCTGCCAGTTTATACTCTTAGAGGTGTGACCTACATTTCAGTATAGTTGTTACATTTCTTCAAGGAGATTACATCCCTTCTGACCCTGCATGCCTTCTTCTCAACAAGTATCTTTACATAACGGAGAATAATTCTAGAGAAGGAAAAATCAAAGTGTATATTTAAATACACACACACGCACACACGCACACGCACATTATCTTACCCTCCCAAGAGTCATATGAGAGATTTTAATGCCAAACTACTGGTTGAGTGCCAAGAAGAATTTATTGGGTGGACATAATGCTTAATTTATATTTAGGGAATTTCCACTGCTAAATCACAGAGCTTATAAAATTTAAGAAGAGGAGGAGGAGGGGGTGGAGAGGGAAAAAAGGGCCCGGGGATCTGGTTGACAATATTCCTTTTAATTTAAAGCCACCTGAAGGCTTTAGTTGAATAATAAGTTCCCATATGGTTTCCGTTCTTTCAGTGTTAGAACCTCAGAAATGCAGTCTACTTTTAGCCTTGGCTTCTGCTTGCCTCTTTGTCAGGGTGAGGATGCTTCCCGTCTGCCTGCTGGTAGGAAACATAAGCCAAGCCCACTTCCCATGGGGATCGTTCCCAGGCTGTACTTTCTACTGGGCAGGTTGGCTTTTCTGGCGGGAGGACCCACTCCTACAGGGAGCTCCTTTTTTTTTTTTTTTTTTGACATCGTTATTGGAGTATAATTGCTTTACAATGGTGTTAGTTTCTGCTGTATAACAAAGTGAATCAGCTATACGTATACATATATCCCCATATCCCCTCCCTCTTGCATCTCCCTCCCTCCCACCCACACTCCCTATCCCACCCCTCTAGGTGGTCACAAAGCACCGAGCGGATCTCCCTGTGCTATGCGACTGCTTCCCACTAGCTATCTATTTGGTATTTGGTAGTGTCTATATGAGGATATGGGGAGGGGGATGGGAAGCTGGGACCAAGTGAGAGAGTGGCAAGGACATATAAACACTCCAGGGAGCTCTTGACTCCCGGAGGGGCGGAGGCAGCCAGTGCGACCACTCAAGATGGCTTCAGGCCTCATTAGTCAGAAAGCCTCTTTACAGGCGCTTTCTCAGCTCCCTGTTGTGCTTCCCAACCATACAGTTCTGTTTACAATCAACTTTTCCCCTAAAGGAAAAACCCGTCCTCCATTTGGGTTTTGTTGTTTTCCCCTGATGTTTTTTTTGGTAACCATCAGAGTCTTTAGAATGGCAAATACTCAGTAAAGCCTGAAACTTGAGTAGAGGGTTATTTTCAGTTACTTGTGCTTTCGTTACTAAAAATTTCCTCTTTTCCTGATCGTGTGTAAGTTTACTTTTCTCTTGTGTCAGTGAGTTCACGGTATACCCAGGGAGTCTATAGAAAACCTTTTGAGAAAGAGTTTTTAGAGTATGATGATTGCTCTAAGCCTGCCTCCCTTTTTTCTCTTAATTTTGTTTTCAGTCGTAATGAAAAAGCTACTTCACATCAAATGTTAATGAAAAAACACCCAGTGTTCTTTTGAGAGAAACCTAGAAGGACGATATATATATATACACACACACATTTATATTTAAATTTGGATCTGAAGTGCTTCAGTTTTTCAAATAGATTGAATTAAGGTAGCTAAAGACTAGAAATCCATTATAATTGGTTGTGTAAACTGTTCTGGGCTGAATTTGTGAAATTCTACACTAATGTCATTAAAATGCCGGGAGATAACTTTGTTGTGGCTCAAAAGAAGCTATCTGGAAATTAGGAGATAGGATTTTGGTCCTGCTTCATTGTGCTCGTGTCACTATTTAACTGCTATTACTGTTTATCCATTTAAAAGTTAGATTAATGGTGCTCACCTTTCCAGTCTTCATGGAGTTGCAAAATGATTTCTTCACACAAGGGCAATCGAAATGATATGTCTAAAGTGGCCTGAGTCTTTGGAAGAAGAGTCCTACAAATGTATAGGTAGATGGAAGTAGAAGAAGAATACTGTATATGGAAGAACAAATGAATTTGAAAGGAAATGGGGTTACCACCTCTCTCAGCTGACCAGACAGTAGTACTAAGTGAAAACTGTTCTGTTTCCACCAAAGGCAGCATTTTGAAGAGGACCCTCTGGCAGGGTCATTGCATTAGTATCCTATTAACCTGAAATGAGAAAGTACATTTTGAGTACAGAGGCACTCAAGATGAGCTCATGTCAAATTGGGCCTTCGTGATCCTCAGAAATCGCTTGTGGGATATACTATTAGGATGAAAATGGTATTATCTGGCTTGTAAAGTAAATGCCACAGTTTGTCTCCTGCATAGTGTGTCCTCAAGTGGTATTTCATGTGTTTCTAAAAATGCCTTGTAGAAACTAGACTAACATACAGCTTGTTTTTTCTTTTTGCTTGATTTTTAATTGTCAATTGCTAATGTAATGATTTGAATCAAATGTAAAACAGAAAGAAAATCAAGCACAGTCCCAACACCACTTTCATTTAACACGTCTCCTCCGTGTCCTATAATTTTCCTCAATACGATGTTTTATATGTGTGTATCACTTAAAAAACAAACCCTCTACTGCTGGTTTACTTGGATAACTTTACAGTAGCAGATTTAAAAATCTGTTTCGTGAGATGAAGGTATGGGCACCTTATCCTTTACCCTGGCTCTACCCTTCTACTTTCCAACACGTATAAACTGTACATTTATTTTCACATTGCTAAAGTTAACAATCCCATTCTGTGACTTTTACGAAGTCTCTCATGTTACATATTTGGACTGATACTAAAAAAAAAAAAAACCCTGAAAACCAATCATCAGTGTTTATATCTACGTATGCAAATAATGTCCACTACAGGACCAAGTAAGATGCTCTGATTTCGTTTTTTTTCCAGTTCCGTGATCCCTGTGCCTCTCTGTGAGAGGGGTCAAAGGAAGACTCCTTATTTAATTGTATCAATGCATCGAAACCATACAACATTGTTTGCTTCAAATGTGGCCTCTAACCTTCTTATACAGCTTATTAACCCTGAAGTGTTTGATCTCTATATTTTCTGGGAGAAGAAATAGAAGCCTTTAAAAAAAAATTAGATTTTCTTTCTAGAGTCAATGTTGTTTCTCTCATTAAACTTTTGGCATCTCTTTTAAGCTTGATTTTCAGATTTTGTAGTGATGTTCAGGTCTTATTAATTCTGAGTGGTACTTGGAATAATCTGGAAACTACATCTCCCGTTGGCCCTGGGCCATTTTCTCTTATTATTTTGATGTGTTTTCCTTAGGCTTTCTCTGCTGTTTCTTAACCATTTCTGTCGGTCAGATGTTGGGTTGCCTTACATCCCTCTACATCTTATCTTTCTTTCACATTTTCCATCTTTCTGTCTTTGTCCTTAATGTTGTGGGAGATTTTGACTCTATCTCTTAACCCTTTCCTTCGTGGTTTTTAGCCATCAAATTTAACTTCTAAGAGCTCATCTAATTTTTAACTTCTTGTTTTTATTTTTGTGGCATCTATTTTGAAATTCATTAAAACAGTGGTGTAAAGCACTAGCATTCTGCCAGGAATTCATCTATTATAAAAATATGCGTTATAAATTCAAAAATCCCCTATGGGTATTTGTAGCGACATCTAGAATTACCCTTCAGTTTCATAATCTGACCACTTAGGAAAAAAATATCACCAGTTGCTCATTGGCCATCTGATTTGACTTTGACATTATTAGTAATGCATACCGAACAACAGCAATATACAGGATGAGTGATAAAAAACAAAACAAAACACAGTTGCTGCCCTCAAGGAATTTATGGCCCAGTTGAAAGAAGAAGCTGAAGCATCTTAAGAATAAAAAAATACTGACTTAGGCAGTATAGAGTTTTAAACCAGAAAAGT
Organism: Tursiops truncatus; assembly: GCF_011762595.2. NCBI lineage: Eukaryota > Metazoa > Chordata > Mammalia > Artiodactyla > Delphinidae > Tursiops > Tursiops truncatus. The sequence goes on from NC_047043.1 coordinate 17,434,827, forward strand.
TTGTTTTTTCAACTAAGGTGAAACTTTTGTACACAAAGCCTTTTTCTGTATATTGGATTTTTTATTCACTGAGAGAGACAGAAAGTCAGATTGTTGGACGGAGACTACTGCTTTTGATATTATGTTCATATTCTTTTTATAGGACCATCCATCATCTATCACCAGATCAAATTTACCAAAATCTAACTAACAAAGGATGTTGTAATTTTTAAAAAACTGAGTAACTTATTCATGAAACGTGGCATTTTCTTATTTAGCTGAATTATTTGCTTGCTATTATGCTCCTTTTTATCATTCATTGACATGTATGTATCATAGTATTCCTATATGCAAAAGGTAGTTTCTTTCTCTCCTCCCCCTCCTCCTTTCTCCTCCACCTCATCTTCTCTCTCTGTCTTCTACTTCTTTAGTCTTACCTACACTATTGATATAAACATATACTCAGCCCAACTTGTGTCTGAGTATTTTCTACACATCATATGCTCAGTGCTATGATGACATAGGGTTATTTCCTGAAGAAGTGGTTAGATGTATATTACATAGACTATTGGTTAGGGGCAATGTCAGTTAATAATAGTAAGGCTGCCTATTCTTAGATGGTAGGACATGTAAATATGGCTTCTGTTTTGTTAGGACTCGATTTAGAAAGCGGTGGACATTTGTTTTTACTCTTGAACTTTTTCCTGAACATGAATTTTCATGACTGATTTAATAAAGGCTATCTTGATGTGGAATGGAAGAACCATGTTTGAGGGCTTGGATTCTTAACCTGGCATCAGGGAGGGACTTAAGTGAATCAGCTCATCACGGTGTTACTTCTGTTCTGAAAGCATTCTACAAAAATACACAGAGTCTAACAGTTTCATTCTGAGAGAACGGTAATTGTCCCTACTTTCTATATCTAAGTGTCGGTCCCTAAAATTGTTCTTAAGTTTTGAAATTTGGCTGTCAGTATATTTTGGCTCAAGAAAACTCAAGAAGAAATATTGCACCATTTGGAATTAGGCAGTATGTCAGTTTACCATCAATGAAAAGTTTTAGTTCTTGGGTGAACTAATTCTGAAACTATAAATGCATGTGATATTAGGAGGAAAGCTATTGGAATAGGGTTTTTAGGATGAGACACTAGGCTGCAGCTACAGATGTAGGATAACTACTCTGATGTTGAGTATTGATAGTTGTTTATTATGCTCTAATACTTGTTACCATACAAAGTTTCACATTTAATTGATAAAAAGCTTTCTCTATGTAATCCAGTAAAATCACCTTCAGCTTATAGGTAATGAACATTTAAACACTGTGGTGATGGTGAAAGCCCAGGATGAAGGTATATCATCTTGGTTATAATGCTGTTGGTTCTTAGAGCATTATCTGGCAGAAGGACATGTGATACAGACAATAAGAATCATGGAGACAAGCTTAATTCAGTTTGAGTTTTTAAAGACAGAATTATTCAGGTACAGTATAAATGTGGATAATCTCTATCAATATATCTTTGAATTTCTTTGATTAAAGCAATCAGTAGGACGCTTCAAACTTTGTATAAACATGTTCCTGTACTACATGTCACTTTGTGTCACAGTGTTTGTAGGATGATGTTGATAAATTACATGACTGCTTTTTTTCCTGATTGATGGTAATAAAGGACAGTGATTTATCACTTTGCTTTTCAAGCAGGCTTAAATGATGATAAGGAACTAAACTATTCAACAGAAAAGTGGACCTCTCCATTCTCCCAGAAGCATATGTCTAAATATTAGCAATGGGGAGAGAAGAAGGGGAAGGAAGCTGGTCTAAGGGTTGTTCTGGGAGCATTCCACTCAGTCAGAACTGAATGGAGAGCTCATTTCATGTCTGGCTCTCTGTCTGCTCCGTCAGCAGCACTTGTATCTGGATCTTTATCAGGTTACTGCTGCTGGTGTCTACATTTTCATTTACCTTGGCTGCCATTTAATTAAAAAGCAAAAAGACAAATGGCCTAGGCCAGGCTAGGAGTGCAGCTGAGGATGGATGTCTGTTTATTAGTGTGTGAGTCTGTCACATCACCTGTGATGTCTGCGATGGGACAAAGCCTTTTAATTTTACCAAGCCGGATTCACAATTCTTACTTTCCTAATTCTTCTAACTTTTTATAATTTTTTGGAAATTATAAAATTGATGAAAACTCTGAGGTCCCATTTCTAGAAGTAGGCCACTTTCAAATTGTGTTTTAAATAATCTCAAGTACGAAGATGTCTCTGTTATTGTGGAGGGTAGAGGTGAGAGAATGGGAAGGTAACATCTTCTCAGGAAGAAGGTAACATCTTCTCAGAAAGAAAAGATTTCAACCAGATCTTTTATATAGATTGGAGTTCTGTGAAAATTCCTTTTAGAAAAGAATGTTCTGAATAAAGTTTGAAAACCATTGGTCTAGGCCACCATAAATTCTGAAACACCTTCCTTCCTCCAGTGTCCCAGCATGGACAATTGTTTGTCCCTGTGTTGTACAACACATTTGCAAAAAGCATTTTGACGTTAATCATAGCTGGAGCTACGTTCCTCAGACCATCGTGCTTCCCCTAGGATTATGTTTCTGCTCCAGGGTAGGTGGATGGTTAAATTGATGGGTGGATGCATAAGGATAGGAAAGGATGGAAGGAAGGGCATACAGTTATTTCCACTTGCCTCTTCCTTTGTGTCTGTGCATGTATCTTTAAATTATTTGATTATATTTCTTACTGCTTTGGGGCAGGATATGCATCTTGCTCACACTTCGTTGTCTCATATGCACTTACAATAATAATGTTAACTCCCCAGTCCCTCTTTTATGTATATATGGCCCAGGCACCATTCTAGATGCTGAGGATATAGAAGTAAGAAAACACACGAATGCGTGACCTCATGGAGCTGCTTTCTAGCTGGAGGGGAAACAGTAGACATTGAAGCGAGATGTACAGTGGGCCGGTTAATGATGAGTGCCGTGCCCGCATAGAACAAGAGAGGGAAGGGGGTACCACAGCACAAAGCCCATAAATCAAAACCCGCAGAGCTGTTTGACTGGAACTTCTGAGACGGTGCGAAACTTGCAGCACCAAGACAGGCTCCTCCTGTGGCCACGGGCACCAGAAAAAGCAGCATCCTTCCCCTTTGCCAGAGGCCGCAGTTTGGGCTTTATCACCTTAGGGCTCCCAAGCCATCGTGGAAGTGCCCTGCGCTGTGCACAGGGCTCCTCACAGAGAGAAGTGGCCATGGAATCTGATGGAGGTGATGGCGAAGGCTAGGGAAATCATTCAAGTTTCTGCGTAACCACATCTGATTCTGCACGGGGGTAAGGCCTGGGTATCTTTGAGGTATACGCACAAGCAGTTAGATATTGCTCAGTCAGTCATTTTCAGGCACGGCCAGGCAATTGAAATAGGAACTGTGAGTTATAAAAGGGCCATTCCTTTTCCAAGTGTTGGTGGATTTGCAGATGTAGTCTCAGACATTAAACTTGACCTTGAGCCAAGTAATTTCAGTTTCTTTAAGGAAGGAGTTTGGCAGATGCTGAGATGGATGGGACCACCTGTTTTTTTTTTGGAATTTCTTGAAACGGAACATTTTTTAATCCAGTGAAAAGGAAAAAAAAACCCAGTATTTATATTCTCATCGTGTAGTAGTAGCAATAACTGACTCCTAGATAGCACCTCCTCCCGCCGGCCAGGCACACTTTTAAAGTGCTTTCTGTCAAACTCATTCTGAAAACACCCATGTGAGGTAGGTGTTGCTCTTTTTCCCACTGTAGAGTGGAGGATAACTGCTTCCGAAAAGGTTTCATAACTTGCCCAAGGTCACACAGCTTATATAACTGGTGAAGCCGGGATTTGAGCCCACGCAGCCTGACTTCCTAGTTCCTCTTCTTAATCACCACAGTGAGTACGTTTCCACATGCATGATGCATGGATCCCTGAAAGATATTTTACAAATCAACTCATATAAACTCTGTGAGTCTGAAGTATAATGCAGTCCTCCAGCGAAGCCTCGTGAAAATGACGTACTTTGGGGCGTTCTTAGCTTAGTAATTTGTAAATACAGATTTTTGAAAATTTCAGACTTATCTAAAGTAGAGGTCATCTAGAGGAAAGAAGGTTTTGAGCTGGTCAAGAAATATGTGCTAAACAAATTAATAAAGGAATAGAATGTTATTTGGCAAGAGAGCTGGTCTAGTGTAGAATTCCCCGGTAAAATTTGCATCTTGCCCTAAGTCTTGCTTTTAGCTTTTAAAGCCATTCTTATACTTCCCATAGACACACCCATCTGATAGATGAGAAATCCAGGCAGGAAGCCTTGCAGAAATCATCCAGGATGTTCTTTCTTTGTTCCTGTGTGTGCTCTCTGAACCAGCTCTTACCTTACATCTCTGCAGTCCCAGTATTGATCCTGCCTTGACCCTCTGGGATCATTTTTCACAGTTTGTCTTTCCAGTGTTTGAAAGTCAGTTTTCCCTAAATAATTCCTGACTTTGGTCAGTCCTCAGACCCTCACAATCACATGCTGTCTGGGTAGGAACCTTTAGTGTAGGTCCTGCCTCTGTTGTAAAACCAAACCACCCATCTGCCTACTTGGATGATATTTCGAAACCAAATGTGCTAGTGCAGTGTCTTATTCAGAATTCCTTTTTCTTAGAGATCTCTCTGGAGGTTTATATGGGCTAATGGATCCCCACCCACTTGACATTTTGCCCATTACATTATATGTTTCTTCCAAGGAACGAAAATGTAACTCTCCTTTTCTGACAGCATGGGAGACATTCTCTTGCTGTTGCTCTCCAGGAAAAATCTCATAATCTAACTAGACAAACCCTTGCTGAAAAATTAGACCAAATGACATTTGTAAACTCCAAGGAAAGCATTTTTCTTCTGTGAAGTATTCCCTAGCTGTAAGTGTTAGAAACCTTACATATATCAATACCAGTTAAGTTCATGGAAAAAATGAAAGGCTATAAACAGCTGGATATACTGTCAAAAATGAATCCTGTCAACCTAATTTTTTCCCTAGCCCTGTGTGCTGAGAAACTTTCAGCCTTCTTAATTCACTTTTATGAGATGAATGAGAAAACTGAATGGATAAAATTTAGTTGCTGAAAGAAACATTGGATAGCTAGCTAGCTCCTTTCTGCTTATTTGGGAAGTTTAAGTGAAGAAAACACTACATGGTTATCAAAGGGGAAAGGGGGTGGGGGAGGGATAAAGTGGGAGTTTGGGATTAACAGGTATGAACTATTATATATGAAATAAATAGCAAGGTCCTACTGTAGAGCATAGGGAACTCTAGTCAATGTCTTATAATAAACTATAATAGAAAAGAATCTGAAAAAGATATATATATATATAATGTATAGCTGAATCCCTTTGCTGTACACCTGAAACTAACTCAACTTTGTAAATCAACTGTACTTGAATAAGAGGGGAGTAGATAAATTGTGAGTTTCATAAGTGGAATACTTATTGGCCTTAAAAAAGAGCAAACTACTGATTCATTCAGCAGCATAGATGGATTCTGAAAACCTTTATTCTGTGTGAAAAACCTTACACAAGAGGGTGCCTAGTGTGTGGTTCCATTTATACAAAGTCCTTAAATAGGAAAAACTAATTTATGATGAAAATAATCAGAACAGGAGGGATAGGGGCAGGGATTGACCAGGAAGAGGCATGAGGGAAATTTGGGGGCTGATGTCAGTGTTCTTTGCTTTGATGGAGGTTTGTGTTATATGCATTTGTCTATGCATTTGTCAAAGCTTATTGAATGTTATATTTTAAATTTATGTGTATCACTGTATGTTATAAAACAAAGATTTTGAAGCCTATCTTACGTATGCCAAAGTGTTTAGGGGTAAAGTGTATTGACATTTGCAACTAACTTTGAAGTGGATTTTAAAAAATAGATTGATTAAAAGATAGAGGAATGGCAGTCTAGCCCTAGAATTTAGGTGGAGTGAAAATGGGCTTTGATTGTGTAATTTTCTGAACTTTCTGTACATATGAAAGTTTTCATAATAGCGTATTGGGGGAGAAGGCAATTTTTCTGTTCTAGCTTCCAAGGATAGAAAAGATCTTGTTTTACAGGTGAAGGCACTGAAACCTAACTCCTCAAAATCCAAAGTTGTTAAACAACAGAGCTAGTGTTAAGTTGCAGAGGGCTCTAATCCTCCAACCCGTGTTCTTTCTGTGTTGCTGCACTACTTTCCAAATCCAGACACCCAGAGCCCGTCTGTTAAAATGGGAAGTAGGCATGAAACCTGCTTTTCTTTGAACCCCTGTGGCTACTCTCCAGTCTGAGTCAACTGACCTTTTTTCAAACCGTTTTCTTGAGAGAAAAAATGCTAGGGGTAGTCAGGTTATTGAGCCCGCCTTTACTAAATATCCACGTGAAGGTAAATACTGAGATTTAATCAGTTACAAAATAAGCCTGTTTTCTCAAAGAATTATTTTTTTCTCCTAAGTTCATGTACTGGGAATTTCAGATGCAGGAATAAAATTCCAAGTATTATAGAATTAAAAAACCAAGCCCATATGTATTTTGTTCCTAGTTCAAGCAGAAATTCTGCAGTCTTGCAGATGGTAAGCATGTCTCCTGTTCAGCAGACGGCTGCAGGCAGGCTTACCGAGCAGCATGCGGACTGGAAAGAATGCCATGCCGGGTGCGCAGAGACTGGGACTCTAATGCCAGGTCTGACCGTAACTGGTCCCGTGACTTTGTATAACTCCCCTAACCTTTCTGAGGGCCATCCTTTGATCTTGCTCTCCCTATTAGCGTAAGGATAAAAATAAAGCAAATTTCAAAGTTGAAAGAGTTGAAAGATATACTCAAGCCCAACCTCCTCATTTTCTTGGTGGGAAAATTGGAGCCTAGTGATTTGTTCAAGGTAATAGAGCTTTGACAGAGGCAAAGCCAGGCCCTAAAACAGTCTTTTCCTGATGTACAGGTTAGTGTAATTGCCGCACCACAATTACCTCCCTGCAATAGCTATGAAAGCATTCCAAGATAAACGTTCCATAGGAATGCAAAGTGGTGGTGCGGGTGATATTTCTTAAGATACACATAAGTATTACATGTATATTTTTACTTAGAGAATATAAGTCTTCTGGATTTTAATATGTATACTGATATTTTATGTTAAATCTATAACTACAAAGCCATGTGTAGATAACAGTTTATCTGTAGGGAAGTGGTCCCTTTGGTAAAATTCATCATCTTTGTTAATACACTCATCACTATGCCGGACCTTTTTATAGATTATTCTTAAGTGTAGTATTCAATATATGTAATAAATTACAAGATTCACTATTTCAGTTGTAGGTGTTCCACTGGGATGTGGTTAATAAAAAGTATATAAAGCAACACTGTACAGTATTGCATTTTGAAATAATAGGACTTTTGCAACACTGTAACTAAATATAATGGCATGTTTTCAAATATATTGTGTCTATCCTTAAGAAGCCAAAAACCATTTTGAGGTAAAATAGGCTAAAAGAAATTTCTTGAAAGCAAATATGTATTGGCAAGCTTTCTAATTTGGGGTTGGGTTTGTGTTTTGTAGGCTTCATGCAAAAGCATTATGTATTTTTTTTTACATCTTTATGAGGTGTTATTGAAGTACAATAACTGCACATATTTAATTACAATTTGATCAAATTTAACATCTTTATACACTGGTGAAACCATCACCACAGTCAAGATAAAGAACATGTCTGTCATCCCCCAAACTTTACTCAGAGCTCCTTTGCAATCCCTCCCTCTCTGCTTCTAACCTCATCCCCAGGTAACCATTGACTTGCTTTCTTCCCCATCCTCTAGAACTGTATGTAAAAAGAATTGTGTGCCTAAGAATTGTTTTCTTTTTTTTTCCTTTTGCCTAGTTGCATTCCATTATGTGGATGGATATGCCATAATTTGCTTATTCATTCATCTGCTGGACATTTGGGTTATTTCCAGTTAATGTCTATTACAAACGAAGCTGTCAGAAAATGAAAGCAAAACTGTTTTCCTTTTTCATGGGTAAATGTAAGGGCTAGGTTATATGGCATGCATATGCAATATACACATTTTATGGAGCTTCCAAAGTGGTAATACCATTTTCAGTTCCCATCATCAGTGAACGAGAGTTCAGGTTGCTCAAAATCCTTGTCAGTGCTTGGTATGGCCAGTCTTTTAGTTTTAGCCAATCTAATGGATGAATAGTATCACCTCACTTTGTGTTTAGTTTGCTTTTCTCTGAGGACTGATGATGCTTTTCATGTACTTTTGGCCGTTTGCTTATCTTTTGTGAAATGTCTAACACTTCTGTCTTTCTTTAATGGGTTCTTATTAAATTTACAAGAGTTCTTTCTGTAATATATTTTGAACCCAAGTCCTTCATCTGATATTTTCTTGAGCAAATTTTGTTCCTGAATATGGCTTGCATTTTCATTTTTAGTGGTGTCTTTCCAAGAACAAAAGTCTTACATTTTGATGAAGTCTGATTTATCAATTTTAGCTTTAATGTTTTGTATTTTTTTCATGTGTTCTATCTACAAAAACCGCCTACCTTAAGATACAAATATTTTCTCCTATGTTTTCTTTTTGTGGTTTTAGATTGTGCATTTAGGTCTATGATTTCAGTCAGTTTTTGTGTTGAGTGTGAGGTAAGAATCATTGTACTTTTTTTTTCAGTTTTGATTTCCAGTTGAACCAGCATCATTTGAAGAAAAAACTTTCTTCTCACCATTGCGTTGCCTTGACACAGATGTCAAAAATCAACTAAACGTGTATGTGTGCCTTTATCTCTGGACACTGTTTCGTTCCATGGATCTCTGTCTCTTTGCCAATAATCCACATCCTTGATTACTGTAGCCTTATAGTAGATCTTGAAATTAGGTAAGGCAGATTCTCCAACTTTTAACTATCTAGGTCCTTTGTATTTCCAGATTTTAGAAATGTGTTGTCAGTGTCTACCAAAAAGAAAAAAAAAGCCAGATTAATTTTGTTTGAAACTATATTGAATCCAGTCTTGGGATAATTGTCATCTATGACTGTGGTGCATCTCTTCATTTATTCATTTATAATTTAATACAGCAATGTTTTGTAGTTTTTAGTGTAGAGGTATTTGATATCTTTTCTTGGTTTTATTCCTAGGTATTCTATTCCCCCCACTACTGTGAAAGGAATAATAAAAATTTTATTATCAATTTTTTGCCAGTAATATGTCATTATAGAACTAACTTTTCATATTAATCTTCACATACACATTACTGAATCTTTCACTAGACTGTGTAGGTTTTTATGGGTTCCTTGGTATTTTCTAGGTAAATAATCATTTCATGTGAATATTGACAGTTTCACTTCCTTTTTTGACTCTTATTCATTTATTTCTTTTCTTATGTAAATGCAGTGGCTAGGTCTTGCAGTAAAATGTTGAATAAGACTGTTGAAAGCAGACATTCTTGCCTCTTATCTTACAAGGAAAACATTAGGTCTTTAACTTTTTGCATGTGATACTGGCTGTTGGCTTTTCCTTAGACGCCCTTTATCAGTTTAATGAAGTTCCCTACTATTCCTGATTTGCTTTTTCTGAAATCATGAGGGGTGTTGAATTTTGTTAAATGCTCTTCTTTTTGCATTTATTGAAATGATATTTTTTTCTCCTTTATCAGTAGGTGAATGACACTGATTTCTGCATGTTAAACCAACCTTGCATTCCTAGGAAATGCTTTCGTTGACCCTTGAACAACACAGATTTAAACTGTCCAGGTTCACTTATACATGGATTATTTTCCAACAAATAGGTACTGCAGTACAACATGGTTTGGGTTGGTTGAATCCGTGAATGCAGAACTTTGAATACAGAGGGCTGACTGTAAAGTTATACATGGAATTTCGACTATGCGGAGGGTCAGCATTCCTAACCTTCACATTGTTCAAGGGTCAACTGTGTATGATTAGATTAGTTTTGGTAACATTTTGTTAAGGATCTTTACATCTGTATAAGGGATATTGAACTGTGATTCTTTTTTTTTCTTTTTACAATATCTTTTTAAGATTTTGATACTAATGTTAAGTTGGCCTTGTAAAACAAAATTGGACAGTGATTCCAACTTCTTTATTTTCTGAAAATATTTATGTAAGATTAGTGACTTGAAAGTTTGCCAGAATTCACCAGTACAAACATTTTGATCTGGGGTTTTCTTTTAGAAAAGGTATTTGCTAATTTAACTTCATATATATATTTCAGCTTTCTATTTGCCTGTGCCAATTTTGCTGAGTTGTATTTTTCAAGAAACTTGTCAGTGGCATGTAGTTGTCACATACTTTAGGGTAATGTTGTTGTATTATCTTATACTTTTAAAGCTGTTGGATCTGTGTGACTCTTTTTTATTCCTGATATTGTTGATTTGTGTCTCCTCATTTTCTTGAACATCCCAGGTAGAGCTTTATGTGTTTATCTCTAATCTTTTCTTTAACTCTATCCCACAACTTTTAGTATATTGTATTTTTGTTACGTAGTTCAAAGTAATTTCTAAGTATTTCATGGATTTGTGTTTTATCCATGAATTATTTTGAAGTGTGTTATTTGATTTACAGGTATGTAGTGTTTTTCTAGATATCATTGTTTTCTAATTTAACTACATTATGGTCAGAGAATATACTCTGCCTTAATTTTGATTAAGATTTGATTACTTTGATTTGATTTGATTATTAGTCAATATATTTCTAATATTGACTGTGTTAATGAATCAGAATATGATCTTTCTTGGTGAATGTACCATGCACATTTGAAACTAATACATATTCTAAAGTTGTTAGATGAGTTCTATAAATGTTAATTAATCAAAGTAGTCAGTTGTGTCTTTGAGAGCTGTGTCTTTGCTGATTTTTTTTTTTTTTTTTTTGAGGGGAGGAATCTAGTTTTTCTATGAGTTACTGAAAGAGGAGGTTTTTTTCCCCCCAACCTATAAAGATGTTGTTTTGCCATCAGGTCTTCATGGTTTCAGATGAAAAATCTTCAATATTTCGACCCATTCCCCTGTGTATAATGGGGCATGTACATCTAGCATGTACATCTAGCTATTTATATTCTTTCACCAGTTTTATGACATGTCTTAATGTACTTTCCTTTGTGCTCGTGAATCACTGAGCTTCTTGAGTCTGTCAGTTTAGGTACTTGACTAAATTTGGAAAACTTTCAGGCTTTATTCAAAAAAATTTTTTTTCGCAAAAGCTGCATCATCTTACTTGAATATGGAATCTAAAAAAGTTGAATACATATAAGAAGAGAGTAGAATGTTGGTTACCTGGGGTAGGGAGGTGGGGAAAATGGGGAGATATTGGACAGAGTGTACAAAGTTGGAGTTATGTAGGATGAATGTGTCGAGATGTACCATATGATACCTGTAATTAATTCTGTAGTGAATATTAGAAATTTGTAGTGTCTTTAGTAATAATTTCACATCAAATCATCATCTTGCACACCTTGAATGTATACAGTTTTTATTTAAAAATAAAATTTTCTTTTTTTCATCTCCTTTCAGTGGTCCAATTACCTAGGTTAGGTCTTTGGACATTGTTCCATAGGTCTGTGAGGCTCTTTTCAAGTATTTCATCCTTCTTTCACCCTGTTTTTCAGATTGGATAATTTCTATTGATCTATCTCAAAGTACTTGCTTCTTTCTTGCATTATTTCTATACTGATATTGAGTTCCCCCAGTAAGTTTTTCATTTTAAGTACTGAATTTTTCACTTCCAAAAATTTAATTTCTTAAATTATTTTTCTCTGTTGAATTCCTGTATTTTCATTATTTCAAGAGTGTTATTATCCTTTACCCATGGAGCATAGTTTTAATAGCTGCTTAAAGTGTCTTTGATAATTTCATCACCTAGATCATCTCATGCTTTGTTTTTTTGTTTTTATTTTCTCTTTTCCCTTGAGAAAAGACATGCTTGTGGTTCTTTGTGTGATGAGTATTTTGGGATTGTATTCTGGGTATTGTGAATATTCTGTTGTGTAGAGTCTATTGTATTATTCCTATCATAACCATCTGGAGAATGATGTTTATTTTAGCAGGCAGTTGAGCCGCTTAGATTTGGACTGTAAGTTGTGTCCCACTTTCTTTGGGAGGTAGTTGAGATCTTAATTCAGTTCTCTCAGTCTTGACTGTATGGGCTTGTATCTTTCTGGTGCATGTGCAATTCAGGGTTAGAATGAGACTTGTACAGAAGGCTCAAATCTCTGTTCAGCTACCAGAGCCTTTTGTATCCTCATTTGAGACTTTCATGCATGCTTAGCTCAGGAATTACGGTGATATTTGTTGATTAACAGAATTAAGGGATCCCTTTTTTTCACTTTCTCATCTCTGAGATTCTCCCCAAACTGGCCTGAAGGAGTTCATATTTCTGATTCTCCTAGCCAGAAAAACAAGGTTTGTCTGCTTGTGAAGCTGTCACTGCTCAGTGCTTTGCAATTGGGGTCTACCCTTGGGGTCGGTCATACTGCACAAGAAAAAAACAAATGGGAAACATCACTATGCAGGTCGCTTTTCCAAGTTTTTACTCTTTGATAATCTTCTAGCTTTTCAGAGTCCTTAGGTGGTCGGTGCTTGTGTGTGTAAAATTTAAAGTTTTTAGTTGTAATTAGCATGAGGAATGGATGACAGTGGGCTTACCTTACCACGATAGAATCAGAACCCATGTTGAATTTTTTTCCCAGGAAAATAATTCTATATCAAGATATAGGATCTTTCTTTTAAAATTAGCTAAACCATGGTGACAGAGTTCTCTTCATGTGTAAGTTGTGCGGAGTAGAGCATAAGTGATTGTCAAATTGTGTCCATTACACACACGAGCGCGCACACACACACACAATTTAAGAATATAGCTGCTGTTATATTTTAGTTTATGCGTTCCAACTATTCTTTGCATATACCGTTATTTCAAGGACATGGAAGACATTACTATTTTCCTCCTTCACTGGGTTATTAAAGATAAAATCCGTTATGTATGTGAAGTGCTTAGAGCCGTCAGAATCAAGCTGTATATAAATTAAAGTGGTATTATTACTCTAATGCACAACGAATCCTTAGATGTTGTTAAAACTTCTTAGGACCAATTCTTTTTGGTGATTTAAATGTTTTAGTTAGAGTTTAAGAATTAACATTGGTGACAATATTTCCTCTTGTGAAATGCATATAGTAGGTCAGTGACAACTTTTTAATGAAGGTAAGTTTATATAATGATAAAAAATATAAAAATCAAAGGACAAGTTATTTCTGAATGATGTACATTTTGGAAATAGCACAGTCTTTGTGTTTTTTCATTTTTCAGAATCAGGCTGATGTGAATTGTGTGTTATATATTTCTACTTTTTTTTTTTTGGTAATGATTAAGTGACTCTTAAGGAAATGAAAAATGAGGGCAGCAAGGACATTTTATGTAACAATGAAATTAAATTGTTTTTTAAAAAATAAAGGATGTATAGACATGTGATAAAATATAAGATTTTCCATATGCTTAAGAAACCCTTCTGACCCTGAATTGGATTAAGTTATTGAAATGGGGCTCGGATAACGAGCACATTGGAGTTCAGGTGAAAGAATTTCCTCAGGGGCACCTTCCAAGCATTTATTAGTCTTTAGTCTTATTTGCTCCTTGAAACTGTGGGTATAAAAAAAGCAATTTTCTAAATTTATGTTATTTGTAAAATGCACTGTTGAGTTAGACATTTTGTTTCATGGCAACCAGAGTTTAAAAAATATTTACCTGATTAATCTCTCTTGTATCAAATACAATACCTTGATGTTTTACACTTAAAAATTGAGATATAATTTGCATTCAGTAAAATGCACAAATCTTGTGTAAAGCTCTGTGGCTTTCACAGATACATCTTTTAAATACATATGTAACCCAGACCAAGATAGAAAATATTCCTATCATCCCTTAAACTTCTTTCATACATTTTCCTTTCAGTATCCTCCATCCCCCAGCCAGAGTTAATCACTTTTGACCTTGGTCAGCACATATTAGTTGCCTGTTCTTAAGCTTCATATAAATAGAATCATACATAATGTTTTGAGATCCATATGTATTGTATATTTCAGTAGTTCTTTACTTTGTTGAAGAGTGCTCAGTTTTATCAATAGGCCCCAGTTTGATTATCCATTTTTCTCCTGCTGACTTGCTTCCGTTTGGGGCTGTATACATAAAAATACATAGATCTTCCCTGTGCTCATCTTTTTGTGAATTTAGTTTACATTTTTCGTATTATGTAAGTTCATTATAAATTATTTGAATATAGCAATTTGTTTATTGAATCTCTTTTTCATGTCAACTTTTAGAAGATACTTTGCTATACAAAAAAAAATAATGGTCCCAAGATGTACAAGTTTGCAGTAAGGGATTTTAACATTTTTGAGACTATTTTCCCGTTTTCAAAACACAGATTGTCCATATTTGATTCTTCTGTACAAATTATAAGGGAAAATTAAAATTTGTAAATCTGTTAATGCATTTGAAAATTAAAACATACCACATATATGAAATTCTCATTTTTTTCCATCAATTTATATGACTATTTCTTCCCACAAAGACCCACCACATAGTTCCGTATCTTTTCTCCAGTATGCTGTTTCACTGTAGTATGTGATAAGCAGTTTGTGTCCCTCTCCCTATGAGACCATAATCTCCTTGGAGACAAAGACCATCTGTATCTTACTCTTCCATCCCTAGCACCTAGCACTTTGCCTGGCACGTGGTAGGTACACGTTATATGTTGAGTGAACTGAATAACTGCCTTTTGTCTGGGGTGTTTATTTGCGTTGCAGAAGTCACCTTTGCTATGGAAACATAACACACACTTAGCTTTAACTCAGGAGTTTACTATTCCCTTTACGTCTTAAGTCTTTTGTTTAATACATGAGCTGACTTATCCCAGTTTCCTGTTTACATAGAGTAGGCTTTTGATGAAAATGTGCACTACCAAAAACCTATAAAAGATTTCTGCTTTGTTTTAAAAGATTTGTTTTATTTAATAACATTATGTTAAACTTCACTGCTATGTCATTGAGAAAAACAACCTCAAGTGGACCTTCTGTACATATATGCACCCGCATATACATATATTACATACATTATATATATATATATTCCTAACTCACCTTTGCCTCTAGGGTATATATTAGTGTACGATATACTTAGTGCACAGAATACGTCATTTTATTTATCTTTTTTAATATTGGCCAGAGACACAATATCTGTTTTTGACAAAAAACCTTGAAATTATGCATGATTTTCATTATACTGGGATTTCTATGTTGAGTCAAAGGTCATTATTCTAATCGTCTCAGACCCCCCCTTCATTCCCCACCCCCCCATAGGTCTTTGCAGTGCCCATCTGTCTGTGGTTCGTGGTATAACCTTTTCTGATAGGAGCAGAGTGGCAGATGGGCAGCAGATGGGAGTTTTGCCCGACATCTTGGTTCAGATCTTGGCACAGGCAGAAACTGTCAGGGACTGTCAGTTTGTCCTCACAGCTTGTGGGCTCCAGTCCTGTGTTTGGCATCACGACCAAGGGTCTGAACTGATGCAGAGCTGGACTAGCTATTGGTCATTCTGACTAGTTAATGGTTAAAGACTAACAATAAGGGTAGGGGACACCCAGTGGGACTGTAAAAAGCACCTGAGAGAAACTGTCCTTTCTATGTCACTGTGTGCTGGATCCTCAGGACCCCAGAGTCAGCTCGTTCTCAAGACGGAAGTGGCAGAATGAGGAGAACAGTATTGTCATCTAGGCATTTACCTGTTTTCAAAATATATTTCTCAAAAGTCCTTGTTTCTGTTCAAAATCACATGAGGAAGTGAGACATATAGACAGTGTCTTGATCCCTAAACCAAATGTTTTTGTCTAAATTGTTGGACAACTTGTCATCTTCTGGAATTTCGAAGGATACCACGTGATTAAAACTTGGACTAATGATAACATTTTGAATGCAGTAAGTGTAACTGCTTCTACCAAAGCATTAAAAGATAGTTCATGAGATTACTAGTCTCTCCAAGGGGAAAGAAGAAAGTCTTTTTTTTAAATTCTGAACTATCAGTGCATAACTCTTCTTTTTTTTTAAAGTGTGTACATAAATTTGCTGCCTTACAAGTCACTCTCTTCATTTTAGATAGAAACCAGATTGGAGTAAACAGATGGGGCTGGGCAAATCCTCCTAATGGAGGGTAAGGCTTGGCAGTGACCAAGAATAAAAGGCAATAATGAGTCAAATTGTATGCTGAGCTCAGAGGGTTTTGGTTTTTTTTAATTGTTTAGTTTCTTTAGACTTAGAGCTTCACAGTGATCGTATCGTGCTCTTTCTCTGAGTCCTAAATTTGATAACACAAGAGAGTTTATGTAACAAATATGTGTCTACAGATCTCTAAATAAGTGTCCATCATAAGTATAGAAAACTGTCACACTCTTTCTACTGAGCTGTCACTAACTTATCATCCAGTATTAAAAGAGAAGCCTAGACTATTCCATTCCTTTCCTGTACTCTGAACTAAATTGAAATATTGTGCCCTGCTGGTTAATAGCATTTCTGTTCATACAGTAGGTAGGTTATAACATGATTACACAATGTATTAATATGAATTGTTTACATTCAAATCTTGTGTTCTGGGAATCAATGGTCACTTATACATATGTGTTGTTCCCAATTATCTCCATAACATTGGGCTATGATGCTGAAATAAATGCTTTGCAGTAGTTCAAGAAATTCCTTCAACCTAATTTATACATTTGCAGTGTGAACCACCATAGGGCACTGGAAAATGTAGGTTATAACAGATTGTTGGGAGCTCAATTACCTAAACCTTGAGTAATCATCTATATTATAAAATGGATATACACTGTATACCATGTTCCATCAGGTGTTTTATCTTTTAAAATTTCTTCTTTCGTAGCTTAATATATTTAAAGTAAGAAAAACTCTGTATTTATGTCATCTGAGGAGGTGAGGTTGTGTGTGTGTAATTAGCTGTAAGGTTACGTATTTGACAGATGACCAAGGTACCTTCATTTTGGAACCTTGGCACTTTATCTGGGGCTTCCTTGAAACTAACTCATTTATTCTTTACTTTCAAAGGAATCTTGAAATGGAAAAATCTTGTTACAGTGCTGCCTAGGATGGCCTAAGGACTGTGTTACACCTCAGCTAACTCTGAATGTACCTTAATGTGGATCTTGGTAACATGATTTCGGGTGAGGTGTGGACAGGATATAATTAGTTATAAATCTGTAAATGCTTGAACAGAGGCTTAGCTTGAAATTTTCCATCTGACCGATAGCACTGCAACACTCTAATCCCAGAAAGCTGTCTTATAATGAACTCCCATTAGCCACGGAGTTCAGGCAAAGTCATGAACTTGAGGAAACCAAGCAGTCGCTGTGACTTAAGCAGTTAGATGGAAGCTCTACTTTGCCAGTGTGCCGTTTGCTTCCCCCAGGTTTGTTCTTGCTTTGGGAAGGCAGCTCTCAAAAGAAAGATTACAACCACAATGAGTAGTTCTATAGAGATTAAGGTATCTTCCATAGAATGTCTTCCATAAACAGCTAATTTCTTACATTTAATCATCCTTTAGATTGTATCATGTTTATGGGTTTCAAAGGGCTTTACTCATGCTTTACCTCTTTAGATGTTTTAATAACCCCCGTTAGGCAATTAGAGAAGAAATCTAAATAACCAAGAAAATAAATCAAAGTTCAGCATCCAGTTTGGTTAATTATTGCCTTTTGGTCATAGCCATTGTCACTGGATATATAACGACAAACAATAAAAATTACTTACTGGCAAGAAACTTACGTTCTAATAGGCAATGCAGATAATAAATAAACATATGCTAGAATGTCAAAGCTCAATAAAGAAGTGTTATCACAAATATTAAGGCAGGTGAAAGTGTCAAAGAGAGGGAGATGCTACTTTATGTAGGGTGGTCAGAGAAAGTCCATAATTTTGTGTGCGTGTAGATGTATTTTTTTCACATTTAGCTTTTATTTTTGCTAAGATACAATTTACAGATTCATAGATTGAGAATTGCACAAATCTTATTCACATAGTTTGAGTTTTGATAAATGTATGCACCCATATAACCATTACTCTATCAATATATGGAACATTTCTGTCACCAGGAAAAGATTGCTCCTGCACTCTCCTAGACAGTCCTGTCATCATCGTTCCCCAAGGCAACCACTCTTCTGCAATTTCACCGTTAGTTAGTTTTGCCTATTTTGGAACTTTGTGTAAGTAGAGAATCCTACAGTTTGTACTCCTCTGTGGCTGGATTCTTTCCTCCTCTTAAGATTTGTGATGTTCATCCGTGTTATTGCTCTATTGAGCTCATTCTTTTTTATTGTGTTCCGTTATCTGGGCATATCACAATTTGTTTATCCTTTCTGCTGATGAGCATTTGTACTGTTTCCAGTTTGGGACCATTTATAAATCTATTAGGAACATTTTTGTGTCAGATTTTTATGTATATGTTGACATTTCTCTCAGGTAAACCCCAAAAAATCAGGTGTTGACTTTATTAGTAATTTCCATGCCGATTTCCAGAGAGGTTGTACCATTTTATCCTCCCATCAGTAATGTAAGAGTTCTGTGGTTTTTTTTTTGTTTTTTTCTTTCACATCCTCATCAACATTTGGTGGTCAGTCTTTTAAATTTTAGCCATTTGAGTGGGTGTATAGTGGTGTCTCGTGTGGTTTTAATTTGCATTTCCATAATGACTAATGATGGTGAACACTGTTTCATGTGCTTATTGGCTATTCATATATATTCTTTTGTGAAGTGCCTGTTCAAGTCTTTTGCCCATTAAATTGAGTCGTTTGTTTTTTTATTATTGAATTGTAGGAGTTAGATAGAAGTCCTTTGTCAGATGTCTTGCTTTTATAATTTTTTCTTTAATTGTTAGTATTTTCTTCTGTCTAAGGAATTTTTGCCTTCCCCAGTATCACAAAGATACTCTCCTGTGGTTTTCTGAAAAGATTTATGGTTTAATTTTGATGTTTAGATCTGTGATAATCTAGGATACATTTTTGTGTATAATGCGAGGTTTCATCCCCCTCACCCCAAATGATCAATCAATTATTCTAGTATCACTAGTTGAGAATATTTATTTCTTTAAGATTTTCTTATAGAAATGCTTTGGGGCCTTGGTTGGAAACTCATATTTTGGGCTTTATATTTAGGATGTAGAAAGATGAAAAGAGCAATGTTCCTGCCTTTACAACAGCAAAATGGTAGAAAATTTGCAAGTACATAACTGTTCTTGAACTCATGGGAGAGTTGAGGTCTCAAAGAAATGAACTAACCTAAGAGCCAACTTAAAGTCCAAGGAGAAATGAGATGCGATCACTTGCTTACCAGAGGCAGATGTGTAAGGACAGTGGTAAGAATTCAATGAAAATTTGTAACAAATTGCCAAAAGCCAACTGTGGAATGGCAAGAGAAGGTAAAACTACAGGGGACTGCAGGTATGAGAGGAGTTTGCAGTCATTCCAGGCTCTTCTACTCATGCATAGGATATGCATAAAGAAGAGAGGTCAGACATCCAGAGAAATCATTCTTGTGAGCAGGCCTGGCAGAGTGGACCAGCTACAGTTGGAGGAAAGCCAGCAAGTCCTGCTGCTTCATCCTCTTCTCTCTCCTGTGGAATAAAAGCCTTAAACGGTGTGGCAGAGAGCAATAAACTTTTGTCCTTAGGGCCCTGGTGAAAGCTCATTGCAGCTAGAAGACCGTATAGGAAAAAAACATCTATCCCTGAGTAAGGTCCAGGAATACATCTTGGGGCCAGACTTAGAGGTTCTAGTGGAGCAGGACCCAGGAGAAGGTCCCATTTCCAAGACCCAGGGACTCAGTGTCTGCCCAATGAACCAGAACAACAGAGTACATCCCAGCCTCTGCCACCTGGCCAACAAGTGTGGAGTGGCTAATACTAGTGGGATTCCCAATTTGCAGGTGGGAAACTGGGGACAGAGAAATTAAATGAATTGCCCCCAAATCTCACAGAAAGTAGAAAAACTGAGCTTTGAGACAAAATAGTCTGGCTCCAAAGTCCTCATAACTACTATGCAATACTGCAGAAGCAAGAGCAGGAATATTGAGAGGAATAAAGCAAATCAGAAGCGTGGACTGTTCCAAGAACAGGGGAGTGCTCAAGGGAACAGAGAGTTTTAAGAAAGGGGTGCAAATCAACAAGACCAGATTTAACAGAGCTGTTAAACCAGGTGAGGGATTAAACGTGTCCATTGGACTAATCAATTTGGAAAATTATCTGTAACTTTAGCAGTAAGTGATTTCACTAGAACGGTGAAGATTGAAACCAGAATCCATTGGATTCAGAAATGAATAAGGGGTGAAGAAGATGGGTTAGTAAATATATTCCACTTCCTCTGAGAGTTTGGGTAAGGAGACAAGGATTGGCACGTAGGTAGCGAGTGACCTGGGAACAGGTGTGGTTTTTAAGGATAAGAGTGATTTGAGCTTGTTTACAAGACAAAGTGGAGAAGGCAGAATGGGAGCATTTGTCATCATAAGAAATAAAAATAGACCAGAAAAAAAGAAAAGAAAAATAAGGTGATGTCAGGAGGTTTGTTGATGTATCTGGGATATGTATTGAGGAAGTTTTCTGTGAATACAAATCCTTTATGTACAGTATTAAAAGATACATAATTTGCACAACTTCAGTATATTCCTTATGTCAGATAAAAACTTATCCATACTTAGAGACACACACATTAATCTTGTATATCTTCCTTGTAATTTTTTTTGAATGAGTTAGCCAGGAAAAAGTTGTTTCATCTTCACTGATGTGTGTTGATATGCACTCTGTCAGAATACAGCTTTTTGGTAATGATGCAATAAACAACTGTCACTCTGATGTAGTAATATATAGCAGACACAATAACTCAATCATTCCCTGTTACTTGATACAATGGAAAATGGCTTATGAAAAAGAGAGCCCAAGGAATCTGGTTGAAACTCCAGGTAGTGTGAGTTTTAGGGTCTTTGAGGGAAAGGACTGTAAACTTCCATGTCTTGATCATCATGCCTAGTATAGTAGATGTCTCAAAAGCATTAAAAGTGAGTGCACATTTATGTAAGTCTGTTATCAGCATTTTAAAGCATATAGCTAAACATTTTAAATCCTGTATCTGACAACTTGTAGAACCTCTAGAAGTTGTGGAATTTCAACTAGAGCCATGAAGTTTCAATTGAGCTTAGAGATTGAGTCATGATACCCAGTTACTCATGATACCCAGTTACTGAATCTAGAAGGTGTTCCACCTGGCTGAAGCACTGGAAACACTCTCTCTTACGCTTCTGAATCCTTGTCTGTGTGGATAAGATTGTGTGGTCAGGTCCATTTCTGTAATATCCATCTTATTCTAAATATTCATTCCTTCTAATAATACAAATATAGTATATTTGTTATTTTTTAAATGCATTGCTTTTTTACTCCAAACATGAGATGAATTTATTTATATCTATATCTTAAATATTAACACATATTAATGAAATAGTAAAGTTTTCATTTGGAAATTGAATTGTCATTGGGAACTTTAGGTTGGCTATCACAGTGGGTCTCATGGAAGAACTTGGCCAAGTTTTTCAGTCATATTTAGCCTAGTTTTCTGCGTATGTTTGCCAGATGCAAAAGCCAGTTTATTGCCTGAGGGCACGGAAACCTGGAGGAAAAGCTTGGAAATTGTGCCATTTAATCCATTGGGTGTCTGTCTTGTTGCTTAGATTTGGCCTGGAGAGCTTTGATTGTACCAGTAGAATATAAATAGAAGAATGATGCTTGTCTTTGCCTTTCATCAGGCACACAGTTTTATAGAATGCTCTTGTCAAGCATTATTGGAAACACAGGTACAAAATAAATTTCAAAGATGAGCTTTGTGGTGAAAAATGCAGTTCTAGGTATGAATGGTTGACAAATGAGTGAGTTAACAAACACAGTCTCTTTATTTAAGGGGTCTCAATTCCTTGTGGATGTTATCAGTTACAGTGGGACACCATGAAAATATTTGTATTCACATGAAGTTTGACCCATATGTAACATATTTTAGAAATTTTGACAAATCCATCACGCAATTGAAGGCCATATATTTATAGCTGATTCAAACCCCAGCTGAATAGAGATGTCAAAGCGTTGAGCATATTGGACGTTTACGCATGAATAAACAAGGTGGCAGACATTGTTTTCAGGCAGCTCTGTTTTTTTGCTTTTCCATGTTTTTTGGTGGTTCTTCAGTTTGCAGTTTTCAGAGTATTTTTTCATATTTAAATTAGCATGTTATTAGCATATGTAATTTTATAGTGGGATATGTAAATGCTCCCCTTTCACCCAAGAGGCAAATGGGTGTGGGGTTTTTTTGTTGTTGCTAGGAAGGTGTTTTTATTTATTTATTTATTTTTAACATCTTTATTGGAGTATAATTGCTTTACAGTGGTCTGTTAGTTTCTGCTTTATAACAAAGTAAACCAGCTATACATATACATATATCCCTTTATCTCCTCCCTCTTGTGTCTCCCTCCCATTCTCCCTATCCCACCCCTCGAGGTGGAAACAAAGCACGGAACTGATCTCCCTGTGCTATGCGGCTGCTTCCCACTAGCTATCTATTTCACATTTGGTAGTGTATATAAGTCCATTCACTCTCTCACTTCATCCCAGCTTACCCTTCCCCGTCCCCGTGTCCTCAAGTCCATTCTCTACGTCTGCGTCTTTATTCCTGCCCTGCCCCTAGGTTCTTCAGAACCACTTTTTTTTTCTTTAGATTCCATAGATATGTGTTAGCATATGGTATTTGTTTCTGTCTTTCTGACTTAACTTCACTCTGTATGACAGACCAGTGAGGTCCATCCACCTCACTACAAATAACTCAATTTCGTTTCTTTTTATGGCTGAGTAATATTCCATTGTATACATGTACCACATCTTCTTTATCCATTCATCTGTTGATGGACACTTAGGTTGCTTCCATGTCCTGGCTATTGTAAATAGAGCTGCAACGAACATTTTTGAACTGTGGTTTTCTCAGGGTGTATGCCCAGTAGTGGGGTTGCTGGGTCGTATGGTAGTTCTATTTTTAGTTTTTTAAGGAACCTCCATACTGTTCTCCATAGTGGCTGTATCAATTTACATTCCCACCAACAGTGCAAGAGGGTTCCCTTTTCTCCACACCCTCTGCAGCATTTATTGTTTGTAGATTTTTTGATGATGGCCATTCTGACTGGTGTGAGGTGATACCTCATTGTAGTTTTGATTTGCATTTCTCTAATGATTAGTGATGTTGAGCATCCTTTCATGTGTTTGTTGGCAATCTGTATATCTTCTTTGGAGAAATGTCTATTTAGGTCTTCTGCCCATTTTTGGATTGGGTTGTTTTTTGATATTGAGCTGCATGAGCTGCTTGTAAATGTTGGAGATTAATCCTTTGTCAGTTGCTTCATTTGCAAATATTTTCTCCCATTCTGAGGGTTGTCTTTTTCATCTTGTTTATGGTTTCCTTTGCTGTGCAAAAGCTTTGAAGTTTCATTAGGTCCCATTTGTTGATTTTTGCTTTTATTTCCATTTCTCCAGGAGGTGGGTCAAAAAGGATCTTGCTGTGATTTATGTCATAGCGTGTTCTGCCTCTGTTTTCCTCTAAGAGTTTGATAGTGTCTGTCCTTACATTTAGGTCTTTAATCCATTTTGAGTTTATTTATGTGTATGGTGTTAGGGAGTGTTCTAATTTCATTCTTTTGCATGTAGCTGTCCAGTGTTCCCAGCACCACTTATTGAAGAGGCTGTCTTTACTCCATTGTATATTCTTGCCTCCTTTACCAAAAATAAGGTGACCATGTGTGCATGGGTTTATCTCTGGGCTTTCTATCCTGTTCCATTGTTCTATATTTCTGTTTTTGTGTCAGTACCATACTGTCTTGATTACTGTAGCTTTGTAGTATAGTCTGAAGTCTGGGAGCCTGATTCCTCCATCTCTGTTTTTCTTTCTCAAGATTGCTTTGGCTATTTGGGGTCTTTTGTGTTTCCATACAAATTGTGAAATATTTTGTTCTAGTTCTGTGAAAACTGCCATTGGTAGTTTGATAGGGATTGCATTGAATCTGTAGATTGCTTTGGGTAATATAGTCATTTTCACAGTGTTGATTCTTCCAATCCAAGGGCATGGTATATCCCTCCATCTGTTTGTATCATCTTTAATTTATTTCATCAGTGTCTTATAGTTTTCTGCATACAGGTCTTTTGTCTCCTTAGGTACGTTTATTCCTAGGTATTTTATTCTTTTTGTTGCAATGGTAAATGGGAGTGTTTCCTTAATTTTTCTTTCAGGTGTTTTGTCATTAGTGTGTAGGAATGCAAGAGATTTCTGTGCATTAGTTTTGTATCCTGCTACTTTACCAACTTTGTTGATTAGCTCTAGTAGTTTTCTGTTAGCATCTTTAGGATTCTCTATGTTTAGCATCATGTCATCTGCAAACAGTGACAGTTTTACTTCTTCTTTTCGGATTTGGATTCTTTTATTTCTTCTTCTTGTCTGATTGCCATGGCTAAAACTTCCAAAACTATGTTGAATAGTAGTGGTGAGAGTGGACAACCTTGTCTTGTTCCTGCTCTTAGTGGAAATGGTTTCAGTTTTTCACCATTGAGAACAATGTTGGCTGTGGCTTTGTCATATATGGCCTTTATTATGTTGAGGTAAGTTCCCTCTCTGCCTACTTTCTGGAGAGTTTTTATCATAAATGGGTGTTGAATTTTGCCGAAAGCTTTTTCTGCATCTATGGAGATGATCATATTGTTTATCACATTGATTTGCATATATTGAAGAATCCTTGCTTTCCTGGGATAAACCCCTCTTGATCGTGGTGTATGATGCTCTTAATGTGCTGTTGGATTCTGTTTGCTAGTATTTTGTTGAGGATTTTTGCATCTATGTTCATCAGTGATATTGGCCTGTAGTTTTCTTTCTTTGTGATATATTTGTCTGGTTTTGGTGTCAGGATGATGGTGGCCTCGTAGAATGAGTTTGGGAGTGTTCCTCCCTCTGCTATATTTTGGAAGAGTTTGAGAAGGATGGGTGTTAGCTCTTCTCTAAATGTTTGATAGAATTCGCCTGTGAAGCCATCTAGTCCTGGGGTTTTGTTTGTTGGAAGATTTTTAATCACAGTCTCAGTTTCAGTGCTTGTGATTGGTCTGTTTATATTATTTATTTCTTCCAGGTTCAGTGTCAGAAGGTTGTGCTTTTCTAAGAATGTGTCCATTTCTTCCAGGTTGTCCATTTTATTGGCATATAGTTGCTGGCAGTAATCTCTTATGATCCTTTGTATTTCTGCAGTGTTAGTTGTTACTTCTCCTTTTTCATTTCTAATTCTATTGATTTGAGTCTTCTCCCTTCTTTTCTTGATGAGTCTGACTAAATGGTCTATCATTTTGTTTATCTTCTCAAAAAACCAGCGTTTAGTTTTATTGATCTTTGCTATTGTTTCCTTCATTTCTTTTTCATTTATTTCTGATCTTATCTTTATGATTTCTTTCCTTCTGCTGACTTTGGGGTTTTTGGTTCTTCTTCCTCTAATTGCTTTAGGTGTAAGGTTAGGTTGTTTATTTGAGATGTTTCTTGTTTCTTGAGGTAGAATTGTATTGCTATAAACTTCCGTCTTAGAACTGCTTTTGCTGCATCCCATAGGTTTTGGGTCATTGTGTTTTCATTGTCATTTGTTTCTAGGTATTTTTAAATTTCCTCTTTGATTTCTTCAGTGATCTCTTGGTTATTAAGTAGTGTATTGTTTAGCCTCCATGTGTTTGTATCTTTTACAGATTTTTCCTGTGATTGATATCTAGTCCTATACTGTTGTGGTCGGATAAGGTACTTGATACGACTTCAATTTTCTTAAATCTACCAAGGCTTGATTTGTGACCCCCAGGATATGATCTATCCTGGAGAATGTTCCATGAGCACTTGAGAAGAAGGTGTATTCTGTTGTTTTTGGATGGAATGTCCTATAAATATCAATTAAGTCCATCTTGTTTAATGTATCATTTAAAGCTTGTGTTTCCTTATTTATTTTCGTTTTGGATGACCTGTCCATTGGTGAAAGTGGGGTGTTAAAGTCCCCCACTATGATTGTGTTACTGTCAATTTCCTCTTTTATGGCTGTTAGCATTTGCCTTTTGTTATATCTTCTTCTTGGATTGATCCCTTGATCATTATGTAGTGTCCTTCTTTGTCTCTTGTAATAGTTCTTATTTTAAAGTCTATTTTTCCTGATATGAGAATTGCTACTCCAGCTTTCTTTGATTTCCATTTGCATGGAATATCTTCTGTTTTTTTTTTTTTTTTTGCGGTACGCGGACCTCTCACTGTTGTGGCCTCTCCCGTTGCGGAGCACAGGCTCAGGACACGCAGGCTCAGCGGCCATGGCTCGGGCCCAGCTGCTCTGTGGCATGTGGGATCTTCCCGGACCGGGGCACGAACCCGTGTCCCCTGCATCGGCAGGCCGACTCTCAACCACTGCACCACCAGGCAAGCCCAAAATGTACTTTTTAATTGTAATTAATAATTTTAAGTGATGCAGCAGCCTAGTCAGTTCCATTTTTAAGTCAAGTATCTTAATATTTCAGGGCAGGTGTCTGAGTTCCAGTGTTTGGAAGAACAGAATTTTGACACATTTGTTACTTTTCCCTTCACCACATTTGGCATTTGAATACTCTTTATGTATCAAAGGAAATCTCACATTATTCTCATGAAACCTTCATATAACCAGACGCCTAAACACTTACTCAGAGTGACAACATACCTCTGGAGGGAGTCTCTCTGTAACTCTGCTCTGATTGCTGGAAAATGTCATATTTGAGGAAATAAATTTTTTTTAAGTATAGTTGACTTATTAGTTTCAGGTGTACAACGTAGTTATTCACTATTCTTGTAGATTACACACCATACAAAATTGTTATAATATCATTGACTGTATTCCCTGTGTGTGCATTATATCCCTGTGACTTATTTATTGTACTGCTGGTAGTTTGTACCTCTTAATCCCATTCACCTATTTTGCCCACTCTCCCAACCTCCTCCCCTTTGGGAATTACAAGTTTGTTCTCTGTATATGTGAGTCTGTTTGAGGAAAATGTTTTAATGAAGTTTAACACATTTATTTTTAATGCTTTGTGTGTGTGCGCGTGCGTGTGTTTATAGCCAGCTGCACTTGCTCTAGAGAGGAGCTGTTTGTGGGGGGTTGAGAGTGTTGAAAAATAAGATGGCCAGTGATAAGTGGGCAGGAAGTGGACCTGGGGGCCTCCTGGAACTTCCAAGATGTCCAACATTTCTGTCTTTCCCTTTGTGATTTGCAGATTTATTGAAACAGGCATTTCTGCTATGTACTTCCTTACATCCCAACATGTATAATGAAGCTTCTACCTGTAGAATCACTAACAAATTCTAATAACTCTTTGAGGCATGTGAAGAATTGATTTGGAAACCCTGAGACCCTCCCGATACCTAAAATCCATACAGCGCTGAACTTGCTTACGTGTATTATGGTTACATTTGTCCATCTCGACAGTATATTGTGATTTAATTAAGAGCAGAGGCAGTTAACTTTGAGATTTGTTATATCGGAGGCTTTCAGTAAATGCTAGGTGAATGAAGAAAATAGGGAATAAAGAAGTTTAATGTCTCATCTGGATTTCTCTCTTTTGTAATGTTCACTGAAGTCAAGCAGATTTTTGCTTCCGAAAGTGGCAGGAACTCATAGCCGTGTACTCCCTTTTAGATTGACTGACATTGTCAAGGAACTTCTATATTAGTAGTAAAAAGAACATTGGAGTTATGATACAAACACTTGAGTTTAAAATTTGGCTTCGCTGCTCACATGCTGTGCCTCACTGGGAAAATATTTATCTTCCCCAAGCCATCATTTCTTCATCTATAAGATGGACTAATAACATCTGCTCCATATGATATTTCACAGGGTTACCCTTTTTCCTTTATTCAAGAAGCTCTTGAAATCACCCATAATCTTAAACTGCTTAGCTTATGTATAAAATTTTGAAGTTGTTAATGATGCTTTTACAAAATCGCCTGTAAATCTTGTTGCCCTGCAGCTGCCAGACTCATGAAATCAATGGCCTTTATTGCTTTAGGCGTAGAGCAGGTAGAGTCTGGATTCTAGAACACATACGCCATTGTGCAGTTGGCAGAGAAGTTCTCATACAAGCCAGGACTTGTTACAAACACTAACACTTCCATTTTACGTATGGAGAAGAAAGCCTGAGGGCTTAAGACCAGGTCTTATAAAAGTGGGACCCAGCCACATAGGAAGGGAAGCGGCCACCCAGTGGTGCAAGACGATGCTTGATGGCGGATGGGAACAGAGAGCAGGGTGATTTAAAAAGAAAACAGGAAGGCTGAGGAGGGAGATGAGAGCAAAGGAGGCTGTGTTGGCCTTCCCTCCTGGAACCCTGGGGAAATGCCTCTTGGGAGTATCTAAACCACCTTGGCATGGGCAGTAGAGTTGAAAACTGGCCTCTTGAGAAAATGCCACCTCTCCTCCAGGTACCTCATCTCTTAGAATTGACTCAGAAGTTCCGACCGGGCCGAGATGATGAACAGAGCTTAGAAGTAGGAGTTGGCATGCCTTACAGGGGGTCCCAGTATCACAGAGCAGGGGAATCTGTGGCAGAGACTGCAGGGTGTCCCTCTATAACTGGGGTTGGGACAGTGGACACAGCCAAGTCTCTGAGACAAGGAGTGAGAGCCGACCTTGGTCAGTCAGGGAAGATGTGGCCAGAAGCAGTGTTGGTCCCATGTCTCTGCTAAGAGAACCACCCCAGACACATAAGAAACAGACACAGGGAAGGTAGAGACCAAAACCCGAAGATCAGGCCAGATTAGCTCCACCTTCCTCAGGATGTAGCAGCACCCCCAGGCAGGGCCTCCAGCCCCACCCCCACAAATCACATAAAAGTCTTTTTGAGGAGATGCCAGCCAGTATGTCAGGAGAGAGTGGAAGGGGGAGAAAAACCAGAACAGCTAGAAATTGACCCCAAATTGTTTTTTGAAGAACCTGAGCTATGCCCAGTGAACAAGATTTCAATTTTTGTTTTGATTTGCTTTTCACCAAGAATGAAGGCCTTTGAACAGGATGAGGTCAATTACATGACAGGATGAACTGGTTTTTTTAAGAATTAGTTTTTGTCCCTCTGTGTAATACTGAGTAAATTTCAAATCAACCACACTAATCTGTCTTCCTCTTTGTTTGTAATTTACACATGCATATTGTTCTCATTGACTGATTTATGTGTTTGTAACATTCTATGGCTTTCACATACACCCTTGCATCTGTTTACCAAAGCAGCATGAGATAATGTCAGTATTACTATGCTTAAGGTTCCGGTGAGGAAACTGAAGATTTGTCCAAGAGCAGAGAGCTGGTGAGAGAAAGAAAAAAGAGAGAGAATGGCTTACAAATCAGGTCCTCTTTGTGTGCTCAGAACTACCACAAAGCTACTCTGTTCTGCCTCATTTTGCTTCTCTCTGGAGCTCTGTCTAGGTGATACATTGTGAGTACATCTGGGCAAAACAAAGCGGCCTATGGAAAACTCATTCTGATAATTTCACATCTAGGAAAAATGCAGAGAAAGACAAAAGTGAGTCAGTATGTTATAAATTCAAGGTCAGTATTCTATGTCAGTGTCTAGTGAATGAGTTCCAGAGGATTTGTGTCGCTATTAAATTAGAAATGATCGACTCTTATTTGATGTGTAGTAGATTTAGCCATATAATAGAAAGAAACAGAATACAAAGGATAGAGAGCAAATGTATTTTGTAAGACAATTGCAAACCTCTTATGAGCTTCAACACAAAGTAACAGAGACCATCTCATCTCTTTGGCTATTCATTCATCTTTAGCATTAGTGAATTTTTGGTTTGTATTCTTGACCTTGACCTAGATCCCTGAAGTGTTGCATGTGCTTCAGCAGATACATTTCAGGAGAGTGATTGTGTGTTACAAGTTATGTATCTATAAACAGATCTTACATAGATGGACACGATTAGAATTGGGAGAGAGGCTCTAGGTTGACATTTAGGGATTTCTCCTGTTTGTTTATTTCTGTGTACTGTATGTCCTCTTTCACTGTAAGCTTTTTATTCTCAATTTTCAATCTAGTTGAGTTTGTTGAGCTGTTGGTCGTAGAAACAGATCTACAGGGTTTTCTTCAGTGATATTTTTTCATTGCTAATGTATTTTGTAGCCAGCCAAGTTTACGGATAACTCACTTTGTGTACGTATCAAAGCAGGTTTCTCCTCCTTGCAGAGGAATTTCTATTTTCCATCTGAGTTCACTGGGTCACACAGTGCCCCCACTGTTCATACAACTTCCACTACTTAAGCAGTTTCCTTTAGGATGTTAGAGAGTGTGTTGTCCCTTTTATATAACTTGTATTTTCCCAGTCAGACTAAACTTGTCATTAGAGTGTTGTAAATTCACGTCTTAAATTCCTTTGGAATTTCTTGTTCATATTTTTAGAGCCTTCACATCAAGCTGAATTTTTGCAGCCCATCTTTCCTTACTACCACTGATGAAAGAGGATGAGATGAGCAAACCCATGTTTTTGTGTGCCTACTGTGGCGGCCTCTTTGCCACATACTTATGGTCATCATCTGATACAAAGGATAGCAAATTAAAAAATGCTCAAGTTGAATAAATTAAATCTCTTTACCCATCACTTTAGAAGAATGACATTACAACATGTATATGGTTTAAAATGACTTGTTGGAATATTTTTGACTAGATTGGGTGAACATCTCTACTGATAGGCCCACTTGATTGAAGTTTTCCATGTTATATATGTAACTCAGTGTTCTTAATATCCACAGCAGATTTTTTCTATTGATAATGGCTCCTCTGTGCAAGATATAAATATAATGAAAAATATCCCTACCCTGTAATTTAAAAAAAACTTGAAAGAAGCCTTTAATTCACATGAATTTTAGTATGTAGTCAGCTCAGGACTGAAGCTATATAAGCTTGAGTTGTGGATGAAGCTACAACATGAGAGAGGCTGCGAGTGTCGTAAGAGGTTGAGGTGGGACACGTAGTGATGATGTGCTTAGAATGAGCCTGCTCCTGCTGCTGTCCTCAGATGAGAATTTTCTTCTTCTTTTTTTTTTTTTGCGGTACGCGGGCCTCTCACTGCTGTGGCCTCTCCCGTTGCGGAGCACAGGCTCCGACGCGCAGGCTCCGACGCGCAGGCTCAGCAGCCATGGCTCATGGGCCCAGCCGCTCCATGGCATGTGGGATCCTCCCAGACCGGGGCACGAACCCGTGTCCCCTGCATCGGCAGGCGGACTCTCAACCACTGCGCCACCAGGGAAGCCCTCTTCTTCTTTTGATCTATTATGTATTTTACATACAATTGTTGTTTCTCTTTGGCTCTCCCATTAACACTTAACTCTTTCAATGTTATCTTTTTTTATTCTCCTCTTTTTGACACAAAGATGTCATTAAATGGAAAGTGTAAATAGCTTTGAGCTATTTAAGGAGAGTAGGAAAGAGAATTTCCCAGCCCCCACATATTTCCGCATCTGGACCTAGAACATAGCACATCTTGATATGCGTCCTCTAATTCATGTCTTGCCTACACATTTCAGCCGATTTTGGCAAAAGCCATGTCCCCTGATGAGGAAGTGACTGTCGTCTTCTTGTGTCATTTCCCAGCCCTGGAGTCTTGTTTACACCAAGCTCCTTTGTTAAGAATTCAACATAAGGATCTTTGATACTGTGGAGCCCATCCCTGACTCATTATTAGCTGACACTTTGTGTCTGGCTGGCAAGTTTTCCATGAGTGGTAAGATCAGCCTCATACAGTATTACACAACCTTCCCCCCCTTCCTTGTGTGCGTCAGTGAGAATCAAATGACCCTTAATAGTGAAAAACAAAATCTTGGAGCCGGGTAGAAAGATGACCAATCTCTGAATAAAGCAAACGAATGTTCAGACTGGAAGGATTCCCTCATGTTCACTATGCATTTTATTGGTTCTCTGTGAAAGGCTTTCTCTTGCTAAAAGGACTGTTAAAATTTGTCTTTGCTGTAGGTGACCATCATCTGTAACGTGTGGTTCTCTCCTTAATGAAGTTAGGGAACATTTGAAGGTCATTCAGGGTCAGCACAATGTAGTGAAGAGGGTATTGAGTCAGTAGGTGCTCATTGGAAGCACTCTTAGCTTCTCAATCTATGACTCCATCTGTACGATGGGAGTAATCATATCTACCTCACAGGGATGATGCATAATTTAATGTGTGTAAAATAACTTGGCAAATTATTTAAAAAACTCATTTAAGTGAAACGGGCTACTATTTATTTAAGAGCCAGAAGAGCTTGCTGTCATTATTTGAGAGAAGGTCACGGTACTGGGACCTCTTAGAAATTGCAGCATTATGTTCTAGAAGGAATGATTTGATAAATATTGCCTTAAACTAGTAGGATTTTCAATAGCCCAATTGCAACATTTTTCTTATTACTTTGCCTCTGTAAGGCTACCGTGCTATATTGGAAAAATCTTCTTCCCGTAACCATGAAATTAAAAGTGGAACTGGGTCTGAGTTAGCTGCTACTCCTTCAGCGACTTGTGGGCGATGCATTTTGAGTAACTTGCCCCTTACAACTGTTTCAACTCTGACTCCCGTCCTCTTCCCTCAGTCCTTCCTTTGTTAATTGGGAAGAAGCAGTAGGGGATTTCCACTGACTTTCCTTTGCCCAGTTTTTGATGGACATACACAATTTCTTTTTAAGAAGCTGGTATCCAATTCAGAGAAAATGTAATATATGTTTTAAACCTAATGGTGGATACACCAGTTAAGGAACCTATAAATGAAGTTGAACTTTGGAACCAAAACGATTGTTGGGGCTTGTCATCTTCATCATGGAAGTCTTGCCACTGTAAGCTCATTTGGCAAAGATACGGTTGTCTCCCTGGGAAATACCTTACCAAGTCTTCATCCGTAATTCTGAATTGATGCCAAGCCAGACTGTTGTTTGAAAACTACTTCATATCTTTGCTTTACGGTCTATGCCATTAACCTCAAGGATTTAGAGTGTGAGCGTTGAACAGCCGGAAACTATAAATAGGAGAAAAGTGCCTTTTTAAAAATTGCAGTCATTAAGGTGTAATGCCATATGGGCTCAAGGGGTGGCAGAGATGGTGAGCGGCTTGTTGTTCATTAAAACTGAAATATTTATATGAGCAGGAACAATAACAGCCTATTTTAGAGCCTGTGTGGTGTGGCATGGAGCACAGATGCAATTAGATAATATTGATGGCCCCTATTGTAATTATGTAAATGGGACCAAGTTCGGCTATCCTTTTATCTTTCATTTCCATGTGCACGTGTAAAGCGAGGGCTAGAAAGTGAGTAACTGCTGGGCTGGAGTGCTGGGCTATTTATTTACGTGACGGAGTAGCCTGAAGCTTATGTTCCTCTGAGTTATTTTGTCATCCAAATTGAGCGTGTCCGGTGGATTGCACAGAAGGGACACACAAATATGTGTTTATCTGAAGAAATGCTTGGTGATAAAGCATCCACATGAAAACCCTGCCAACCCAGTAGGTCCATTTTGAGTTTTTCCATTTCAGAGCTGTGTGTTTGGATCCCACTTGAGCAGTACTGATGCTGCTTTTGTTACCTTTCGAGCAGATCATTTTAGATGGTTCTCCTCCCCTAGGGATGTTTTCTATGCCTAGCTGCCTATCAATCTTTCCATCTCAATGCAGAAGCATTTGATCAGTGTGTTTAAAGTGATAAAGATGTCAACAGTCGTGTCACCTTGATTAGTGCTAATTATCAGTCTTTAATGGTTCCTCTGCTTTGGCCACCATCCTTGCAGACTGTGATTTTTATGGTTAAAACAGTGCCCTGCCATCCAACAGCTTAATGATAAATTCTGGTCTATCTATCTTTAATGATTCTGCATGCAGTGGTATAATCCCAGTAACATACATTATCTTCGTTCTTTCAAAGCAAGCAGTGACTTTCATAGGGGTGATTAATGCATTTATAAGGAGCTTGAAGAATCCTTGTTGGGATCACAGCAGAGGTTATGAAGATTATGCTTGCCAGGCATTAGAATTAGTGGCAATGTTACATAGGCTGCCTGAAAATAATTGAAGATTTTCATGCAGTCCCTGTTTAGCACATTATTGTTGTAAATGAGACTGTAACTGCCGTGGCAAAAAGACTTAGGTTTTGCAAGCTGAAGATGCCATCAGTATGTGGTTGTCACACCAATGAAATGAAAAGCACGTTAAATGATTGGAGGGCTTTCCTTCTTTACAACAACAGTCTTGTTAAACAGATTTAGGGTCACTCAATTTGAAATATCCGTTGATTAAAATGTCTTTTCTGCCAGGGTTTTTCAGGCTGAGTTTTCACAGTGCTAGTATACGTTGAGTCTTTAATCTCCTTACTCTCAAGCCTGGAGATGGAGTTTTAAATAAGAGATGTGCCCAGTCCTCTATACCTTTGCAGGACCTTCAAGGTATGGATAATTTGCTTATGTAAATGTAAGCCCATATATTCCACACAATAGTCCTTCTCTGAAATGCTATCTCTTATTGAAGAAACACTGAACGTAAGTTAACAGGATGCTTTACTATTTTATGAGCCGTTACCTTCACATCAGTTATAACACGTAGCTCCTTGCTCCTAGTAGACATTTTAAAACAGTGTTTTATTGCTATTAACGAAGGTACTGACAACTTTTACCAAGATTTTTTTGAACTAATATTAGTATGCACCTATTTGTTCTGTGTTTAACGTTACTATTTTCTGTGCTCGTAAATTAAGCTAGATGGAGCGTCAGTCTACTACAGTCTCAAATGTGAGATGTGTGTACACCTCTTTGCTTTCAACTAATTTTATATTCAGTTCTGATGATAATATCCTAGTACAAAAACCTCTACTAGCTCTGACCTCTTACATTTAAAAACTGCTCCTTAACTTCTAGCAGGGAGAAAATACTTAAAAATTTTTTTGAACCATATTCACTTTTAGATAAGGAAATGCCAAATTGCATTATAGGAAGACAGTTATTCCCCAAGTGGTACCAGCTTAGAGAAACCACAGACCTCAGGGGCCAATCTTGGGAGAGTAGTTCACTTATAATAACATGTATTTAACATTTCCAGGGGTGGCTTTAGTTTGAGTTTCGGATGATAATAAACTTTACCCAATATATTTCTTTGGCTAGGCATTTAAGGATATATGCCAAGCTGCATAGTGTTTACTAGTAGGCCCCTCAATTTGCAAGCACTGAACTGGGGACTCTTTAACATCTACTTTGGAATTTTACGATGATGACTTACTGCAAAGTCTTTTAATCTTGCAGTCATATAGTTTAAGATGGTTGAAATGTTAATTTTCATATATCCTAGTGTGCTCTGTTGGATAATGATTGTCATAAGTGAGCCAACGTACATCTCTTTACTAGAGTGGTAATGTAGAAAAGATACAGCGTATAACCTCTCCCACAGGAAACCCTTTTCTTTTGGAGTTTTGCTCAGACATTTCAAATGTGAGTAGGCTGGAAAGAGATGTTGAGATGGATGAGGAAGGCCAGAATTAATTGAACTAGGATTGATTGGGAGAAAAGCCTGGTATGGGAACGTAACACAGTACCAGAGGTGATCTATATGGTGATTAATTCCCTGTGAAGTCAATATGTACCCCCAATGTGTTTGTCCACTTCATTTCCACAATTGTAGTATTCCACGTCCAGTGGATGGTGTGTCTCATTAGAATAAATGGAGACTCTTCTGTGGGTGCCAAGACTCAGTGGACACCGCAGAGATTTAGGCCTTAGAACTACATAGTGTATGATTCTGCAAAGAGAAATACAAACTGCTTGATCAGAGGAGGTGTTAGCTGTGTTGCTTAGTCTCTCGCTATATGATTGTTTTCTTTTGTAGTTTTGATAAATTAACATTGACTCACATATTCAAAAGGAATATTTTTTAAGGTATTTTTAAAGGCCCCAGGGCTTCGGTTTAAAAATGCAGGTTAATTCTCAGAGGCTTTCAAAAGCATTTCTGCATCATGCTGCTAATTAAGATAAGGTTATCATTTTAAGTTATACCAGGAATGTAATTAGAGCCTCTAGTGAGAACTGTAGCAGTCAATTTTTATACAAATTATTCAGACCTGGTAAGGTAGAATACAGTTTTAATAGGACAAGTGAACATACTGTGATTTATTAGATATCATGTGAATTCAGATGACACCTGAACACAGCATGTGTAACTCATCATGCGCCCGAGTCGCTGGGAATCCAGCTCAACAGCCTTTCATCAGCAGAGATTTAATAACATGCCTTCCCTTCCCTATTGTTCAGTGGCCGTTATTTTGGATTTGAGAGGGATTTTTGTTTTCAGATTTGAATGGTTTTAGACATGAGAAGGCCATCTCACGTGTAGAACACAAAGCACAGAGTACCTGGCACTCTCCTGGATCAAGACTGATGCGTGCTGCGGCGAAGTCGCTGGCCCCGCTTGCTTGCTTTTTTCTTTTGTGTGGTCTGCAGAGCAATGTGACCGACTGACAGTGTAATTAACTAATTTTTCTGTGTTGTCCATCTCTGCTGAAGAGTACTGGGTGTTGTATAAGAAAGTTACGTGTCTTATCTGCCAGCTGTCAGTAATTACTTATTCATTAAGTGGATACCTGCTTTCTAAGGATGTGTGAGGAGGGCAGAGTTGAATAGCTCTTGAGAAGGTTGTCTTGTCTTTTCCTTCTAAGATCCCTGCAGGGCATCCAGAGCTCTGTACTAGGGCATATATTTCAAGGACACCTTAAAAATATGTGGAACACCTTTTCCTTTTCCCTGGTTAGGAAAGCTTTCCTTTCCTTTTATTCTCATTTGACATGTCAGCTGTTGTACATTTTGCTGTGGGCCTAAATTCCTCAAATTGGAGTCATTCATTCAGTGTGTATTTACTGAGCTTCTATTGTGTGCCATGCATTGTGCTAGGTATTTGGCATGTGGTGGTGCAAAAAAGATAGTGTACTAGTATCTGTAGCATGAGCCTACCTTTCCCACCTCTACCATTAACCAACCATACAACACCATCTCACCTTTATAATTTACAGGGAAGATAAATAGCATCTCATGCAATCTCCTCCATCTTCTCTGTCCTTCATACCCACTATTATCTACAGCTGAAAGGTTTTCTTTCTGTTCAATCTCATTGAAAATGTCCATTCTCATCCATAAAATTAACCTGATTAATTCAAAAGTTACTGAATTAATTTTCTTCCTCTCTCCTTTATCTCAGTCTTTCTCGCTCCTCTGCTCCTTTCTTTCAACCAAAAAGCATGCTCGCGTTTTGCCCTTAACCTATGGATAAGCAATAAATAAAAATCTGTCTTATGTCTGTTACTCATTCAGACTTTCTAGTTGCCCGGTTTTCTTGAAAGTGTGTCTGTATAGATGCTGAGTCTTCTTCCTCATTTCTTCATCTTATACAACAGTCTGGCTTCTGGACCAGCACATCTACAGACGGATGAACGGTGATGGCCTATGTTTAATTCTCATTCCACGTAACTTCTTAATAACATTTGGTATTGCTGCCTGTTTCCCACTTCTGGAAGTTGGCAGCTTTTTCGAATCCCTGATGTCATTCTCTCCTGGTTCCCATCGAACTGCCTTGATTATTCGTCCTCAGTTTCCTTTGCTGAACTGTCCTTCTTTGCCAGTCTTTTCAGTGATGGTGTCCCTCAGGGTTTCAGCTTTAGTTTTCTTCCTTACTTATTCTGTCTTAGGAGGTTCTTAAGAGTCTCCAGAGGTGTATTGCGAATGCCCTTAAATCATATGCTACATATTTGGTGTAGGTTTGGGTATGTGCATCTTTCTGGGAAAAGGATTCATAGCCTTTATGTGATTCTCAAAAGCGCCAAAGGCTGTACAAATAATAAATGCTGGAGAGGGTGTGGAGAAAAGGGAACACTCCTACACAGTTGGTAGGAATATAAATTGGTGCAGTCACTATGGAAAATGGTATGGAAGTTCCTTAAAAAACTAAAAAGAGAGTTACCATGTGATCTTGCAATCAAACTCCTGGGCATATGTTCAGAGAAAACTCTCAATTCGAAAAGCTACATGCACCCCAGTGTTCATAGCAGCACTATTTACAATAGCCAAGACATGGCAACAACCTAAATGTCCATCGACAGATGAACGGATGAAGAAGATGTGATATAGATAGATACACACACACACACACACACACACACACACACACACACACAATGAAATATTGCTCAGCCATAAAAAAGAATGAAATAATGCCATCTGCAGCAACATGAATGGACCTAGAGATTATCATACTAAGTAAGTCAAAGACAAATATGTGATATCACTTAAGTGGAATCTAAAAAATGATACAAGTGAACTTATTTACAAAACAGAAACAGACTCACAGACATAGAGAACAAACTTACGGTTATCAAAGGGGAAAGGGGCAGAGGAATAAATTGGGACTTTGGGATTAGCAGATACACACTACTATACATAAAATAAACAACAAGGACCTACTGTATAACACAGGGAACTATATTCAGTATCTTGTAATAACTTGTAATTGAAAAGAGGAAAAAAAAAGGACCAAAGACTGAAAAACGCTTAAAACCTCACTTTGTGAATGATGGTGGCCTCTTCTGTAGTGTCCCACACCAGACCACTCCTGTTTCTATGCTGTGTCTTCTCTCAGGCGGTGGCTTCACTCTTGACCTGGGTTCTTAAAAGACTCTCCCCTCTTTCTCCTTCCACAGTTAGTTATATAACACATTCTCTCAGTTATGATTCACAAATGTAATTGGTCTCTCACAATGTTGCCTTAGATTCTCTGTCACCTATTTCTTACCACCCTGGTCCAACCTGCTTAATATTTCCGGAAATATCTTTTGATCTATCCTGAAATGAAAACCTGCTCATACCACTCTCCCTCAGTTAATATTCTTCAGTAGACGCCTTCCCTCCTCCATACAGGTTAAATTCCAAGTCACTTGGATTATAAAAGCCTCCTGTGGAATTTCCCTTGCTTTATAAGAGCACTTTGAACCCTTTTCAGTTCCCCCAGTGTGTTGTGGTGCTGTTTTCTTTCCCTGAAATGAACTCCTCTCTGTTCTGCGTGGGTTATTTCTGTTTATCTTTCAAGATTCATCTTGGCCATTACACTGTCAGTGAAGCCTTCACTAGTCCCAGGAAGAGTTAGCATGGCTTCCCTTTCTTTTTAATGCTATTGTTGCATTGGCTACTCTGTATTTTAAGTTTAAAAGAAGAAAATTCACTTATTGAGGTAACATTGGTTTAACTGGCTTATAACCTTATATAGGTTTCATGTGTACGTTATATTTCTACTTCTGTGTAGACTGCAGCGTGCTCACCCCCGAAAGGTTAGTTTACATCCATCACCATGCAGTTGACCCCTTTACCCATTTCACCCTCCCCCACACCCCTTCCCCTCTGTACCCCCTTTCCCCACTACTCTGTTCTCTGTATCTGTGTTCTTGGTTTGGTTTGTTCCATTTATTTTGTTGTAGTTTTGTTTTATTTTAAGAGTCTGCATATGAGTGATATCATGTGGTATTTGTCTTTCTCCATCTGACTTATTTCACTTAGCACAGTGCCCTCTAATTAAAAAGATATATGCACCTCTGTGTTCATTGCAGCGTTATTTATACGTAATAGCCAAGATATGAACACAATCTAAGTGCCCATCAACAGATGAATGGATAAAGAAGACGTGGTATCTATATGTAATGGAATACTCCGCAGCCATAAAAAAGATAATCTTGCCATTTGCTACATGGATGGACCTTGCGGGTATTATTGCTAACTGCAACTTTTAAAAAATTCCTCGGGACTTCCCTGGTGGCCCAGTGGTAAAGAATCCTCCTTGCAATGCAAGAGACGCCGGTTTGATCCCTTGTCGGGGAACTGAGATCCCACATGCCGCAGTGCAACTAAGCCTGCGTGCCACG
This sequence comes from Tursiops truncatus, assembly GCF_011762595.2. NCBI lineage: Eukaryota > Metazoa > Chordata > Mammalia > Artiodactyla > Delphinidae > Tursiops > Tursiops truncatus. The sequence continues at coordinate 17,474,899 of NC_047043.1, forward strand.
ACTACTGAGCTTGAGCGCCTCAACTAGAGCCCGCGTGCCACAAACTACAGAGCCCATGTGCCCTGGAGCCTGCATGCCACAACTAGAGAGAGAAAACCTGCACGCCATAACTAGAGAGAAGCCCGTGCTCTGCCGTGAAGAGCCCGTGCGCCCCAATGAAAGATCCCACATGCTGCAACTAAGACCCGATGCAGCCAAAAATAAATAAAATAAATAAATAAATAATAAATAAATCTTAAAAAAATAAAAAATTCCTGTGACAACGTGAGAGGCCAGGGAATTGGAGGCCAGTTGTTTTAGCTGAGCATCCTCAGTGCCCAGCACGATGCTTGAAGACGCTTTCTCAGGGAGCACAAGATCTCAACTTCAGCTGGGCATGAAGACACACAAAAGACACTGAGATCATTTTCTGGATCAAACAAGCAAATCAGTCTTTTCCGATCCTGTTTTTGAGAGAGACTCGAACTCCTGTGATTAAAAGTAGTTATCATCTCTGAATTTCCTAGCATGATGTATTCTGTACAGATGCCTGTCGTATGTAATATATGTTATTATATATGTTATACACTAGGAGAGAAGCTTGGGTCTATTTTATGAAACAAAATGAACAGCATGTATAAGCACATATACTTTCTCTTATATGCCCTTTTAAAGAAAGGTAAATTCTGAGTATGTTGACAGCAGTTTTGGAGTAGTTGATTGATATGTGACTTCCTTAAGATTTCAGTGGAAATCAGGTATCTTGAAACTTTCTAGAAACTTCGCATTATTATATACGAAGAGAGACCTCTTCCACTTTACTGTGCCACGGATCTTTTCCCTTTCTTGCCAATGGTTAAGACAATCATTAGACCAAAGCAATTGATATCTCTGTGCCTTAAGTTTCACAGTGCCATGCTTTAATAAAAATGATCTTTTCTGAGATCTGTTAACTAATTTATTAACAAGACATGTCCTAGGGAAATATATTTTTCTCTTATTACTATCTTAGTAACATTTTGTTAATGGGAACTGGATCATAGAGAAATTAAATTACTTTCCGTGGAGTTTTTGTCAGAGAAACAGAAGTGTTATATTGTTAAAAGTTATAAAAATTTCTTCTAGAAAAAATTGTGATGCTTAATAATCTATATTAATACTTTATTCTCCGTCAACTTGGTAAATAATTTCTAGATACCATGAAGCCAACACAAAGTGGTAGTGTCTCATCACCCTGTGATTCATCAAGCCATCATCACTCTTTCATTTTGTTCTCTATAGCTACTATAGAAAAATCATAATGATTCTTCAGATTTTTATGAAAAATCTAAAAATGAAATAAAACGAAACTAGGAATAGAAAGAGTTACTTTCCTTTCTTTTTTTACCTAAAAGCTCTTCAAATACGGAGGGAACTGATTCCTTGGTTATATTAGGCGGATTAATTGGGGGATAGGCTTTTTGTTGTTGTTGTTGTTACCCTTTCTGAATTCTTAGATTTCCTTCTCCCTTTTAGATGGCTTGGTATTTGGGTTCAAATAGAGAGAATTTAAATCTAAGCTGCTCAAATTTCTTTTCATCCTATAAAGAGTCCTGTTATGAAGCATCCAAATTAAAATTTTGCCTTGTCACCAATAACTCAAGGGTGTCAACAGTCTCTTTACTCTCTGAAACTGATCTGATTTGTGTTAGTTTTGGTCACCTCACATGTACTCTGTTTTGTAAAAGAATGGAGCCTAGCTATATGAATGCTATAAGGCTAGAAACTAGATTTTTCTTTTTATTTCCTGGAAGGATTTTTAAAGGCTTGAACCATTGTTTTCTGGAGAATGTTAGACTGTAGACTTCTCAAGATGTCTGACCATGTCTGTGAAATGCCTGTCTATCCTAGGTTGAGTATCACACACCATAATTGAAAGTATGCTTTATGGTCATACATTAATTCTCTCCATTGCAAGGGCTGATTGGCAAATACAAGGCATTGTGGGCATGAACTGTGAGAACTCAGTTTTTTAACATTGCTTGAATACATGACAAATTGATCAGAGCCCCCCTGCTAATATCATGAAAACCAGGCAAGTCCTTTGCATATAGGCCACCACTCCCTCTCTTCTACTCAGACTCTGGTCTGTGGTATTTGGTACCTCCTAGCTTTCTGCTCACAGTCCTGTCTCTTTTCTGGTCCCATCCACATTTTTATGTAAGATTCACCAACCTGTAGTTGAAGCTGCTCTGGGATAAAAATAGGGCATTGGTCAGACTGACAAGAACATCTGGTTGTATTGGTAGTTGCACATCTCATTGTAAATTAATAGATTGGCATTCTGATTAGGATTTGGCTTTCTCTGTTGCTTGCTTAGTAGGGGAGTATTCATGGATATGCTAAGTACAGACACTTTTGCTTGAAAATATTCTTTTTTGATAAAATAATAAAATGGCATATATGTATGTTTCTGTATTTGTGGGAGTGAAGAATATAAGTCTGGATCTAAAAATATGACTAAATATATGCAGTCAAGATGCCTGGTACACTCCAACATTTTCTTTAAATATGACTCAGTTTTATATTGTTAAAAAGATTATAGTCGTAACTAGATGGAGAATTTCATTGAAACAAATATCCAAAATCATACTGAGTTTCAGAGGCTTTTTGTTTCAGTAAGTGTCATGGACACAATTCATTCCTCCAACAGCTATGTATTAAACATCTTTACCAGGATAGAAATCGGGTGAAAAGATGGGGGATTGGGCAGAGGGTAGAACTTTCTCAGTCAAAAGGAGAGCATGTGCAAATTATCTGAAGCGAGAAGAAGATGGCATATTGAGTTATGAAAGCAGGCAGAGATTGCCAAAAGGCAAGGAAACCAACCTGAGGATGCTATGAGATCAAACCTGGGAAGTAGGCAAGACCCGGATCTATTACTAGTTTGCAAGGCATATATTACGTAGAGTATCATTTCATTCCTTGGCTCTGCATGAATATATTTGTTTCATATCTGTCTCATCCTGACTGCTGAAGAAGTTTGCACTATCTGTACTCTTTTCTCTCACGTATACTCAACTTCTCCCTCTCAACTGCATCCTTTCCATTGCCTTTAAAACTTGATTAAAGCTCTCTGGTCTCACACACAAACAACCCTTCCTCGACTCCGTATCCCCCTGCAGGTATTGTTTTCTTTCCTCCCCTTTATGGCTAAATTTGTTGAATGTGTTTCTGTCTTCGTTTCTTTACCTCTCAATCACCCCTCTCTAGTTTAGCTTCTGTCTTCATCGCTGAAACAAAACAGCTTTTCCTAAGTGCACAATGGCCTTCTGTTGTGAGTCTCAGGGTCCTCTTCTCAGTAAACTTCTTAATAGCATTAAAAAATACATTTTTTTTGAACACTAACTCCTCTTGGCTTCCAGGGTATTTCAATCTCCTCTTTTTCTTTATGTTTTTGGCAATACATTCTCCTCTTCAAAAGGTACTATAAAAAGAGGTCTAATGAGTTACTAAATTATTGATACCCTTGAAATCCCTCCTCTGTGTTATTCCCTCCTGTCTCCAAAATGAGTCTCATTTCCTTCCTTGGCTTGTTATGAGAGGTAGCTTAGCATGACAGGTAAGACCACAAGCACCAGGGGCAGAGTGCCTGGGTTTATATCCCAGCTGTGTGCGTTAGGCAAGCAACTTGATTTCTAATAGTTTCATTATATGTTAAATAAGGATAATTATAATATCGGCCTCATCTAGCTGTGAAGATAAAATGAGTTCGTGTACGTAAAATGCTTAAAACAGTTTCTGGAAAAATGGCAAAGACCACTTGAATGCTTAGCTGTAGTATAATTTGTGAATGAAACGTGAATTTTTATTATCTACACATGTATGATATTCAGTTGCCTAGATATTCAGTTGCCTGTGAACGTCTCCACTTTCATCTCTAAAGGCACATCAGAGTCAATGTGTCCAAGATCAAATGCACAGTGTTTTGGTGCTTCATCCCTAGAAGAAAATGTCTGGTCACTCCTGATGGTTCCTGCCTCAGTGAGGGACTCAACCGTCCTGTTGTTTACACAAGTCAGAAAAGTAGATCCCGTCCTCCATGATCTCTTTTCTCTCATTTCCCATTTTTCACTGAGCCCTGTCAAGCTGACCCGCTAAATTTCTAGTAAAAGCTTGCATTTCTCAGTGTTTACACTTCCACCACGCCCTCCAGAGATACCATTGCCTCTCATCTTAAGTACTGTAAAAAGAGGTCTCTCTGTTTTCTCTCTGTCTACTCATCACCTCCAGTAAATTATCTACCCTCTTGCTAGAGGTCTCATTTCAAAAGGCCAAGCCGATGATTTCCTCCTGGTTTCATACTTTTCCATGGGTTCCCACTGCTCTGAGGATAATGGCCAAGTTTGCCTGTCCCTCCTTGTGGTCCAAGCCTCAGGCATCCAAAAGCACAGGCGTCTACCAGCCCATCTCCCTTCCTACCTCCTGCTGCTCCTTGTGCTCCAGCCACACCTGTTCACTTTCAGCTGCTTGTACGCACTCTCTTCTCGTCCACCAGAGACTTTTGTGCATGTACTTCCCCATGCTGGAAACCTCTCCCCACTCCTGCCGTACTTACTAATAAATTCTTATACACCCATTAGATGTCAATCCGAACATCACTTCTTCGGGAAAGCCTACCTTGACCCCCTAGTCTACTTCAGGTAACTATGTTATAAGCTCCCATAAATTAAATGCTTTCATAGTATGTGCTTCAAGTTTTCACTGTAGTTTAATGTCAGGGGTCCCTAAGGCCACCTTTAGGCCCAGTGGTTTGCCCTAGGACTCGCAGGACTCAAGGAAACTATTATACTCACAGTTATAGTTTATTACAGTGAAAGGATGCAGATTAAAATCAGCAAGGGAAAAGGTGCATAGGTGAAGGCCAGGAGAGACCCAGGTGTAAGCTTCCAGTTGTCCTCTCCCAGTGGAGGCACAGGTATGGCACTTATCTCTCAGCAGTAATGTGTGACCACATTTGCCAAGTGTTGTCAACCAGGGAAGCTCACTGGAGCCTTAGTGTCCAGGGTTTTTATTGGGGTTCAGTTATATAGGCATGCAGCACGCTAGTTACTCGAGTCTCCAGCCCCCTAGAGGTCAAATTGATACAGTGTCATCCAAAGCCTCAGGCATACAAAAGCGCAGGTGTTCACCATAAATCCCATTGTTAGCATAAACTATCTGGTGTGGCCAAAGCCTCAGGCATACAAAGACACTCTTATCTGGTAGGATATTCCAAGGACTTGGAGGTCGTTTCCCAGGTGCCAGGCCAAGGATCAGTCCTGAAGATGAGAATGTGCAGGGTTTGAGCAGCCCAGGCCTACTAAGTTATCCCTTTCCTGCACATGTTTCAACAGTGCTCTTATCCGATTAACATCTATCTTCCTAATAGTCTACATGAGAGCAAAATCTGTAAGTGTTTTTACTCAGCTTAATATACCTAGCCTTTATCATGGTTGCTGACCAATAGCAGATGCTATGTAAATATTTGTTGAATGAATGAATAAAATCTACGTTTTATTGTCTTTATTTCTTTCCAGTCTATACTGTGTTCTGTATCTTTCTATCCCACTTTTTCATGTACTTTTTCTTTTTTTTTTTTTAACATCTTTATTGGGGTATAATTGCTTTACAATGGTGTGTTAGTTTCTGCTTTATAACAAAGTGAATCAGTTATACATACACATATGTTCCCGTCTCTTCCCTCTTGCGTCTCCCTCCCTCCCACCCTCTCTATCCCACCCCTCCAGGCGGTCACAAAGCACCGAGCTGATATCCCTGTGCCATGCGGCTGCTTCCCACTAGCTATCTACCTTACGTTTGTTAGTGTTTATATGTCCATGCCTCTCTCTCGCCCTACTTTTTCTTTATTACGGAGTCTTATGCATTTTATGCCTAAAGTTACTTTGTGCTAATGAATGATATGTAGTAAGTACCTAATATATTTACTATATTCCTTTAACCTTCAATTGTATTCCTATACTTCCAAGTGTTACAGTATCTATGTTTTAAAAACAATTTTAAAAGGGCAAATGTTTTTCACATTTATACCTTAAATACTTGTAGTCAGTATATTGGATCGTGTCATACCCACTTACATGATCAAAGTTATTTCTGTGAGACTGAGGTATTGATCCAACATTTGCCTTAAGAATTTCAGTAACCAAGTCATGCTTAAATTGAAGCCATTGACTATATATTGAGTTTTATCCTGGCTATATCAGAAATAAAGGGGAAAAGTCCCCTGGAATGAGGGTGAACGTCCTCATTTCCTCTGTAAGATGCAACAGAGGAAATGTCCTCCTCATGACCCTCAGCATCTTCATCTTCAAGGTGTACATGACATCCAAGCACTTTGCTCCACCTACAATCTTTTTGCTTGGCCGGGAGTCAAAAGGTGGCTGGTCCATTCTGGCCAATCAATTTGAATAAGTCTCCCTCCATTAAAATTTTCTTTATAGTATTGGATTATAGCCCAAAGTATAAAACAAATATTCATAAATCTATACTGATATTTGAAAAAGGTTGAATAAGTAAGTAAATAGAAGAGACAATTTTCCCCTGCAGAAGAGTTCCAGATGATTTATGTAGATATTCTGCCCACAAGTAGTTGGGGCATAACTTCCCACTCCTTAGTGTCGGCTGCCCGTGGTGACACCTCTCCAAAGAGCACAGTATGGGGAATCGGGTGGCGGGTGGGACGGAAGAGTAACTTTACAGTGGAGCAGCATGCCGAGCACTGCTGCAGCCAGGCGATCAAGGTTCACATCAACAGTAAAAAGGCACGTTGGTGGTGTGTATCCTTTATAGAATGTGGTGAGGATGGCGGTGGCACTCGTTAGTTCTCCTCCACCAAACCCATAACCCCCGTCAAACCATAAGGACAACATCAGACCAACCAAATTGAAGGGCCTTCTCATTCCACACAGCTCCTGAGCGGTACTCCTCAGACGGTCAACACCATCAAACACAAGGGAAGTCTGAGCGATGCATGTCCTAGGGGCACCTAAGGCATGACAAATAAATGTAATAGGACATCCTTGATGGGATCCTGGAACAGAAAAAGGACATTAAGTACAAACTAAGGAACTCTGAATAAAGTATGAATTTTACTTAATACTGTATCAGTTATTCCTTGTTACCAATGTAAGATTTAATAATAAGGGATACTGGGGACTCTCTGTAGTATCTTTTACGTTTTCCTATATGTAAAGCTATTCTAAAATTTTTTTAAATATTAAAAAATTTTAATGGGATAGTGTTTCAATTGAATCTCAGTGCTATTCAGTGAAATTTGCCTATCAGTTTGTATTTAATCAAGCATTACCTCTATTTGATTGGCGTTACATTTTTTAATGTGATTGTCATATGACTGATTTTTCTCCAACAGAGAAACCATTATATCATTGTTTAATTTTTTGAAAATAAAATTTGTCCTTTGTGATTATGAATTTCTTAAGATTCTTTAAGAAACTGGAAAGGTTCTAAGATATTACGAGTTCAAGTTTAGAAGTAACAGGACGAAACCATTACATTAGCCAAATGCACTGGCATAAAATCAGAAACAGTATTTTTGGGAGCATGAGTTCAGACAATGTATCTGTAAGATAGACTTTACAAACTTAGTTTGATTAATTTTTGTTTTTCTGAGGATATGATTCTTTTCTGTAATTATCTTTCTGTTTTCCCTGACAGGCCATCTAGTACTGGCTGCCTCAAGCTCCCTGCGAATTGAGTTATTCTCAATAACACTCTGTATTATGAAGGCATGATTTGAGTGGCTGTCCACTGTGATCTGGTTATTTGGACCTTTACATAAAACAGGTGGTTCTTCCATCTCATCAACGTTTCTTATTATCCAGAATTCACCATCTTTTTGTCTGTGGTTCGTCACACTTTGTTCATCCCAGACGTGGCTCTATCCTATAGGTGGCCCCAGTTTATTTAGCTTCTTATTTACATCTTGGTCATTTCTCTTAGCTACTCCAAGTTCCCTTGTTTCCCGACTTTATCAGGGCTCATTTTATATGGTTATGTTTTTACTTACACTCTGATTAATTCCCAAAAGGGTTTGCAGCAGCTAATTCTATTTGTTTGGCTCTGAGATGATCCAGGCAACTCTGATTCCAATCAGATGGCATTTACTTTCAGCAGGCACAGGACTGAAGCCCGTAACCAAAGAGCAAGCTGCCTCTGGTCTGTGATCCTACTGTCTGAGCTCAGTGTTGTGTACTGGTGCCATCTTAATGACCCAGACGCTTGGGGTTTGATCCTGTTCGCCTAGACCTCCCTATTGGTCTTTTTTGATTTAGATAATGCTTGGAACTTGGCCTGTGGTAATATGACTATAATCTCAAGAGCACAAGCTGTAGAGTGAAATAGAGCAAAGGTGTGACTCTTGCCTCAAATGATCGTTAGCTCTTTGATCTTGAGGAATTTACTTAATCTCTGCCTCAGTTTCCTCATTTGTAAAATAAAAATAATAGCGGATTTGCAGAGTTGTAAAAATTAAGTGGTTCTAAAGCCCCTGGAGAAAGCTTGATTCCGTATCATGGATGTTTAATACATACTGGCTGTCATCAGTATGATTACTGGATTGGGCTTATCTACCTCATCTTCTCATCTAGCCCCTTCTAGCTGTCTCTCTACTACTCCCAGGCATGTCTCAGCCCACCATGTTGATTTATACATTCACATGTTTTTCTAGTCACTGTCTCTGTGGTATGAACAAACTTGTCAACTTTTGTGCCCTGCTTTAATTTTCCTTAAAACTCTATGGTATGCCATTTGATTATCTCTCACTAGGTAAACATGTCACTAGAAGAGTTGTCTTTTCTTCCTTGAATTTTGCTGTTGTTTTCATAATGATGTGAAGACCTGGGCAGACCCAAGGGCAGGATCAGCCTTAAGTATTTGGTATTTGGGGTCTGGTGGGAGAGGGGAGAAAGAAGGAAGAGAGACACAGGTAGAGTGATGGAGTCTGGTGCAAGAATTCTGGAGCCTGACTGCCTGAATTTGCAGCCT